>NW_023601322.1:800000-1400000 GCF_014898055.3 Talpa occidentalis | reverse complement strand
GCAAGGAACGGCTTCCGCAGAGGCGGGGTGCGCGGGGTGCGCGGGGTGCCCCGGAGGGGGCCCCGAGGCAGGAGGTCCCCGGGAGCACGTCCTGGGCCCGCCGGCCGCCAGCTCGCGCGGGGGGCTCCCAAGCCCATGTCCCCCGCGGGCAGCGCAGCCAGGGCCGGAGGGGCGCAGCCACAGCCGCGGCGCCCCAGGACGCCCCCCCGCCCGTCTGCGCGCGGCCCGCGGGTGTGCCCAGGACCCCTCGCTGCGGACACCCCTTCTCTCGCGTCCCCCCTCTTTCCCCTCCTCCTCCCCTCCGCGGAGCTTGCTGGGGCCGGGCCTGGCCCTGCCGGGGGGCTCTGCTCTCCCTGCCGGCCGCGGGTCCACCCGCGGGGGAGGCGCTGGCCTGGGCGGGGTCCCGGGGCGCCCACCGCGAGGCTGCTGGGGGACCCCGCGGCTTATCTCCGCGGCCTTTGCCTTACAACAAAGCCCGCGTTTTAGGGGCCTCCCGGGGGTGCAGCGGCCGAGCGCTGGGCTGTAAAGCTGCCCGCAGCCTCTGCAGCGCCCGGTTTGATCCCCGGCAGCCGGCGAGGGTCCCTCCTGGCGCTCCGACCTCCCTGCCGCCCGCTGCTCCCCTCAGCAGTGTCCTTCGGTCCTTCTGCCTGCTCTGCTCCCCGCTCTGGCTCTGGTGAATTCTCTCACCCTCCCGCGCTTCTGACTGTGCCCAGTGCTTGTATAAATAAATAAATAAATAAGTCTTTAAAAAAAATAATAAAGCCCGAGTTTTAAATTAGCAGCACACACATCCCTGGACATTCTTTGAATCTTAAGACATCGGAACATGACAGGATCGTCAGCAAATTGGAATCTCTTGCCTGAGATGCAAGCTTGGGTTGAAAAGAAAAAGGCAACAAAATGTGTTTTGTGTATTGACATTTTTATTTGCAAAATATAGCTAAAGGAACAAAATTGACAGGGATAAAATTTTCCAACCCAAAGTGGAACAATTATAGCTTGGAGATCTTGTCAAACATCGGGAGACCATTAAGAATCAGTCCTCATCACCACACACCAAAGAAAACAAATTCACAAAAAAACCCTTGTCAGGGTGAATTCTTTTCTGCTCCAGATACCAAGCATCTAACAATTTTCTCCCCAGGAGAGGTAATGAAGTGAATGCATCAGAATAACAATAATAATAATGCCTATGGTTGTAAATTATTTCTATTTTATCCAAATTTCCAAATGCACCAGCTAGTCTGTGGAGCTACGAGAAACCCAAGGGAGGCAGCAAAAGAGTCAGGCCTGGGTTGGTGGCGGCCGCTTCCCCGTGTCTCCTCCGTGGAAATGCTTCTTTGCGGAAGGGTGTTACAGGGAGGGTTTCCCTGGTGATGTCTGGCCACCCTGTTTTACCCTAATCCACCCTTTCCCATATCAGTGTGTGTGTGTGTGTGTGTGTGTGTGTGTGTGTGTGTGTGTAGCTGTGTGTGCGTGAGGGTGACATGGGAAGTACATGGTTTATGGCTTGGCCCTTTTGGGGCTCTTCAAGGACTGAAAGATGAAGTTTTATTATTAAGAATTATCAGTGACATGAAGAGAGGAAATGTAAAGAAGTCCAGCATCATAGAGAGTGTCACATTAAAAGGTCAAGGTGGAGGGGCCTCCCTGGTGGCACAAGGGGTTAAGATGTAACCTATGAAGCTGTCCACAGCCACTGCAACGCGAGTTTGATCCCCAGCCAGGGAGCTACACACATGGCACAGCAGGCCTCTCCTGTCTCCTCTCTGCTCCCCTCAGCAGTGTGTTTCAGTGGATCTACCTGTTCTGCTCCCCACTCTGTCTCTTGTGAATCCTCTCACTCCGCTGCACCTCTGGCTCTACCCCAGTTTGTGTATGCATAAATAAATAAAACTTCAAAAAAAAAAAAAGGTCAAGGTGGATCCGGGGGATCACTGAAAACCAGAGAAAAGGATCAGGTCTGTAGGGAATGGATCCAAGGTCGTCCAGCCACACTACCACACTACCCCACTGTCTGGTCCAGGTTACCAACCCCCCCACGCTGGTACCCACTTACTTCTCCCACATCTCCTGCTCTGAGTTCAGGCTGTCCAGCCTTCCTCTCCGGCTCTGCAGCAGGCCCAGCTTGCTCCCACCAAAGGCCTTTCTCCTGTCAGGCTCAGTCTTCTTGCCTTTCTGAGCTCTGCTTTCACCAGAGTGTCCCATGGTTTCACACACTGTGGCATCCAGACCTCAGACCCACCTCCATGATGGGACTTTCTTTCTGCCCAAGATGGAGTTAGATTTGGATATATCTTCCCACAGCAAACAAGTTTAAAAATTAAATTTAAGAATGTAAATGTGTAAATTTTAAACAGTTTTAAAGCAATTGGACATCAGGCAACAGAGGGCAGCATCTCATGAGACAGGCAGAGAGTCAGCTGGGCTCTCTGATGGTCCCCACTTACTGGGTAAAGAAAGTTTCTGGGCCATGGAGCAGCTACAAGGGGTCCAGGAGGAGCTGGAAGACATCCTAAGATGAACAGACAAAGTAAAATTCAGTGGGAAGAAGGAAGCCAGCATGAGAACACAAAGTCCCAGACGTGAAAACTACAGAGAGAGAGAACTGGGGGTCTAGTGAGAGCATCCCCCAAGTGTTTAACAGGTGCTGGTCAGCACGAGCCTGTGGAGAAACGAATGGAGAGGAACCATTGAAGAGTGTTATAGGGATGGATAAATTGAATCTCATCAAAAATTCAAATATTTTGTGATTCAAATGGCATTATTGAGAAAATGAAGACAAGGAACAGAGTGGGAAAAAATATTTGCAAAACGTATCTGAGAAGACTTAGATCCAGACTAGACACAAAAAGGTAAATAGAACAAAACAAAATTAAAAATAACACTCTTTAGTAATATGAAGACAAACACCTCAATCACAAAGCAGGCAAATAATTTTCATAGACATTTCTCCAAAGGAGAGAGATGGATGTCGGTGAGAACAAAGTCAGCATGATATTAGGGAAATGCAATTTAAAATGCAATGCAATGCCTTTTCATACCACTAAAATGACTATATTAAAAAAGACAATAAAAACTGTTTACAGTGGTGTAGAGAAACAGAAACCCTCATATCTTCCTTGTGAGTTACAAATATATTGGAAAACCATTTGGCCCTTTCTTTAAAAGTTAAATATAAGTGTGTGCTCTGACTCAGCAATCCCACTCTAAGGTCTCTATTCAGGAGACATGAAACCACACATCTACACAAAGACTGATGCATGCTGTTTTAGTAGCCTTCTGTAGGAAAATAGATTAGTAGTTGCCTGGGGCAGAGAACAAAGATTAACAGCAATTGGGCATGAAGAATCTTATTAAAATGATGGGAATAGTCTAAAACTGATCTATGGTGATGGTTTTACAGCTTTGTAAATTTGCAAAAAATAAAATCATTGTACACTTCAAATGGGTGAACTGTATAATATGTGAAAATACATATTTTAGAGAGAACAGTCCAATTATTCACACAGGGCCAAGTACAGTGCCTTTCCCAACAAGCCTGCAACATTTCACAAATCATGGGGCATTGCATAGACTTCTCAAAGCAGTGTTGCCCCAGAAGCTGGGACTAATTAGCCCTATGCTAGACACTGTTCTGTTACCATCTAACAGCTATTAAAAGCAATACTTAAAATGATGGAATTATTTCCATGTAGCTGAACTATACCCTGCAAAATGTGGTCAAAATTATTTCTAGGAATAGAAAGATATACAACACCAAACAAGGTAATGTTCACACTCATGGGTTGGCATCCAATCAAAGATGACTAGGTAAATAAATATATAACTGGGAAGATACAAATGAGGATAAGGATTTTTTTCAAAATCTGTATTTTGAAATGATGGTTCTAGATCCAAAAATGTTAGAGTTAGTAGACAAAGACAATAAATGGTATGACAGCTTTCTTCTGTATGTTAAATAAAACTTAAGTAGAGACATGGATAATATAAGAACAATTCAAAATCAAACTTAGAGAAATAAAAAATACAATGACCAAGATGAAAATATGCTAGACAAGATTAATGTCAGATTAGAAATTATGGAAGAAAATACAATGAACCTGATGATACAATAATAACAACAATGAAAATAAAGCACATAGGAAAAAAAGAACTTTTCTAAAAAGCAAACTTTGAAGTATGGAAAAACTAATAGATAATAAGCTTCCCAATTTGAATAAGATTATAAATCCACAGATGTGAGAAGCACAAGGGTCCCCAAGCACAAGAAACATGAAGAAAACTATAGCAAGGTACATCATGAGAAAATTGTTCAAAACCACTTCTAAAGAGAAAAGCATCCCAGGGAAAGGACATGTCAACTACAGAAAAACAACAGTATTATGTCAGAATTGTCAGAATTAATGCAAGTGAAGTCAGTGAGACAGTCTTTAAAGATTTCAAACAAATAACAAAGCTCTCAACATCTTTAAAGTATTGAAAGAAAAGTCAACATTATCAATTCAGATTTCTAAACATAGTGAAAATATCTTTCAAAAAAGGTGAAATAGTGACTTTTTCAAACTTATTGAAGCTGTCTGGAGCAGTAAGTCATCAATAAAATAGTAGGTAGTTAAGAACAGATCACAATCCAAGAAATACAGGTTGACACAAGAGAATAAAGTGCAATGGAAGGGGTAATGTTCTTAAAGTAGACATGAAGTGATTATATCCCTTAAAGGCAAGTAGCGATAAACAAAGGAGATAAAATAAAATGAAATATACTAACTATAAAGGAAGTCAGAAAAAAGAAGTGAAAAACTGATGGAACAAATTGAAAATCATTGCAAGATCATAGACATGAGTTTAGGCATTTCAATAATAAAACTAAATGTAAATGGTATAAATATTCTGTTCAAAAGACAAAGATTGTCAAATTAGATAAAACAGCAAGACTCTATGCTGCTTATAAGTCTTTAAATGCAAAGAACTTATAAGGACTTTAAATGCAAAGAAACAAATAGGTTTAAACAAAAGTGTGGAAGAAGGGTACAGTGTGATAGCAAAAATCAAGGGAAAATAAAGAGGCTTTATTATCAGAAAAGGCCATTTTTCAATAATAAAATAATTTATCCAGAAGACAATCGTACTAGGCACACATGTATCTAATAACAAAACTTCAAAATACATGAAGCAAAGGCTTATAGAAATATAAAGAGAAATACACAACCCACAGTTATACTCAGAGGCTCCATTGTCTCTCAAAAATTGATAGAACAAAGAGGCTGAAAGTCAGTGAGGCTAAAATCACGTTGAAAATCATTAGCAACCAATTTGTGCTTATTTCCAACTACAGAGCATTCCACCCAAAAACAACAGCACACATTTCTTTTAACCATATTCTGGTGGGCCATATCCTGGGCCACAAAATTATAAAATAAATCTCACTCTCTACAAAAAGTCGAGTTATACAAAGTCTTCACTCTAGCCAAATGAATCAAATTAGAAATCAATAGCAGTGATCATTCTAGAAAGTTGCCAGATATTTGGAAAGTAAATGACACGTGCCTACATAGCACTTGGGGTAGCAGAGAAATGAAAGGAAAGGGAGTTTGGATGAAATGAAATCGACACTGCGGCAGGAAAGGAGACGTCACCTCCTCAGAGAGGCGTCTGTCACTCAGGCTAACGCAGCCGCCCTGTCGTTTGCTATCATATCAGTCAATTTTGATCGCTGTATCAAATCTCCTTTTATCTGTTCGTTACTCATCCCCTCGCTGAGGCAGTACGTGTCTCCCCCTTTAGAGCTGAGCGACTCCATGTGGGCAGAAGCACCTCCGTCTTGCTCGTCACTGTATCCCCAGGAATCTCTGGCACCCGTGTTAATGAATGAGTGGTCGGGTGAATACAAGCAAGGCAGAGGGAAGGATCAAAAAGAATGCCAGGAGCAGGGGTTAGGAAGGCAGCGGAAAGGACATCTTCGTTACGGATCAAACTACAATGTGGTGGAGTTTGCCCAACCGGAAGGGGCCGAGGGAGGGAACGCCGGGGGGAACGCCGGGAATGTCACCTACTGAATGGATCTCTCCAGCTCTCTGGCCATTTTCAAGACAGCTTTTACACTGCTGTGGCAGAGAACTTAAATATTTTTTTTTCTAAAGCAAAGCCATGTTGACAGCAATTGGTACTGAGAACCACGAAGCACAGATTCCCTGGGAAATTGCTCCCCAATGGCAGGAGGTCTCCTGGCATCTCTTCTGCACTGGGCACCTAGTTCTCTCTGCCTCTGCGAGGGATTGATTTCTTTGCTTCTGCAAGTATCTTGGAAACGCTTATCTGCATGGCATGCAGGTGCTGTGGCGATAAACACAACATGAATAAAATTAAAATATTGCAAACCAAATTAAGTAATGAGTAAATCTCTCAAGGGTTTATACAAATCTCATAAACAAGCAGTAGTTGAACAGAGGGCTGGGATTAATATATTTAAATTAACCTCAAACAAACCTCAGTTCAAACTGTGTGCGTAGGTAGGAGAGGCCGCAAAGACCCCCCTCAGAATGCCCTTGACCGCCCGAAAGAACCCCGGAGACCCTCTTCTTAAAGGAAGCCCATGATCACGCTGATGGTCGTGGTTTGGAGGAAAACAGGGGCAACGACGCTTGCACACACGCCTGTGCGTGGGAACACGCAGCCCGGGCCACACCCGCCGCGCCCTCGCCACTCGGGGCCGCGACACTCCACAGAGTCACCAGGGACACAGCCGGGCCCGCACCGTGGGGACTGACCGCACCTGCAGAGCCAGCGGGTCGTTCCTGGGCCCACACAGCTCCTCCCAGAGCGCGCCCACGCGCCCTTTCTCGTCCTCCCTTCTCGAAACAAGTGCAATTTCATGTCTTTAAAAATCCTGCCTGTTGAAAAACAGCCGCGACACGGGCGCGGGGAGGCCGCCGGCTTCGCCTTCTCTGCGCGGGCCTTTGCTTTCGTGCTCGGAATTTGTTTTCTTCTTCACAAATGACACTGTCACATCCCCCCACCTTTGTGGCGTTTTCCCTGCCTGGCTGTGAGACACCCTAGTTGTAGCTCTGCCTGTCTGTGATAATTAATAAATTTGGGGTGCACTTGGCTCAGTCACGGTGAGGTGAGAAGTAAAGGTGACACTTCATGGTGACCTGCTGCTCTGTGGACAGAGTCCAGCCCCCTCCAAGTGCAGGGAGGACGATGCCCACGGAAGGGCCAGCCGTGCCCCCAGAGCTCACCCTCACTCTCCTGTAGCTGGAAGCTTTGGGGTGCCCCTCCCAGCCACTGCAGGACCCCCTGGGCCTCTGCTCACTTCCTGCCTTATTGCTGCCCCTTGGCTTCCAGATCTGGTTCTGATGCCCGCCCCCGCTTCACTTGCCAGTTCGAGTCTCTGCTCCCCTAACCCTCTGTCCCCACTCCTTGCCTCTCCGGCTGCCCCTACCCCAGCTCAGGGAGGGCTCCGGGGCGTGAGTCCCTCAGAATTGTCCCGGGCGATGACCCAGATGCGGCTCCCAGGCCACACCTCTGCCTTCCCAAGGCTGCTGTTGAAACTGACCTCACCTCCTCTGCAAGAGTCCGTCCCGCTGATGCCCTCCACTGCAACGGGAGGTCGCCCTCTCTCCACAGACACCCCATGGCCCATCAAGGGTGACGGGGGAGGACACGTCACTGTCTGGAAATAGGGACATTGGCAGCAACTACTGAGCAGCTGCAGTGGGGATTTGGTTGTGGGTAGTAGCGGCCACTGCCCCACCCTGTCCCCAGCAGCTCTGGGAGACCAGATGGTCTAAGGGGTGACCCCCTAGTGGATGGAGCCCCTCCTTCCCGGACCCCACCCTCGGCCTGTGGGTTGGTGCCAAGTCTGCGCTCTCTGAATTGGTCCATGGCTGGCGTTCGTGTTATTCAAATGTTCTAAGCTAGGAAGCATACGCTAGTCTTATTACTGAATACGATATATAATTATTAAGAGCAATTAACACAGATCTTTTAAAAACATTCCTTCTTATGGCTTTATTTTGATGCATCATAGATAATGTCCTAGTATAACTTTATCAATGCAATAATTACATAATAATGACCTGACTGTTCAATATACTCTTAATAACTACATTATTTGAGTCTATGATTTATTACACAGTTATATAAAATTTAATTATGACATACTTGATGTCATAATTAAAATTGATATGGCTTTTATATTTATATCCTATATAGTAAACAAGCCGGCACACCTTAGTATGAAAACATCAGCTCCTATGAGCACAGACAGTCATGGTGTGGATAAGATTCCCCCAAGTGACCTGGGCAGCTCACCCAGCGAGACTCTCTTAGCAGCCATCTGTGGGCGTGAGGGGAGGCTTTGCTCTCTTGCTGTCACCCAGGGACGAGCCGGACGACTGGACGGCGTGACTTTGAGAATCCAAGGCTGAGAGTGTTGTGTGAGCTCGACCTGGACTCGGTTTTGACGCCGGCAGCGATAGGGCCGCCGCCCGCCGTGTGGGACGCTGCCAAGCAGGGCCGGGTGCCGAGGGCCCTCGCTGCCTCTGCCCGCAACCCAGGACCCACCTGCAGCCCAGGGACGCAGCACCATCCTCACATGCGGAGCCTGTGGCGCTTAGTCGATGTTTAAAACGTTTTGATGATCAGATAAAAGGAGATTCAAGTTGTCACCAATTAGCAGGAAAAGACTAATTATTATAGAGACCTATGATCTTTCAGAAGCGGAAACATGAAAGGGATCTAGAAGCTATCACGGTACGGAAGAGCAGATGGCCCGAGTCACAGCCTAAATGCAGCGCACTTGCCTGTCGCCCGAGGTGTGCCGCTCACAGGTGCGGGCCGGGGAGGCCGCAGGTGCCGCTACCGGCCAGTTGCGGAGGCGCCGCGGGGCGGGCGGGTGGGGGGGCTGCGTGGAGGCTGTGCCCGCGGGGGCAGAGCAGAACAGCAGCCTGAGTCGGCGTTGCTCTGTCCCTCGAGCCAGTCCTGTCTGTGTAATTTATCCAGAAAAATCGCTGTCTTCTGCCGCAGGCTTCGAAGCTCTTGGCGATATGTTTAAATTTTCTCTCTCCCTTTTTTCAAGAAAACAAGTAACTCAATGGGATGTTTACGTTTTTGCTTTTTATTGTTCGAGTTTTCATATTTCAACCAAATTTATCATTTGGGCGGTCAGCACTGAGGTCCTGCTACGGGAGGAGCCCAGGCTCTGGGGCTTCCGAGCCCCCCAGGGACATCCCTCTCCCGCCCCAGGCACTGGCCACCCGGCTGCAGGGTCTCCTGCCCTCTGTGGCGTGCAGGCGGGAAGCACCCAGGGGCGCCTCCCCATAGCGGCAGCTTCAAGGAGGATGCAACCCCACCCCCACCCCCACCTCCCAGGCCTGCACCTGCAGCTCTGGCTTCCTCCGGCTATGGCAGCTCCTCTCCAGCCCGCGCTGCACGTCATACTCTCCCGGCTTGGGAGGCAAGAGAGGGAGGAGCAATGAGGGATCAGCAGGCAACAGCCCCCTCTCCTCCCCAAGGGGAAGGCAACTTGCAGAATCCCATCCTCACTGCCCCCCAGCCTCCCCCAAAAAGCAGCCAAGGAGGCCTCATTCTTCCTGAAGGCCTGCATGTGACCATGGAAGTGTGGGGGGGGGCTGAGGCTGAGTTGCAGATGGCGCCTCCCCCTGGGGCCACTCTTGTCTGCTCCCCTTGCAGGTGAGTCCTCAGCACCCCCTAGAATTCTGGAGGAAGCCACTGATCCGAGCACATGCACAGACACACGTGCACACGCAGGTGCACAGCAGCACACATGGCCTCTGATTTTCTCTCCTGGGACACACGCCTTTCTGAATTATGGCGCCACCTACCCACACCTGTTTCCGGAGCAACCCCCAGCGACAGGTGCAGGTAGGGCAGAGGGAGTAGTAAGTCTCCCCAATAAAGCAGGAACAAGGAATAATAAGTCCGTACTGTGCCTTTTGGGAGCAGCCCTGTACGAATCCACCTGCTTTTCAGATAAAGTCTTTGACTCAGTTCGGATGTTTTTATCCAATCAGGTTTGCAAATGGAACCGGGAGAGCAACCTTCCCAGTCCCGGCAGGCTGGGATTGTTACGGACAGGTCTGGGGATTTGGGGAATAAGGGTTTGGACATGAAGATTCCTCCCAAGGGCGTGGGGTGGGAGCAGGGCGGCTGGGAGGGTGCTCCGCACGCACTGCGCCCCCTCGGGCGGCTGGGAGGGCCGGGAGGGCCGGGAGGCCCAGGTCCTCACCGCGATGCTGCAGGGGGTGGTCGTGTCCACAGGGGCGCAGGAAGGCGCGAGTCGTGTCCATCAGGAGCTTCCACTCAGGCGAGGAACAGGATGCAGAAAAACATGGCGTCTGCCCTCCGTGAACATATCAGAGAAACACTCTGCCGGGAGTGGTTAGCGAAGGCAGCAAGGGCGGGTCTGGAGGGCACATTCAATGTCCACCACCCCAGAAGCACGCGTCTTCCGAAGGGGCGCGGGGGAGACGCAGACCTGAGGCGCGGTGGCCAGAGCCTGGGGGAGCGGAGCAGGCGGGGTGGCAGGATGTGGCCAGGCCAGCAGGCGGGGGCGCGGCCAGGAAGGCCCCGGTGCCAAGGAGGGGCGTCTGGGCTTGCTCCCGGGGCGGGGGCTTCCCAGCACGGGCGGGGGGCGGGCAGCTGTAAAGAATTCTCTCGGCGCAGCTGCCTGCTGGCACAGAGGCACAGCACGGAACATCTTTACTAAAGAAATGAGTAACGCAAATAAGAATCCAAATAATCTGGTTTATAAAGTCGTCTGATAACGTAGTTTCAAAGCTTTGGTTTGACGATCCCTTATGTAACCATATAATTTGGGGGTACAGCTTCACCCCTCCACACGGGCAGTCAACCCCAGAAGGATGAGGGTCCACCCCGCACACACGCTCCCCCAGTGACCGGCACGACTGAACGGCGCTACAAAGAAAAGGTGCAGAGTCAGAGGAGACAGGCCACTCGCTCCCCGGCGGCCCGGGGGACCGTCCGCTCCCCAGCCAGGGCCCGAGCCGCCCCCTGACAGGATCAAAATGGCGATACAGGATGGAAACTAACACTGCGCGACAGAACAAATATTGAGTAGTTAATTAATAGCTTCGGCAAAAGAGGTGTGCAAATACACATAATTATTAAGGAAAACAATGTGGAAATCCTATTATGTGGTTAAAAATATCTGTGACCTCTTTGAAGCCACGGATGCCTGGGCCCTGCTCGCAGCCTGCACCCCGGTGGCCCAGGAGCCCGGCGAGTCACTAATGCAGATGAGTTCAGGTCTGCTGCCAGCGCCTGCCTCCGGGGCCAAGGTGGGGGGCCTCCCCCCATGCCCCCATGCCCCCAGGAGGCCTCAGGGATGGTCCATCTCAGTTACCACAGCAAGACGGGGCGTCAGTTGATGATGATGATTTTTTCTTTTTACTTGGGCTTGCTGGGGCGCCCGTGAGCACCAGGACCTCCTCTCTCTGGAGCGAGCCGGGGGGGGCCACATGGGCCCATCCACAAGTGCCCGGCCAGCTCCTGCCTGGTGTGCCCCACACCCCCAACCAAACCCCGCAGTGCCCTGGGCTCCAGGACTGCTGACCTCCAGGAGGTGGACACTGGCCCGAGACGGGCCAAATGCCCTGCGGGTCCGAGAAGTCGCACTGGGATGAGGCGGCCGAAGGCAGACCTAGGGGTCCTGATTCCACGGGGACCCCCGTCCACCTGTGACAGGGACAAGGAGGCCTGAGGCCCAGGCTGGCCCTGAGAACAGCACCCACAGCGGTCAGAGCTGACCTCTGGTAGCGGGTGTCCCCGAGCTCCAAGGTGGCCCTGCCCGCTGCCCCTGCTGCCCTCGCTGCCCCTTGCTGCCCCCCTGCGAGGGCAGAGCCAGCTTGGCCCACTCGTCCTGGCGGCAGGCCCCACCCGCCCTCCCGTCAGCCCAGCTCGGCTCCCTCTGCCACCGCGTGACCGGCTCGCTGGTCTCCAGCAGTTTCCCGCCGGCGGCTGGGGAGGAGCCGCCAAGCTCACCCGCTGCTCCTACCAGGCCAGTCGAGAGAGGCCATTTTTCTTTGTGCTTGGAACCAACAGGAGGACAGAGAGGGCCCATAAATACAGCCAATCAGGAGCAGTTTATGTCTCTGCGGCAGCGCACGAGCCCACCTGTAACGAAACGGGAGAGGGATGGAGGGAAACAGGACGGGGGAAGGAGAAAGGCAAGAAAGATTTAGGACAGAAAGGAGCACGCGCCATCCTGCACGATGAGCCGGGCGCAGCTCATGGCAAAGCGGGGCTCTGGGTGGGCAGCACGGTCAGTCAAGGGTTAAATGCCGTGCGGGGCCCAGTGTGACCTGGAAGGTATGTGTGAGTGATGTGAGCACATATGTGCATGTGTGTGGGTGTCGGTGCATTTGCATGTGTGATTGTGTGACTGTGAGCACGTGTGTGTCAGGATGTGTGTGAGTGGTGTTGACTGTGCATGTGTGTGAGTGTGAGTGGGTGGGCGTGTGCGTGTATGACTGTGTGGGCGCACGGGTGTGTGTGCGTGCGTGCATGTGTGTGTGTGTGTGTGTGTGTGTGTGGACAGAGATGCTACTTTCTTATGCATTCCAAGTGGAGCGCGCTGGCCTGGGGATGACCTGCCACACGATTTTTAAATTATCTCTGTGCGCGCTCTGCTTGTTTTGGAAATGCTCTAAATAAAAATAATGGACTGTCTTTTAATAAGTCTCATTGTGAGGGTTCCACACATCAAGCCAGGCGGTGCGGCTCGGAGGCAAACATCGGACATGTGTGATCCGCTGGAAGGGAGACAAATGGGGGTGCAGGGAGCTCCATCTCGGGGCCGCTGACAAGAAAATGGCACCGGCAAACCGACGCATCTGTCAGGGGGGGGATATTGGCACCTGTCATGCCATCTCAGTCATGACTTTTAATAAAGCCGTTTTCCCTTAGGTAAAATTGGAGCTCGGCGGTAATATCCCTGCAAGCACGTCTCCGTTCCCCTTCAGAGCGCTTCTGTACGTGAGGCGCTTCCAATGAATCTTGGAGCCGAAGTCGTGATGCTTACCAGCTCCTTCCGTCTCCGAACTCTGGATTTGAAAAAGATGTTGCCCTGAGTTTTTTTTTCTCGTTCGCTCTTTCTTCTGCGAAACGTCTCCTTTGCCCACGAGTGCCTGTTTCCGGATTTATTTTCCTGCCCCGGCCCCTCCCCCCTCGCCTCTCAGGTTGTTGCTGGGGTGACTTTAACCAGGGAGGATGTAGATCATAAAAACCGGGTTGGGATTCGTTGGCTGTCAGTCAATAAATCAGTCCGAGTTTAATTACCAGGCAAGTGATCGGGCGGATGGCGGCCCCCGCGCTCCTGGAGCATTTCTTTTGGGGCAACTGCAAAAAAAAAAAAAGTGAAAAATGCAGTTACTGTGTGTGTGTGTGAGTGTGTGAGTGTGTGTGTGTGTGATGGAAGCCGCAGGGAGAAGGCTGGGGAAGACTAAGAGGCAAAAAGCAAAAAGTTAAGCTGCGTCCGCCAAAGAGAAAGGAAACTTCAGGACTCCCCGGCCGCCATCAGCCCTCCAGAGTTTTTGTTTTTAGATGCTGCAGGTTGGGGGAGTCATTCCAATAAAATATTCTTTAGTAAAAGCTTTTCATGCCGTGTTTGAAACATCCCTCGTTGAGCGTTATGTGATCTCTGTGCTACTGATATCAATTTCATTTCTTTTTTTCCAACACATAAAAACACGTTTTCTGTAATTTATCGAGTCAACAAAACCTTTAAGCTGGAAACTCCCCTCCCCCCAAAAATGTCACAGAGAACAATCTGTAATGAATGACACCCTGTTCCCTGGCCCCGGGGCGGGCCGGGGCGGGGTCCCCCGTGGGCCATCAGCCCCCTCGGCGTCCCCAACGGCTGGCCCTGCTCCTGCCTGCGCCCCCCAGCACTCTGGCAGCCTCCATGTCGAGTGACCCTGAAACAGAGATTCAGGGTGGCTTTTCAGTCTTTTCTCTTTCCACAGGCAATTCCACTGGACTCGCTGGACTTTACTTCCGAGCCGCGCGAGGAGCCTGGGTCCTGCCCACGCGGGCCACGAGCCGCGCGTGGAGATACCGCAGGCGCCTTGGCTGAAGGGATGTTGTTTTCTCTAGCTGTTCCCAGTGGCCTGTCTCAGTTTGTTTATTTGAAATCCTTTGACCATTTGAAGGAATTGTGGGGCTCTTTGACACAGGGCAATAGATCTACAGCTCGGAGGCAAACTTCTGGGCTGGGGGGCGGGGGCTCCTGATAGACTCAGGCGGGGGGAAGACGGAGCATGTGGGTCTTTTTCCAGAATTTAAATTTCAGAGGGTTTTACCAACATATCCTGGATCTCATCCTCCGCTCTGGAATTCTTTTAGAATTATATCACTGGGAGGATGTGATAATCATCAACCAAATTCAAAGGCGTGGGGTTTTTATAAATAGCTCTTAAAGATGGGAGACAAAAGCTCAGCCGGCGTGAGCGGGGACGCCATGAAAAAGTACACTCGTAACCAAAGCAAAATCAGCAGGCGTTTGGCTTTTGCCAATTCTTTGTGAAGAAATTGCTTGGCAGCTTGCCTAAAATCTTAGCAGAAAACAGCAGCCACGCCGGTTTAAATTGCTATTCAAAAACAAAAGCAAAAAGCAAAACAAGACAAAACAAAAACCTCTACCGCGTGGACAGAAGACGGGGGCGAAGCAAGTGTAGGAGGCTGAGGAGCTGGAGCAGGGGCCCCCTGGCCGCGGGGAGCTCCGGCCTGGAGCCTTCCAGGACCTCAGTTTACCTACTTTGCAGCTCAAACGCTGATCCTCTGAGGCCCAGCAAATTTGTCTATGGTTTCAGTCCAGGTAGCAAGTGATCAATTTCAATAAACTTAAGAATGAGCAGACTTTGTTAAAACATCGCCTGAAACAAATTTTATGACCGTTCAGTGTGGTATCACAGCCACCATCTCCCCGTACCCCATAAACCACGTCACCAGGCCCCGGAGCGGCGGGTTAAGAGAACCGGAGGTTTCCAGAGGAGCGCTGCTGCCCCAACACCTCTCCCTGCCCCAGCAGCCTTGCAGTTGCTCTTGCTGGGGATTTTAAACAGAAGAACGAGAATTCAAAGAAAAAGCAGCGACGCTGTCCTGGAGGAACAGGGAGGTGTGAGATCACTCCGGGGGGACATACAGTAAATGCTATTTTAGGTCAGCCCAAAGGATCCGTCTCTTGGTGGACACTTCGGGTGTCAAGCAGACGCGTGGCCTGGCGAGCACCCGCCTCTCCCAGGCCGGGGAGAAGGGGAGGCTCGGGGATGCCCACCCCGTGCAGCCCGGGCGCTCCCCCGCGGCCGCAGCTCCTCACTGGCCTCCCGTTTCTGGCAGGTGTGATTTACCTACATCGTCAAATAAAGACAAAAACAGACACTGACACAGTCACCGAGTGCACCGCCTTCGGGGCTCCGAGCAGTCCAGGCGGGCGGGGACGGCGCCCCCTCTCACGGCAGGGAAGGCCACAGACCCGCGGGCTCCAGACCGAGCAACCGCATCTTCACACCATCTTCTTTATATGATCCGGGGCGGCTCCGGCAGTGCAGACAGGGCCTTGCTGGCCCGGCCTCCGTGCCCTTAGGAGAGGCCCCTGAGGGCCCCTCAAGCGTGCTCCCCCCATGCTGGGTTTTTCATTCTTCAGACCCCAAGGCGGGAGGCGGGACCTGCGTAGAGCTGGGGTGACACCCCCGGCTGCCCCGAGTCCTCAGCCCACATGCCCGCGGCTCTGTGCAGGGACTCTGTGCAGGGAGTCGGTGGTCACCCTGAGAGGCAGGACCCTGCTCCGGAGAGCCGGGGCCTGGAAACAGCTGGCGCACGGCAAGAGGGGCATGGAGGGCGAGGCGCACCCTCAGGAGCCCCTTGAACTCTCCGGTGGGGAAGGGTGTCCCTGAAGACGTGGCCTGGGGTGGGGGAGGGAGCGCGCATGGCCACGGGTGGGCAGGTGGACGCTCGGAGCCTGGGCGTGCGGTGACGCTGGGCTTTGAAGTGTGACGTTTGAGGGCGTGGGCTGGGTCGGGACAGGAAGGAGGGCCAGGCGGGGTGGGGCCCGGGCAGCAGTCTGACATTCCTGCTTGTTAGGAAGCCATCACGGGGATAGGGGGTTGAAGGGAGGCTTGTTGGACATGATTTGCTGGATTTGAGTATTAACGTGATCACTGGAGCGCCCATGGAGTAGCCAAAAGCAGAAGACACCAAGAAGCTGGCCCTGCAGTAGGTGGGCTGGGCTGGGCTGGAGCACAGTGACCACGAGGGACACGAGTGGACAGACCCAGAACACTCCGTGGAGTGGCACCACCGGGGAGCGGTGGAAACCATCCTCTCTTCAGCCAGGCCAGGCCGGGTCACCAATCGCGCCCAAGCCTCACCTCCTCCGCGGAGGCCACGCCCACAGCAGGGCAGCAGCGGCTCTGTCCACACTGTCTCCACCCAGAGGCCCAGCTAATGGAGACTCCACCTGGAAGGCAGCCTTTGCTGAGTCAGGATTCAGGAACATGGAGTCACTGAAGCCCGAGAGCTCGTCTCCGTGGTGACAGCCCCAGCCATGGGCAGGACGGCCAGGTTGCTTGATGCCAGGGAAGGCGCTATTCTCTGCAGAAACCGCCAAGAGGCCGGGCTTTGGGAAGGAGGCTGACAGGGCTGGCCAGGCCTGCAGTGCACATGGCAGCACAGAAGTGCGGGCGCACTCTGGGTGTGGTGAGAGGGCGGCCTGTGTCCCTGACAGGGACTGTGTCCTCCCCTGGCCGGGACTCTGGGCCCAGCACTGTCCCTGTCCTGGAATGCACACTTGATGGCTTCATGGATGAGTTAATGAAGCAAGAGTAAGAATGAGTCATGAGCTTTCTGTTGAGTTTCCAAGTGTGGCAAACAATTGCACTTTCTTGCTTCCTCTCTGAAGCACCCCAGAAGCCCACCTTTCAGTGTGTGCTAAGGGGAAGGCCTGCTGGCGGGGGGCTGCCCACCGTGGGGCAGCTCTGATGCCTGCGTGAGTCACGGCAACTTCCTTGAACACTCGGTCACCTTTGGGAGACCGGTGCGGGACTGTGTTTGAGTGAGAGCCACCAGCTGCCCAACGTCGGCTCCGGTTAGTCGAGGCATTTGAACTGGACCCTGCGACCTTCTGGAGGAATCGTCTGCTCTTGCGTGAAGGGTTGGCAGGAACTACATCCCGACTGAGAACAGGTGTCGTCGTCACGGAACCGGAGCCTCCCAGCACCGACCTGAGTAATGGACACACACGGGCACAGCGTGACTCCCCCGGCAAATGAATGATCCTGTGGATGTTTGGACGAGGGTTGAAAAGATTAATATCGTGGCTGTAGCAGATTTCCTTGGGGGAGGTACATGCTTGTGGCAAGAAAAACAGACACTGTTGGAAGAGTCTAGAGGTGAATTTATAAGACTCTCATAACACTGACAAATGCCCAGGTACTGTCTGTCTCAGCTCAGCGAGTTCCTGGCTAAAAGATGAGTGATATTTAAAATCGCAACTCAGTATTCCTTCTAGTTCAATGTCAGTGCAACTTGTTATAAAGACAAGATTTAAGGAGATGACTTGACATGTGTGTACATGTGTGTGATCACATCATCACAGCCACTGATCTCTGGACTACCTGTGTGAGGTAACCTTGACCCCCAACACTACATGATGTGCTAATGAAAACGTTATTGGAGCTGAATGTGAAATGAACAAGCACAGAACTTTCAAACCCATCTAAAAGCCCTGCTGCCCATTCCGAACCTGTTCCAGAGGCCCGAGTGCACCCCTGGGAGACAGGAGCACTGATGTCCAGCTTGTCTTCTGGCGGCATGTCAATCCAGGGGTCACTGGACAAAACAATCGCATGAGGCAAACCAGCTTGGGGCGTGCAGTTCCCACAGGGACACAGCTCAGGCAGGTCCGAGCCACAGATGCTGTGTCCCAGGGGCCGCCAGGCTGGCTGAGGTCAGGGCCCCAAGGTCCAGCTGCTGGCCCCGCCCCCAAGTCCACTTCCTGCTCCATCTCCTGCTGCGGATCAGCTTCCTCCCGGCTAGGAAGACACAGCAGTAACAGGCTGGGATTCTCACCTGCCCCCAGCAGAAACACAGGCCCTTCTCGTGGGAAACCCCGAGGTGACCATCAGCTGGAACTGGAGGCCGCGCCGGGCAGCTGTCCTGCAGGTCCCTGTGCTCCGGCAGGGGTGAGGCGCGGCCCTCCTGAGAAGAGCATTGGAGCTCCGCCTGCACCCCTCTCCTGAGGTCATCAGCAGGCCGCTGCTGTCCTGGGGTGGGGACTCCTCCATTGGACCCCCATTTCATGAGGGAGAGAATGAAGAGCTATTAGTCTGATTACACTGCTGAAGCCAAACCCCACAGACTGGGTTTCCTTAAATAAGAAAGATTTATCACTCCAGCTCTGGAAGTCAGAGGCTCTGAATCGGAGCCGGGGGTCTGCACAGGCCTCACAGCTTCTGCTGGTGGCTGGCGCCCCAGAACGGAGAAGCGTCTCCCAGGTCAACGCCTGCATCTCTCTTTACCTGGGGTCTCCCTGAGCGCACCTGTGTCCACCCCCCCTCTGAGAAGGATGTGTTTGTCCTCGTTTCAACCTGAGCTCCTGGGAAAGACCCTCAAATGAGGCTACCCTGAGGCCCTGGGTCAGGCCCCCAGCATTGTTTTCATTAGATGAAAGAAAGGACTTTTCCAGCGACCCCATTCAAGTGAGTTTGCCTCTCAATCAGTTCTTAAATCCTCCGTTCTCATTAATTCCTTGTGCTCTTGGCATTGCTATATTACCATATTTGGGGAACTTTTTTTAACCAACCAACTTAAAATTGTCAACTTGCAGTTAACTCTGGCAATACAAGTGTAAACAACTTTACTTACCGAGACTCTTGCCAAATAAAAACTTTACTTATTAAGACTCTTGCCAAATAAAAAGAAACTATACTTTTCCAGGGCAAACCAATGAATAACCAACAAATAAGAGCTATTTTGGATTTTTCCAGCTGGATTAGTTCTCCCCGAGACGACTTCTCAGGTGAAACACGGATGTCCCCCAGCTGCTTACTGAGACAGTGCTCGGCAGCCGGGCGCGAGGCGGGGCTGCTTTATACACCCCGGCGCCGGAGCGCTGGGTCTCCGTGTGGCCCTCACGTCTTTGGCGTTTCACAGCTGGTATAAGAAGGTGGTTCAGAGAAAAAATAAATTGCCAAGGAGGGGATTTTTCATTGCTATCACGTGTGAAGGGAGAAAGGTATTGAGAGCAAGGGTGGATCTGAAATTTTGTTTTAGTAACGTCCTGGATTGAGTCACTCGGGAAAGCCGTCGGTGTCCCCCAGGAGCCGCTGGGCGACTGGCACCCCCACCCCCGGAGGGCCAGGGCGCCTGGTGCCGGGCCCCCATGCCTGTGTCTATGCCCCAGGTCCCCGCCAGCACCCTGCCCGGGGCCTACAGAGCTGTCCACCCTGCAGGATGGTCCCTACTTTCACGACGAAGGCAGCCCCCGCTTCCACACAGGCTCTTGGACACAGGGAAGGCGCCCATGGGGCGCTGCTAGGCCAGAGCCTCGGGGCCCAACACCTGCAGTTCAAGTTTTTTAAGCTTCTTGCTGCCCGGCTGCTGTCTGTGCCTTCCGTTTCAGCGCCATGCCAGACGCAGACTTGCTTCAAAGCACTTCTGCTATAATCTCATCAGCGTCAGCCAGGCCCAAGGAAGTGCTTCTGCCCGGCATCTTCAACACGCGGCTCACACACAGGACGCTGGGCGCAGCGAGGGGCCGGGTCCCTGGACACGCATCTAGGCGTGGCCGCCGGCCCGCCGGACGCACATCTATCTCCAGAAGACCCTGCTCTTTCAGGCCGCAGGGGCCGTCCTGGCCTGGAGGGTGTGCAGAGATGTTTTCTCAACAGTTCTCCCAGCAACGGCCCGGGCTCAGGCCCGGGGCTCCGGCTCGGCCTGGGTTGAGCGAGTTCATGGCCGAGCTCCAGGGGCGCCTGTGCCTTTAAATCCTACTCCTCCGGGTGAAATCTGTGGCCCTGATGAATGGCAGCGCAGAGCCATCCATAAAAGGGCAGAGGAAATCACATGCATTTGCATACAGTAATTATTCTGTGAATCAGGCCACCTTTATTGCTGGCAGAAAATCTACTGTCAGCATCACTCTATAGATCACAGTTGAAAATCTCACGGCTGAGCAGAGTAATTGGAATCCACGAGGTCGGGGACTCTGGCCGGCACCTTGCGGGCGTGCTTCTGGGTGGACAGCCAAGTTTCTGGGAGCCAGGTAGCCAGCCCAGGGCCCTTCCCCGCCTGCCCTGTCCAGGGAGGCCTGCCAAGGGCCTGGGTCCGCTTCCGGACTGTGAGCCGCTCCCACGGCCCCGGGGCAGGGTCAGAGGTGGCACTGCTGTAACTCGGGGAGGGCCTGCCCTTTCATCAGTGCCCTGGCCCCCCGGGGTCCCCCTCAAGCCCACGTGCACCACCTCATCTACTGACTGGGAAAGTCCCCATCTCACTGCCTACCAGGCTTTGTGGTGGGGGGCCCAAAGCATCGCCTGGTTTGGGGGAGACGGGAAGGGGTGAGGATGGGAGCCAGCCACCCTAAAGGCACTCAGGGGCGAGGAAGACCCCGGCAGTGTCCGTCCACCCCAGAGGCACCGGCAGTGGCGCTGCTTCTGCGCTGAGGGGTTTGTGCGGACGTCGTGGACACGCAGGGCCTGGCTCAGGCTTCATGCAGAGACTTAGAACGTGGCGGCTCAAGCAGGGCCTCAGCGGGCAGCATGGAGACTCGCACAAAGTGCTGATGCCGCCACACAGCTACTTTCTGGTTTCATCATTTCCATCTTTGCCTGCAATATACAATTTCCTTCAAATACGCCAAAATACGCCAACTTTTTTTTTTAAGATTTATTTATTATTTATTTATACAAAAACTGGGGTACAGGCAAGAGGCACAGAGGGGTGAGAGGATTCACCAGAGACAGAGCGGGGAACAGAACAGGCAGATGGACCGAAGACACTGCTGAGGGGAGCAGCGGGCGAGGCAGGAGGGGTCTGCCGCGCCCGTGGGAATCTCTGTGGCCGGCGGGAATCGAACTGGCACTGCAGAGGCTGCAGACAGCTTCACAGAGCTGCGTTCAAGCGGCTGTGCCACTGGGGAGGCCCTGATATGCCAACTTTTAAAATGCAAGGCGCACCGGGGGCCAGGCTGGCAGGTTCCACCACAGGCCTGCGGTCCGAGTGTGCCTTGAGCCAGGTCCAGTACCTTTGTGAAAACAGAGTAACAGCCGAGGCTTATCAGGCAACCAAAGGAGGCCCTTGATGTGGAAAAGGCAGCGTGAGGCGCGCCCTGAGCCGAGCGCTGAGTCGCTGCTCCACCGGGATGCGCGCGGAGATGCACGTGGAGAGCCACAGAGTCACGGGGCGCCCCCAGCGTGAGCGGCCAGGCCTCCCCCGCGCAGCAGCCTGGGCGACCCACAGGCGAGACCTGCTTTGAAGAGTCCCTTGAACGTAAGTGTTGACACAAGATTTAAATCTTTGTGGGTCTCGACTTCTCCTCTCACTCAATCTTCCAATTTAACAACAAAAAAAATGCTTTTCACCCCATGGACAGGCCTTGACCACGTTACGCCAAGTGAGGTGAGTCAGACGCAAAAGGACAGATTCTGAGCCTGGTGTGGTAACCCATGGGAGGGGCCAGAACGGGGGAGGGCTGCCCGGGGCTGGGGGGCGAGGGGCATGGGCCGGAGTGTCAGCGTGGGGAGACAGGGAGTCCCCGAAATGTTGGCCCCAAACCACAGACGGGGGAGACGCCACGTTCTATGCAGTCGGCCATAATAAAAAATCCAGTCACTTCCATGCCGGGCCCAGGCAGACACCCAAAGGAGCAAGTTATTCACGTCACACAGGGGTAAAAGCCCCAGGAGTCGGCCAGAGCAGCACCTCCCGGGGGTTGGCCTCGGCTCTTCTCCTGTCTCCTGGGGGGCTCTGGGGTCTCAGTAAACATGTTTCTGTCAGGCCAGGCAAGGGCCTGGATGTGCAAGGAGACCGTGGCCCTCGGGGAAGCAGAGCATGTTCTGGGGAACACGCAGAGGGCTCTGACCTGTATGGCCGTACGCTGTAAGGTCTTTCGATCATATAGAAATAATAAATAAGCTTTGGACGTGCGGCAACAAACCCCGTGGTGACAAGGACTTCTGAAGTTGCCGTGTCAACAAGACGCGCCTGTCCATGAGCCGTGTACACAACAGTCCGGCACGGCCCTCGCCGGTGTGAAAATACTAGACGGTCCTGGGCCAGGGCGGGGCCGTTGCTTGGCCCGTCTGTGTCCCTCGCAGCGGGGCTGTGGGATTTGCTTTGCAAACAGTGCGCATTTGACACGAGTCCTCGCCGGGAAGTTAAATGCCGGGAAGTTAAATGCCGGCTCCCACTGTTCGCGTCCGTGTTGGGGGGAGTGAACTTCACAGGGAAAGCTGCACCAGCAAGACAACACAAGACAAGACTTCAGCGTATTTCAGACGAGCGGCCAACACGGTGTCAGAAATGCTAGTTTGGGATTCGCCGTGTCCGAAGTGGCCACGTTGACTCAGACTCTCTCGGGGGTGAGAGTTTAAGTTTTCTTTACTGAACGCGTTTTATATGGAAGGCACAGTCAGAAATGGCTACCACGTACAACACTTTTCATATTTCATCTGTCGCACACGAATTTCGATGCAAGAAAAAAGAGAAGCAACTTGGCAGCCCGGGTGTTGGGATCTACCGTGTAGCGTTTCCCCGCAGAGGCCCCGGCCCCGGCACACGTGCCCTCTCTCAGCTCTGCAGCAACGTCGTCTTTTTTGCCCTCAGTGAACACGGGACTGCTGGACACCCACCTGTTGTACACAGAGGCGTTTCAGGCCACCTCTGAAGCTGCCTAGTGGGCTGGGCCGGCCTTGCTCCGGACCGGGGCAGAGGGAGGCAGAAGCGCTGCCCGCGGCCTTGCCTTCTCGGCGGGGCTGCGTGGAGCTCAGCGCTGGCCAGAGGCACGACGGCTCTGAGAGCCGTAGAAGAGCCCGGGGGTCCACCAGGAGTACATGAGCTGGCACTCTGGCTGGCATGGCCTCGGGGCACCCAGCGTGCCCCGGCCCTGGGCCTCTGAGCTGAGGCTCCATGTGTCTCACACCAGAGTCTCCCCGCCCTGGAGGAGCCGGAAAGGAGCACGCAGGCCGGGCCCGGGGTGGCTCCTCCAGCCAACGGTGCCGCCGCGGGGCTCTGCTGCTCCTTAGGACCAGCTGCCCATATCGGCTGCTCGGATTAGCTCTTCCCAGAACCGCGCCGATGCCAGTGTGCGCATTCCTCCGCCGCGGAAAGTTTGTCAGAGAAGAAAGGCATTAAACCTGCCACTGCAGATAGAGATCAGATGTTTGATTTCAAACAGAAGACGCAAACACCCCAGCTCGGCGCCATTAACTCCGCAGTGCCCCGGCCAGACCTGGGGAGGCTGCAGGGAGGGGCCCCCAAACCTTGCCACCCCCGCAACAGCCGCCGGGGATGTTGGACCTGGAACAAAGCTGCGGCGGGAGGGGCTGGCTGGCAGCTCCCCGCGTCCTGCCTTCCCTTCCTTTCATTACAAATGAGATTTCACAGAACAAGCAAATCCGGCCTGTTTTATCCGAAACCATCCCACAGAACGAGAGGTTTGGGAAGGCGGTTCTGGGGAGGATTTGGACCTTGGAAAAGAAAGACTTCACGACACCTGCGTGTCCCCATTGGAAAACCAGTGGGTGTTGAAAACCAAACACACTTTCAAAGCCGTCGTTCTCGCTCCGCTGGCCTCGCCCCCGACAGGACAAAACCCGTGCGTTTCTCGTCTGCGTGGAGGCACAGGCAGCGGTTACCTGGTCGCCACCTGAACCTTGGATGTAAACGGCAGCTGTTTCCACGGGGTCTGATGACTCAAGAGATCAACAGTCGTTCCATGCAGGTGACCAGCGAGACCACGCCACGGCCAAAGCGTGCCCTGGTGGCGCTGCGGCACACGGGGCACCGCCTGGCTTGACCGGTCCCACGGCAGGGACAGGCACTTGCGTCAGGGACCAGCAGGGACAGGCCCTCGTGGCCGGATCCCTCGCAGGCGGGGCCACTGCCGTGCCTACCCGCGTCCTGCCACCCCGGAGACTCCCCAGAAAGGGGAGAAATCCTTGGAAATCCATCGACAGTCAATAATCCAGTCTAGGAGACCGCCTTGGCGGCTGTCAAGAGGCGCAGAACCCCAAGGTGACACCCCAGCGCGGGAGGGAAGCCCACAGCCAGCACTCACAAGGGAGTGGACAAGCCACACGTCGGAGCGGGACGGGCCAGGCAGGCGCGGCCTTGCCCACACCCCAAGTCCCCCCAGGAAGCTCAAGGGCCTGCTCTCTGGGGCCGGGTCCCCACCCCAGCCTCAGTGTCCGAGTCACCTCCCACCAGGACCGCCAGCTCCAGTCCACGTGGGCGGTTACTCGTGGACGGCTCCGCGGGGGTGTTGAGTGGCCCCTCTGCTCCTCACGCCCCCCGCCTGTCTCCTGCCTGCCCCTGTCTGCCCCCGCCTGCCCCTCCTGCCCCCGCACGCTCCCTTTCCCGAGCTACACGCTCCGGCCTCCCAGGCCTCACAGACTCCAGTCCCGCGGACCCTGGCTCCTTCCCTGGGGCCTCACCCACCCCGGGTGTGTGGGGGGGAGTTTTCCCAGATTCACCCTCTGCTTGCCCCCACTATCTCCAGTTGGACCCCAACACTGGTCTCTGGGGCCCCGGAATAGCCCCCTCCCGGGTTCCGCCATAACGCGTTCTCAGTACAGCTCACAGTGACTCATCGTGAGCGTGAGGGAGGCCGTTCCCGCCCGTGTGCAAAGCCTTCCGCTGCCCGCCCTCACTCAGGGCCGAGGGGAGCCCCACGCCCTGCCCGGCACCCCTCCCTGCTCTGCCCCCTCCTCCCTGGGCGGCCAGGCTCCTCCTGACAAGACACTCGCCTGCCTCGGGACCTTCGCACTGGCTGTCCTCCCAGGATCGGCCTTTCTGCAAATACCCACTTGCCTTGTTTTCTCGAGCAGCGCCAGGCCCTGCTCACGCCCCTCGGGGGGGTGTCTACACTTCCCACCACGCTCTCCCAGGCCTGCAGCACGCCCAGCCCCTCGAGTGCCCCCTTCCACACTGCGCCCCACCTTCCAATCTACTGTTAGTTTCCAGGGGCTGACACACCAAGGCCCACTGGGCAGGTGCCCTCACAACGGAAACCCGTTCTCTTGCAGCTCTGGAGGCTGGAGTCCAAGAGCAGGCGGCAGGGCTGTCTGCTCCTGCCCAGGCCTCTCTCTTGCTTCTGCTGGGAAGCTGGCAAACTCGGGCTGCTTATAGAAGCATCACCCCAATCTCTGCCCTCATCTTCACATGATGCTCCCCTCTTTGTGAGCCTCTGCCTGACTTCCTCTCTCTCTTTTTTTTTTTATTTACACAAGCACTGGGTACAGTCAGAAGCGCGGGAGGGTGAGAAAATTCACCAGAGCCAGAGCGGGGAGCAGAGCAGCCAGAAGGACCGAAGTACACTGTTGAGGGGAGCAGCGGGCGGCAGGAAAGGTCTGTCGTGCCATGTGGGACTCTCGCCAGCAGCCGGGGATCGAACCAGCGCTGCAGAGGCTGCGGGCAGCTTCACAGCCCAGCGCTCAACCGCTGCGCCATCGGGGGAGGCCCCCGACTTTCTCTCTTTAAGAGCAAGTGGCAGCTCCCCATCCCCCGCCCCAGCCTGCCACTGCTCACGTGACCCGGTTTCCACGAGCGCCGGGGCCAGGATGCCAACATGATGGGGGTGGGGACCAAAGCACAATCCCGATGTCTACCACGGGCCTCCCTCTGCTGCCCTCCCAATGCTGTGCCACAGTCCAGTGGTTGAGCAGCCCCACACAGCCCCACCCAGGGGCCGAGGCCAAGATGCCCCCATGGGGCGAGGCACCCAGCCTTCGCCCCTGGCCTCAGGCTGCAGCCTGCAGAGAAGGCCAGGCTCTGAGCTCCTGCAGGTCGGGACCCTGTCTCTCGGGGGCTGCCACCAGCCCACAACACCCGCAGGGCGCTCCTTCCCTGGCTGGAGCATGTTGTGCGGCCGACACTGGTGTCCTGCGCTGCTCCCTCCTGTCCAGCCCCTGCGAAGTATCTAGAGTAGCAACGGGAACATAACAGACTGGGTACATGCTTTTTAATGAATGCACGGACGGCCTTTATCTCAATTTTGCAGACGATGCTAACCCAGAGTCCAGCAGACACTTCGTCAGAGTCTGGACCGGACCCCAGGTCCCCAGCTCAAAGCATCAGACGGATCAAGCACTACTGTATGGTGGGGGCAACAGACGGTGAGACTGTCCCCGATGGAACAGGCAGCCTGGGAGCCGGCTCACTCAGAGGAGAGACTTTGCGGGGCACTGGCTCTGGCGCCGCTCACCCCACACCCATGCCCGTGTTAATCAGACAGCGCAGCAGCCTCCAGGAGACAGCACAGCCTCCGCCGGGACCCTCCCCATTTGCTCAGCCCTGGTGGCCTGGAAAAAGGAGGCCCAGGAGGCCATGTGGTCTTCTTATCACCCTCCCCCCAGAGACCTTCTGTTTGTTTACTGGCTCAGATAAACTCCCTAATCCCGGGGAATGCGCCAATAAATCTGTTTTCCTAAATACTTTAGTCTTGTTTATAGATCGCCTTCGAGAGATAGGAAGGCGTGCGCCAGGCAGAAACACTCTTGGCAAGCCTGTGCTCTCCCCTCGCCCTGAAATATTTCCCGAGAAGGTCAGGAGACATCACGCCCTCGCAGGACCATCTCAAGCGCTGTCCTAAATGCAGAGCTTTGCTGGGATGCCTCGGGCCTATCTTGGTTTTCTAACGCGGTCAAGTTTCAGGGAAGCCAGGCGCACCCTGCACCCCCTGGGCTGGGGAACGGACAGTGGCCCGGCCCGGCCTCGCCCCGCCGCAGTGTCTGTGTCCCGGGCTGCTTCACCTGAAACCACGGGCTGGGCTTGTTTTTGTTTCTCAGCATCATGCAAGTGGCGCAGTAGGAACAGTCTCTTCGGGAAGCAGAGTCCCAGCAAACTGTGCCGCTGTCCTCACGTGACGCCGGGTTTCCGGGCAGCTGGTGTCATCCCAGCCCTGCCTTTTGTCCCCTCCCTAAGGCGCTGCCCGCGTCCATGGCTGCGGCACAGATGTTACTCCCCCCACCCCCGGCCCCCGCTGCCGCCGCCTGGCCAGTCCCGCGCCCGCCCGCCCTTGTGTGCCGGGAAAGGCCAAGCACCAGGCGTTGCTCGCCCCGGCTGCATGGACCTGACCACCCGTGACGCCACCCTGGAGAAATGCTGCAGCCCCTCAGCACTGCCCTAGGCCCCCCACTGTACCCCAGGGGGCTTCTAATCTCACAGGAGCCTAGTTATAAAACCTGGCTTCTATTTTATAAGTGCTGCCATCTGCTTGTTTTTTGAATGTCGCTGTTTTCTGACAATCCCAGGGGCCTTTCCAATGGCCGCATGGGGCACGTTGTGGTCTGCTGGCCGCTGGCCGGTCACTGTGCCTTGAAGTCTGGGCTGCGCGGCATCGAATTAGCTGCCAGGACACAGGACACGCCCCAGCCCAGCGGGGGCTTTGCCGCTAGTCACACCTCTAAGGCGCGTTGCCTGGGCATCTCCCCTTGGAAGGCAGAGGCTTTGGCTGCTCGCTCAAGAAGCAGGCGCTGACCAGGACGAAGGCCGCGGGACTGCTGACGTGGGGGCACTAGCTTGCGGGAGAGAAATGCGATCTCTTGGGGCCACCCAAAGTGGGGGGAAGGGGTGAAAGGTCACCGATGCCCCTGCAGGGCACTAGCAATACCGCCCCCCCCCACCCAGGTCTGTGGCTCTGACCCCTGTGTCCCCTCTCATGCCCTCGTGGGGGCTGCACAGCACTGGGCCCGGCGGCCCCTCCTCTGGTTCTCTCTCTCTCTCTCTCTCTCCCTCTAATGTTTCACTTTATGGCTCGAGAAATTTGGACAAAAGCCTTGATTCTTCTTTAAAGTGTATACATCTATGTCTGGGAGCCAAATTCACTTTTAGCAGCATATTATGACTTGACGAGCTCATTTTAAATTCCTTAATTATAAATTAAAATTAACCCCATTGATTTATCAGCGATGTCTTGACCCGGCGGCGTGAGCGCCTGTGCTCCTTTCAGACGCGCTTCCGCCGCTCCCTGCTTCCCTGGGCCTCAGCGCTCCACACTGTTGGGCTTTCCCCAGCACGCACGTTAACACCTGCTCTGCAGCCGCAAGGACATAGATCAGTCGCCGGCCTCAGTTCTCAGCCCTGCTCCCTCCAGGCCTCCCCCGGCAGCTCCGACGTTCTCCTCCGCAGCCTCGGATACTTCCCTCCGTCCTCGCGGGCAGTGGGGGGCCCCACCTTCCTTTTCTCAAAGGTCATCTGGCCCCGTCCCGGGACATCCTGGCCACAGGCCCACCTGCAGGCTTTAGACGGGGCCATCACCTCAGCTGTGCCCACGCTCGTGCCCAGCATGACGGTGGCCGCTGGGCCGGGCAGCTGAGGAGCCGCCCGTGACGAAGGCACTTGAGGACTTTCCCTCCAAGGTGCAGCAAACAGACTCGAAGACTAGAGAAGCTGGGAGGACTTACTCAGAGATCCCAGGACTTGCAGAGGTAGTAATCCCAGAGGAAGGGGACCTTGGTGCAGAAATGGTCATAATAATAACGGGATCTGCCTTCCCGGGGTCGTCAGACACTCATGCCCGTGCCTGGCGACCAACAGGGCGCAAGACATGGTCTCCTTAGTGGCTGAGCTCCCACGCTGACGGGGAGGTGCTCGCTGTCGTTCCTGTTTCACAGATAGAGAAACTGAGGTGAAAAGGCTCAATTTGACTCAAGCTGGACAAAAGCCCAGAGAGCCTGGATTTCATTGGCGTCGTTGGCAGCCCAGCCCGGCAGGGCACGCAGTCCTTCACCTCAGAAAGAGGCCCCTGGCTACCGTCACCCGAACAGACACAGCCCAAAGCCCCCCAAGTATGGGGACGTAGTGTCCCTCTCTGGCCTCCATCAAGAAGGCAGCACCAGGCTCCAGGGGGAGCGGGTGGGCCCAGCTGGCCCGACCAGTTGGCAGAGGGTCCCTGGGGAGAGGGGAGAGGGTCCCCGCGCGCATTTCCGATTATTGAAATAAATCCTGACCCCAACGTCATCTAGATCAACCCACTCCCAGCCCAGGCTCCCTGCAGCTCTAATGGGGTGTCAGTAATGGTGACCAGTAAATTAACCCTGGAAAGCACTTATTGATCTCCACCGCAGACTGCTGACTTCAAAAAACTGTCATTGTTTCATCACGAGCCCGCTCTGCCTCATTAGCTGGGCCGCTGCGCCCCCGGCGCCCGGAGACCATCGTGGGGACCTGAGACCACGCCACAGGTGCTTCCACCCGCCCGCCTCCCCCACTTGCAGGTGCAGGGGGTGCCCCCGCCGGGCCAGCTGACCAAGGACAGAGCCCGGTATGCAGGGCCTGGCCATGCCGCGTTCCCTTCCTATAGCCACTGCGTGCAGGAGGCTCGGTTTCCTCAGCATGACCTTCAAGGCCTCAGGGAGCTCCTTTCACACCAGAGTTGGCTTCTCCTGGGCCCTAGACGATCTCCTGCCCCACCCCACCCCCCGGAACCTGTGGTGACGTGCTGCCGAGCTCCGCCGGGTGATTCTTGATTACAGATGGGTGAGCAGGCAGCGGGACGCCAGCCGGCTGGAGGAGCCAGGCCGAGCCCGGGACACACAGGGTCCCTGCCTTTTCCTTAAAGGGACCAGCAGAATGGAAAGAACTTATTTTTTGCAATAGATTAAAAAACTCAAACAGAGGGACCGGGACCTCCCTGGTGGCGCAGGGATTAAGTCTCAGTGCTACGAAGCTGTCCCAGCCACTGCAGCAGGAGTTTGATCCCCAGCCAGGGGGCTACCCACAGGGCGCAGCAGACCTCTCCTGTCTCTCCGCTGCTCCCCTCAGCAGTGTGTTTCAGTAGATCCACCTGTTCTGCTCCCCACTCTGTCTCTGGTGAATCCTCTCACTCCGGCAACTCTGGCCTGAACCCCAGTTCTTATATGCATAAATAAATAAATCTTAAAAAAAAAAAAAAGAAAAGCAAACAGAGGTAGGTTTAAATGTGAGAGGAGTGAGACATTTAAAATGCAAAACTTGATTTATAAAATATGTCAGGGGCCCTCCCCTGGTGGCGCAGGCGGTTGAGTGCAGCGCTGTGAAGCTGTCCACAGCCTCCGCAGCGCGGGTTTGATTCTGACCGGCCGGCGAGAATCCCACATGGTGTGGCAGGCCTCTCCTGTCTCCCCGCTGCTCCCCTCAGCAGTGTATTTCGTCAGTCTGCCTGTTCTGCTCCCCGCTCTCCCTGGTGAATTCTCTCACCCTCCCGCACCTCTGGCCTGTACCCAGTGTTTGTATAAATAAATAAATCTTTTTTAAAAAACCACAAAACTCTCTAGAGGGCCTCCCTCATGGCGCAAGGGGTTAAGCACCGCACTATGAAGCTGTCATTGGCCTCTGAGCACGAGTTTGATCCCCAGCCAGCCAGGGAGCTGACCACAGGGCGCAGCAGACCTCTCCTGTCTCGCCCACTGCTCCCCTCAGCAGTGGATTTCAGTCAGTCCGCCTGCTCTGCTCCCCGCTCTGTCTCTGGTGAATTCTCTTACCCTCCCGCGCGTCTGACCTATATCCCAGTTCTTGTATGTATGAATAAATAAATCTTTACAAAAAATAAATAAATAAAATATGTCAGGGAAGATCCCAAGGTGGGGAGTGGATATGAGAAGCCAACCCCTACAGCTGTCCAGGCACAGGGTGACCCTTGGGTCACTTACAAAGTCCTGGCTGTTCCCCTCTGTCAGCTGAACCTCTGTCTCTTTAGGTCATTACAGAAATAAACGTTCTTAAAAAACGTGGCTCGTTCTACAAACCGCCAAGAGTCTTTCTCAACCGATATTTATGAGCATGCACAGTGTGTGATGAAGTTTGTAACCCTGTGAGTTCTCTGGTTTTGTTTTTTGGTTTTTGTTTTTTGAGGAGAGTAGAAGAGGGAGGGATAGTTGTTTGGGGGTTACTGTAGTAAAGCAATAAAGCTAGATTGCTCGCAAGGCTTGTAAAATGTTCCTAAAGGAAACTCATAATTAGTAGAAACTTACCATTAATTTTAATTTCAATGAATCAAGGTTTTTCTGCAACAGAAAAGGTATTTGAGGAAAAGTCTAGTCTGTTGTTGGCTTCGGGACTGTGGACACGCTCCTAGTCCCAGGGGGTGAATTTTGGTCCATATTCTCTGTTATCTAAATATTGCTTAACAACTCTACTTTACTTCCAAGAGGGACTTTTCTCCTGGGAAAGCATGTAACTGTGTGCAGTGTCGTAGCAGGCGCTGTGCTCACCTGCAGATGAAGTCTAACAGCGCTGCGTTTAAAAGGATTAACAGTCTCCATATTGTTCCTTCCCTGGCGCTGATCTAAATATGCATATTTACGAGCATATCAGATATTCTTGGAAGGTGGGCACGAATGCCTGTTCCTCACGACAATCTCCAACGCCTGAGCGCGCCATCCTGAAGGCGCGCCTCAGGGAAAGGCGAAACCGCGTTCGGAGTCTCAGGCTCCAAGCAGCAGCCACGCATGGCGCTTCCGACAAGAAGGGCGGTGGAGGCCGCGTGCTGAGCTGGGTGTTGGAAGCACAGCGAACAGTGGGTGAGGCCGTTACAAACGCTGCTCCCTGGCGCGAGGGGTGACGGTTAGCCATGTCCTAGGCGATGCACCAACCCGCCAGAAGGCCACAGCATGGCGGGGAATGACCATCCTGGCAGTAACATGGGCACGTCCCGCCACCGGGGCACTGCGGGGTCACGCTGAGAGGATGGCAGGGCTGGGGAGAGGTCATCGCGATTTTAGGGAGATGGTGCTGGAGCTGTCGGGAGCATCACCGTGAGGAGCAGGCCACGTGATCCTCGTCCTCTGCCTCTCCAGAGCAGAAGAAAGCAAGCGTGTGGGAAAGAACTTGAATTTGCCAAGAAATGGATAGACGTAGTCCTGGGGCCACCTCCGTCCAGACTGGGCTCCCTGAGGTGCTCTCATGTGGCTGTCTCAGGCCTTGTTTCTTCCTTTACCAGCAGGGCGTTAGTGAGCTAGTCCGCAGGGTTTAAGCTGAAGCCCCTCCTGGGAGTTTAGAGCCCAGACCTCCAAGTTCTGGTACTTCAGTGGTCAGTCATGTGAGCTATGCAGTGGGGCTCTCTGGACAACCGCCCTGAGGTACTGGCCAGTGTCCGCATGGAGGAGACCAGTTACCCAAGCCTGGGCCAAAGCAGTGGCCCTCCAGGCCGTCCTGGGTGTCCTCAGCCCATTTGTCCCTTCGCACCGGCCCTCCCCTCCCGTGCCCAGCCTGCACCCCGGATCTTGCGCTACACGGCAAGACCCACCTGGTGCCAGGCCTCAGCCCCCACAGGCAGCTGCACCCACACCCCTGCCGAGGGGAGCAGCCCTCAGAGCTGCGCCCCGGAGCCCAGACGCACGAGGGGGGCCTCACCAGCGCCTCTCCCTCCTGCAGGCGGCACAAGCCCTCCAGACGGCGGACCCTCGACTGGGACGGCGGTGCCCGGAGCAATCTAGCAACGTCAATTGCCGGCCACTGTGGCCTCAAGGTCCCTTGTGTCTCCCCCCACGAGCGCAGCCCCTCGGCGGGTCCAGCCTGCCTGCGGTGCAGATCCCGGGCCCGGCCCCGGCAGGGCGAGTGACCGGTCGGGGCCATCTGGGTGGGCGCTCCGGAGCCAACCTCCCCACAGGCCCCGGCTCCGGGCCTGGCGGGCGCCCCCGGACCACGTCTCCCCAGGACAGGCTGCTCCCACCTCTGTGGCGCGGAGAGGCAGAGTCATGCGGGCCCCCCCACAAGCGGCAGCGCGTCCCCAGGCCCCTTGGCGTGGGCAGAGAGAGCTGACCCCCACCCCTGCCCACACGGGGAGCCCGGCGGACCCCGGGGCTCGGCGTGGGGCAGGAGCCCAGCAATGTCAGGGCTTCAAAGAATAACAGTGGCGGGAAAGGTTTTTAATGCGAGTGCCCCTGTGAAGTTTGCTCAATTACCAAGTAGGGCAGAATTTATGCCTTTCTGACTATTGCCCTTATCTTCCGAAGGGAAAAGTCTTTTCTCTTGACAAACCACTCTTTCACGAATAAGCACTTCAGGAGCATTTAGTTATCATTATTAATAAATTGTTACAGTAATAAATTATATTTTAAACATTTTATTAAATGCAGTTCTCGTGTAGTTAAAATAAATTGCAAAGCCGGCTTTTTTCACGGTATTTAATATATATGGGATGGTACAATGTGCTTTTAATATATTTAATGTTATATACTTTAAATCGTAAGTGTGTTGTACTTTTATGGAACTTACTTTATATTCGCTTCTATATGGGAAATGTATTACTTTTTAATACGGGCTCATTGCGGAGTGCCATTAGGAAAGGCGCAGTGTTCTTAGGAGTAGTAACTTGGAGAACTTAAGTACATTAAGTGGGGGGGAGGGGCGGAAGCTGCAGTGTGGTGACATCAAGGGGCTAATTGAAGCTGGCAGAAGCGTGGGGAGAGCCGCGTGGATCCTGCAATCCGGGGCCCCAGCACCCACACCTCACAGTCCCCAGGCCCCCCGGCCCTTCCCCGACACCAGCCCTCAAGACAGAAATGTTATGAGAAACATCTGTGGCCCTTGCTTATTAGACACTTTCCAGGGTAGCAGTACGGTGGTCTTTTTCACGCACTTATTTTATAGCCTCAAAAATGTTCTGTTCGACTCCCTGGGAAGCATGCCTCACCAAGTTCTCAATCATTGATTTTGGGGAAAAAAAAAAAAAGATGCATTTTTTGTGCAAATGCTTAAAGGGAAGAGAGGTCTGTGTTTCTGAAGCTGCAGTAAATGCTCAGGTCAGTTGGTGCCACATAGTAAAATCAAAAGTAGGTGAAATGTGTTCCACCCTCCCACCCCCCAGGGAGACCAATGATCCAGTAATTGACAGGAAGCCCTTAGGGGGCCCTTTAAAAATTAATAACCAAATTAAGTTAGGAAAATATATTTAACATGTTTTCAGGTTGAAATTCTGGAACCTGACCTTTGCTCTGTAGCCAGCACAAGCCAGACGCCAGGCTTCAGGTTCAAAAGCAGGTTTGGGCCTGGGACAGCTGGGGTCACTGTGCTACCCAGTGACCACTGTGCACCCCCAGGGCCACGCTGGTCCTGGCTTCTGCACCCCTGCCCAGGCCTGCCACCCGTCTGGCTTCCCTGGGAGGTTGGCTGCAGGACGAGGCCTTCCTAACCCCAGAGTGTGGGTGTGGCCTCCTTCCAGAAGGTGCATCTCATCCTAGATGTCTGCTTTCCTTGCAGGAAACGGTGGTTTTTGGAAAATCTGTGTATAGATTAATAAACTAATTTAGTGCCAGATAAATCAGGGAAAATAAGTGATTGCAGTGTATATATAGTTCTTGTAAAATTCTAAATTTCTAAGAATTCTGGTCTGCAGTCACTTGAGAGGAAGAATGACAGTCTCAATGATATGTGCACGGGGCATGAATCAATCACAAGAGCAAACACTAGGTAAGTCAGACCACCCCGTGGGGTTCAAGTGAAGAAGCTTATTTCTAAGTTGGTCAGACGTTTGCCTTCTCAAGGACCCAGGTTGTACCACCAGGCTGCCTGCCAAAAGCAACTGCCCAGAGAGAGCTTGTAAAGACAAAACCGCCGGGTATTCAGGTCCCCTGGGTGAAAAGTCATCTGACCCGTGTCATTCGCACCATCACTGCTGTCACCATCACCACCTCCTCACCGCCAGCCCCACCGTCCTCACGCTGGCATCATCACTATTTAGTATTTATTCAGCGTGTGCCAACTGATAAATACTGAAATGAAAAATGAAACAAAATCCTCCTTAAACTTTCACTTCAAATTTTTCATTCTGGGACGACAGAGCTCCGCACAGTCCACGGCGCTGCACTAGCGTCCTGCTCTCAGCTCGCTGTCCCTCTACCTAGTCTCGCAGCCGGCGGGAGACCTACCACCACCCCTCGCTCCCGCGGTTCTCAGTGTCCAGCCACCGGGTCTGGGAGCACAACGTGTCACAGACACTCGGGGACCCGCTGTAGGTGAGATAATCACACCAGACAGCCACGCGAGCGGTTCTTGTGTGTGAGCGACTGGATCATTGTGATTGCATGAGAATGGAGAGGGGCGACACGCTTCCGGGGATGGAAGAGGGAAACTGTTTTACAGGAAGAGGGGTGAGTGGGAGGACACGAAGCTATTTTTAATTGCAAGCAGCTAAGTGGCAGAGACCTTAAGAAGCAGGGTGGGCGGGAGGGGAGGGGAAATCATCTTAAATATCCCCAAAGTTGCATGAACTTTTCACAAATTATTTGGAGAAAAAATAAAACCTAAGTGCACTAACTTGACGTGGGAACGAGGTTGCTGCCTTCCCCACCGCGGGAGTAAACTCAGCACAGCAAACTCCGCCCGCGGAGCCGAGCCCGGGCCCCCCAGCTCTCACCGCGGCGCCTGCGGGTTCGCCCCTCGTGGGCATTTGCTCTGACTCGACAAGCCCGAGCAGCCGGTGCCCGCCCGTCCCTCCCGCTCAGCCGCCGCCTCTGGGGGCAGGAGCCGCGGGGTGACCGGGCGGGCGTCCTCCCGCCGGGGCGAGGGTGGTCAGCGCGGGGGGCGCCCGGGCCCGGGACGACGCGGGAGCGCGGGCGGGGAGACGCGCCCTGCGCTCCGGAGCGGGCGCGCGGGGCTGGCCTGGGCAGAGGCACGACGCCTGCCAGCTCCAAGCACCCCCGAGGGACCCCAAAAGGGCAGGACGCCAGGAAGGGAGCCCGGGACGCCACCTGAGCGGCCTGTGGCCGCCGGGCAGCGGGAAGCGGAGGCCTCGGCGGAGGGAGGGGCCGGGCTTGGGCGGGGCGCGCGGAGGCCCGAGGTCGCGGGGGTCCCGGCCCCCCAGGAGCTGCGCGGGCGGGGCAGTCTCGGGGAGCAGAGGGCGGAGTCCTCACTCCCGGCTCCTACCACAGGCCTGGGGGCGCCTGGAGCCGGGACGGCGGCGGGACGGGGGCGCGGCTGGCACCTGTGCTCGTGGCCCGGGGACCCCAACTCACGCCCTCGGGCCCCTGTGCTGTGGCTGTTCGCAGCGAGGGCCTTGGAGACGCGGTCGGGGAGACCAGGGGGCCTGTCCCCCACCCCGCCTCAGAGGAAGGGACGGGACGGGGACGGGGGTGCAGAGGCCGCGGGGGGCCCGGCGGGACAGGGGGGCCGCGGTTCGGGGGCGGGGGCGGGGGGTGCTCGCGCGGAGCCGCTGCGGGCTGCGGGCGTCACCAACACGATGTTGTCGAAGAAAACATCACTGAGCACAGAAGTGGGTACGGGGACATGACGCGCTCGGGAAAGTCACCCCGTTCCCGGGACGCAAACCCTCGCTCCTCGCGGCGGCCCGCGCTGGCCCCGCTGCCCGTCCGCGTCCCCAGGCCCTGTCCGCGTCCCGTCCCCTCCCGTCCCCTGTCCCGTCCCCGTCCCCGTCCCGTCCCGTCCCCGTCCCCGTTCCCATCCCCCGTCTCGTCCCCGTCCTGTTCCCATCCCCGTCCCTGTCCCTTCCCCGTCCCTGACCCCGTCCCTGTCCCCCGTCCCTTCACCGTCCCGTCCCCCGAGCCCCCGACCGGCCGCGCTGCGGGCCGGTGACTCCCGCCTCCCGGGCAGGCGCCCCGGGAGCAGCCGGCGGGGAGAGCGCGGGAGAAGCAGCAGCGGCGGGTCTGCGGGGCGCCGTCGAGGGAACCCGCTCTGCTCCCTGCTCACCTCCCTCCTGACAGAAGGAAGGAAGACGGTTCCAGCGCCGGGCGCGGGCCTGGGCCTCGGGCCTCGGGTCCGGAGGAAGCGCCGCCGCCCGCCAGCGCCCGGCCCCGCCGCTGGCGCCCCCGGCCCGGCCCCGGCCCCCCCCCCGCCCCCGCCCCGCCTCGCCTCGCCGCTGCGTCCCGGGATGAGGGCCGGGGATCAGCGCCGCCTGAGAACCCTGAAACTCAGCGAGTGTCGGGGAGGCGCCCCGCGGCCGTTGGAGGCCTTGCACCCCGGAGCCCGAGCGGGAGCCGGGACCCCCCGACGGCTGACCCGGCCGGGAACGCGCCGCCCCGCGGGGAAGACGCGCCGGAGGACGGCGCAGGCCGGGCAGCCTCGCTCGCTGCCGTTCCACTCGGAGAGAAAGAACGTGCGTTTTTGCCTTTTTAAGACCAACTTGAAAAAAACACGATTTTCGCGAGCCAGTGCAAAGGCGTCCCCAGCCCGATCTCCCGCGGATCCGCCGTCAGCCGAGGAGGAAACCAGCGCCGATTTACCGCAACCAGGTAATTACCGTAATAAGATAAATGTTAACTTTTTAATGAAAACCACTGTACTTGAGTAATTACCCTTCCGAGGACTGCTCCACATATGATTTCTTTGCAATTATGAAGATTAATTCACTTTTTTAGTAGGAACAGACCCAAATTCCTAGCCAAAGGGTCATTTCCATAAGCACCGTTTGAATGTCCTGCAATCTAAACGGGGGGAGGGAAAGACACGGCTTTCAGTCTGGCTTCCAATCCTGTTTTATTTAGCCGCAGACTGTCAAGTTCCTAGGTTCAGTTAAATGCAAATAAAAAGCAACAAAAGCTGGTAAAAATAGATGTGATTAAATATAGGAGTGTCCGCTGACCATCAGCGGCAGCACAGCAAAAAGTGAAGATTTAATTAGAACTTTCTTTGTTCACAAATCCACTAGCTTCCTATAAATAACCTATTGCACGAACACCCTAAAAGCATAAATACACGTGTGACAGCCCTCCGCCTTCCATTCCTGTGGCTGCTCGACGCCTCCGGGAAGCTATTTCAGGAGGATGATCACATATCAGCTTAATGGGAAAAGTAGCCCAGTTGATGAAACAGCGAAGCTCAACCCAAGCAGTGCTGGGAGCATGAGCTCGGCGTCCAGATGCTCCTGTCTGTGTCTGTTCCGGGATTGGCTCTGCATCGTCTGGCGTCACGTCTTTGCCCACGAAAGGGCCTTGCCTCTCTCGTCCATGTTCCTTCTTCTCCACCTCTGGATGTCACTTCCGCCTCTAGCCAGCGGAGGAGCTTCCGAGAAAAATGCGGCCCGTTTTGTTGTATCAGCTTCATTGATTGGAGCCTGGCTTTCTGGAAAGGTCACGGTGCTACACGTGAGTTAGTGTTCCCTGGTCTGAGGGACTCCAGCAAATGCTCAGCCTAAAGACAAGCCTTGAAATTCTTGAGCTATTTGCCCAGCCTTGCTCGTTCATTGTTAGAGTGATTCAAGGAAACACAAAAGAAAAGTAATTTATTATATCTATGTATCTGTGTTGTATTTATCCATCCCATCCACTCTACCGTTCTTCCACCCAAGCACTCATGTCCCCAGCATCCAGCCGCCTATCTGCCTCTCTAGTGACACATCCACCATCCATCTCCTTCATCTATCCAGCCACCCAGGTTTCCACCTGTCCATCCGTCTGCCCACCCATCTATCTATCTATCTATCTATCTATCTATCGCTCAATTGACTGACTTTAATGCTAACATATTACAAAAGAAATAGAGAAACTCATCCTGTCTCAGGTCTGTTCTGGTACTCACCACTCACCATGTTCTGCAGTTAGAATTAAACAATAGAGTCGTCTGCTAACATGTGCTAACATCTCCCTGCGTTTGCTCATCAGATGACCTCACCAGGCAGCGTGGCCTTCAGACACAGTGTGACTTAGACGGACGCTGTGGGAGCCCCTCCCGTGCTGTCACTCAGACCCATTCCCTGGGCTCGTTCAAGGGAGCCCAGGGCAGAGGTGAGGCTGGTGGGTGCCAGAGCATGCTGCCCTCTGCGTGCTGCTGTGCAAGCTGAGCCCAGAACTGGACCTCGCTGAGCCTCCCCGGCCCCGCCAGTCGGAGGAGGAAGACAGGATGCACCCCTGGTTTGCTGTGCGCTGAGCTCGCCACCCCCCAGTCTAACAAAACCATGCCAAGAGTGGGCTCAGGTGCCAAGAGTGGGCTGAGATATATGAATTTTAAAATCAGTTCATCTAAGGTCCTTGGGTTTCTGATGCATCACGTGTATCCAAGTCGACGGTTGATAGCGCAGCACAGCTGGGCTGGGAAGTAACTGCTCGTGTTGGAGGTGGGCCTACCCCCGCCGGGGGCCGCCCCATTCTACCCCGTGCGATGCCCTCAGGTAGGCCTGACTCTTGTTCCCTTTGGAGGGAGGAGGAAGCCGAGGAAGGAGAGTTTGATTCAGAAGCCCAATGGCAGACAGAGCTGGGCGGGGAGTCTGGCCCCCAACCTCACGGCCTGGCCAGCCCATGGAACAAGCCACGTGGGGCTTTCTCCGCAAACTGTCCCATACCTTATAAAAGAGACGGTGTCTCCTGTTTCACTCCCGGGGCCTCTCTGCTGGAGTTCTCAACTGCTTGTTTCATTACCACTATGCCCTTAGGAGCTGGCCCTCTTCTGCACTGGGCCTTCATGGCCCCAGGACCCACGACAAAGAAACAGGGATGCATCACGGTGACTGCAAGCCCACTCATAGTTGAAGCTGCTGCTCTTCGGGGAGTGTCTTGTGCCCACCCCTTGAATCTGAGCGGGCCCCGTGACCAGTAGAACGGGCAGAGCCCATGGGGCAACCTCTTAGCCTCGGCCTCCAGGAGGTGCTGAGCGGAGCTCCTGCTCTTGGGACGCCTCATGTGCTGGGGCAGCTGAGACACAGACCATGAGGGGACACAGGCCCCGCCACCCTGGCCAGTGAGGCCCAAACACAGGAGAGGCTGGGTCCACCCACCCAACCCCCTCCCAGCCTCCAACTGACCAGCACCTCAGGATGGGCGCCACTGACCTGAGGAACATGTCCTGTTGTTTAGCTAGTATTTGCTGCAATTTGTTACTCAGCGACACTGAAATAATAAAGCTGAATGAAGGCTCTTATTAAACCAAACAAAACCCTAGAAAATTCCTTTTAGGGAATTCTCTTAGATTAACTCTAGGAAATAGCCCTGATGACCTCAAAGGATTTTTTTTTAACTCCATTTGCCAAATCTGATTATTCCATCATTGATTTTAGAATAATAAGAGGTAATTTTTCCATCAATTGGTCAAAACTCAATGTCATTTATTACTCGGAGATAAAAGGGCGTCTATTCTCCTGCTTCACTCTACTTTGTACATTTTCTGAGCCGCCGAATGGCCTTCTGTGCAAAGCATCTATTGGGGAGTAATTCTGTACTTAACGCCAGCACCTGCTAGCCCTCACGTGCTGGGCCGGGGCGCGCTGTCGATGACCGGTCACTTCTGAGGCGCGTCCTTGCGTGCTGCAGCAAGTGTCCCTGAGATTTACGGCTGTCACGTCGGGCCAGTAGCCTGGCCTGGGGCAGCTCTGACTTCTGGAAGGGTATCAAAGTAAAGAGCTGAGTCCTCTGGGACACAAAAGGGCTCATGCGCTGAGCGGGTCCCTCGTCCCAGATGAGGCCCTCCTGGCGACGCCCTGGTTATGAGCAGAGAAGGTGCCCACGGTCATGCTGGTCCGTCCTCTCTTTGCCCTCTCGTCTCACTGGCCAACTACTACTTGCGTTGCTGAGGGACCAGGCGCTTGGGTCGGGGGTCTGCCAACCTGGCTCTGGTTTGGGGCAGAGACCAAGCAGTTTAGGCTTCATAGGCTACGAAGCAAAACTGAAGACGGTATCTCGGGATTGACACCACAGAGAACAGGTTTCCAGATATTTCGGATGAAATTCAGAGCATGTTAGCAATAGCCAAGCGCAGTGTTCTGGTTCTACTACAAGTGAAAAGGTGGGATTCTTTTGAGGGGGAACATTCTCAACTTTCTTGGGGTTCAGTGTCAGTGTCCCCCACGGTGGCATTGGTTGCCACCATTCACCTGAGAGCACATCCTGAGCTCCAAGACGCTCCCCAAAATGGTCAGGGCTGAGTGGCCCTCTGCGATGGCTCGGCCACGACTGGCCCGGGCAGTGGTGCTCTCTACACCCAGGCAGGCTCCGCTCTGGCCAAAGCAGATCCCTGGCCGTGTATCCAGGTATGGCGTCAGCCAGCGGAGGGCAGAGGGGCGTCTGCAGGGAGGTGCCCATGGCTCCCAGGGAGTCCAGGGAATGACCGTTGAGTGCGCTGCTGTCCAGATTCCTGGGAGACGGGCATCCTCGGTGAGGTAGTGAGCTCCGTGGCACCTCAGAAGGGAAAGGGTCTTTCTTCAGTTTTCCTCGTGCAAGAGGAGCGAGACCCCACCCTGAGAGTCTGCTTGTCCACTGCCATCTGGCGTGACAGCAAGGCCTGATACTAGGCAGCAAGGGGCACTAAAACTGGCCAAGGACATGCCCATATAGTTTGCCAGTCATTGTCTGAGCTCTTCACTTGAGTGCACTATTGCAAGACCAGCAGGTTCAGAGAACAATAATGGGATTTATTTAACAAACAAGGATAAACAGAGAGTCACTGGGGCCACAAATGGACGTTCACTTCACCCCCAAGCAGCATCCAGTGTTTCATAGTCCACGGAGTCTCCCAGGATTCCATCTTCCCACCCCTGAGGGCCTGGAGCACGCGGCAGCCAGGCTACAGGTGGATCCAACTCACGACGGGAGCAGGAGACACAGCAGGGGATGCTCCCGGAGCTGCCGAGATGCCCCCGCACGGCTCCAGACAAGCCACTCTCAGAACAGCAGCTGCAGCGGCCGAACGACCTGACAAAAGGCCACACTCACAGCTCAGCGAGGCCGGGCTCCGCGTCCTTCCCCTTCAGGCTGTGACCGCAGCAAAGCTGGGAATGGTTTCAGTCACTCCGCCTCCTGCAAATCCTCCAAACTTTTCTTCTCTGAGGTTGGCTGCCAGAGGCCTCTCCACGTCCTTCGGAGGCCCGCACTGGCCTTCTGGAAGACCGGCATGGTGGGGGCAGAAATCGTTGACCCTAGACTCGCTGAAATGCCAAACTCTCAATCCCAAATGCTCCATCCCGGGGGCTTCTTCTGCAGGCCCCGAGGGTCTTACCAGAATCGGCCCCTCCATTTAGCCTGGGGCTGTTCATCCGCCCCGTTCGCCCTCCAGGGGGCGCCACCTGTAACAGCTGTTGGCGTCTGTCCCTCCTTTCTGCGGTGGCTTTTCTCCCGCCTTCCCTTTCCACAGCCTTTCAAGATCGCTCCTGAGCCCTTTTTAGCCTGCTAGCGTTTTATTAGCAGAAAGCATTGGGAGATTTGTATCCAAGACAACTTTTAAAATCACTCTTCGTTTGAATGGATTACTGAAAATCTGAATATTGCAGTGATATTTTTGTCTCTTTGAAATTCATTGAAAATTAATTGAAATTGAAAATTAATCCAGAATCTTTATTTGGAGTGTGCTGAAGGCCCTGCACCAAGGTAAGATCAAGAATAACTTAATTATTTTGAAGCTGGTGCTTGACGCCCTCAATCAGGACAGTCTTGGCAGGCCTCCCTGCGGGGAGCTGGCACACTTGTCTCGGGCCTGCCAGTCCCTGCCACTGAAGCTTCGGGCAGCGTGTCGCTCACCTGGACAGGCAGGTGGCCAGCGAGCACTTGGACATTCTGCTCATTAGACTTTTCGGTCCTGTGATTCCTTGAATCCAAGGTCAAAGCGTAACTTTGAGTGCACCCTGACCAGACCACACCTCCCCTGTGAGCCAGCTCACTCGAAGTGCGTGCCGGTGGGTGTAGCTGGCGTCCACTGCGGTCACAGTGTGTTCGTATGTACACACACAATGGCACAGATGTGCATGCAAATATGTCTCTGTGTGTGGGTGGGTGTGTGCACACGCGCATGTGCACAGCTTACACATTCTTTGCCCAGCCGTCACCAGTGGACACAGACTCAACCTCCTGACTGCTGGGAATCATGCCGCAGGGAGCAGGGGAGTGCAGCTGTCTCCTCAAGATCCCGACCCCAGTCCTTTTGAATAAATACACCAAAATGGGATGACCAGGGACATAGTAGTTCTATTTTAATTTTTTGAGGAATCTCCATGCTGCTTTCAGAGTGTCTGCACCATTTCATATTTCCAATGAGTGCAAAAAGTCTACAAAAGGTCTAATTTCTCGTCATCCACACCAACACATCTTTTTTGATCACAGCTGTCTTACTAAGTCATGAGCTGCTGCCTTGGGTGGTCGTGACCAACGTTTCCTTGCTGTCTGCAGCTTTTGAGAGTCTGTCACGTACCTGTTGGCCATTTGCAGGTCTTCAGAGAAATGCCCCCTGGAGTCTTTGCCCATTTCAAAAATCAGTTTGTTGTTGTTATTATTGTGCTATTGAGACGTGGGAGTCCTTCTTGTATTTTGGATGCCAGCCCGCTACCGGGCAGCCTCCTCCTGCAGCCGCCAGTGGCCTGTTGGGGAGCAGGCCCTGCGTCGGGCTGGTCCCCTGCTCGCTTCATCCATTCACCCATGAATTAGGATTGTTTCTGGCTCGGGGTGGTTATGAATAACACAGCTATAAATATTTGAAAACAGTGTTTTCTGAGAACATAAATACTTTTTCTCCTGGATGAATACCTAGGAGGGGATTGTTGGGTCATATAGTAAATGCACACTAAACTTTCGGAGAAGCCATAGAGTTTATTCTTCAGTCAGTGCAGGCAAAGGGCATATTGGCTTCCCCTAAGAGCAAAGAATAGATCCTCTTTCAGGAAATTCTTCATAGAAGCAGTGACTGGAAACTGTGTGGGGAAAGTAGAATCAGAAGATTTGTAAATTTCACTGGCTCCAATCTCCCCGTTTTTCAGAACAAGGAAATTGGGGCCCACAGAGGTCGGATGCCCAGACAGGGTGGTGAGGGCGGCCCCACTCCATCCTCCTGTCTTCCCACTGCGCGCTCCACGCAGAAGCTTCTGCAGACTCGGTGTGGAGGAAAATCTATTTAAGGAAAACATGGCCTATATTTTAAGGAATAAGTAGGGTGTAGGAGTGGAAGGATCTAGAGAAATTATTTACATGAATCAAATTCCTTGAGAAGTGACCCGACCCCCCTTTCCGGCCCGGTGAGTGCACATCCACCCTGTCCTTCAGCCCACCTGGCTTGTGAAAGAACAGCCAATATGGACATTAGCACATTTCTGCTTATTCTAATTATTATTAATTTCCTACATACAAAAGTATGAAATCTGCAGCCCCCAAGGCCCGTGGGAGCTGCCCGAGACCGCGGTCGCCAGGCCTCCGTTTTGCTAGCCCTTCCACTTGATTTGAGTCCCTCCTGCCAGCGAGATGCAGTCAGTGCAGAGAAATTTCCTAACAAACATCTGAGATTAAAGTACCATTGCTGACAGCAAAATTACAATTTGTAGTCTGAAGATGCATTCAATTATGATCACTCAGAGAGAGAAAAAATAAGAGGAAAAAAAAAAAACAAAAGCCACGTACACCAAGGAAAAGCAAGGTCTGTGAAGTAATTCAAATCTTAATCCAATAATCTATTTTTAATTACCCACATTATGGTCATTTACAGGGTGATCATTTCAGACTCGAATATCCAATCTTTTGGCCCAAAGCCGTGGGGGTAATTGCTTTGTAACTGGGTAAGAATATATCATCTGTGCCTGGTGGCGACGCAGCCAGCGTGCCTGTGACCCCAGTTTGGACTGTGCTTCTGGACGGGTTCAGTCAGCGGAGGGCTCCCTGCCAAAAGGCTAACTTCCTCCAGGGCCTTCTCAGAGGACTGGCAACATCTCCATGCCTCAGGGCAGTGTCTGTTTCCCAGTCCTGTGCATGGCCTGGAGTCTTGAGGGGGATCGGGGTAACTACCAAGGAAGGCACTGCTGGTGGCACCCCCTGGAAATCCCCATGTCAGCTGCTGTGTAAAGGGAGACCCCTTTGCTGGAGAGCTGACCCCACCCTGCTTTGCACCGAGCCCTCTCTAGCTGCCAGTGTGCCTGGTGGGGACCTCTGGGCACGCGGTGGGGACATCCACCCATGCTGCCAGCTTGCTCCATCTCACTGGCTTCCTGGCGTGGAGCCTCCCCACTCGCGAATGCACGCGGGTCTGCAACGTGAGAGTCAGGCCTCCGACAGGCCTCTGGAGAAGCCAGGCCGCCTCCCCGTGAGGTGAGCTGCCCGGCCCCACGACCCAGGCGCGGCGGGGGTGGCCTGGCCCCCAGGCCTTGCCCTCTGACTGCCCTCGCCCTGTGCCCTAGCAGCGGGATAACCCCAGAGGCCACCCCGAGGGGCGGGGGAGCTCCAGAACCGCGTGGGTCCAGCCTGGGAGGGCGGCCCGGGCAGGCGGGGGGCAGGCAGGCCGTCCCCTGCTCTGGACCCCCTGGCCGGGGAGGCCTCGGAGCCGCCGCGGGGCAGCAGGTCGCGGGCGGTGTGTGCTGGGCGCGGGGCAGCCGCTGGCTCCGCGCGTCTGGTGCGCACGCGGCCAACGCGGCCCCGAGCGGGCGAGCGCACGTGCGGCGGCCCCTTCGCCGAGGACAGGGCCTCGGGCCGCCCCGCGGGTCGGTCCCCGCCGGCGCCAGGCCCGGAGCAGCGAGGGCCAGGCAGGCTGCAGCGGCTCCGTCTCTCCCCGCAGCCGCGCCCGTCCGTCGGGGCCCCGGCCCTTCGGGGAGCGCGCGGGGGAGGCGTCCGCGGGGGCTCCAGGCCCCGCCCTGCGCCCGGAGCCAGCAGGCCGGAGCCGGAGCCGGAGCCGGAGCCGGAGCCGGAGCCGGAGCCGGAGCCGGAGCCGGAGCCGGAGCCGCAGCCAGAGCCGCGCGGGCAGGGGCTGCGGCTGGGCAGGCTCGCGACAGAGCTCAGGCCGCGCCGTGGAGACGCCGCCGGCCCCGCCGGATCACAGCACGCCCGGCCGCAGCGCGTGCCCCGGGGCTGGCAGGCGGCTCCCCGCCTGGCGAGCGCTGCGCCCGCCTCGCCTCCGGCAGGCTCGGGTCCCGGTCCCGGCGCCGCCTCCGAGGGAAACAAGGAGCGGAGCGCGCAGCCGGGCGCTCCCTCCAGGTGGCCGCCGGGCGACGCGCAACCCGCCGCGGGCATCTGCGGGACGCACGGGCCGGGCACAGATCCGGGGCGAGCGCCGCAGGCAAAGGCCGCCCCCCCACCCAGGGCGGGTGCTGTGGGGCCCGCCCCCCCCCCCGCACCTGGCGGGAAGTCCACGCCCGGAGGTGAGGCGTCGCCTGGCCGGGGAGCCCAGGGACGCACCTGGGCCCAGGTGTGAGGGAGGCTGGGAAGGAACCTCCAGAACGCGCTGCTCCTGGCGAGGACGGTCGGCGGCCCTGGACCCGCCCAGGCCGGGAAGGAGGCGCGGGACACGGACCCGCGGACCCGGCTGCGCAGCGGCCTCCCGGCGGGCTGGGCGCCTCTGGTCAGGAGAGGGCCCCTCCAGGGAGCATCGCCCCCTGCCTCTTCCCTCTCCTGCTGCGACCTCACCCGCGCTCCTCCAGATCCGGCCAGGCCCCCGGTGCCGGCCCAGACCCCCGGTGCCGGCCCAGACCCGCAGGCGACTTCCCCGCGCGCGGCCGCCTGTCCACCGCCGCCCCAGCGCGCGTCCCGCCCGCCTCTGCCTCTGACCCCAGGCCTCGCCCCCGAGCGCCCGCAGCTGCCCGCGCGGCCGGCCTGGCGCGGGGATGGACACGGGATGGACACGGGATGGACACCGCCTGCGCGGCCTGTAGGCGTGGCCGGAGCCGGCTGGAGACAGCAGGCGGGTCAGCAACAGAAACGGGAGTCATCGTGGGCTGGACGCGGGCCAATGCCAGGGGCATCTCCGCCGTGGCCCCCTCATTCCCCAGTGAGCGCTCAGGGGGAGGACGCGACCGTCCTGTCCTGCAGGGGCGGACGCCAGTGCCCGCCGGGTCTGCCTGAGTCCCGCCTCTTTCTGCCACAGTCCAGTGTCCCCTACAGTCCAGTGTCCCCCTACAGTCCAGTGTCCCCCTACAGTGCAGTGTCCCCCCTGTGTCTTGCACAGTCATTAACCGCAAGAGCTGCCTGACCGCTGTGGTGGTGCTGAGGGGTCAGAGTTTAGGTTGCACGTGATCTGACTGACAGTCAAGCCTGCAGGACTTTCTCCAAGCAGAGGCACCCGGCCTGGGGGCTCCCCTGAAGAGGGGCCCTGGCCCACTGGAGCCTCCAGGATGCCAGCGTCGCTGCCGGGAGCAGGAAGCATCAGGGCGTGTGTTACCCTGATGTCAGTCTGGGTTAAAGCAAAGCAATCCAGGCGCCTCCCTGGTGGCGCAAGGGGTTGAGACGCAACCTATGAAGCTGTCCACAGCCTCGGCAGCACGAGTTCGATCCCTGGCTGGCCGTGGAGCTACCCACAGGGCACAGCAGACCTCTCCTGCCTCCCCGCTGCTCCTCTCAGCAGTGGATTTCAGTAGATCCGCCTGTTCTGCTCCCCGCTCTGTCTCTGGTGAATCCTCTCACCCCCACACCTCTGGCCTGTACCCCAGCTCTTGTATGCACAAATAAATAAATCTTAAAAAAAAAAAAAAGCACTCCAGGGGTGCAGACGTGACATGCACTTGTTGGCGTGAGTGTGCGTCCCTAAAGCCTTGAGTGTTGTAAACCAACCACGTTACCCCAGCAAACAGACCACAAAAAATAAAATAAAATAAATGCCATTAACTTTTGTCCCAGGCATAATTTCGATCATTTAATTTATGGCAGAAAACAGTTCTATGTTACACTTTATGAGAATTCTTTCCCCTGAAGTGTAGTTGCCGCCTCGTTCTGGCCCAGATTTAGCCTGTGCCGGCAGGTGGGCGGCCAGGGTTCCGGGCCAGGGAAAAGCCCGCGGTGACTCAAACTCAGTTTATTTCACTCCACTGCAGTGTCTCTCGCCTCGAATGCCCATGACCTTGGCTTTGGGACACTCGAGGGTCCCCACACCTCGGCGTTCACAGCTCGTGGAGGGGCCCCACATTCAAACTAGTGGAAGATTTTGCTTGAAGATTTCCCTACCAACCTCCCGTTCTAGGTTGAGAGGATTGGCAGTTTCGCAGATCTCTGTTCCTTCTCTTTCTCCGCTCGCCACACGGCCTCCCCGCCCCTTGGAACGAGCTCGCGACATCCCTCAGGGGACAGCGGCAGGGAGCGCACGGTGCAGCTTCGCGCGCAGAGCTGGGCGGGGCGGGGAGGCCCTCGCAATCTCCAGCAATTCTCAGTCTTTCCCGTTCACGACAGTCCAGGGAGAGCGCGTGCCCGGTGGCACTCTGAGACATTTTGTGCCACCTGGTGGAATTTTCTTGAAAGAGAATTATCAGGGGCCTGAATTACGGCTCAGCGTGATCATCACCTGCGGCATTTTCTCAGTGCTTAATATCACATCTAAGCACAGATTCCCACCGTGTCGGGCCATTTAGCCGCACTAGGCCCATAATAAAGAATTTTTTTAATGGGAAAATTAGTCTTTAGTGAAAGAGACCTGTTTTGTTAGCTGCTGGGTAAATTCAGGTACCACGACAGCGGCGGGTCACTCCATTCTACTCCGGTTAATGCCCGGGGCTTGTCGCCCACCGGCCGGCAGCAGCCATGGTGCCAAGGCCGTGTCTGCCAGAGACAGAAGTAATTGCAATTAACCTCCTTCCTGAACCTTCACCCCAGGAAGCCCAGACATCGGGTAACCCACACTCAGCCACCAGCGAGGGGACTGGTGACTCCAGCGGAGACTTTTGCCAAACACAGAAGGGGGTTTAACAACAGGTGCCCTGAAGCAAGGTCCGAGTCAGGGAAGCTGGAGGTCTTTCCTGAGAGGCTCAGACTAACTTTCAGGAGTGCCGCCAGGGCCGGGCAGTGCCCCCACAGAGCCCGGGCCAGGCGCCCCCCTGGCGCCTCTCCTTCCCGGACGCTGCCCACCACGCACCACTGGCCCAGCTCACCCCTCCCCTCCACTGCCGGGGGATCTCCTCACATCAGGAGGCCCCTTGATGGGAGATGCAAGGTTTCTCCCCAGAGGCCAATGGGAGGCAGCCGAGGGCACTGTTCCCTCTGCCTGGAGCACGAGGGCCACCCCACAAAGGAAGGGGGCAACCCAGAAAGGTCCACCACCCGACTCGGCAGTGAGCGAGCACGGAAGGCAGATGGCGCAGGGGCATCGCCTGCTTGTGGCCAGAGAAGGAGCAGGCAGAGGCCGTCTCTGGGGCGGCGAGAGCCTCCTCCTGTCAGCCTCTGGGAGCAGGGCTGGATCCCACCCGCCCACGGGCTCAGCCGCTGCTAACCCCTGTCCATGCGTCCCCGGGGACGCACCAGGACGTGTTTACCTGTTGCTGCCGGTCACTCAGCCTGTCAGAGCTGGTCTCCTTGCATCCGCCGCTGCGTGTTTACTGCCAGGGTTTTTCCACATTTGCTGGAGGAAAGGCTTTGCCTCTGGCCTCCAACCCGAGCCACTGTGTGCACCGCTTGTAACTTCTGACATTTCTATCTCTTAGATTCATGTGCGCTGGTCTCTCCGCACCGGGAGAACCACCCAGTGCTGATTGCTCTGTGCCAGGCGGGTCCCAGCAGTGCCCAAATCACCCCGCTCGCTGTGGAGACTGCCCTCCCCGGGCGGGAGGGAGCCCCATCAGCGCCGGCAGGCTCCGCAGCGGCTGCCCATGTGTCCTTTCGTCATCTGACATCTATTTTCCATAAATATCCGTGGCAGCAGCCGCTGCCAGCCTCCCTGATCCGCTCTGCGGGCGGAGACACAGGCTCGGGAGCCTGGCTCCCAGCTCAGAAGTGTGGCGGCGGCTCCAGCGGAAGCGGGAGCTGCGGCGGCTTCACTGAGGGACCAGACACTGGACGAGGGATCAGACACGGGCCACAGAGGCCAGAAAGCGTGAGGGGGCTGACGTGAGCCTCTGGGCCGGGCGGCTGGGCCGGGAGGGTCCCGCCCGTGATCCCACCTGGAAGGCAGCAGGTGCGCCACTCAGTAGAAGCAGCATCACGACTCCGAGCCGAGTCGTGCAAGGAGCCATGAAGCCTGGGCCGCACACGCACACGGGTAAAGTGCTCGCCAGGTCCCTGCTGCCAATACCGTAAGGCGCAGAGAACATCGCTTCCCGCCGCGCCTGAAAGATGATGTCACCGGACCGGAATAAAAGTGAAAGAGGGGGAGTTAGCGTGGGAGAGATAGTGAAGTGGCCAGCGCTCCCCACGCCCGGTCACCGCGGCCGGCACAGACGGGGGCGCTCCCGAGCACCCCCGAGCCCAGAGAGCAGGTGCCGAGGCCCGAGCTGTGTTCTTTACAATTCATGTGCACACGGGTGATTCGCGGAGCATTCCAGAACTCAGGTAGGTCACTTAGGAAATGTAATGTTTGGTTCCTTACCACCCTCTATGCCTTAGAAAGGAGCAGCTGTCTCCTCTGGCCATTCCCCCGAGCCCGGCCTGGTGGAGGGCTGTCACCTCCCGGCATCAACGAGCGGCCACCAGTTGCACTGAGTGCGGCACACGCGCTGCTGTCCCAGCCAGAGTTGATTTTTTTGTTCACTTACACAGTCTGTGGCGTGACAACAGCAGCGGAGAGGTGTTGACCTTTGTAGAAAGCGTTTGCAGGCCCTGGGCTAGAGTCAAAACAAACTCCATCGACAAAAACGAGAAATAGGCGAGTAACCCATGGCTTGTCGAGCAATTTCTTGAAGAGGGCTGGGAATAGTTTCCTGCTTTGAAAGACAAAGGCTCCGTGGCCAGCGTGGGTCTGGGGTCAGGAGGGGCTGCTGCCGGCCAGCCAGGCAGGCTGGATTCTGAGAAAATTTAATTTCTGAGTGAAGAGAGAACTTAGTACAGAGAGAAGGAAAATATACCCGGGAAAGAAATTCCAACAACTTTCGAGGATGACGTCGGTGCACTTAATTGGTCAGTCATTCTGGAAAAGCCTTTGGGGGAAAGAAAGCCTAGAGATGACTGTCTCGCCGCGTCCATGCTGGGGGGGTGGTCAGCTCGCTTGTGCCGTTGGGTGGCACCAGGCCCCCTGTCAGCTCCCGTCTGCCACCCTGCCCTCCTCCACGTGCGCCCTCTCCCGCCCAGCTCCTACCTGAGCAGCACCCAGCTGGGTGTGCCAGACGCGCTGCCCCCACCCGCCAGTCTCCCCACACGGCTCCTCCCACCGCCAGGCCCAGCGTGGCTGCTGGTCACTGTGGCACCAGGGGAGCTCTCACCACAGGCTGCTGTCCTTGATGCCCAGCTGAGGGCAAGACCTCCAGGCTGGGACCTGCTGTTTGTGAGGCAGGTGAGCCCCCTGAGTTCCCCACAAAGGCAGGTGAGCCCCCTGAGGTCCCCAGAGCCAGTGGGAAGCCTGGGCCTCACCCCAGAAGAAACCAGCTCGGCCAGTGGGTCCAGTTCCTGAGCTGCCACTCTCAGACAGAGTCCTCGGTCTCAGGAGCCATCAGGAGCCATCTGGGGCTCTGCCTGGCAGCCACCAGGAGGAGCTGAGGGCCACCCACCGAGAAGCAGCCGGTGACCAGCCCGGCCCAGAAGCTGCTGCAGGAAGGAGTTAGGTGCTGCAGGCGGGCCGGGGGTAAGGAGACGCCGGCCCCCATGTCGAATGCGCCCCCGGAAAGCCGACTTACCCTAACTGTGGATGCCGAGTGCCCGGTGGACTCTACCACTTCCCTCGGCGTGGACCGGCCAGGGGACCTGGCCCTGGGGCTCGCCTCAGGCGCTGGAGGAGACCGCGGCCGCGGGCCCAGCACGTGCTCAGAGCTCACCCTCGCGGTCTGCTCCAGGGCCCCGGGGCAGCGGGTCGGCCTTGCGGAGTTTGGCCGTCGCCACCGCTCAGGCCGGTACCTCCTCAGGCTCTGAGCCCTCGTCGTCCCACTGTTGTAAATATCTTTTACCTCCCCAACAACATGTTAAGTTCCTCCCGGATAGAGTCGTATACGACTATTTTTGATTGATCTAACATATTTGAAATAGCTTTTCCCCCATTCTTCGACTTAATAATAGCATCCTTTGATGTATAAATTGGGCTGCTATGTATCTGAAAATGATATTCTTTCAGCTTTGTCAGTTATGAGAGTTTATTTTGCAATCCATCACGTATTTTTGAATACTACTTGTGCGCCTCAGCACACAAGAGAAAAAATAGGAAAGAGTGAAGAAATCAAGCGAGGAGGGCATCCGTAGACACCCGGCACCCCCTCTGCTGTCCAGCCCCCGCCTCTGGGGCTCACCAACGGCCAGGCGCGCCCACTCTCCCCGCTACTGGGGCACGGTGGAGAAAGGAGTAATGGCTTCCTCCTCCCTGCGGGGACTTTCCGGTAGCCCAAGCGGGAAGTTGAGGTGAGAAATACACTTTCTCATGAGGAGTTTGGTGTGATGGTGGATGAGAGTACGGGGTGAGGGTGACATGCAGAACTGGCCAGGAGGGCCCAGGAGGCTCGCCCAGGAGGAGGCAGAGTGGACGACAAGTGTCTCCAGGCCAGAGAAGCTCCCGAGCCTTGGAGAAGGGCAGCGGGAAGCGAGGGGTCCTCTGAACGCCGAAGGTCAAGGTCGGGACATCCGTTCCCCCCAAAAGAGCGGCAGAATTCACATTCGAGAAATTCGGCCTGAGTCTGTAATGACCCCAAAAGGCCGGGTTAGAGGCGCAGCACAGGGGCAAAGACAACGTCCAGCCCCCGGGGATGGGAGTAAGTCTGGAGGGGCACAGGGGAGGATGCAGCTCTGAGCCCTGCCCGGCTCCGGCCAGCCGCGTCCAGGTTCACGGCGATTTCACTTCACTTGAGGCTCGTCAAAGGAGGTGGCTGAAGTCCAGATTGTCAGGCATCAGGTTCTTAGTAAGGTGTGGCCAGGGCCGGGGCAGGCGCGATAGTCAGTTGTCACCAACCAGCAGCCTCCAGGCAGGCCTCTGTTCAACAAGCAGGCTTAGTGAAAGTCATGATGAAATTTTGTGCCATCACACATGGAATATAATGCAGCCATTAACAGGACACTACGCAACATTGTTCCCAAATGAAGATGTGCACCGTGTCCCACACAGTGAAAAAAGCCACTAACAAAAAGTATAACTAAACAGGTAGCAAGACAGTGTAGAATTCCCTTTGTGTTAGCATAGATTCGAATTTAAAAAATGGCAATTTTCTCTGTCCAGCAATGCAAAGCAGATGTTGCAAATAAGGACTGCCTCCGGGTCTGCTGTGACCTCATTTGCCTCAGTTTCCTTTCCTGTAAAATGGGAGGACAATGATTGTGCTATTTCAAAGTGTTCTTGAAAGAATTACATGAACAGATAAAGTCAAATTCCAAGAGCCTTGGCATGAAATTCCAGGGCCTAATAATAAGCAGCATCTCTGTGTGTCTGTTACTATTACAACAGATTATACTTTTTAACTTCATTCTTTTTTGTCTTTATTTTCTTTTTTGTCTAAAGTGGAAAAGAATTTGTACCTGAAAAAGCCTAATTATTAATGGTATTTGAGAAATAAATTTTGGTACAGGGATTGGTGACTTTTATGGGGTCCTATAATCAGTATGATGTTATTGGGGATTTGGGGAGAGTGTTAGGAGAGGCACTGGGGATCTAACTATTTTGAGACATCAAATTGAGGAGGTCTACTTTGAAATTTACCACTTATTCATTCCCCCAAATAATTTATAATTGTTAGCAGTTAAGTTGTAGACAGTCTGCCTCATTCAAAGTGTGATATATTTACTCAAAAAGACCAACATGATTTATTTTCAAATCTGATTTCAAAAGAAAGACTGTGATCTAGAGTGCTAATTAATTCTGGTTGGTTTTTAAACGGTCTTCGTTTTTTGAGAATGTTTTTCCACCAAAAAAGCAAAGTATTCCTTTTTGTTTTATACATGCAGAACAATTCCATCTCATTTTGATTCAATAGGAAATATAGTCCCAAGCATCATGGAGACCTTTAGATAATTTTCTTTGATTAATAAACGTGTATTTCCTTCTATGGGGAATTGATAGATTTGGCAATCCTATTTTCTTTCAATAGTGCTATTAGGCTTACTATAAAATATACCTTTTTAGAGCTATCATTTGACAGAAAGAAATGCAGAGAGGCAAGAATTTCAAAACTTCAGGAAATCAATATAAATTATAGAAATCAATAGACATTTGATAGAGCTCGGTCAGAGAGACACGTAACCAGGAAAGGGCCTGTTTGTAACACAATTAGCCTTTCACTTCTCATTCAAGAAAACAGAGCTCGGAGGCGGCCGGTGCAGGCCTTGTGCCCGGGGAGCGGGCGCCCCTCCAGGGCCTTGGCCAGCTGCACGCAGAGGGGCAGAGTCCGGCGCTGGGGCCAGGCACCGGGCAGTCCGCATGGCCTCTCTCACCACTGGTTTCTTGAGGGTTTGCCGGGAAGACACTCAGGCCCTTTCACAGCTGTTATTTGACGTGTCTAAAGTAGAGCAGGCGACACTAGGTGGTGGGAGACCTGCAGGGCTTGTTCCTTGCTGGGTGCACCCCCACCCCCAGCTGGCAGCCCCGAGTTACAGCACAGCAGGCAAAGGTGGCATCTCAGGCCCTGAGCGCTGGTGTGTGAGGTGGCTGAGGCTCTGGGTTAGGCGGCTCCAGGGCCGAGCCCAGGCCCCTGTGCAGCCACCGTGACCTCCCGCCTCTCAGCTGGCCCGAGGCCCACAGCTCCCAGGGCTGACCTGAGGTCGGGGCAGGACCCCAGCAGCTGCTGCGGGGACTGCAGGCCCTTCCCGAAGCCACGCGCTCCTGATTCTCTGGGGATGAGGCAAGTGGGGCCAAGGGCCTCGCGTGAGATCCCTTTCCACGTTCTTTCAAGACTCCCTTGGCTGTCGGTGAGTCTTTCAGAATCAAAGTGAGAGGAACCAATTAAAACATTTCCCTTTTTAATTAAATTTCTCCTGCATGGAAAGCAAAGCTGGTGACGAAAGGTCACTCACGTTCCGCCGGTGCCTCTTTTTTTAATCCTTCTGCATTGACTTTATCGTTTTCAATACCTATTTGAGTAATTCAGCCCATTCAATTATTCCTTAACAAATCTTCATCGATGACCCCTCTCAGGTTTGGCCGGGGGCGGCTGGCTATTAGGGTAATGCGGGACAATTAATGTCTTCTCGGTAGTCTTGCCCACTCCACGAGTCGGACTGGTAAGGGCCAAGCCAGCTCTCAGAGGTAAACCTTGTCCAGTGAAACACAGGGATGAAATCACTCTGGATCTATTATTTCTCGGAACAGAATATTTCCATTTGCATAAAATATTCTTCCTTTGACAAGTTGCCAGGAAGGAGCGCGGCGCGCCTGTCCCCCACAGCAATCCCCGGCGTGGGGAGCAGAAGCCGTCCCGGGGCCTCCCCGCGGTTCCGCACCCCCCGCCCCTCCTGCCCCTCCTGATTTACGGTGTCCTGCCCTCGAGGCTCCGCTGCTGAAATGCCCGGATCGTGGAGCTGGGCCCCTTCCGAGCCCCGTGATGTCACCCTGGGAGGCCGGCCCATGGCTGGAGCATGGGGCGCGGTGGAGAGCCGGGCCCTCAGGTTGTGAGAAACCCTGCGAGAGTCCACGCCTAAACGGCATTTAAGTGTGAACAAGCCAAACGATCTGCAGCCTTGGGGAAAGCGGCGAGAGGCCAGCAGCAGGTTCGAGTGCCCGGGGAGCAGCCACTCTCGGGGAGCAGGTGCTGCGGGCGGGATGCACCTGGCGAGCGCGGGGATGTCACAGGGGCTGCTGCTGAGGTGAAGCGTCAGGGGCACAGGGTGGTGGATGGGGGCTGAGGGGTCAGGTCGGCCTCTCCCGGGAGCAAGGGGGCCACCGAGCCACCTTCGGGGGCACTGACTCGGGCCACACATCCAGGCGTGTCTGTGAGGGCGGCTCTGGAGGAGACTAGCTTCGAATCAAAGAGACTCCTCCTCAGGATCGGATTTAGGGCCTCCCTCCCCATCCAACCAGCTGCGGTCTGAGTAGAACAAAAGCTGTCCTTCCCCACACGAGGGGCTTCTCCCCGACGGCCTCCAGACTGGGAGGCTGGCTTTCTTCACCTGCGGCCTAGAAGCCAAACGCTGCTGCCCTCGGCCTCGCCTGGAGCCGACCCAGCCGTGCTCCTGCTCGCAGCTGCCACCAGCTGTTCCCGGGCCGTGGTGGGCTCCCTGGTCACAAAGGTCATGTCCTAGCAATAAATCTCCTGATAAAGATAATTAAGTAGCCAGGTAACCAAGCAAGCCAAACGATAGATAACGGATAGATGGCAGGAGGAAGGGAGAAAGAGAGGGACAGAAGATAGATGGACAGTCAGTCAGACAGGTGATTGATTGATAGACGGTAGAAATACTAGGCCGATCTCTGCAGCCATAGCTTTGTGTCCTGCTTCTACCCGCGCACATATGGGCTATAGCTATTGGTTCTGCTCCTCTGGAGAACCCTGCTTGTCACAGTAGGTTTTGGGGAGAAAGCTCCGACTCCACATCTAAGCCAAGGCGCCCCGCCCCTCATGCCTTGGAGGGAGGCCCCCTTCTGGAAAGGGCCCGGTCCGGTTGAGCAGTGGAGAGCGGCATCAGGATTCTCCATGGCTTGAGCCATGGGGCTATCTGGCCGACGGCCACACCACCCCCAAGGCTGCAGACTCTCCATCCCACAGGCCCCCAGGGCTGCGGCGGGACAAAGGCCACGCCTGGAACATGATTCCGCGGTCAGCGTGTCCCTCAGCCCCTTCGGACACTTTCCCTTCGGAGAGTGAAGTGCTGGTTCTGCTCACGCTGCTGGTCTCCGCAGACGAAGCGGTTGTTTTCAGTGACTTGTCAGGAGGGGCAGATTTTCAAAAAGGTGAAAGGAGAATGACAAGCCCGCGGGGTCCTGGCTTCCGGGTTTCACCCGGGGTGCAGGTGGACCTCAGCTTCCAGCCAGGCGAGCTGTCAGCCCCTTGATCTGACATGGCAGCTGGGTGCCCTGTCACCCCTTGGCTCCCCCAGACTCTCCGTCTGTCTCTCCCGCTTCCCATCAGGACATGGGCCCTTTTGCACGAGGCCCCTAGCCCGGGATCACCTAACCTAACCCCATCGACAGACACCCTATTTCCAAATGAGCTCGTGGTCTGAGGTGCGGGGGTCAGGACTTCATCGTATCTTGGGGGACCCAGCCCAGCTGCAGCAGGTACGATCGGTCTGGGAACCCCACCCTAGACACCTCCCAGGAGACAGCCCCCCCCGGCGGCAGGGCCCACGGCCTCGGAGCCATCCACAGGGGGCAGGCCGGGCCTCTGCGGGCCGGGGAGTGCCTTCCTCCACTGTCCTGTGCCTGTTCCTCATGTTTTCTTTTCCCCAGATTCACAAAACTTTTTTTTTTTGTCTCCTGAGAGAAGGAGGCGACTCCTCTGCATTAGGGATCCGTCTGCTTTTCTCTGCATTTCCCACATCGGTTATCACAAGAATGTGCTCAATGATTTCATAGCCACTTATTGTCCAGGAAAATCTGTTTCAAGCAGCTTGATTCCCTTGTGCTCCTGGGGTCAGGAGAAGAGGAGCCGTTCCTGTGGCTGCTCATCCAGCTTCATCGCAAATACCGGCTCGGGGGGAGCCTGCATGAACGCGGGCCAGAACGCGCCTCCTGGGGCAAGTGGTCAGCGCAGGCATGGTCAGCGCGGGCAACCCCGGGAGGTGTGCACCGGGGCTGGGCTGGGCACACTCGGGGCCCTTCACCACCCCCTGGGCCGTGACAGGCAAACGTCCCGAGAAGAGACGAAGTGGGTGGGGCAGAAATCCAACCTGGTGCAGGAAACATGGGGCCTGCCCCTGCAGCGCGGGTCCAGTGGCGTGGACACAGAGTGGGGCAGCAGACCCCAGAGCACCCCTGGCCGCGGTGCTGTGTGCAGAGGATAGAGAACCAGCCGGCCCAGGAGCCCATCCTGACACCCTGAGGGCCCCTAGCGGGGAGCGGGGTGCCCGAGGGGCAAGAGGCCTGCCCAGCTCGGCAGCCCCGGGGCAGCCAGGCAGCTCCTGCGAGGTCTGGGCCTGCCCGCGAGCCCCGAGGGCCGGAATGCCTCCGGGCTGCCAAATTTGTTGTCAGAAACATTTCGATTCTATATTTACTCTCTGGACTCGCCGTCCCTGTCACCTCACGCGAGCGGAGAGGTAGGCTCCGACAGACGGGAGGGTGGGTCAATCCCTTTTAAAAATCTGGCCGGCTCGGCGATAAAAGCCTGGCAGCGCCGCCCTCCCAAGGCGCCGGCCCGCGTCCAAGCGCGTCCTCCCTCGCTGCGGTCTGCCAGGCGAGCCATGACAGCGCCAGCAGCTTCAGGGCGGTCTGCCCGCCCGCCACGCGTGCTGGGCCCGCGCACAGCCCCAGCCTGGCTCGGAGAATTAAATTACCTGCTAAACACCTAAAATGGTCCTGCGGGGACGGAGGCCCCTCTTCGATTTCCACAGGACAAGAGGGGCCGAAGGTGATGGGAGAGGCCAGGGGATGAAGCGAAGGGCAAGCTCCTGGGGAGGAAGGCCTGCTTGGCGCCGGGCCTGGGCCTGGTTCTCCCAGCAGCCCCTTCAGCCCTGGCAGGAGTGCCTTCTTGCAGGCCGAGGAGGAAACCTGTCTGGGTTGCCATGACAACGAGTTTCCCTGGTTACCTTGAGGGGGCTGAGTCCTCCAGAGAGCAAGCAGGAGCAGGAAGGAATGTGTGAACTCGCCTTTCTGGGGCCAGAGCTCCCTGAGCCCCCTCTGCGGGGAGGCGTGGAGGGTCAGCAGCGCTTGGAGCCCGAACTTCAGGGGCCCAGCCCCCCCACCTCCTTACAGGGGCCGGCGGCCCTGGGGACGGGCACCCTCACAGGAGCTCCGCCATCCCTGTAAGTTCCTGGGGGGGTTGCTCTTGGTTACAAGGAGCCCCCTGCAGAGCTCCCCCAGGGACTCCCACCCCGTTGTTGTTCCAGAGACAGGTAGTCTTTGAAGACGTTTTCCTTGGGTGAAGAACAAGTCTGAAAACCCCAGGACCAGGGCCAGGCCACGTTAAAGTAGGCGATGAGCTCCACAAACGCAGGCTTGATCAAGTCTCAGAGTCCCCCCCCCACCCCATGTCAGGCAGCAGAGTCCCCCCAACATTTAGGTAAGGGGGGAGCTTCCGGCACATGGCTGGCCTGCAGCCCCAGCCCCTGCTCTCCTGCCTCCCAACCCTTGCTGCGCTGTCTCTGAGTCTCTTGCCTTTCTGTCTCTGACTGTCTGTCTGTCTCTGTCTGTCTCTCTCACTGTCTCTTCCCCACCCCCACCTCATGTAACTCCCATTTTCCCCTCCGGCTCAGTCTCTGTCTCCTAACGTAATCCTGAAGGAACTCAGGAGCCAGTGCTTGACGATCTGAGAAGGGCGTTTAACTGTCTTCTGTTTATGTCAATTTATTTCCTAAATAATGAAGAGAGAAGCCTGGCTGTGTGGCCCGGAAAGACCGTGGGGCGTCCGTGTACCAGCTTCCCTCTTCGAGACGCAGGGCACTGCTGGCTCCCGTTCCAGGCTGTCTGGCCGGAACGACACGCTTCTGTGGCAGACTGGGATCCAAACACTTGTAGATTTCTATTCAGCACCCCCCCCCCCATAGCACGGTCTTCCTGAGCACACAGACTACCTGGCCCCACCCCTTCCTGGAGCGTCTCCCTCAAGGGGTCTCTGGGAGCCACTTCCTTGCAGGGGGACACTCCTTGTTGGGATGATGACCAAGTCTCACCCATCACCAATGCCCTCCCGCTGCCAAACTCACCCACAAGCAGCCTGATCTCGTGCGCTGCATAGGTGACCTGAGCCTCTGTCCCCTCGGGTAGCTGGGGTCCCAGCACCCACACGCTCTGGAGCCAGGCATGCCAGCTGAGGGATGGGAGGGAGTGGAGACTCCCCCAGCCCTGTCGCCCCCGGGGAAGGCAGCATCACTGGCCACAACGGTCAGTGCCTCCTGGGAGAGAGCTACATCCTGAGGCACCTGGGATGGGTCAGGGTTCCAGGACGAATCTTAGGAACGGATCGGATGTGGGAAACAGCAGAATTTTGAATGTGCTTTCTGGTGTAGCAAAGTCAAAATCATGAGAATTAGCTTGCTTCTATATATAACTCTGAGACCTCCTACACATCCCGCTGACAGAAGTGCAATGAGGATTAATCATTAATGTTTATTAAAAGACCTGGGGAAAGAAATCATTAGTCATAAATGCTACATATTAAGGATTTGGATACCACTACCGAGATAAACATGAAGTTTTAAATGCCATGTGCTTGTTACCTGTATTACTAATAACTTTGGGGCTGGATGTCATTGGCACCTCTACCCTTGGGTGTCAAAGTCCTTCTAGATCCGTTCTCTCCAGGAAGAGCAGTGATTCAGGCTTAGATGACATCCATGAAGTTTGCTTCATGGGTATCTTTGAGGTGGTCTTACAAATCCATGAACTTTTGTTTATCTGGGAAAGTCTTCATTTTTCCATCACATCTGAATGATCACGGTGCGGGGTAGAATACCCTTGGCTGGCAGTTTTCTCTGTGTAGTCATGGATATGGCATTCCACTCTCTTCTAGCCGGCGGAGTTTCTGCTGAGGAAATAAGAAAGGAGGAAAGTGACTGAGTCGGTCTGAGAGGCTCGTCAGGCCTGTCATAAACTGGAACATCACTTGACTTTCACGGGCCTCACACCTCACCTGGAAGCTCTTTACACTTTCCGTCCTCACAGATGAAGACCTCCGGTCAGTGCCGGCGGATTTAGTTAAACAAACCTCTCCTCGGGCTCGTTCATTGCAGTGTAAGCAAATGGGAAGTCCGTGAGTTTTCTTAATGTTGTCTTCAGAGCACCAGCTCTTACATTTTGCCAAGTTTCAGGGGCAATTTTATCAAACAAGAAATAATAAATACGTCAGCATTACTATAGAATTTATTGGTGGCATCCTGCAGGCTTCATTAAACACCAACACTATCCAAATTGAAGAGTTTACAACTCAAGAGGTCACAGGGGACAAGTCCTTCTCGTCTGTCTCATGTGTTATTCCTATTTTATGGCTAGAAAGTCAGAAGACCTGGCAGGTCAGTTCACTTGGCCAGAGCTTTCTCCTGCACTCAGAGGTCTAGAGACATAAAAGTTGGTGGTTCGTTAAGAACGAATTTCTCAAACCAGTTGTAAAGTAAAATCATGTGGGGAAAAAAAGTGAGTTCCTCAGCAAAGCCGCATGTATGCACGTAGAGACATACTTAAACCCTTCAGTTTTACTTAAAAGTTTGTTTTATTTTTTTAATTTTTTTTTCAAGATTTATTTTTTTTTCTAATTTATTTATACAAGCACTGGGTGCAGTCAGAAGCGTGGGAGGGTGAGAGAATTCACCAGAGCCAGAGCGGGGAGCAGAGCAGGCAGAAGGACCGAAGGACACTGCTGAGGGGAGCAGCGGGCGGCAGGAGAGGTCTGCGCGCCATGTGGGACCCTCCTCCGGTGGCCGGGGAGCAGCCGGGGATTGAACCGGCGCTGCAGAGGCTGCGGGCAGCTTCGCAACCCAGCGCTCAACCGCTGTGCCACCGGGGAGGCCCTATTTTTTTAATTTTTTTAATTAATTTATTTATGCCAACAAGAGCCGGGGTATAGACCATAGGTGGGGGGTGCTGAAAGGACTCACCAGAAACAGAGTGGGGAGTAGAACAGGCAGATCCACTGAAATCCACTGCTGAGGGGAGCAGTGGGGAGACAGGAGAGTCTGCTGTGCCCTGTGGGTCAGCTCCCTGGCCGGGGATCGAACTCACGCTGCAAAAAAAAGGCCGCGGACAGCTTCATAGCACTGAAACTTTAACCTCTGTGCCACCAGGGAGGCCCCTGGTGTTATTCTGAAAAGCACCCCGGGGCCAGGGTGCACTCTGAGGCGCATGTCAGGGCAGCCGTCAGCGGAGAGAACACGGATCCTCAGTCTCTTAAGTAGAGCAGTTGGGAAATGGATATAATCCCCTAAGAGCTCACAAGCCTAATTAAGATTTTTTGAACCTGATCAAAACGTTAATTACTTTGCACAAACTGAGCAAACATATAGATGTCAGGTCCTATGAATGTTTCTTTCCATAGCTATCCTGGGAAGACAGAAATTAAAATAGCACATCGTTAGGTGGACGACGCCTCTCTTCTCCCCATTCCTGTGAGCATTAAGCCTTTTCTGACCATTTTGTTTTTCTTTGCAGTCACCCAGGCAGGGCATTCTAATGCCAATTACTAATATTTATTGAACAGCACTCCTGTCAGAATCTTTACCTTTGCTCCTCTATTTAATCTGTCAATACAATTACAAGAGCGATTTTAGGATTTGCATTTTATGAGCATTCATTCAGACGAGAGAGGCCAAGCACATGCTGGAAAATTATACAGTCCTTAAATGTGGCCCCCAGGTCCAATCCCCATCTGCCAAGTTCTGAAGACTCCCCACGTTACTGAGAGCAAATAAGGCGATTCTGTGGCCTCAGTGTCTACCCTGAGACACACCAGAGACCTGTCGGACTTAACTGTGGAAGCAGAAAGGATTCCGTTTGTTTCCACCTAATTTAGCTTTGCAGTCCTCGCCGTCATCTGCAGTGGGCGCCGTGGTGTTTGTGTGAGTGGGGCTGCAGTGGATTACACGCCATCCAGACTAAGCTCTACAAACACACAGAAACACACCCACAGGAATGATTCTTGATGCTCTTTTAATGGATTTCAGTGGCTATTAATCCAGGAGCTAAAGCCTGTGTAGGCCACGGCTGGGGTGTTCGTGGGGCGACAGTGCCATGGCCCAGAGCTCGCCTTGGCTTACGGCCGCTGCTCATTGCTCAGAAATGACATCCTCTCTCCATCCTGCTGAGGCCCTTGGAGGACACTTCCCTTTCCTTCTCTCCTGGGTGGCAGCCGGGTCTGTTTGGGGCAGACCACTCTGTGCCCCGTGGGGGTCCTCCCGCGTCCAGCTGGGGTGCCCGACCGGGATCCCTGCAGAGACGGCCCCTCACAGGCTGTTCCCCGGCCACTCTGGCCCCTGCATCTCACACCTGCACGGGCACCCCCACATTAACAGACAGAGGGCCCCAAGTCAGCTCAGGAGAGGCCATCCCTCCGGTCACTCTGAGAGCGACTCAGAGAACACGAGTCCTGTCACCTGCAGGTGCGCAAAGACGCTCCCGAGCTGGAGCGGGTCCCTGTCCCTGTCACACGCGCAGCGCAGGGGCGCCCAGAGCTGGGGGTGGGGGTCGGTCATGCTGGCATCTGGGAGGAGCCACGTGGGAGTTTCCCGCTGGGCATAGACCCCAAGTCACCATCTGGGGCCACAGACGCCCCTGCCAGGAAGGGCGACGGAGCCCCATGGACAGCGAGGTGCAGGGCGAGCAGCAGGGAGCCGCCACGGGCAGGTGAGGGCGAAGGGAGACGGGGCTGAGAAGGGCGGGGATTTGGCCGGTCCACACACGTGAGGAGCTGCGAGGACGATGGCTGGAGATTTAAATTCAGACCGAGAGGCAGATTCTCGCATCTGAAGGCAAACTCCAGCATGAGGAGGTCCCCGTGGAGGTCGTGCCAAGTCCGTAAGTGATGACAGAAACAGCTGAGTCTTGACATTTGTTCTGCTCCTTCAGAGGGAACTGGGTAAGGCCGCGCCGAGAGAGGGAGAAACGACCAGCAGCGAACGAAGGAGCAAGAGGGTTTGGACGCGGGAGGCCCCATCCGTGGCGGCCCCGGCACTCCCAGGCTCCTCCCCCTCATCTGGGCTCCATGTGTGTAGGGCGTGCGCCCTGGCCCCCAGCCTCCGGAGCACAGAGAGTCACAAACGCAGACGCCATCCACCGCCCCGCCCTGCCGCTGTCCCAAGTGGAAGGAAGGGAATTAAGAGGCGCCTCCGAGGCAGAGGGAGGGAGGGTGCGGGGCGGGAGTCCCAGCTGCAGCCAGCGCCTCGACGACACCCCAGCTTTCTCCAGGGGCAACATCTGGGGCCTCTAACACAGGTGGCATCCTCGGTGCCTCCCTCAAGGGTAAGCGGTCAATCGGGTATCTTGAAGAAATGGGATAAACGTCTGTTTCATGCAAACGAGGAGTCACAGGACAGTCCCACTTGCCAGGGCCCCACGGTGCCCGTCCCGACTCGTGGCTCGTTGCTCTGTGGTCTTCATGGGGTGGGTCACATCGATGTAAAACAAACATTCAAATGTGCTTTTAGATGGAGAAGATTCCCCATGACGGAGCAGTCGAGACATGAGGCAGGCCTTGAAGGCGTCCCGTCACGAGCCCACCCCGAGCTTCCTCAGCTGCGCCTCTCGCAGGACCCGCCCAGCTCATCCCGGGGCTGGCATATCAGTCTCACGGCCGCAGAGCAGGTACCATCCCTTACTCGCCCGCACAGAGCGAGCTGCGCCCCGGCACTGGCCTGGCTTCGTGGCAGAGCTGGATTTATGACTCACCACGTCTGAAGTTTACAGACGGCTGATTTTCCATCAACAATCAGCAATTAGTGGATTCCGTGTCGACGTGTACAGTGGCACCTAAAGCTGTATGTATTTACCGTGCACGTTAAGGAAACATTGGCGGCGGGGGCGGTGTGTTTTAAAAGAAAAAGAAATAGCTTTGGGGACCCGGGGGGAGGGAGAATCCCCATTTATCATTTGTGCAGTTTCAACAAGTGTCCCCGGGAAGCCAGCTGGGCGCCGGGGTCCGAGCGCCGCCTCCGGGCCGGCTGCGCGACGCCGCCTGGTTTCCCGGCCTGTGGTGGCCCTCAGCCCGCGGGGAGAGGAGCCTGGGTCTGCGTGGGCCCTGCGGGCCTGAGGGAACGTCTCGGTGCTGACGGTTAATGTTACGCTGGGCCACGTGCAGCAGACGGGGCGGTTGGCACCTCCTGCCCCCACGCTCAGCCCCTCCAGGGTGGGAGTCACCCCTCGCCTGGCGCTGAGCCCGTGGTCAGGGCTGGGAATGTGGACGCACCGAGTATGGAGCACTGTGATGAAAAGTCACTGGATGTCGAGGGACGCGAGCGTGCGGGCGGAGAGGCGAGCCTGTCCGTCACCGCGCCAGGGGCTTCCACGGCCACCGAGGCCGGCGCGCTCCGGGCGTGAGAGTGGCACCGAGCGTCTGCTGATGACTCGCGGAGGGCGCCCCGGTCACCCCCGTCAGCTGGCGACCCCAAGGGCAGCCGACTTCAGAAAAGACAAGCATTTAAATACGAAAGCCCCAGCGCACCCGTCACCCACCTGGCGCTCGCGGGGCGGCGCCGTGAGCCCCGAGCACAGCGACGGTGAGGGGAAGAGCCGTGGGGCGAGTTTGTCAGACCTGACTGCAGCCCTCGCCTCTGCTGGAAGCTGCTGTCTTGGGTGGGGTTGTCCACAAAGCAGCCTAAACATACAAACAGACGTTCATGGCCTCTGGACACTGAGCTGCCTTTAGAGGTCATTTCTGTGAGTGAACACGCGTGCAGGTGGCCTTGCCGCCTGGAGGTTAGTGTTTGGGTTTGTTTGTTTTTTTTTTTTTTAAGGTAAAATGAAGAGAATTTGACTTAAAAGAGATGGAAATTATCATCCATAATAAGTGGCTCTAAGGATCCTAAAATGCTGAACTGGAGCAAAATGAGCCCCCGCGGACATTCACCAGGCGTTATTTCGGGTAAGGGGGTGAGGAAGTCTTGTTCTTCCTTCCACTGAGAACCCCTAGTCCATAGTCGCCGTGAGTTATTTGAGCAAAGCTGCCAACGGAAATTCCCGCGCGCCAGCGAGGAAGACGCGAGGTGCTTTCCATTAGGAACGACCTTGGCGGAGGCAAACGAGGAGAGACAGAGACGCGGGTCGCAGAGTGGTGAGCCTGGGGGCGGCCAGGTGGGCCGTGGGTCCTGCTTGCAGCCAAGCGCTCCTGAGCTGCGTCGTCCACCCTGTGCTGGCGGCGGGAAGAGGAGAGAGGAAGGCAGGTATAAGAGCAGACACGGGGAGGGGGCCTGGACGCGCACCCTGGGCTCCCGACGCCTGGGGGCTGAGCCCCCCCATCCCAGCGGGGGGACAGGGCTGCAGGGAAGCGAGCGTGTCCGCAGGCCAGCCAGGGGGAGGATTCGGTTTAAAAGAAAATGAAAGCCAGGATCTCGAAGCTCCCTCTCCCTCCACCGCTGAGCAGCCCCTCGTGCCTTTGGAAGGCGGGGAGATCACACAGCCCTGGGCCCCCGGCCGCCACCGCCGTGTTGGGGGGACCCGATGCATCCTCGCGTGCCGTCTGCTCTGATGTCCGTGGCCTAACTCTGCAGAAAACACACCCAAGGACACAGGGGGGAGCCCCTCCTTTCAGACTGGCTGGGGGAAAACAGCTCACCGCAAGCCCAGCCCGCTGGGGGCCTCCCCCAGGCCTGACCGGACATGGCGGCTTCTCCCACGCAGCGCGCTGCTGTCCAGCTCCGCCTGGAGAGCTCCGCCGTGGGCCGCGGCCGCTGCACCGACAGATGCTGCGTTTCCTAACAGGACGGGAGGGGTCTAGGCTGAGGGCGAGGATCAGCTGGCACCTTCCTCGAGTGGCCCCACCCCACGTGTTTTCGGCCACATCACCTGCTTCGAACGCAGCTGTCTCCACCCGGGAGGGCCCCCCACACTGAGCCCGCAGGCCCCGCCATGTCAGGCTCCGGGACAGGCCTGGAGCTGCAGCACGTGCCAGCCCCGCCGGCCTTCCCGCTGGGACACGCGCGAGGAGGCTGGACCGAGTCACACGGGGCATGGCAGCAATTCATGTGCAGATCTAAGATTAACTGGTATAAATAAAAAGCCAGAAGCCGTGAAGAGCATCAGAAGCAGGATCAGCAAATTTCAGATGCGATCAGCCAATGCAGGTAATTGAACGACTGTTTAAAATACATTAGAAATACCTAGTTTCGCTGCAGTGTAATTTGTTGGACATTTGATATTTGAGTCTCTTGGAGGAAATCTAAATAAATTACTATGAAATAGGATCAACAGGAATCAACAGCGATATATTCACAGAAGCCCGAGTGCATGCGTGCTCCTAAAATACCTTCACATTCACTGAGAGACAAGGGCTTATTTTAATATGCATCTTGATTTGAGAACAGCCATAAGGAAGTGAATAGTCTTTCTCCTTTTGTCTAAATCACAGTCGCTTTACCCTGCATACGCATAATGAAAATACACTCATTGGGAAGCTTTGTGAATTGATTATTTCCATTAATAAAGTCTTTTTTTTTTATTTTTGCGTAGAAGAACTGGGGTGCAGAACACACAGGCTTCTCTGCTGATGGCGTCCCGTGTCCCCAAGTGGGACCCACGTCGTACAGCATTTCCACGAGGCGTTTGCTAAAGCAACCAGATTGCTCCCCACGGCAGTTGCCGGTTCGCCTTCCCACACGCAGGGCGAGGGCTCCAAAGTCACAGCTCCCGGCTCTCGCTGGCCTCTTGCGTTGCTCATTAGCAAACCATTTCATCTACATGTTTGCGTCGTAAGTAAAGCACATCAGACAACAAATTTGGAATTTTAAAACCACCACCGAGAGGCGAAAGCTGACGTCCCTGAGAGGGAGCTTGTTGAACACCAGCCCCGACTCGTGGGCGGCCATGAAGCCTCTGCCCCTTCACAGGGGACACTAGCGCTCAGGGGTCTTCACTGCTCTGGCCAGGCCATGGCGCCCAATTCTCTCCAGGGGCCCACAGAGCGGCTGATTCTGTTCAAAAGTCAGACAACACGATGCAGTCAAGCAGCAGCTGAGACGCCAGCGCGTCGCTCGAGAGGGAAGTGACCGCTGCTGCTCCATGGGACGCGGGGCCCCCTCGCAGGGACAGGAGGCTGGCCCCCCGCGGTCCCTGGCAAGCACACAGCAGAGCGGAGACAGCCTCTGCCGCCGCCCAACTGGACGGGCTCGGGCGCCCGAGTCTCCGGCCATTCTGGAAAGTCTTGGTGTGTGCGAGGGGCTTAGAGTTTCAGAAACCGAGAAAGAGTGGTTTCCTCCCCTGGGGGTGGGCGGGGGACGATGTTGTGCACAGGGACGTCTTCAACAAGACTCACGATCCTACCAGTCAGGCACGTCGGCGCTGCTGCGGGCCGAGAGCCGAAGTGTTTCCCGCTCTGGGGGCATTTTCTTGCCTTTTTTTTTTTTTAAATCAGAGCAGACGCAGTGGATGTCGTTTGCGTTTTGTGGACTCCGGTGAGGGCAGGGCGTGTGCACAGCGACCCGAGTCCTCCCGCGTGCGCGAGCCCTTCTTATTATGACTGATGTTGTTGTTGTTGTTAAAGGGGGGGGAGTCACGCTGCCTGGGGTGAACTCGGAGGAGGGGCCCTCAGGAACCAACCTCCTGCCCTCACAGACGCCGAATCACACCCTTCCCACAGGCGCCTCTGGCAGCTCTGCCCTCGCGACAAAGCCACCAGCTGAGGGCGGCGGGTCCCTCCGAGCACTCGGCGTCGTCCACGGAGAGCTCCGCCGGCGGCGTGGCCCGGCGCCCTGGGCACCACGCGGGACACGTCCTAGGGGCTAACTTGCGGGAGTCTAACGTGAAAAAACAAGTAAATTAAACAAGGACTTCCAGAATTTTCACAGAGCGAAGGATGACGGTATCCTCGGGGACTCAGACGCTGAGCAAACCCCACCAGCTCTTGCCTTCAGGGAACAAACTCAACTTCCACCTTGAGGCCTAAGACCTTATTGCCTGGGAGGTCAAAATGGGACCCGCCTGAGGCTGAAGAAATCCCCCTTGACCTGGTCGGCCGGCCCGAGCCCCACCCAGAGAAGAGGCACTTGTGTTTAACGCAAACAACTTCAACCGTCAAGGAAAGGGGTTCCCAGCAGGGCTGCACCCCGACTGCAGGCACCTGCTCCCTCACACACCCTCGCTGCCCGCGTGCCTGAGCTCCCTGGTGGCTGACGGCATTTTCCCGTCACGCCAGACTCGCTGCGTCTGGCCTGCTCCTGCACCTGGGGGCGGAGAACGAGGCCAGGCTCTGGTTTTGTTGTTTGGGGAAGAGTTTAGGTGCGGACTTCAGCCAGTGTCACTATTGACACTGTCCTTGTGAGAAGGCGCCTGGGCAATCTCCACGCGCCTGTGCAACCCCCACGGCTGACCCGCTTGTGGTCAGCAGAAAGAAGACACTTCGCAGATGTTTTCTGTGCACTGCAAAATTAGCTGCTCAGCCCCCGGCGTCCCAAACGGGACACTCACGTCATTCAATGAAAATGGAGATAAACGTCACCAGCACTGGATGTGACCCTGGCTGCCCCACCTGCTGGCACCTGACACAGCAGCACAGTGTCCTGAGGGCAGACTGGGGCTTCCCACGCAGAAGCCCAGAGCCTGCCCCGTGGAATCCACATGACCGTGTCTCTGCTACCTGGCACAAAATGGACAGGAGACTCAAAAGTTTCATCTTCAGATTTGAGAGGCTACAAATAGGCAGGCAGATAAAGCACAAAGAACTAGCAGAGGTGACCTTTCTCTTGCCTCTGTTATGAGCTTTTCTCAGCTGGATTAAATGGCAAAGATTTAATTTTCACAATAAAGAGTAGATAATGCAAGGAAGAAACACCCGCCCCTCCACCCCCCATCTCACGCTCATCTATCTGTTCAGGATGTTGCTGTGAATGAGTGCAGGATGACTGGAGCAATTGCAGTCATTTTGCAACCATGAGGCATGGAAGAAGGGAAAAGTAACCATGGTAAGGATGGCAGGAGAGAAAGGAAGCACCCAGCTCCTTGACGACACCACACGTCATTATTCTGCATTGGAGGACCGTCCTGGTACAGGGTGTTTAATGCCTCATGACCTGGGACACCCTGAGTCAAGCTTTCTGTGAGTCACAGCCAAATGCATACTAACCGACACAGTTTCCTACTAACACAATCACAGAGTGAGCTGCCTTGCGACAGAAACAGATATTTGTAGATATTTGAGAAAGAAACCAAAGACCGTCTTCTTAACCAGTGATCTGTGGTTAAAACGAAGTAAATGCACTGTCCTAAGGAAAACTCACGGCTGTGCACTTAGTCGTGGGTGGTCCAGGCCCGAGGCCAGGTGTCCCCAGGAAACAGGAGTGGGGCGGGCAGACCCGCAGGTCCCGGGACGCCCCCATGTGTGCTGTCCTCATCAACCCTGCCTCAGCACACTTCCCCCTGGGAGCAGCTGGCCCAGCGGGCCCGCAGAGAAGGGCGGACGTGCTTCTGGCAAACGAGTCTAATTTTCAGTGAGCTCAATTATTGAAGAGGGAGCGGGTCACTCTCTTCCTCAAATTGACCTTCTGCTGGGAACCCAGTTTAATTTTCTAATTGTTTTAAAATTACTATCATTTTACAAAATGAGTCACGATTTCCTTATAAAATCTCGGGGGCAGGCAAAGGCCAAAAGTCCAGTTTAAATATTTACTGTTTTGCCACTGAGAACTAAAACCCTACCTCCATGCTAGGGGCCCGGCTTCTTCTCATCTGTCCCATGGGGTGCCGAGCCCGGGGGCCTGCACCACATGTCAGGCACCTGCTCCGAGCGCCCCGAGTGGCCGGGGCCTGGGCCATGTAACCGCTGGGTTTGTCGAAGGAGAGGGTGACGCGGACCTGCTCACGGGGCACCGGGGGATGACCTAATCAGTGACCTGTGTAAATGCTAAGAGGGATTATTATTAATGTTTCACTTAAAACTGAGCTTGTGGGGATCATCATTTTGATGCAGTGACTAGTCCAGAGCAAATCTCTGATTTTAATATCATTTAAATCACAAGTGGAGATAGGCAGCCGCGAGTCTGGATGCTACTCTCAGGCAGTGCAACAGTAATTGGCCGGGCTCCGCCCGGGAGAGCGGGTGATGCACAGAAGAGAAATAACACATTTCAGGGGTTCTTTCCAGTCCAGAGGCCTCGGGGAAAATAGAACACTGAGCCATATATTTTTATCTGGATCAGTCAAATCCCAGACAAAACAAAAACACACAAGACTTTCTTAAATATAAGACCTCAGCTGCAAAACTGCTAGAAGAAAACACACTGGAAGAAAGCAATGCTAGAAGAAAGCAAATGTCCTGGCTTTGGTCTCGGCAATAACCCCTCGGCTGAGGCGCAGAACGCACAAGCCACAAAAGCCCGCGTGGGGACTGCGCCCGCTGCGGTCTGCACCGCTCCGTGGACAAGGGGCAAGCTGGCCCCCGGGGCAGGGGACGCTGCATATCGGCGACGGCTGACACCCAAGATACACACGGGACTCAACACACCACGTCCCAGGGAAATCAGACCCGGCTCTCCGTGCCCCTGTGCCTGGGGGGGCGGGAGACAGGAAAGCCACGTCTAGAGGCCGCGTGCGCAGCTACTTTGCAGGCGTGGTGCGCCTTCCCCTGAGCGACAGTCTGGGGACAAGGGCGAGCGCGTCACCAGAGGACACCAGGGCCTGCCGGACAGCCCCAGGGCCCCGGGCCCTCCCGACGGCGCCGGCAGGGACACGGCGCTTGCCCCGTGACAGCGCTTCTTGTTTCGTTTCAGCTAAAGTCACGGTCATGGGAGGCAAAGGCCAATGCCCGGCGAGTGGGGCCCCCGCCTGCGGCGCGCTCCTTTCCAGCAAACGCTCTGCTCCTCCCTAACGCAGCTTGCATTTGGGGCGCCTCTTCTTTCTGCAAACAGGGGAAACAAACCCAGGTCACCCCTTCTGACCTGCGACATCGCCCGCTCCGCAGCACAGGGTCTGCACGGCCACGGCGCTCACTGCGTGGAAACAGCCGCCGCCCGCCCGACGCCAGTCCCGGCCGAGGCCCTCTCGGCTCACGGCGCCCCATCTGCCCAGCATAAAGGAATAGAGTGTCCCTGGAAACATTAGCAGAAACACCATTGTTTAATTGCCATGAGGCCCTCCGGGATAGACACGCAGCCTGCCGCTCGGGCCGGCGGGAGGGGCTGGCAGGGCGGCGCAGACCCACGCGCAGTCTGAGGGGGAGAGGAAGCAAATTGCGTCCCCTCCAGCAAGACGATGGATGAAACGTTGAAACAAAATAAAATAATAAAATGGCGAAATGATTTCACAAAGATATTGTATATTATGGAGGCTGAGCAAACAGCTGAAGCATGAAGGGGAAACACCGTTTCAGAGATGAATCAAGTCATGTATTGCCAAGAAGTCAGGAAATACACTTTTTAATGTTTGTTTCCCGTAAGATGTCCCTTTTAGGAATCGGATCATGGAAGCGACGGGTTTGGCCATAAAAGCAGGGAGCGCCAGGCCTGGGGGACCGGCGCACGAGGGAAAGCCGGAGGAAGCGCCCCCTTAGCAATCAGGGAGGCAGGCCGGGCAGCCGGCTCGTCAGAGACCAGTGCTGGCGTCGCTGCAGGTTGCAGATGGGCTCTTCAGACGTACCAACACCGGGGTGCGGGGCTGAGATCAGCGGCAAGAGCTGACGCCGCGCCTCTGCAGATGCCTTGGGGGCCTCCAAGGGCAGGTGGGCGGCCTGCCCCGGGAAGCCCCGAGCCACCCCATGGGGGTGAGTCTGCATGCCTGAGAGCACCTGGGTGGTGGTGGGGAAGGGGTGCCTACAGCTCCCAGGGAGAAGAAGGGGTGCACTGTTGGCAGGAGAAGAGGAGGTGCCCCTCCACAGCGACATGGGACCAGGACATTCACAGTCCACCTGAGAGAAGCGCAGAAGCAGGGTGCACACAAGCCCATGGCGGGGCTGCCCAGGCCGCCCAGGGAAGCCCCCTCCCCTCTGAGTTCCTGCAGAGCTGGTGCCCACACTTCCCCGCTACATAGCTGCCCCGGAACCCGGCACCCGCTTTTCTTGTTTTGCCTCCAGGAACAAAAAGGCTTTTCCTCCCCCGCCCCCGAGTGACCACTCCTGCTTGGCCCCAAGTACCCGCCGCAGTGTCCCCCGGCCCGACCCCCAGCAGGAACTCGGATCCTCCCCCAGGGCGTAGATATAGTCTTCAGTGAAGATCTGAATGTTTTCACAGTCTTAAATCCGAGCAGAGGGCCTCCCTCCTGAGAGGCTATTAACTTAAATAAAGTTGGAAAAATTAAAAACGCAACAGCCGGTCAGCCGGCAGGCAGAGGTGTGGGCCAGAGCGTGTGCGAGCGCGCTGAGGAGCTGACTGAGCGGTAACCGGGATGACAGAGCCATCAAGTTGAGGGAAGCACCAGTTTCCCCTCCCAACACACATCAGGATAAATTCTGAATCAATCAAATAATTAAGTGGAAAAGGAACATCGGGTAGTAGAAAGAGAAGAAAATTCATACAAAAGTATTTCTCTTTAGAAAACAGATGCTCAGACATAAAATGAATGAAAGAAAACGCAAAGAAGTTGTACTCGATGTGATCAGGCAAAATATAAAACTTCTGTAGATCTATACATGCCGTAAACAGTATTTTTATTTTTCCTCCTCAGGCAAATAATAGGCTTGGAAAATATTTTCAACGACTGGATGGAAGATAATATATGAAGAGTTCAAAGGACGAATCTAAGAAAGAGCGTGGCAGCGCGAAATATGCACCAACAGGAAGCGGGGGTGTGAAAAACGACCTGAGTATTTAATAACCACACCAGAAGAGGTTAAATCTTACTAAAATTCAAAATCTGCACATTGCAAAACAAAATAAATTAAATCTTGCTAAACTCTCACGTTATTCATTTGAAAACAGAAATAGTGACGTCATTCAGATCCTTTTGATCTCGACAATTGAATTCTGGAAATGTCCCTCGAGAAATCACAGGCGAGGCTGTTGAGCAGGCGTTTCAAGGATGTCAGGACGATGCCCTGTGTTAGGTCGGAGCTCCCTGCCCGGCCGAGGGCACCTCGCTGGAAGGCCGAGGGCGCCGAGCAGCTTGTGCTGTGGGCGAGGCTCGGGGCTGCGCCCAGCAGAAGGAAAGTCCAATGGGACGATTCAAGAGCAGCGGCGGGAGGGAGGGCGGCCGCCAGATGCCTCAGTCTTGACCTTGGCCAGCGCGGCAAGGACCTCCGTTCTCTCGTAGTCCCTGGGGTTTTGTGCGCGTCCGTGATGAGGGTGTGCTGGCGGGGCTGGGAGTAGAATGACAAGTGACCTACGACGGTAAGAACTAATGTTATTAGTTTCTATAACCAACAGCATGTGGGTGCACCGAGCAAGCGAGCTCAGAGTCGGGGTGCGGTAGGAGCCCCGAGACCAGTCCGGGCGGCCCACAGGAGCCCTCCCGCCGCGATCAGCAAGGGCACCTCAGACAAGCAGCAACTCATGGGCCGAAATGCATTAGAAATCCAGCTCTGCCACTAAAATTAATTCAAGAGATCACAAAGCAATACGTGCAAACTGATTACACACAAGTCAAAAGCATCTTTGTATCCATAAATGTCATAAATAAAATTTTAATTTTGCTTTCTCAGGAAAACCTAAGTTGGAAAATTATTTTTGAATATATCATGTATTTGTACAAACATATGGCCATGTACTGACATAAATGCTTCCACTTTATAAGCATGTATGTATATCTTTTTTTTAAAGATTTATTTATTTATGCACACAAGAGCTGGGGTACAGGCCAGAGATGCAGGGGGTGAGAGGATTCACCAGAGACAGAGTGGGGAGCAGAACAGACAGGTCCACTGAAATCCACTGCTGAGGGGACCAGTGGGGAAGTAGGAGAGGTCTGCTGCGCCCTGTGGGTAGCTCCCTGGCTGGGTCGGGGATCGAACTTGCACTGCGGAGGCTGCAGAAGCTTCATAGGTTGTGTCTTAACCCTTGTGCCACCAGGGGGGCCCAGTATGTCAATTGCATGTATTATGTGATAAAAATGATGCGGATGTTTTGCAGGTTTGCTGTGAAACGATTTCAAAAATAACCTACATGACCACAAGGAGGAATTACTTACATAAACTCTGACCCTGAAGAATGAAATATGCTCACGAGAATTAATTGGGATACAAAGTTTCCTAGAGAAATAAACCTCTAGAGGGAAAAAAAGTGAAGACTTGAGAAAATAGAGGAATGTTTTAACAGTGGAATTACAGAAGTTATTTTAAAAAATTAATTATATGCCCAGTTTTTCCTCCAACTGTATTTTCACAACGCAGAAGACACTTTTTTTTAAAGTCACAGGGGGTGAAAGAGAATTGCCACCCAACCTCAATATTGAAACAAGAGCAGAGCACGGCCCCAAATACCAGCAGACCCTCGGGTCACTGGGTTTTAATTTCTGCAGCAGGAAGATTTTAACGCATTCCTAAACCCACGTAACACTAATGGACCCGCTCGGAGCCACGTAGCGCCCCCAAACCAAGCCAGGCTGGCTCCCCGCACCTCCTGTGACGAGGGAAACCGCCTGGGCGGCTCAGGAGCCCCTGGAGGAGGAACCCCCGGGGCCTCGAGGCCGCTCCCCCGGGGTCACGGCGTGACAGGCGCGTCTGGCCCCGGGGGGAACGGGGTGACACTTCCAGCGCAACCAAAGAGAGACGGGGCGGGGGGCCAGAGCAGGGGTCGCATCAAGAGAGACTGAACGGGGTGCCGGGGCGGGGGCGCGGGGGGTTGGGGGCCGCCCAGGGCAGCGCGGGGATCCGCAGGCAGGGCCGCCGTCCCGGCTCCCGCCCCGCGACGCCCCATCCTGGCTCCCGGCCCCCGACACCCCGTCCTCGCTCCCGGCCCCCGACACCCTGTCCTCGCTCCCGCCCCCCGACATTCGGGGCGCTCCAGACCTGCGGGACCGGGCCGGGCCAGCAGACGGCGCTGAGCGGGGTGTCCCGCGGGTGCTGAGGCCCCTCAGGGCGGGGGGGGCGTGGGGGGGGCCGCGCTGGGGCGCCCCATCCGCCGCGGGCCGCGCGGCCTGGGTGCCCCAGGGCCCCCTGCTCCGCCTGGGGCGCCGCCCCCCGCGGGAAGCCCCCGGGCGCTGGGCGCGTGGACGCGGCGGCCCCTGGAGCCGGCGGCCCGCGAGGACGAGGCCACGTCGCCCTCCCCGCGCGCGAACCCCCCAAACTCTCAGTCCCGGGAGCAGCTCCCACCCAGGGGTGACCCCGTCCCGGGCCGGGCCCCCAGAGGCGGCGGCGGGACACGGGGGCGCAGCTCGTGGGCCCCGTCGAGCGGCTCGCGGGGAACCAGCGACGTGAGGTGACAGCGATTACATCATGCGTTTCCATGGCAACTGCCTCACAAAACAACAATTATGTTCGCAGAAGTTACTTGAAATCGCGGTCCTGATGGCTGAGCCCCCGCCCGGGAGACGACGCGGCAGAGAAACAGAAGATCCGCTCTTTCAGGGGAGGTTTGATTCGCCGCGTGTCTCTGCTCTTGATTTTTTCCCATTATGCTCTGAACTTCTTTGGAGGAAAGAAATATCCTTTTGTCTCTTTGATGGAATAAAAGCGATGCTTAAACCTCCCTCTCTACCTTTTTTCTGCCTTGCAAGGGTTCTGCCATTATTTACTCAGAGGGGAGCTGCTCCCATTCAGCGGGCGCAGCCCAGGAACAATAAGAAAAACACCAGGGGGAGCGTGTCCCCAGAACAAAAAGTAAAATGAAAATAAAGTGTCAGTGAAACCAGCGACAAAGTTCACTTCCATTTTGAAGGACCAAATGGAAAGGGTCTGAAGCTGGCGCTAGGGAGGGAGCTCGCCTTGTTGCTTACATCCAGCCGGAAAGACACACGGCAGATTTGACTTCTCTCGCAGACGTGGAGTATTTTGGTTCAAATCTACCTTGCAAATACTTTCCTACAAAGTCCCTTTAATTTTTAAAAAGCTATTTGATGGCCTGCAGGATGGCCCACAGAATCACAAACTTGTAATGATTTACTGACCCAGTAGCTGGGCTTTATCCCTCCGTCCGTCCGTCCGTCCTCTCTCTCTCTCTCTCTCGCTCTCCTGCTCTCTCCTTTTTTCATTTCAAGAAATGTGGAAAGCATTAGCTACGATTGTGTTGGCCTGTGCAATTTCATGCTGTTAAAGACAGGTTTTATGACACGTTTAGCCCTTTCCATGACACTAATAGTCCCTGGGGACACACGGGTTTTCCTCTAGTGTGACAATTAAGTCCATTTCCATGCTATTTGGATAAGTTGAAACAATTCAATTACTGTGTGTCTGCTCCTCAGCCAGCCCTGGAGCCCAGGGGGTAGCTCGGAAGTTACCTAAGAAGTAAAGTTTTAGCCAGCTTGAGGCATGTACCAAAGTATTCGCTTTTTCCATATTTTAAGTCCTTTTCACTCATTTCCTCGAGCAGGGCAGTCGCAAGCCCGGGGTGTGAGCCGGCCGGTGGGCGCAGCGGCCCAGGAAGGCGCTTTGTTACCTACCCTGGCTTTCTTTACCCACCAGCCCTGAAGTTCGAAATGTGTTTCCCACTAGAACCAACAGATGAACTTTATTGAATGTATTTATTTTTTCCAGTCAGGTAAGTTAGAATAACTATGTGTGCATAATTACACAGATAGTCTGCCCTTCAGGCAAAAGTGTATTTTGGTAGCTAGAAACCGGTTCAGAACATATATTTGGATGTTGCTCGATTATGAAGCCCAATTATAATCAAATTATTACTGACTGAGAAATAAGGAAGTGGGGGGAAGTAATTTAGCCAATTCCAGAACTGCACATGGCTTAGCTCACACTTCTGAGCTGGATCCTGGGGAGAGAGGCAGCCAGAGCCCGGCCGTGACCCCGCGGACACCTGATCTCTGGAAATTACCTTATTTGATGACTGACTGGCAAAAAGTGCCTTTTTTGTTTTTTAATGTACGCACATGTTCTTTTGTCACGCTGCTAGAAGAAGCAGCGGTCCCTAATAAAGCTAGCAAAAGTGACTTCAAGGTCTGGGAGACATCAGGCTTGCTAATGTGCTTCCCCTTCCTGGAGCCACGGCTCTAGTCAGAGGAAAACACCCACAGAACACAGGAGCAGGGCCTTCTGCAGGGGCCAGCGGTGACCAGTGCCCAGCTTGAGGTCACAGTCAACAGATTTTCACAGGTGTGGCTTTTTCCATGATGTCCGCTTAAATTCATTTCTATAATAACCCTCAGGAAACATGGCGAATCCTGTCACGGTGCTCATAGGATGGAGGCCGAACAGACACGTGAAGGACCCTTCACTTCCCGGCAGCAGTGGAAGCTCCATGGCCCTCCTGCGGCCTCAGGGCCTGGTAGCTCCTGGCCCTCAGCTCACCCGCCTGCCCCCGGGGGGGGGGGGTGGTCTCGCGCCTCCTCCTGTCTCCCCCACAGGTTGGCCCTTGTCCATGCCCAGGGGCCCAGCCCGGTCTTGAAGACTCTGGTGACCAATGTCAGGTCCTCCCAGGACCTGTGGGTCACTACGCGCATGACATCACCGTAGGCCTTTGAGCATCTCCTAGTGACAGGAAAAGAAGCGAGGAAGCGCGGAGGTCAGTATCTCGCCCTGGAAGCTGCAAGCCAGTGACTTTATAACACACACGAGAGAAACGCGGAACACACAGGGACGTCTTTTATGTTCTTTTGTTGTTGTCAGAGCTTTGAATAAAGGCTTGCTTTAGTCCTTGTATTAAACAGGTTGAAAATGCAACGTGTGTATCTTTCTGATAAAAATTAAGATCTGCTGTTCTTAGCGCTGAAGGGACGGTTATCTCTTCAGCGAGGCTCTGGGGCGAGTTGTGCAGACGCGTTTTGTTGTTTAAACAAGACAGTGGTGAAGATAAATGAAAACATCTTCAAGGAACTTTAAAGTAGTCTGAGAAGGCAATAGATTTTTAGATGCAATGCATTTTTAAGCAATTAATTTTTGTGAAATGCTTTCAAATTGCCCAGGGGCATGCAGTCTCCATGGTGAATGTGAAGCGGTGGTTTGGAAGCTTCTACCAGAACTTTAATCCTGAAAGGCTAAATGTACACTTTCCAGTTCCTTCTCTTTGTAATTGGACAAAAGAAAGTTCGTTTGGCTCCTGGACTATTATATTACAGAAGGAGATAGGGATCAATACAATTTTCAAACTAAATAAGCTCCCACTGCTGTTTTTATTTCTCTTGTCATTCAAAAACAAAATGCCCTCAGTGCTCCTGACCACAGGTTTAACACAGAGAACCTCGAAGCCAGACTGGCTTCTGTGACGATTTGCTTATCTGACTTGTCCCGAGTATCAAAATGTTTAATTATTATTTTATATTAATTTTCCATCATAACCAAGTGTCTTATCCCAAGTAGCTTAAAATTAGCAGAGTTATTATATAATTCGCCAAATACATGTGTATGTATAACCAGCCAGGAGTTAATGCTGAGAATTACAAATAAACAGTTTCTGTGAGTGAGGACCCCCCCCAAGCTTCCGTGTGCGCTGAGCTCCATTAGCCATCATTTCTAACCAAGAAGGTATGCAGCAAATTTGAAAGACTTCATAATTCCAGAAAAAGGGGACTTTTCATTGCCTGTAATTTTACTTTATTTTTGTTATTTAGCTAAATTGCACGTTTACCATGAAGGAGGATTAAAACAAATTTCAAATTCAGAGGAAAGCTGTTAGGCCCAAACTTTCAAAACAGTCGGGTAAGTGCACCCTGTCAGGAACAGTCTGTTGTTTTAGTTCTTGCAAACAGAAAATAATATTTTCTCATTCTGGTGGAACAGTGGAGACTTTGGAACAGACACAATCTGGGTTAGAATCCAACTCCTGACGGTAAAGTCAGGCATCCACAGTAAATTCTCCAGTGGCCAAACACATGATGGTTATCACTAAAACGTGACTGGGTGGCCATTTTAGATCTAAAATGCTCTGGAGGACCCAGCTGTGGAATGGTGAGCTCACCCTCAAGCATTTATTTTCTGATTTAAATAATTAAAAGTTTATGGATTTCTGTTTTCTATTTATTCCAAATAAATCGGGCACATTTGCTTACGGGCAGATGGTGAAAGGGTCACGCTTATTACAATTGCAACTTCAGGTGAATTTGGAATGAAATCTGATATTAAAATCTGGCATTTTAGATTGAACTCCAGCCCCCTGGTTTCCTTGCTGTATTGCTTTGAAGAAATTACTAAATCTCTGAGTCTTGGAGTACCTACTTAAAAACGGGGTGTTGATCAGGTTACTGTTCGAGTTGAATAAAAGGACGCTTGCAAAGCACTAAACTTGGTGCTTTGATGCTCAGAGGCGTTGGCCACAGACATGCCTGTTATGGTATCAATGAGCTTCCCATAATGCACTTGATGTTTCAAGGCAGACTTAGAGGAGTTAGAAGAACAGGAGACATCGATCTCTCTTTTTCAAATCATAGAAGCATCGCTCCTAAGAATTTGGCTAGACCACAACTGAGAGCTGAGGTTTCTCCACAGTATGTGGTATTGAAACGGGTTTAACGCCAAGGAAGCTAAAATGGAAACATTTACGTCCACATATGTAAAGTTCTGCTATGATAGCCCGAAACTCCATACAGGCATGCCTTGGCCTTGTAAGTATTTTAACTTTATCACTTGTAATTAAGCCATGCTTTTAAGAGAAGAAGCTGCACTTAGGACTTAGATCTCAATTCATAAAGAAGACATGAGATTATAAATATCATTCCAAGGTCAAACTAAGCCAAGCAAAATTCTCTTATAAATTCAAAAGTTAACAACAAAGAACTTAAAGTATTCTCAAGTCATCTTTAACATATGTTTACATATTTTATTGGGAAAGCTGCAAGGAAACATTCTCAGATTACACATCGATATATTTCCCAGCCAGTATGAATTTGGATGTTTAGAGGAGCCATTTTGAAAGTCCCGAGTATGCAGAATGAGCAAGTCATACCCCAGCCCTGCACCCCGCCCCACCATGCCCCTTCCCCCATGCTCCGGCAGCGAGGATGGCCAGGGGCCAGGTGAGCCACTGCTGGCCCTGTGCAGTGTCATGGGGTCCATGCAAGCAAAACAGGTGAGGGCATGGGCATGGCTACGTGCCAATAAAACTTAATTTGTGGACAGTGAAATTTGAATTTCATATGATCCTCTTATGTCATGAAATATTATTCCTCTTCCTTCTTTATCATAAAGAAAGGTAAGACCATCCTGTAGCTCAGGTGGGACATAGACAGGTAGCCTCTGGATTTGGCCCACAGGCCAGAGTTTGGGGATCCTGGAGGGTCATTAATAAAATCAAGAGTAAGTTCGGGAAAGATTAGGACTTGCCACAAACACTGAAATGATTAACTATACAAATATACAAATACTTTTGCAAACATTAAGAATAAAGATTTGGGATAGACCAATCATATATATAACCGTTGTTACCTAAATTAAAAAAAATACAGTTAAAAAATAAATTTTTAAATGTTTCAAATTTGCAATAGAAAACATTTTTTAAAAAACACAGTATGTTGTAAATAGGTTAATAAAGCTGGAAATGGAGCAGAGACTTAAAAAAACTAATAAATTCTTCATGTTTGCAAAAGGGAGAAAATTTCTACCATTTAACATCCTTATTAAACTGACACAATTTTTTGGTAAGTTTTAGATAACTGCAGATAAGTTTTCCAACATGAAATCTACTTTCCAAATCACTAGAGAAAGAAGAGAATAAGGGAAGAAAATGAGGCTTGAATTTTAAACATCAGGAAATAAATAATCAAGAAAATAATTATTTGAAAGCACAATGTTAGCAGAGAGGACTAACACCCAACTTTCTCAGTATTTATTAGAGACAACCTTTAGAATCACGACCACAATTCAATCAGGAAACATAATACGACTGGAAACTAATAATAAGAATTTAAGGAAAATTTTTCTGTGCACTTAAAATACTCTTGCCAATTATTACTTGGACAAAGGAAATTAAAAGAGCAATAATAGGAAAAATAAAGCATAGATACGGCAGATTACAGTCAGTGCGAGCACAGGCGTACCCACAGGTGTGTCTCACCTGCCCCCCCCCCCATTGAAAGAGACAAGTGCCGTCCCACTCATGTGTTTAGAAAATCATCTCAAACTTTCTGTTTAAAGAAAGCAGAAGACAAAAAGTATCAAAATTAAGAAAGAAGCAGAAATGTTAGCTCTGAAGAGCTATGTCTGGGGAGGAGGCCTGGCCAGCGGGCGTCAAGCCTGGGGGAGCAGCCGTGGCTGTGGTGGGGGTGGGGCTGTCCCTACAGGTGGGGGCTGCTGGCCCGTCTCCCTCTGAGTGTGGGCCTGCACCCTCTGCCTCACTCCCCTGGACCCCACGCGTGCCGGACCCAGCCCCGTCCTGTAACCCTGCAGCCCTGCTCCTTCTGCTAAGCTCGCAGTCACTGCCCAGCAGCCCTCCGGTAGCTGCCTGGCCCCTCTGCCGTCGCGGGCAGGAGGACAAGTCTCTGCCACCCAGCCGCCTCCAAACGTCCCCATTTTCAGGGGGAGGAGTGAAGACCCCCGGTTCTCTGCTCAAATTCTGGGTCCCAAACCCCCGATGGGCCAGACAGCCTTGTCCCCGCAGCACCCAGACACCCGGGGACAGGGCACGCCCAGCTCCTGGGTGGGCACTCAGGCGTCTGCCCCAGGAGAGGGGCCCCACAGGCTCCAGCTGACCGAGGATGGCCCACCCTGGCCAGTCGTGGGCCGACATTCTCTCTCCCGGCCTTTCTTAGCTAACCTCTTTTTGCCTTCCTCCGGGGACGTGACCTCTGCAGCCGCCGAGCTCGGTGGGTCTCGCCAACAGGGCTCCTCACCGCCCCCCTGCCCACGCGCGAGCGTGCGCTCAGCCTAGCCTGCCTGGCCTCTCCCAGGATGGAGCCTCTGGGACAGAATATGCAAGGACGAAAACCACAATGTGGGCTCAGCCACTTCAGCAGCTGTTCCCGTCGACCCTGAGCTGCTCCTGCTTGAGGGCTGCAGGGAAGTCCTGACTCCACTCGGGGAGAGTTTCTGCAGCCTCGCTTTATGTCTGTGAGCCGCACATACCCTTCCCACCCATAAAGTCATTCTGCGCTTCTGTCGGCTACATGGAGTTCGGGGGGGGGGGGGGGGGCGGGCACCGAAGAAGCCCTATTGACACAGCTGCTGATCCTCCGAGGGCTCCTTGAGCTGAACTAAGCGACTCAACAAATGACGAGGAACAACTGAGCATCTACATGCAAAAAAAAAAAAAAAAGAATTTAGACACAGACCTTATAACCTTTCCAAAAATTGACTCAAAAGACATCATATATCTAAATGTAAACCATAAAAGTCCTACAAGACAGCACAGGAGGAAACCTAGTGATCTTTGGTGTGGTAATGACTTACATAAAATACCAAAGGTATGATCCATGAGAGAAAACAGATAAGATGAACTTTATTAAAATTAAAAACTTCTGCTCAACCAAATATAATGTCAACAGAATGAGAAGATAAACCACAGGTGGGAGAATATATTTGCAAAAGATACATGGGATGCAGGACTCGGCTCAAAATATGCAAAGAACCTCTTGGAACTTAACATCAGAAAGAAAACAATCTGATCGAAAAAGGGGCCACACACCGCTCCCCTGAGGCATGTGCAGATGGGGAGCAGGACTGTGACAAGACGCCCCGCACCTGGCCCCAGGGAAGTGGCGAGTGGACCCGGGAGGAATTAGCGCCCCACGCACAGGAGGAGCCGACACGTGCACCCCGACGCCGCGCTGGGGCGAGGGGCACAGGTGGTGGGAAAGCAACGGCCTCGGCCTCTCGGGAGGACAGGTGGCAATTTCTCACGAGACTGCGCTGAGATCCAGCTTGTGCCCCGGGGTACTGACCCAGAGGAGCCGAGAATCTGCACCCACACACAGCCACGCGTGGAAGCTGTTAACAGCCGTATTCCTATTTGCCAAAACTGGACGCAACTACTGGATAATAAAGAGTGCTCGGCCCAGACCACAGAATATTATACAGCCCTGAAACGTAAGCTGTGGAGACGATCAAGGCGGGAAAAGGCACAAAGAACCCTGAGTGCGTGTCACTAAGTGAAAAAAGCCCATCTGGAAGGACCGTCCTGGAGTTCAACTCTGTGACCCTGGGAAAGACAAACTCGAGAGGGTAACACAGGGAGACTTCAAAGGGTTGGGGAGGAAGGGGCGTGGTGGGCACAGAGGATCTGGGCGGTGAGCTACTCTGACGCCATCAAGGCAGACACGGGCAGACACGCTTGTCCAGGTGACACACTTGTCCAGACCCGTAGACTTGACAAGGAGAGCTCGCTCTCATGTAGCCCATGGACACCGGGCAGTGGCAAGGTGTGGAGACAGGCTTGCCAGTCCCAACCAGGGTTCCGTCCTGGAGGGGGGTCTGGTGGGAGCCAGGGAGGCTGTGCCTGTGTGTGGGCAGGAGACGTGAGGAAATCCGTGCCGCTCCCCTCAGTTTGACTGCAAATCTAAAACTGCTCTGTAAAAAAGGTTTTCATTTAAAAATAAAAAAAATTAAGGTAGATGTCAGACACAATATGCTGCAAACCCTCTGACAAATTATCTCTTTCATATACACAAGACCAGCAAATCCACAGCCCTAGAGAAATGGAAAATACTAATATCAAAAAAAAAGATAAAATTGAATCTTTTCTCAAATTGTATTTTAAAACAAATCCCATGTTTAAAATTCTCAAAACGTAATTCATTTGAGTTCAAAATTAAATAAACATATCTTCATACGCATGCATTTTACAAAGGTTTTATTTCAAAATAAAAAGGGACAACGGAATTTCACTCCTTGGCAAGTCTCGGAATTACTGCGGTTGATAAAGTCCCAAAGCTGCCCACACCGGGGGCCAGTCTGTGTCCACTTCGGCGACGGCTGTAGGGAGGGGCTGCGTGTCCGCCTGCTGACCAGTCGTACTGCAGAAGACTCGGCTCCTCCCGGGACGTGTCTCAAGACTCCCCGGAAAGGAAGAGAGCCGGGCTCGCCACGCCCAGCCAGGGACAGCTCGGGGGAGGCTCAGCATCTGGCGCCACGTGCAGGCCCCGCCTGCTGCTGCCGTCCAGGGACGGGGGTCTCACGCCCAAACCACCCCGCTCCTGTGCCTTGCTGCTCCGTGCCAGTCTCCTGAGTTCTCACGCGCTCTGTGCACACTGGGTTTTCTTTTTACTTCAGGTAATACGTTTATAGGTGTGCACGTGACTCAGCGTGTAGGATCACACCTCCTCAGGTGGATGTCACCACCACTCCCGCCACCGAGCCCCCCATCTTGGCTCCCCAGCCTCCCCTCCCACTCTAATAGCCTTAATTTTACTGACATAGTCCAGGGATTGTTCAGGCCTGGTTTTGTCTGACCCTTTCTTTTGTTTCTCTGTCCTCAGGACCAGATGGCCCCACTGCTGAGTCCTGCTGTGTGGTGCTGTCTTTCTGGCTTTCTCCTCTGGTGCATTTTCCTTGGTATCACCTCCCCCGCCCCATTCCATCCATGTTGTCATAATCAACAAGAATTTGTCTTTTTTATAGCTGTGTAGTATTCCGTCAGGCAGGTAGATGCATTTTCCCTGTACACCCTCCTGTCCCTGAGCCCTTAGGTTGCTTCCCTGACTTGGCAGCTATAAAAAGTGTTGCAGTGAACACAGGAGCGCAGACTTCAACACAATCTCTGTTGAGTAAGCAAACTGCCTCTCCCACTACCTTCATCTATGTTATTAATAAAAATGCTGTATTATAAAACATTTCCATTTCATACAGGCCAAGCAATATCTTAGCTTACTTAAGTACCCCATATTTATTGCAGACTTCATTCAAAAAATTAGAGATTCAGGGAAACAGAAGCAGTGACTGGTTCTCCTAGGGATACGGTGTCTGCCATGTTCTGTGTCAGCCATGAGGACAAAACAAACAGAAGCTACTGCTCCTCCCTGCTCTCCCTCCACCTGCCCTGAGCAACACCAGGAAGAGCTTCCAGGCCTGAGAGCGACGGCAGGTGCCTTTGGAGAGTCGCGTGACATCTGAGAGACCAGGGAAGCAAGAGACCCTGGGAACCGGCAGGAAGCTCGGCAGTGGGTTGGAAGCCGACTTCATGCCACTAGCCAAAGCAGATTCCGAAATAACTCCTGGAGGGCCCTGTCCCCGACTCTGGCCACCCCTGTGCGGCTGGAGGGGGCTCGCGAGCAGGCCTGGCCCTGCTCTTTCTAGAAAGCTGCTGGTGGGCGACTGCCGAGCGCGTGAGGGGCAGGACCTCCACGTGTCTCCAGAGGCAGCACCTCCTTCTCCTCCTCCGGGAGCTGAGGGCCCAGGGATTTCTGACAAGCTACCCTGGCTCTTCCTCCCCTGGAGCTGAGGGCCAGGAGGCCCGGCAACACCCAAGGCGGCGACCTGGGCTGCAACGGTCAGCCCCGTGTGCAGGAGCAGGCTCACCTGCAGAGGAAGCGTGGAAGCTTCGCACGTGCTATGGAATGCTTGTTTCTTGGTGAAAATCAGTGGCCAAGACACCACACAGAGTTTATTTTTTGCGGGTAAATTCACCCATTGGCTCTGCCCCTTACCTCCCCCACCCCACCTCCACGACCCAGTTCCCCAGCTGGGGACCAGCTGGAAGGAGCTGCCCCAGGTGATGAGCACACAACGGCCTGAGCACCAGCCCCTGCGCCGCAGCTCACACCACGCGGGCTCACCCGCCCTCAGCGGCCGGGCCCTGCAGGGTCAGAGCCAGCCAGGCAGGCCAGCCCAGCAGTCAGCCGCCGGGCAGCAGGGCCAGCAGCGCCAGGTGGGCCCTCAGGCCGACCCCGGCTCCGCAGGGCTTCCCGGCAATGGGGCTGCAGCACACAGCCTTTGTGGGAAGGCTTTGCGTTTCTCCCGTCGAGGATGGAGAACACCTGGGAGGGGCCAGAAAATGGAAAGGAAGCAAGGAAGGCGAGCGCTGAAATCTCGCGCAGACAAGTGCACATCAGTTCTAGACGCAGGGGTGAGAGGAAGCCGCGTGAGCACACAAGGCACCTGCATCGCAGCACACCCATGCTGAAACTACAGAGCTGTCATCCACAGCCCCGGGGTGCCGCTCCTCCCGCGGGCGCCGGTCCGGGTGGGGGCCGCTAATAGGCCGGCCCTGGGCAGGGCTCGGGGTGCCGCACGGGAGCCACCCGCTGCCCGTGCCCCCACGGGGGCCTGTGCGTCCCTTTGCAGGTGACCTGTCCACCGGGGGCAGCCGCGTTGGGGTGAGCTGAGCCACAGCCCCACCAAAGAAGTGAACAAGTGTGAATAAAGCCGCCCCTGGACCGCAGAGTGTGCCAAGCCAGCTCCGCAGACCAGCAGATTCCTCGCAGAGAAGCGAGGCGGGCTTCCCAAAGGACCACAGAGCTGCTCGGCCAGCAAGCGCGGGCGGCGCCTGGGGGGCCGGAGGGTGGTGCAGAGAAGCAGGAGGCCCTGCGGGCAGCAGGCGGGCGCGGCACAGCCGGGGCGGCCATGGTTGTTCTCAAGTTTATTTTCCAAATTTCACTTTTGACACCCTTTACAGCAACACTCGGAGATGACTTTTGAAGCAAAATACTTGATATTTTTCCCACTGCTGAAGAAGAAGGCCGCCCTTGCGCACTGCCGATAGGTGAATTGTAGGCTTAAAAAAAAAGCCCTTAATAATTGAGATGGAAGAAAATGATGTTTCTCTCATTAAGGCACTTCTCTCCTCCTCCCTGGGCTGGACTTCAGGGAGCGATATATTAATTCCACAGCCCGAGGAGGCCCTGTCGAGGCGACACACCGGGCCTGGCTGCGCCGCGTGGCGCGTCTCCTGACGACTGCGGTTATTGTTCGGTGCAGAGCGGGTTTCCAGAGAAAGGTGGCCCTGTCAGAACCTCTGAATAGCTCAAAGCTAATTGCTGACCCTAACCGGCCCAATTAGCTGTTACACGCTCAGCACGGCAGCCCCTGGGGCCCATCCTTTCTCAGGCGCACGGATCATGAAACCCTCCGTGTCCTGCCCTGGCGCTGGGCTTTGTAGTCGCTGTTCAACAGATCAAAGGTCTGTTGTGAAGAATGACTGACACGTCGGCCGCGACAGGCCGGACACCGGCGCCCCGGGCGGCTGCCACACATCACAGGGCGGCCCGGGCCCAAGCGGCCGGCGGGACCCGGTGGGTATTTTTAGTGCAGTTCTCAAAACGAGGCGCGCTGGCCATTGCATAAAATAATCCCAAGCATTTAGTTCTACTGAGCTCTCTGAGAGTGGACACTGACACGCGCTGGCCCCATCCTGAGTGGGGTGTCACACGTGTCCTCCCATCCCGCCTTCCCAGCGGCGCATCCTCAAGAGCGAGCCCACGGGGCCGGCTTCCCTCCCCGAGAGCGACACGTTCCTCTTCAGAGTCAGGGACCACCACGGTTGCAAACAGAGAAAAGCAACAGGGATGAAAAAGAGAGGGAGGGAAGAGGACCCCACCTTTGGGTCCTCTCTTTGGGGGACACATTGGAGTGTAGGTTTCTGGAGTTTGTCTTCTTGCGGGCGCCTCGGGAACGTGGACGGCAGTGACCACGTGATGCCCCCTCATGCCCTGTGGCTTCTTCCTGTTCCCCAGAACTTGTGGCGAACTTAAGCAGCCGCCAGCATCTTTGACATCTCACAACATATTGTACATAGAAACTTTGTCACATCCTTGGGCTATTGCGCAGGATGTATTTCCAAAGTAAAATTCTAAGGCAAAGGATGCCGGGTCGAAATATTTTGATGCCTGTTCCCAAATTGTTGCCCAACAAACTGAAACATCTTTTTCTCTGCCCAGTGCCAGGCCATGTTCACCAGATAGCCACTAGCAGTATGTTACCATTTTTGAGAAATATTTATGAAATTTCCTTAGACGATTATTATTATTATTATTAAACTTCTGCCATATGTTTGAATTTTGTGAGAGAATTTTATTCATGGACTTCATTTATCTATTAATGATTTTCTAATTGATTGCATGACTAATTTACACAGCATGAATACTTCTCCTTCACTACTATTAAATATTCCAAGTTGTTTCATTCAATGTTGTATCTCTTTAGTACACACATATGTTATTTTTATCTGGTCAAATACATCACTTTTCCCATTCATTCCATTGCTTTTGGCTTTGAAAGATTTTTGAAGATCTCTGAGACATCAGAATCATATTTAATTAAACAACACACTCCTGCACAAGCCGTGGGTGAAGAAGAAATCCAAAGAGAAATAAATAGAAGATATTTTAAAACGAACAAAAATGGAATGACAACATATTAAAACCTATGGGATGGTCTCCCCAGTGGCGCAGCGGTTGAGCGCTGGGTTGCAAAGCTGCCTGCAGCTTCTGCAGCGCCGGTTCGATCCCCGGCTGCTCCCCGGCCACCGGAGGAGGGTCCCGCATGGCGCGCAGACCTCTCCTGCCGCCCGCTGCTCCCCTCAGCAGTGTCCTTCGGTCCTTCTGCCTGCTCTGCTCCCCGCTCTGGCTCTGGTGAATTCTCTCACCCTCCCGCGCTTCTGACTGTGCCCAGTGCTTGTATAAATAAATAAATCTTAAAAAAAAAATAAAATAAAACCTATGGGATGCAGCAAACACTGTTCTAAGAGGACTGTTTGTAGCAGTAACACCCACATTAAGGAAAAAGAAAGATCTCAAATAACACATAATAATAATAAATCTAAACTTATACTTCAACATACTGGGGAAAAAAACCTCAAAGTTGGAAGAAGGGAAATTAATAATAAAGATTAGAGTAGAAATAAATAGAGGCCTGTAAAACAAAAGATAAGATCACTGTCTAAGAGCTTCTTATTAGAATGGTTTTTGAAAACTGGAAAACTTTTGGCTAGAGACTAAGAAAGAAAATAGAAGACTCAGTAAATAAATAAAAAAAGAGTAAAACTGTGGGCATACAAGAACTACAAAAGATCATATGAGACTACTGTGGAATCATACACCAAAGAATTGGATAATCCAAAAGACATAGAGATATTGCTGGAAATAGACAATCTACCAAGACTGAATGAATTATAAAAAAATAGTATCTGAACAATAATGAGTGAGGAGAGTGAATCAGTAATCAAAAATCTTCCAATGAAAATCACCCAGGACCAGATACTTTCACTGATGAATTCTACCAAACACTTAAAGAAGATTTAATAGCAACATCTTTCAAACTTTCCAAATATTTGAACAGGAGGAAACACTCCCAAACTCACTTTATGAATTCAGCATTATCTTACTATCAAAGTCAAAAAGGAAACTACAAGAAAACTACAGGCTAATATCCCTGATGAATACATATGTAAAGACCCTCAATAAATGTTCTCAAACTGAATTCAACAGCAGAATTAAAAGGAACGTGCATCATGATCACATGGGATTTATTTCTAGGATGCAAGGATGCTTCAATATATGCAAATCAAAAAATATGACACACTACATTAACAAGATGAATGATGGAAATCATATCATCTCAATAAATGCAGAATAACATTTGACAAAATATAGCACCATTTCAAGATAAAAACTCTCAACAAATTGTTTAAAGATATTAACTATTTATTGTGGATAAAGGTCACATGATAACCCCACAATACAGGCAGCATCACAGTGAATGTTAGAAAGCTGATGTTTTCTGTCTAATATCAGGAACAAGACAAGGCTGACTAGTCTCACTATTTCTATTCAACACTGTACTGAGACTCCTAGCCAGAGCAATCAGACAAGAAATAAATAAATAAGTAAATAAATAAATAAATGGAATCCAGATTGAAAGAAGTAAGGATGATATAATCTTATATAGAATAATACTAAAAACTTCACCAAAAAACTCTATTAGAACTAATCAATAAATTCAGGAAAGTTGTAGGATACAAAATTAATACACAGAAATCAGCTGTGTCTCTATACACTTAACACAAACTATTTGAAAAGAGAAATAAACAATTTCACTTACCTGGCCTCAAAAACAAAATATCTAGAAAGAAATTTACCCAAGAAGGTGAAATATCTGTGCACCAAAATCTGTAAGAGATTCATGAAAGAAAATGAAGAAAACCTAAATAGAAAAATATTCCACATTCATGGATTGGAAGAAATAATTTTATTAAAATGTCCATCCTACACAAAGCCATCCATATACGCAACATAACCTCTATCAAAATGCCAACAACATTTTTTACAAAATTTTTTTTAAATCCTAAATTTTGTGGGGCCTCCCTGGTGATGCAGGGGTTAAAGACACAGCGCTATCAAGCTGCCCTGCAGCACCCCAGCCAGGGAGCTGCCCACAGAGTGTAGCAGACCTCTCCTGTCTCCCCGCTGCTCCCCTCAGCAGTGCATTTCAGTGGATCCACCTGTTCTGTTCCCTGCTCTGTCTCTGGTGAATCCTCTCACCCCCCACACCTCTGGCCTGTACCCCGGCTTTTGTATGTATAAGTAAATAAATCTTAAAAAAAAAAAAAAAAAGCCAAGAGACAACTCCCGGTGGCGATGTGGGGAGAAGGGCTGTGTATGGTTGGTGGACATGTACGTCGGTGCAGCCACTGTGGGAAACGGGCGGGAGGCACCTCAAATTAAAAATACAAGTATCTTGTTATCCAGCACCCCCACTTCTGGATCTACAGCTAAAGAAGTAACATAACTCTCGTGGATGGGAAGCTTAAATCCCACTTCATCAGCATTATTCCCAGTAGCCAACACATGGAGCAGCCGAAGCGCCCGCAGCAGGGGCGGGTAAGGTGAGGGTGGCATGTAAGGAACAGCAGAGCGCGCAGCCGGCCACTCCCAGCTCGCACGCTGCAGGCGTGATGCGCCCTGGAACAGCCAGGCAGAGCAGGCCAGTCCCGGATGAGCTCACTTATACATTCAGCTGAAAGTTGACTAATTATGGGAGCCAATAACAGACAAATAACCCAAATAAAAACAATATTTTTATTGCCCTTAATAAAATGAGTTAGGCACTACTATTGTTTTCCTTCCTCCTTTATTAATCTTAGCTGGTTTCTAAATCTTATCTCTCTCTTTTAATCTTTCCTTTCTTTTTAACAATACAGGTAATAATTTCCAATTAAAAAGAGGGTAAATGCAATCAATTTTAAGCATATTTAATTATCTTGATATCTAAGTATGCTTAATTTATGTTAATGCTCATTACAAGTCCTTTCCACGGGCTTTTTATTATCTTAGTCACCGCAATTTGTTTAGAATATTTCCTTGAGTGATTCATATTGTAGCGCCACTTGCCTGCATGTTGAGTTATAGAATTATTTTTCTCCAATTCCTTCATACTTCTATAAAGCTGCTCAGCTGTTCTTGAAATTTCTATTGCTTTTTGTTATCATTTTTCTTGCAGAAGACAAGAAAGATGTTTATTCTTTGTGGAAAGTTTGATTTTTTGTCTCTAGACTTTTACATGATACTTTCGTTTGGAAATGAAAACTGCCCCAAAGGTTGTAGCTGTTGGTGGCTGCACTTTGTTAGGCCATTGAGAGAGTACAGCAAGTTCCATCCATTTTCATTCGAGGTCTTTTTTGAATAGGAATGTTTTTCCCTTATGGATTTGATCATTTACATTCTGCCTTTTTCATCACACACACAGATCCCAATGTGTGTATCACAAGGTATTTTGATTTTCAAATTTTATCCCATTTTTCAATATTTTCATAAAACTTTCTCTTTAACTGATCTGTTGTTTCACTCTTGATGCTCAGATGCTGCTAATTGCTGCTGGAGACGCCCGTTACGACTTGTGTGTGACCAAAGTCTTTTTTATGTCTTTGTGCCCAAGTTCATTTTGGATAATCCCCTTTTAATTGGCGCTGCTTGGTGACGGTGGCGGCCTCGCTGCATTTTAACTGTTAACTTTGCCTGTTTCATCCGTACCACAACCAGGGCGGCGACACCTCAAAACCCGCTGGTCTCCCAGCCCTGCTCTCGCTCACCCCAGGGTGAGAGCGTCCTGTGCAGCCCAATGGCCCCAAGAGCTCCAACTCCCGGGGACTCCCTCTTGCGCCTTCAGTACCAGCCCCCCAGAACTTCTTCCACCCCCGCCCCCAACCTTAGCAGCCCGCCCGCTGCTTCTATTTAATATGTTCATTACAAAACTTCATGCTGCAGAATCCCGCATGTGTGCGCTTTGGGCTGATGTTTTTCCCTCGGCATCAATCCCCAGAGGTTCCCCCAAGTCACTGGGTGCATGGACAGCTGCCCTGTCCTTGCACGCACCCCCGGCTCTGCAGGCTCACCGGCCACGAGCGGGCCAGGAGTCCAGACGTGTGCTCGTGTGAGTCAAACTGCTATAAACATCCTTGTGGAGATTTCTCTGTGAAGTTAAGCTTTTGCTTCTGAGGGACGAACATCAAAAAGTACAATCAACTGAACCCAGGATGGTCGCACCATCAGTTTTACAAGAAACTGCCAAGTTGCTTTCAAGAGTGACTTCAGAGCGGCTTGAGCATTTCCCCCAGTGGCTCGGATGCGGGAACTGGGCCACCTGCCTGAGGAGACCAGCGCGGGAGGCCCCGAGAGCTCTTGACGAGGGGCCCTGGCGCCTGAGTCCTCGCCGCGCGGCCGGCCCCACAGCCGCTGAGCAGCCCCGGTTTCAAGACACAGCGAGACGGCTCAGTGCCGTGGCGAGGCAGCGACTTCTGGTGAGACCCCCCACGCTCCTCCCTGCCCTCCCTGCGAGGGAGGCCCGCGCTGCGGCCCAGCCTCTGACGACCCGTCCTCGCTGCCCACAGCACCAGGGGCTCCAGGCGGCTCCTCCGGGAAGGCCCTGCCTCCGGGCCCCCCACGCCTGGCTCGCGACTCCAGCGATGTCCCGGGTCAGCTCCCTCCCCATAGCCACGTCTCTTCGGAAACAGAAAGCCCAGTGCCAACTGAGAGGCTTCTGGAGTGTTCGAGATACAACTTGCCAATTTGTGAAGAGGGATTGCTCTTTCTCTTTCCCCCCGAGAGTCCCACTCAGCCGGGCCTCGTCCTGCGGGTTTGCTGCTTTGGCTTAAAACCCCGCTGTCGAGCAGCGATTCTCGTCTCGTCTGTGAAGCGCTGCGCCACCGCCCACGGCGCAAAGCTTTCATGGGAGTAATTAACTTATGGCTCCAACCCGTTAGCCTGTTTCGGATCAGAACTTTGTTAGCCATCACACACTGCTGGCTTCATGACATCACTCCTGTACCAGGTCATTAAAGACGTGTGAGGTTAGGCTTCTGGTCTCTGAAGGGTACCGTCAATGTATTTCACATGCATGTTCATGTCATATCGTCACATTAGTTTGCTGATGTATAATAAAGTGTCTAAAGCTTCTGATTTGGCAGCATCTAAGGCGCTGAAACAGTGCGGCCCAAAGGCTCAGGCAGAGCTATTCTCTGCAGATGATGAACCGGCCACCCCGTGGCCCGTGGCAGGGCGGCTCCATGAGACCTGCAGGGTCACGCCCTCTGCTTGCTCCCCCAGCCCTGAGTGAGCTCCCACGGTGGACGAGGCCAGAGGAGGGTGACGCTGAGCCCCTCACCTTAGTCCCGCAGGTCCCTTTAGCAGGAGCTGTGTCTTGGGCCACCGGTGGGTGCATGGGCCTGGCATCCCCAGCTGGGGGGAGGCCGCCCGGCATCAGCTGTTTGAAGACTCAAGCCGGGGACACTCCTCTCTGCCCCGGAGGTGGGGGTCCAGTCGGCAGCAGGTGCACTGCTTTCCCGGGAGCACCTGGGGTAACCTGGAAGCCCCTGGGGAGCACCTGGGATGCCAGGGGGGCACTGCGGCATCTCTACCTTGGGTTTAACCACCCCTTCGACAAAGGAATTGAATGTAATCTGACATCACTTGCTCTTCATGAACTTCCAGGGGCTCCTCGCAGTGAAACCTGCTTTTTTTTTTTTTTTTTTTTTTTTTTTTAAAGATTTATTTATTTATTTATACAAGCACTGGGTACAGTCAGAAGCGCGGGAGGGTGAGAGAATTCACCAGAGCCAGAGCGGGGAGCAGAGCAGGCAGAAGGACCGAAGGACACTGCTGAGGGGAGCAGCAGGCGGCAGGAGAGGTCTGCGCACCATGTGGGACCCTCACCGGCGGCCGGGGATCGAACCGGTGTTGCAGAGGCTGCAGGCAGCTTCGCAGCCCAGCCCTCAACCACTGCGCCACCAGGGGAGGCCCGAAACCTGCTTCTTTACAGACCCTCGAAAGTGAACTGTGGACTTTCCTCAGCACTGGAACCAAGTTCCCCGCTCTCTGTCGACGGTTCGTCTTTGCCTGTCTCACAACTGATTCTGAAAACCAGAATGTGTGCCTGTCCTCTTCCTTCTGGACCCATCCACGTCCCAGTTTCCATCAAGGGCAGGACTTTCCAAGTGCCCTCGGGGTCCAGGGACGTAAGACCCACAAGCACCTGCTCTGTGGAGCTGCGCGTGACTCCCTATTGCAACGGCATCCTGTCTGCTGCGAGGCCAGAGGCGTCTGTGTGAGAAGGGGCTGGAGCCGAGCCGTCCGCACACTCTCGGCCTAACCCTGTCGCAGGCCGGGCCAGGGAGCCGCAGACAGGCGTCCCTTCTAAGGGTGCAGGGCTTCAAAGCGAAGCCGGTGCTGCGTGGGCCCAGGTGGCAAGACTGGCCGAGAAGCCCCTCCCTGCCGCGTGGGCATCATGGCGCCCACCCACCTGGGGACAGAAGGGGGCTGGGGCCACCAGCCCTGCCCCCGGTACCCACAGCCCCTCCGGCTCCTTGGCAGCTGGGTCTGAGTCCGGATGTTGCGCTACAAGAAACTTTAATAAAATCTCTTCAAAAACGAAAAAAAAAAAAATCCCAAGTCAAAGTCTCCTGAGTTGCCGGGTGCTCTGCGTCAGGCCTCTTCCCGGGCGCGGCTGCTGCTCCCTGGAAGCGACTTTTATTTTGCCCTTTTCAGTTTGAGAATTATTCTCCTTGACAGAGAAGACAGGGGCAAAATAGACACCGAGATTCTCTGCTTTTCTCTGTCACTGGCTTCAAGCTCCAGGCCTCTTTGTACCCAAATCTCTGCTCTGAGCACGCCTGAGGGCCCGACTCTCCCGCGTGCCTCGGTCAGCCCCAGCGCGCCGGCCGGGCCGCTCTCTCCCAAGTGCCCTTTAACTTACCTCGTCGTTCCGCTCCCATTCGCTCTCCTCATTTTCTGTGGAATGTGTTCAGAATCGTCCTTTAAAACCACAGACGTCACCCCGTCAGCCTCGGGGCTGGCTCTGGCCGTGGCCGTGGCTTCCAGAACCGCACTGTCCCGGCCCCACGCTGCGCGGCGGCCTCCTCTCACGGCTGTGGGCCGGCCCCGCCACCCCAAGGCCCTGCCCGCGCCCCCACGGCCCCGCCCTGCTCCGTCCTGACCCCCGCGATGCCGCTCACCCGTGTCCGCCTGGGGGAGCCTCCCACCATGCCACACGCGCCACGCGCGCCACGCGCGCCACGGGAGCCGCTGCAGCGACACACGCGCGGCGGGCAGCCGGCAAACGCGCCCTGAGCACGGCACACAGAGGCTGCTTCGGGGAGTTTCCTAATTATCTGGACACGCAGAACTTCAAAGCTTGTGAGTGAGCTCCTGTGCCCGAGGGACTCCTGGCAAGGCTGCGCGCGCGAGGAGGCTCCGATTCCACCCCGGGGTCCTTCCTGGAGAATTGCTTCAAAGAAATAGTAATGACCGTGACCTATACTGGAAAATGGAACTTTCCCCTTTATGGAATCAGAGACTGAAAAGTGTTTAATGTCATCCTAAGACCCGAAGTGACTTCTCTGCGCCAGGGAAGGTGAACAACAACGTTATGGAACCGGAAGGACACTCGGTTCTTCCCTTCCTGAGCCGCGGCCTCCCTGCCCTGTCACTGATGCTCGGGGCTGTCTTGAAGTGCTCCGTGGCGTCGTGAGGGCCGCGCCGGCTCCCTGGGCACCCGGTGCGTGGCTTCCCGCCAGGGCCTGAGCTCCATGGGCTTTCGTTGTTCGAATAAACACCTTCTGTCTCCCTGCCCCCTCGTCTTGGGCCACAGGGAGAGTTTTCACTTCATTTGCAAATTTATTACATTTTACTAAGTATCTTTGTCTGCTTGTGTTTCCACCTTTTCCTGAACTTATCTTAAGGAATTGTCTTTTCCTAGTAACTGTTTCCTGTGAGAATTTTTTATTCGCGAACAAAGTTCCTTGTTGCATTCCATTTTTCTCTACCTTTATAATTAATTTTTTGAAAAAACACGAGCAGAAAGAATAATAAAACAAGAACATATGTACCCACCCACTCGATTCGCACATGAATATTTTGCATTTTTCTTAATATAATCTTTCCACTAAATAATATGCAGACATAAAGTGACTTTACCAATACATTTCTCGAGCACGTATCTCCTAAAAAACGAGGTTGTTCCAACGAGGAGCAGGTCATACCCTTTATACACGATAATCCCTAATATGTAATGCAAGGCCGATGTTCAAATTCGCCCTCACAGACCAACGGCGTCCTGGGTCTTTTAAAAATGGAAGCTCGTCCCAAGCAGTGTTGGCGCTGCCTCAAGAACTGAGCGCCTCGGGTCCCCTCGCCGTGAACTCTCCGACCAGCGAAGGAAAGAGAGACATCAGGGAGCATTTCTTGGCCACAGTTTCCCCTCCCTCCCCCCCTCCCCTCCCGTGCACCTGCTGTGGCTCTAACTCCTGCAAGGAGCCCAGCGCACCCCTGGGGTGCACTGTCAAAGCACCTGGATCTCCTGCTCCCCCCCCCAGGCCGTTGGTCCCACGCCCAGCAGAAATCTTCCACCTTCGCCGTTCGTGCTTTTATTACAACTTCTCCCACAGACGGTCCCATCACCCCCCACCTCGTGGAACAAGGTCATTTCCACACGACGAGGGGCCGGGCAACACTTCCCTGTGAGCCCCAGCCCTGTCAGAAGCCGAGGCGGGCACAGCTCAGCCTGTGTCCTGCCCGAAGGAAGGTTTGTAATGGCTTTCGAGGGGCTCCACGTCCTGGTAATTCAAATTTTAAAAGCAAACTCTTCTTTGTTTTCAGTCTGCAGAAGGGGTTCAGGTTCCTTAAACCCCCCACGCCCCCCTTTGGCTCCAGCTGCAGTTCTGTGGCTGCTCAGCAGCCAAGCATTAAACCAGCCTGTGCCTCAGTGTCCTCGTCTGTGAAACGAGGACAGCAGCGCCCGCCTCCCGGGCTGCTGTGACGCTCGAACGCCCGCTGTTCAGCCCGTGCCCGGCCTGTCACGGACGGTGTCTGTGTCAGCAATCGTTTCCACGTCTGTAACATTTTAACTGTGACAGGATTCCCATCGGCCACATTTTTCCCATATGGAAGGGTCTTCATTTTTTAAAGTTCAGTTTAAAATATTGCAATTGTGTAGATTTTCCCACAGATAATCTAAGACACGTAAGCCAGGGCAGTCGTGTTTCCTACTGCTCTGGCTTCCGTCAACAATTAGAGCAGACGTTATTCTAACAGACGCTGCGGGGTCGGAGGTTACAGCAAAGGCACCGTGGGGGGAGGCGTGCAGGTGAGGCACCGAGTTTCCCCTGTTCAGATCTGCTCTTCACATTTCTGGAATTTTTCACTCCCACAAAGAGTGGGCTTCCTCTCGACGTTCATCGCCCGTGTCTCTAGCTCCAGTTTCCCAGCTCGTGCAACGAATCCTCTGAGCCCAAACCAGCCCTCGCGGTGCTGGGAACACTCAGGCCGACCCCGGACGGCCGACTGGGCTTACCTCGCGTTCCTGCAGACAGACGACATGTAAAAGCTATATCCAGCTGCAGTTTAACTAGATTAATGAGATCAACGTAGTTAGTCAGACTCAGGCACCCTCACACACACTCAGACACACGCACACACTCGCTCAAACATGGTGTGTGTGCCAACCCTTCGCACTAACTGTGCAGAGAACTGGGTGTGACCCACCAATGTCCACAGCAGCTCCCATCGACAGGGGAGTTTGCGGGACACTTGAGAGACACGAGAAGTCGGCGTGCAAGGGCAAATTCTTGACAATGTAGACAGAAAAGTATCCCTCCTGTCAGAAGGAAGGCTGACTCCACAGTAATCCCACGCCGGAGTCTGCTCATGATTACACCGCAGCAAATTTCACCAGCAGGCCCTGGAGTTGACCTAATGAATAAAGCAGACTTTGGGGGGCTTCGGTTAAAATCCCTGCAGAAGCGAAGCCTCAAACACCCACTAAATCACAGAGGTGGCTGGACTGCCGGGCCGGCCGCCGAACCCGCAGGTGGCCTGGCCACACGCCTCCCGGAAGCGGCAGGGATTATGGGTGACTCAGGTCCCCGGTCAGCAGGGCCAGAAACCGAGCGGATTGGTTTCTGGGTCAGGGAAGAGCCAGGCGCGCCCCAGCCGCGGTGCTTTGTTCTTTTTCAACGATACTGTCAAGTCCCTGACTTATGACAAACAGAGACGGCGCCTCCTGTCACCTCCAGGTGACCGGCAGGTGACAGGGCCAGCGGCTGCGGCCACCACGGTCCGGGGCTGGCCCATGCCTCGTGTCTACGCAACCAGCTGCCTTGTGCACCGGCCTGTGCGCGGAACACACATGGCAGGGAAATTATGAAACAGCAGACACTACAGGAAAATAACTGAACAGCCAGCCATTTACAGGCCTTCCTGATTTGAGAACCGCAGCGAGAGACGGCGGAGGGGAGCAGCGGGGGAGGGAGGAGGGAGGGCAGGTGGGGGGCAGGAGATTTCCATCCCCTAACGCCGAGCTTGACGTGAGCGGAAACAAGGCCAGACATGAGGGGCAGAGGAGAAACACCGCCCTCGCCCTGGACTCGGCTGCCTGGGGTCCCGACGCTCTGAAGCCGGCAGCCCCCCCACCCCGGGCATCGTGGCCCAATTTGCATGTTCACAAATATTGACATCTATTTCAAAGAGAATGCAAAGAAATCTGGTGTTCATCTGATTTTTGTTTTCATCTTCCCTTTCTTGAACGTAAATTGAGACATCCTGCTAAATGTTAGCTTCCGAAGCTTAATTACACTGGATGCGCTGCGCTTGATAGTGTTTACACACTGCAAACTACTTAGCATCGTATATATAGTAGGAAAGATGTGTTTAAATATGTTTGCATGCTTGCACTCGTGTGTCTCTAAAATAGACTTGAATAATTATCAGGCATTGGCATCACCATGTTTTTTTTGAGTTATAATTAAAATGTATCTTTTTATTATACTTTCAATTTGGGGTCTGGAAATGTTGAATTGTAACTGCACGTTCAAGTTTAAATTAATGTTCTCCCTCAAAAAGCAATTTGAGCCATCTTTTACCTATAAATATCATAATTTGGTGGTGGTGTGTGTGGAAGGGAACTTGTATAAATATTTAAACGCGTGCCTGGAGAATGTTGAACGCGTCTACTAAGCTGAAGCTCTGAGTGGTGCCTCTTCCTTCTGAAGTGACGACAAGCACATCGGCGTGGCTTGGCACTCCTGAACTCGAGCTGCCAACTTTCTTCCTAACCTCTTCCTTTGCCCAGAGTGAAGGGTGCTCTGTGGAATTACGTCCCTGAGGACGCTGCTTCTCAGACTGACCGTGGGGACTGTGCGGCAACAGCGGGGTCCAGCGGGAGGCGCGACCGAGTCTCAACAAGGTTCTCACTGTGGAGGGCCTGGCCGTGAGGCCGCTGCGGACGGATGGGCCCAGCCACGGAGGGGAGGGCCGGATAACCCACCCGTTCACACGCTTGTCTCTCCCAGACACCCCCACACACCCGGGAACTGACCCCAGGGCAGGCAAGCTCTCGCCCGCGGGTGGCGGTGCCCGGGAGTCCCGAGCCGCCCATGCCCTTCACGAGCCTGGGTGGCGAACGACAGGGTCCCCAGGGAGCGCTCCCAGCGGGGGGCAGCGGGGCGGACAAAAGGCCTCTGGGCTCCAGGTGCCGGGTGCAGACCCTGCCGCCCTGCCCGGCGTGGGCCCGTCCCCATCACGGAGCCTCCTGGGCCGTGGTTTTCCTGCCTGCGAAGAGCAGGGACAGCCGGGCTTTCCCGGGGCTGCGTCCAGGCCCGCGCGCCAGGCGGCAGAGGGAGGGTCCACGTGGCCAGTTCCTGGTGGCCGTGCCATCGCCGCTCAGAATTTGCTCTTAGTTTTCACGAGACCAGGAGCCACTGTTTATGCAGAGGTGGTTTCTCGTCTGAATGTTGGATTGCGACCGGACAGGTGGTCGCCGCCGAGACAGAACATTCGGTCCCACGCCTCACTGTCCCGAAACGAAGAAACGGTGTTCGGACAACTCAGTGTCCTCGGGACACGCGAGGTGGTGACGAGGCCTGGCCTGGCCACTCGGCCAGGGATGCGCTGCACCAGAGCGGCCACCGGGGCCAGGAGGGTGAGCTGGGAGTGGACTACGACCTCTGGTCAGGGGCTCTCCCGGGCCCCGGTGACCTCGCTGTCCAGAGCTTCTTGGCTTACAGGGGAGGCTAATGATGCTAACTCAGTGAGAAGGTCAGGGCTTCTGAAGAAGTGATATGATTTCATGCGTCTGACATGATGCATCCCAGCAGGGTGTCCGGGTCCCGGTCAGCGGTCAGTGGACAGCAGCTCTGGTTATTGTGCTCAGCTGCCTTGCGCCTCAAGCTGCCCTGACCTGGTAGAAAGCAAGAGGGGCGGCTACTCAGGGAAGAGAATCTCAATCCTGACATGATCCCTCGCAGCTGAGGCTGGAGCGGCGGCCCCCAGCAGGAAAGTAGCCAAGCTGCAGATGAGGGGAGGCCCATCCCTGGGAATCGCCCCCCACGACCAGACTGAACCGCATGGCCGTGGGGCTTGGGGCGTGCACCTGGCTCATCACAGAACCATGCCCTCGTTTCAGGGTGCCCGCCGTCCGCCTGGCTCAAGGGGTCAGTAGCCAATAAACAGCCCCAAATCCTTGCTCCCATGGAACTCCCATTCTGATCCATCAGCTTTGCCTCGATGAGCCTGTTACCATCTCCTGCCTCACCTGGTTGCTATGACCAACTCGGAGATGACAGACGCCCCGCCGAGCCGCCCGGGCTCAAGTCCCCTGAGAAACACTAGGGCTTGTGACCGTCATGGCCACTGTCTCACCCCCACCTGGCTCAGCACAGCCCAGGACCCTTGGGACCCACAGGCCAGGACTCCCTGCCCCCCGCACCAGCTCCACCCCATCCTCTGTCAGCTGCACAGTAAAGTGACGTCCGCTCAGGCTCCCGAGGAACAGTGAGGTCCGCGGTGGCCTGTACTGAGTGAGGGGCTGCCCAAGCGCCCGCCCCAGTGCCCAGCCTCGCGATCCGGGAGCAGACGGGCGTGTATCTGGTGACTTCAAGATGCACACACGGGCCACACGCCCGATGACATCAGCCGCCAAGCGAGGTGCGGCCTCTAGGGAGCCAGAGGCGGCCTTGTTTATTGTCTCATGTCAGCAGCATGAGGCAGAATTAGAAGGTTATGACCTAGAGTTAGCAGCAGAGGAATTTTTAAACTCTAGGCTTTACAATGATATTCTTCCAGGTAGCTTAGATTTTTGAAAGCACTCTAATGACTACCACTCCATAGGCCACCATCATTTTACTTTGTTTCTATCATTTCAAAATTGATTTTTAGGAGATGGCTACAAAGTGATGCTCAAGGTGGTCTTTTTCTTAAGGGAAGTTAAAGGAATTTCGGATTTCCTATGGAGGTTTTAAACTGGGAATGTGCCTGACAGTGAAAAATCGTTCAAAGCTTCTTCATTTTAATTTATTCAACCAGTATTGCTAGACCTTTAATAAACTACAAGGATTACACTGGCCATTTCAGCGACAGCAACAGACATCATGAACGAGTGTGAATCCGCCACCGTGAGAAGGAACTCAGAGGCAGGCACAACGGGCTCTTGGGGGCCCCCCCACCCCGACCTTGGTGTTCCCAGGCCAGGCTAGTAGGGACAGTTAGGAAAGGATTCCTTTGTGCTCAAATTAGTAACTAGGAAGGAAAGGTTATTTGCAGGCCTGTAGGTCTGATCCTATGAAAGGTTCTAGGCCCCTCATTTATCTCAGGAGCACCAGAGAGTAACTCTCCTGAGGGGCCACAGGGAGACGCTGGACGAGTCGTGGCCCCAGGCTGAAGGCCCAGGCAGCCCCGGCCCTTGGCTTGGCCAAGCAGCACAGACATGCAGGGCCTCTCCCGCCACAAAACCCAGGCGGTCGGTGCTCGCCCTCCCCAGCGTTTACAGCACCGTGACGGTCGCCGGATTGAAGAGAAGGTGCTCTCACTGCATTGGGGAAAACAAGTGGAAGATGCGGCATCTGACAGCAAACTTTGTCATCAAATTGGGAGCCAGGAAAGCAGAGACGGTGCCCCCCACTACCCCCCGTGTCACGTCCAGCCGGGACCGCCATCCCCACTGGAGCCCTGGCCAGCTGGCCGCTGCCTCCGCCCGCGGTCCCCTCCTGGCGGGCTCCCACCAGAGCCTGCTCGAGGGGCGCAGAGGCCTGGGGCAGCCACGCTTTGCCACTAATCTTGCTGAAAGGCGGCCATAGCTGGACTGCCGTGGACATCTGCACGAAGAGAAGGGTGACAAGGACGCCGGGACAGGTCTCCTGGGATGGATGACTGGGCCGCGGGGCCTGCAGGCCCCCAGTCCTCAGCTGTGAACCTGTTGCCTGGGCACGAGATCGGGAGCTCAGGCCCCAGGGAGACCGGCCGGCCTTGGCCTCCAGGACGCTCGGGGCCTGTCTGCTGAGCCGGGCTAAGCTCCGTCAGCAGGGGAGAGAGGAACAAAGGGCCGCAGAAAAGGGGCGCCGGGGCACCGTGCTCTGCTTCAGGTGGGTGTGCCTGATCCCTGCCCCGGTGGATCCCGGCCCCCCAGGGAGGCGATGCCCCTTCCCCCGGCACCGGGGTCTGCGGTGGGACTTCCCTCGAGAGGCTCCGTGAGAAGGCCTGACCGCGGAGTCCTTCAGGGCGCTGGCGCCCCCCGAGCTGGCCTGGGGTCTCTGCCCTCGGGGCCTCTTGCCTGGGCGCCATCGTGGTGGCGCACGGGGGCAGAGTCTGACAGAACCTCAGGTGCTGCACGGTGGCCTTCAAGCTGGCAGCGAGGGAAGCCGGGCATTTCAAAATGCTCCTCCCTGTTCATCAATACTTAGCCCTTCTCTTTTACAGATCTGTGAAGCAAACGTAGCCTTGGAGAAATGTAGGAGCCTTTTTGCTGTTATTTCACCCTACTTAGGGCCACATTCTCCCCGAAGGAAATTCGGCAGGCGCTGCGAGGATGTCAGCGGCCAGATGGAATTCTTTACCAACAGGAAGCTTCTCGCCGCAGCGCACGCCTCCTCCGGCCTCGGCACTGGAGACGGGTGATGATAGCTGATTAATGGTAAAATAAGTCACACTGACACGCTCACCTCACACCCAGGCACCGGAGAACCCCTATTACGAGGTAGGGGTACTGCTCCCCACGCCCACCGCTGCCCCCCAGGCCCACGAGTCCCGTCTCGGGTTGTGCTGTAGATGGACAGCAGTCAGCAGCTGGAGGGGCCCGAGCCCAGAGCCGGCCTGCCTCCTCCTCCGGGGCCGGGGCCTCCAGCTCCCTCCTGGCCCACGCTGCTGTTGAACAGGTCGGAAGGAGCAGACAGCCGCGGGGCCGAGCGGGCGCGGAAGACAGGGGCCGCGGAGTGGAGACTTGGGCCGGCGAGCCAGCTGCTTTCCCCGCCGGGATTCAGCGCCCCCTCGAAAAGTATGGACAGGGGGCAGGGAAACCTGCTCTTTGTATGGCTGTCATTTCCAGAAAACGTTAAATTCATTAAGCGCAGATTCCAGCTTCCGGTATCTTCTGACGCTCTGGCTAGAGGAAGACCCAGGACTCCCCTACTGGCACTTTGCAAGTCAGGCCCTAAGCTCTTTCTTTCAAAGGCGACGAGGGAACCCGCACAATAAGGCCCTCCCCAGAGCAGACAGCAGACCGCGGTGCTCAGGCGGGGCTGTTTGGGTTTGTGAGAATTATTGAACTATTTTTCTAGTTATTATTTCTGAAAGGCCCCCTCCCCTCCCCCACGCGCGCCTGCGTTTATTGGAGTCCCTTCTCTTCCTATCGTCTTGGCTGGGTTTGTGCTGCAGCTTCAAACGCAGAGCCAAGTTTTGTTTATTTCCTGCTATGCAGCCATCCCAAGATTGTGCGCCTGTTTTAGAAGAGAAAAAAAAAATTTTTTTTTAATTTGGAAGGCTTCCTATTCTGTAGTATTTCAAATTGAGAATTCCATTTAGCTGCAAAATGAAAACAAAGAGATAAAGCACAGGCTGTGTTTCGGGTTCGGGTGAATCTCAGCCACATTCCATAGATTATTTTGATTTAGTTTTAACAAAATACCACATTAAATCACTGTAATGAGCTGTTTCTGTTCCCCTCTCAGCACAAGGTCATTAGGTACAAGACAGCATCTTTCTGCTCCGACTTCACTATTTCATGTCAGAGATGTCAAAAGAGACATTGACGGTCTGCACAGTGGAGAGCGGCTCTGGCTGGGGCCAGGCAGGGGTGACTCTCTTCCCCAGAACCAGGGCCCCGGGGCGCCCTGCACGCCCAGCTGGGGAGAGGCTCCCGCCCTCCCTGGCTTCTCAGAATAAGCTGGTCTCCATTTCCGCCACCTCCTCCCACACGTACGCTTCCTGGGCACGCAAGGAGAAACCTGGAATTAGCATGCACATTTAAAATACCTGTCATCAAGTGACTTGTGCTTTTTTTTTAGGGAAACATCTGTCTTTTTAATTAACTAGCTGCGCAGAGACACGACGCTCCCAACCTCGGCCGCACGCGCCGTCACAGCGCGGGGCAGCGGCTTCTCCCACCTGCCACAGGTACAGACAGCAAGATGCGCGCCGCCAGGTACCTGCGCCGGCTCGGAGCTGAGGCGTGAGCTGCTAATTATAGAGCAGCAACTCTTGCTCCCGCTTCCAATTAGGAGTCTGAGCAACCTCGTCAGTCCTTTCTACGGTTGTTACACGACTAATTCTTTATCTCCTGGTGTTCTTTCTAGGGAGCTGGTGTTCAGGTGAACGGGGCCGGGGGTGGGCGCCATTGAACATCCGTGGGGCCAGGCAGCCCTGACGGTGATGCTCTGGGGATGCACGTCTGGGGTCATGTCCCCCAGAATTATCACAGTAGCAGCACAGCCCCCCCCCCCCTCAGAAGGGGCCACCTTGGTGGGAAGAGAACCAAGCCCTCTGTTCAGCAGTCGATGGCGCCCTGCTCCAGGGCGGGCCCCCTCCTTAAAGGTAACGCCCTGGAAAGTGCTGGAGACGCACACCTGCTCGCCGTGGGTGACTGTCTGTAGGGTCCTGCGTAGGCACACGGGCCACCTTAACCCAAGGCGTCAGCAGCCGCCCTTCAAAGTCAGATGAGCAACATGCCAGCATCCAAAGGCCTGATGCATAAACTTGGCAATGATTCACATCATCACACAAACTTTAATGGCTGGTCAGCAGGTCTGCACAGGGCCATTCCAATGCTATTGTTACTGTGGAGATAGACTTTTTATTTTACAGTTGCTTTCCTTAACCAAGTTATATCTGTGTACCCGAGCATGTCAAAGAAGGAAACACACACCTGCCACTGGTGATCACATCTTAAAGACCTTTTGACCAAAGGCAGAGATGAGATTCTGTCCCCTGAGGTTGCTGGGAGATTTACTGAGACACCAGGAGCTGCTGAGTAGTGAGCAGTACACTTGCGGGTGAAGTTGCATCAGTGAGATTTGCCATCTTATGTCCCAAGGAGACACCCTGGCGTGCAGAGCAAGCCCCAGAGCAGCACTGGACACTCAGTGCCCTTCTCTCTACGCAGCCCGGCAGCCTCTGCCATCTTGCCTTAGACTGGCCTGGCCAAGCAAGGAATCTGCAGCTTCTCTGCAGTGAAGAGGAGGGATGTGGGTGCAGGAGGCAGGGGAGGCTGAGCAAAGCCTGCAGGTGAAGGGCCCACACAGGTGCAGGGGCTGATGTGGTAACATGGGGGTCACAATTCCCTATGAGAATCCAGCATGAGCTCGAAACAGCACCTGCAGGGCACAGCCAAAGAGGGCTCCTCTGAGCTGGCCTGGCTGCAAGGCCAGCAGGAACCACCAGTGCCCAGTGGAGGGAGGCGGTGTCAACCTGATGGGGAGCAGGCTGACTCGGGGCACAGGAAGACAGGTACATGGCAGCTCCTTGCAAACCCACCTATGCATTGGCCCTGGAAGCAGGTCCCCAGCTGCCAGACTGAGTCCACTGTGCCTAACAGGTGTTCCGTATCATGCAGCTGGGTACTGGCATAACCAGACTTGGTGCTCTGGCCCAGCCCCCTCGTGTCCTTCTGATTGTTTGACTTCCCACATCCCTGGCCTGCTGGGAGAGGACGTGCCGGCCGGGACGACACAAACATCTCGTCTACCTGACAGTTCTATCCCTCACTACAAATTAATGAACTGCCCCTCCGTTTCCTATGTCGGTCTCCTGTGAGATGTGCTAACGTGAGTCAGCATTCTTGAACTCCGGGACTCTGGAAACCCAAACGTGAGTGTTGGAGGCCAGGACACCACTCTAAGTGCTCAGGTATCAGTTAAATGAAAACGTCATCCCGAAGGTTAACACCTAAATAGTCATTTCTTTACTCAAAAATTGGCCCTAAAATTTTGAGGCAATGTGACAAAACTCTGGGTCAGGAATTGCACAAGTTGAGGGTTGATATTCTGGGCAAAATGATGGGCAGGCCCCGGTGGCCACCCGGCGGGGGAGACCTTCCCTACAGTCCGGCGGTGCAGGAAGCTGCTGGAGCGTTTTTTAGACAATCGCCCTCCTAAGTACCGAGGGGCTGAGAATCAGGGCCAGGGAAACCGCTTTTGAAAATATCCACAAGCTTCTCCCCTGACATTTTCTTAGGCGCGGGAATGACACTGAGTTACCTGCTGGGCCTGCGTCAGGCCAGCACAGCCCTCGCGCGCTTTCTGCGGCGCCGCTGAATGACAGAGTAACAGTGAAGAGCAGTGAGGAAGCAGAGCCTTAGCCTGGCCCTGGGTCGGTGTCCTGGGGCCACGGGCCACGGGGTGCGAGCGGGGCAGCAACGGCCAGGGCGCCTCCCCCGGGCTGGGCGGCCGGGCGCAGCGGCGCCTCTCAGGCCCGCCACGCGATCCCGCACCCAGCGCGCGCCGGGCCCCGGGGGGCTCCCCGCACCCGCACGGGGGAGGCGGCCTGGCCCGGCCAGCGGCCCGGGGAGCGGGTCGGAGGCCCCCGCGCCAGGACGCCTGGAATTCCAGAGCCGCCCACGGGCACGGACATCAGGGGCTAACGCGGCCTCCGCTCTCCCGGCTGCATCGCCCATTTTCCCATCCATTACCTCCCGGATTGAGCCGTTCGGATTCTGACAAATCTCAGAGAAATTGCAAATGGGGCCTCCCTGACCGCCGGGCGGAGAGCTCGGGCGCTCTCCAGGCCACCTCCGCCGGCGCGCGGCTCGGAATTGCATGCGCTTCCCTCATTAGAGGGGCGCTGAGTGATGGGGCGCTGCTCCCGGGCGCGGCCGGGCCCCACGTCGCTCAGGCGGTGTCTGTTTGGAGAGGGGAGTAAATCACTCGGCAGATAATGGCGCGGCAGGGCCAGCGCCTGGGGGGAGAGAGGAATAGAGGAATACCTGCGCCGCGCGCCGTCTCCGAATGGGAGATTTGGAGATTTCGAGGACATTTGATGATTCTAAACAGCTCATTAAATCGCCCGCTCGCTCCAAAGAGGAGCGCGTCCAAATCCGCACGCGCATGGCTGGGGGGGCGCGCTCCCCCCACAGGTTTTGGCAGGCGTGGGGCGCTTTTTTCCACAGACCTTCCCTCTGCTGCTGCCGCTCGCTGCTCCCTAACACTCGACACATTCACAGCCCTTAAAAGCCCCCATCAATGTTTTGTAAATTGCTCCATTTCATCAGGGAGCGCTCAGGGCCTGGTCCCCGACGCCCACCCGCCTGCCGCCCCGGCCCTGGTCCGTCTTCATCTCCGCGCGCTCCGCACCACGCGCAGGCGGCGTCGGCGTCGGCATCAGGGGTCCCCTCATCGCCACCACCCCGGGTAGCCGCGGCGCAGGCCGCCCGCCGTCTGCAAAGGGGGGTTCCGGGTCCCAAGAGTCGCGCTCCTCCCGGCGAACTACAGAAATACGTCGAGAAAGTCGCCGGGAGACGGAGGGTCGCCGGGGCGCTGGCGCTCGGGGCAGGGCCACCGCGCCTCCCGCTGCTCCGAGGGCTGCTGGGCTGAGCCGGAGCCGCGCGCCGGGGCCGTGGAGAACCCTTCGCGGGTTCCAGCCAGAAAGGGGGTGATTCAAGCGCGAGGCTGGAGAGAGCGGCCGGGCCGGCGAGGGAGGGACCGGCCAGGGCGGGGCGGGAAGCTGCTACGACCTCGCTGGAGACCGAAAATCCTGGAGCTGTTTGGAGTATGAGTCCCCGCAGCTGCGGGAGGGAGGCCGGTGGACGCTTGCTCCGAACACTTGCCCGGACAAGTTCTATGAAAAATGAGGCCGTGGCCCGTGAATGAGACTGGCCCGTACATGAGGGGTCGCGTGTTCAAGCCTCTGTCAGCGCGCCCGCCCGCGCTCCCGCAGCTCGACCCCGCACACTCCCCGGCCGGGGGAGCAGCCGGCGTGTAAATGAAATCTCCCCCCAGCCAGGCGCCAGGCCGGGCTGGTGGCCGCTCGGTCCGCCGGGCTCCCCCAGGACGCAGCGCAGACGCGCAGGGCGAGCACCGCAGGAGCAGCCGGGCGGGGAGGCGCCACCCTCCCAGCTCGCCGTGCGCCCCTGTCCTGGAAGGCCCCTTCCCGGACCGTCTGGTCACCGCGGGCCGCAGGGACCCATAAATAAGCCCCAGTGAGCAGCCGGGCGGCCCCGCGGGCTCATGACGCTTGGGAGCACCCAGATTTCAAGGGGGTTCGTGGGGGCCGTCAGAGGCCGCTCCAGCCTCATCCGCAGCCCGGCCTCGGCCGGCGCCCAGGGAAATCTCGGTGCTTCTCCGAACCCTCATCCATTCCCGGCCGGCGCTGCCACGTCGTGGCCCCGGCATCCCTCACCCCGAGGAGCAGCGCCTGGACGCAGCGGAGCCGCGGGGAGGGGCGCCCGGAGCGCTGGGCTGGGGGGGCGCGCGCACCTGCAGCCGAGGCTCGGCCTCTGCTCATCCCTGGCTCCCAGCTCCGCCTCCAGGTCCTCGAGGACGTCTGTGGCGTCTGGGAGGATGCCCCGGGACCCATCGGGGGGACCCTGCCTGGAAAGCTCCCAGCTGGGGGGCAGGCAGAGAGCAGGTCTCGCCAGCAGGAAAGGAGGGGCCGCTCTGTCCCGCCCTGAGACCCTCCTCCGAGCCACAGACACGCGTGCGTAGGGAGCACCCCAGGGGCGCAGGAAGCCTTCCTCCTTCAGGTGGCCCCGGCTGCCCCCTCCGGCCCTCAGGTGACCCCTGCCCGCAGGCTGTCAGGGGCCGTGCGTTCTACCAGGCCGTGAATCCAGGGTCTTGAACGCCCTGAAGCGCGGGGGCTGCTGCGCCAAACGCGGCTCCAGGAGATGGATCACTGAGGCGGTGCAGAAGCAGCCGAATCTCCTGAGAGGCCACCGAGGGGCCTCAGCCGGGCGCCGCTGCATCTTCCTCCTCGGTTCCGGCCGCAGCGCCCCAAAGACCCTGCACCGAGGGTTGGTGTGCCCCGCAAAGACCTGCCCTGTCCAGCCCCAGAACTTACGAAGGTGGACAAGGCCTTTATTTGGGCCAAGAAGTTACTCCCCATCTGCGCCTGCCCCAAGCCTGGAAATGTCTAACCTGCCTCCTGTCCGATGGACTTAGCCCTCCCGCATCGGCCTGCAGTGGCCTAGCGAGCCCTGGCCCCGGTGTCCGGCTCCCGCACTGGGAGCAGTGCTCCCAGCAGTGCTCCCATTAGTGCTCCCAGCAGTGCTCCCATCTCTGAGCGCTGCAGCCCGTGTTGGTAGAGCCTCCTTTCTCTGCTGTGCCTGCCCCTGGCGCCTCACTGTCCTGGGCCCTAGTGGACATTGGGCGGTTCCACCTCTGGCTCCCGTGCCACTAACCAGTCAGGGCAGCGCTGCTGTTAACTCCGCGTTCTGGAGTCCACCCGGCAGGGCCCCTGACCCAAGGGAACTGCGAGCCGCAATGTGGCCCGGGGTGAGGCAGGGCAGCAAGAGCAGTGTCAACCCAGAGGTGTCGCCCACATTAAGGAGCCTGGTCACCCAGGGAGAGCCCCAGCAGCCCCACGAAGCAGGACTCGGGGCCCCCTTCACACAGCGCAGGAGGGACTCCCACCCTTGTCATTGCTGACCCATAGAAAGGAGGGAGACTGCCCAGCCAGGCCCCAGCTCCCACCCCTGACCAAGACTGAATGTCCTGGGGAGGAGCGGGCGACGTCTGGGAGTCCAGGGAAGGAACGTGGCCTGAGGGGGGTCCCTCCAGGGGATGTTTCTCAGCAAAGGGAGCCAACTCTGAAGTACGCATCAAAGACCGCAGACCCTATCTCTTGAGAGACATTCAGCTAATAGAAGCCAAGCGGCCACACTTCAGTCCCACAGAAGCTGGAGTCCCAAAGAGCTTCTAGAGGCTGGAAATGGAAGACGTGCCCCGGGGGGGTCCTTATCCTATCTTGAGAAGCTGATGCCCCAAAAGACCCTGTTAAAGTGACCACAGACCGTGTTTCCTGACAAGGTGGCCAGCGGCCCGAAGCCGGGGCGAGCACCAAAATCACTCCTCTGGGACAAGTGTGGGCACAGATCTGGAAATCATTAATCCGTGTAGCTCACAAACACGACTATAGGAACGTTTTTCACCTCAATTCAAAATAAGGGATTCTTTAAGCAAAGAGTAAAATATCCTCCAGGGAAGCTAGGGACCCTTGGGCTCGCATAGAGCTGATTAAGGAGCAGAGGTGCCTGGACTTCTGAGGCGCCCATGAACACTCAGCTCACGGGTGGCCTGGGCCGCTCCCCCGCCCGCATCACGTCTGCCATCTGTGGTCAGCCCACAGAGGAGCCTCGGCTTTTCCAGCAGAGGAAAGGATTTTCTCCAGCCTTTCCTCATACAAAAGCAGGTAAAGCATATATGCTATTTTTAGCAATTGCAAGCTAATTAAGCTCTTACTCCCATCACACTTCTGCTAGCTTTGCTGTTGATCATGTTCCAGAGCCTGTCAGGACCGCTGGTCTCCTCTCACCCACTTGCAGTTCTTCTGCAGTTAAAGGGCTGGAGGAACCGGGAGAAGCAGCACATAAGCTGCCACCTCCACGGCTCCTACGGAGGTTGGTGGTGAATAAGTCACCCAGAAAGCGAGAGAAGGAAACTGGACGGAGCCTCAGAGAAGAAAGGAGTCATGTTAATTTTGTTGGATTGCATGAACTTAATTTATGAGCAAAGTGTAACCTGGCAAATCCCCAGAATGGGTTTTGCTTCCCGGCTGGAGGGCCACCATTTCCAAAGGGCCTTCGGGTCAGCTTTCATGCTTCCCCCCTCAATGCACATCACCGAGACGGCGAATCCAGTCCTACGCTAGGCCCCGCAGGCCCTACCTCGGATGACTCCTCAAGCCCCCTAATGCTGCTCGTCTCTCTGCAGCCCTTGGCCGACCGTGACCACCCCTGATGGAGTGACATCCTTGCTGGAACTTCCACGTCCACCCCTGCCTACCTCCTTTCACCCTCCACAGCAGCTAAAACATTTTACACAAGTCACAGATCCCGAATCCAAGCATGCATGAAATATTAGATTTTACTCTTGTTAGCATCTCAATTCTATTTCTTTTCTCCCATAGGACCCTCATCTTGGGCATAGCACTCATCGCAATTCTCTAAATATCACTGATTCGTTGTCATCCCAAACTGAATGAATTAAGATGTTTTTCTTCTGAAAATCTCATGTCTCAAGTTAGATTGTGGTGATATTATAGACTGGCAAGCAGAATCCTGAAATGAAACGAAACAGACATTCAAGAAAGAAATAGGACTTGGACAGGAATTGGTCTTCTAACAACTATTTAGCTTCTAACTTTGGGTCAACCTGCAGTTTTTAAAAACAAGAATTCTAATTCTTCATTGAGGTTAACACAAAACATTAAGAGGACAATGGGAGGGATTTGTGGTAGCGACTCCTCAATCAACCTTCTTTAGGTAAAATAATTTAGTCTTCTGTGTCTTTTAAAAATACTAGGACATGCTTACGCTAGTTTGTAGCATCATGAAAGGGTGTTCTGTGGGTCATCCAACCCAACCCACACACCTGCAGGAGTCACTCATTCTCACACAGGAGCAGGCTCGAGAAACACAAATAATGTATAAGGTTGGTATTAGAATTTAAACTCAAGAATTCTAACTCCAGAGATCACGTCTGCAGTCACAGTGATTTAAACAGTTAATGTGAGTTTTTTTCTTGAAAAAGATGTAAAAGACGTGAAGCCCAGTGTAGGTGAGGTGAAAGAAAGTATAAAACCATCCATTCACCTAATGGAAAGCTTTCCATTCCCTGTGACCTTGCCACATTCCTCTGTCCAAAGACCTACAAACCCTGAGGCTTTCCTAATTTTAAGTAGGGCTTTTATAATTAAAAAGCCAGACATATATCCTAACTAGACGATAGGTAATGCCCAAACTTTAAATTACCCATCAGTAGACAAATAACCCCCAGTACACTATCCCACACAAGGGAAATTCAAGAAAAACTTCATGGAAGATGGAAGAGGGGAGGTAGCTCTAGGCCAAAGATGGGCCCCCAATCACCATGAGGCCCCAAATCACCATGAGGCAGACAAAATCTAGTACGTGAGCAAAGTAAAAGGATTCTGACTGCAAAGGCACCCACAAATGCAGTCTGCTCGCTACCGCAGTCTCTGAGAGGCCCTAGTTCTGCGCGCGCACACTCTGGGCAGGGAGAGCAGGCAGGAGAACAAACAATGGGAAAATCTGTGCTTCGATGGAAATGCCTCTGCTGAGGAGAATTCTCCTAAACTAACAGCCACGTGCAGTAGCAAACAAGGCACCACCCCTGCACTGGCCGCTACTCTGCAGAAGCGCCTGGGGACATGAGAGAGCAGGTGAGAGGAGACAGCACCCTTGGCCACCGTCAGGGTGAACACTCCACCTGAGGGTAGTGTTTCGGGAGGGACGGAGTGGTTCCAGCCTCTCTACGCACCTCCCCATACGACATGTCCTAATTACAAAAGGAAAAGACAGCACCTTTAAAGTAACTTTGCTGTAGCACACAGGCGCTTCCCAGTGGGCGGCAGAGTCCGCACCAACTATCACCAGAAACGGGACAGTCAACAAACACCCTGGGCCTCCTGGCATAACTGCTCTGAAAAGCGCAGCATCATTTCCGCGATATGCAAAAAAACACATCGTGGAATCTAATCGTGAGAAGCAGACAAATCTAAATGCAGGTTCAGTCTATAAAACAAACGACTGCTCATTAAAAATATCAAGGTCGTGAGAGGCGCGGAGCATGAATGGGCCACACAGATCAGTCAGCCTGGGCACGGAGTTGAGTGAGCACGGAGTTTGGTCCCTGGTTCTTTTTCCCTGTGAAGATGTCAAATTCCCTGACTTTGATATTTTGGAAAAGAGGATGTCCTTGTTTGTACTACCTCGCCACTGAAGTATTTAGGGTAAGTGGGAATAATCCCTGCAATTTATTCTCAAATAGTTCAGGGAAAAAACAAAATTCACATATAGAGAGAATGATAAACCAAATGGGACAAAATGCTCGCATTTAAGCAATCGGATGAAGGGTATGCAGGTATCTTTTTGAATTGTTTGTACAGCTTTCCTGCAGGTCTAAAATTATGTCAAAATAAAAAGTGAAAAAATATATAAATTAGAACTTGTCACTACTGTGATAAAGCAGTCCAATCCAGTGATTTACCACTGATTTCTCAATGAAACAAATTTATTTCCCACTAACATAAAATTCAAAGAGAATATGCCAAAAGTATGCCCAGGATACACTCTAGAACATAACATTTATATTTGAAGTCACACGTATCAAAACTCATTTCATTGCCAAGGTGTTTAGACCAATACCAAGTTCCCTGCTCTCCCTGGTGTCCTTCCTTTAGAAAAGTGTCTACTTCTAGAATTTCTTCAGCCAATTCCCCTAATAAACAAGAGTTTGATTTTGGGTGGCTTTTCTTTTTTTTTTTTTTTCTCTGCTTTATACCACCTTCTGTAATTATTTCCAACATCTTTGAAGCCAGTTGAGTGCTTACCAGCCTTTACCCAGATTAGTTAAGCACCATCTGTAAACTTCATGAATTTGCTGTTTTATCTCCTTTTATTGGATCATCAATTGTGAGACAAATCAAAGCCGCCCAAATAGCAGGACCGCCGGAGGGGCCTGCTCCTTCCCGCGCCCCACAGCTCGCTCACCGCCACCACATCTATCGCCTCCTGGAGCTTTGACCCCAGGGATGTGGTTGGAATGTGCCATCCCACTCGAGTCCCCATGGGTCGCGTCTGTGTCTTCGTAGGAAGGAATCTGGCGCTTCCCCAAAGTCACACACACAGAATCAGAGAATCCTTTCTTAGTCTTGTTTCTGGTCTTACACCAAAACAAAAACACGTTGTGTTAGCGTTTCGTCACGGGCTATTGAGCACAGTGAGCTGCTCATCAGCTCTTCCCTGAATGTCATCACAAGTTCTATTTCGACAACATCTCTCCAGCTCGCGCATCCATCTCGCGCGTTCACAAAGCACCTGCTGTGCGCTTGACGCCTTGCCCGAGGCGCGAACTGGAAAAGATGGCTGAGCTGTGGCCGCTGCCCTCAGGGGCATCTGGGCCCAGGGCGTGCGTCCACCCCCTCACGGGCGTGTCACATTCACGTGTAAGAGTGAGTTTCCGTTTCTGACTTGCCCATTACGCAGAGATGGGCATGTTTTTGTCTTTTGTCTCTGAGTGAAGGTAGTCTGTGATCGCCAGTCAGTGCCCACTACTGGAATGAACATTTAGAAAAAATTAGTTGAAAACTAAATGAGATTAACACGTATAAAGACCTTGCCTGGCCCGAGGGGAGGGAAGTGAGGCATCAGGGAAGACAGAGACAGAATGAGTTTGGAGAGCACAAGCATTTGTGGGGGGAGAAAGGTGGAGACACCCTGCAGTTCTCTGCTCCCCTCCAGTGTGAGCAGACAGGGCTGTGTGCAGGGAAAGCTCTCCTCTGGCAGGAGGAAGGAGTGACACAGACCCTCAGTGGCTCAGGGCTGAGCGAAGGGAGGGTTTTGGGTGGTTCAGGGCCAGCAGCTCCAAGCTCAGCTTCTCCTCCTCCCCAGCTCCCGCCACCCTCCTCCACCCAGGATGATCGCTACGCGGCTCTGCTGCGCACAGTTCCAAGGAATGCTGCCGATAACTCTCGGGAACAGCACACCAGAGAATGAGAAGGTACTAGACATGGACTTTCAGGGCTAGCGCCTAGGCAAGCTGTGATGAGTTGTGCACTTCCAAGAATAGAGGCATCAGTACAATGTGGGGGTTTAGGAAAAAGCCTCAGATGAGGCAGAACATATGCAAACTGAGCCTTAAAGACTATTTTTGTCAAAATTACATTAGACCACATTTGAAAGTAAATTCTGTTGAGCTCTCCTGGACTGTGAACCCTAGGCATGCAGCAAGGCGCTTGGGCCCAAATTCACTTCCGAGTTCCAGTCACAGAGGTCCCGCTGCTGGCCCACGCACAGAGGCACGAGCAAGAGTGGGGTCAGCCCCAGGGGATTGAGTAAGGAGTGGGGAAGCCTGACAGCTGGTGTATCTAATTCTATTCCCACCCACTGTGGGGAAAGTAATTGTTGTCCAGAAACAAGGGTTGCCAGAAAATATTTCTCAAGAGCTTACTTCACTCATCATTTCTGGAAACGAGCACTGAAGCCTAGATCACCAACAAGTGACGCTCACCTGGCCACTTGGGTCTTCACTGTGCCAGACTCTGAAATCCACACTCTACTTATAGCTGGATAAAAATATAATTAAGTTTCACAATCAATATACTACTTTTTCCACTGAGACATTTTGAGACATTTAATTTTTTAAAATAAACAAATCACAGAGAGTGATTATATCCTGTGTTTCATGGGGATTTCTCAGGAACGATGGTTAAGTGGAGCCAAATCTATAATAAACTTTAAATGTTTATTTATTCAACAAGTATTTATTAAGCACTCATTGTGTACAAGTCCCTCTGTTTGCAACCAGGAATCCAGAAACAAAAAAAGAGTCTATAACTGAATTTAAACCTCTCCTATATATTCTTATATTTGGAGGGAAAATAGAAGGGTATTAATTAACGTTGGATTTTCATTAGGCTAAATGCACATGGTAAACAGAGTATGCCAGTGTGTATTCCAGTGTACATATAGTATGTACAATGTTAAACTGGTAGAAGGAAAAGAAAAGAAAGAGAAAAAGAAAAAGAAAATCAAAGCAATAATATCAAAATCAGAAATGATAAAAACTGGACTAGTAAAAAAAACAACAACAACAACAACTTCAGTTAGAATAGTAGCAATAGACATCAATGCATCATAACTCAAAACCAGTATAGATGGACTAAACTTTCTGGGAAAAGGCAATATATGTGGGGCCCTATTAAATAATTTCAACTACATTCTGTTTATTTGACATCTACTTAAAGGACACTGACAAGTTGAAAGTGAAAGAAATTAAAATATATACCAGGAAAGTAACAAAACTGGAATACTATTATTACATTAGACAACACAGGTTATAAGGCCAAAATAAAAGCATCTCATTAGACACTTAATTCACTTGGTAGATAAAAATAGTTAAATTCATATGCCTCTAATAACATTGCCTTAAAATTTATAAGGCAAAGCATGCCAGTATCACAAGGAGAGACCTAAAATTTTACAATCATAGAAGCATTTTTTTAAAGGTTTATTTATTTATACAAGAACTGGGGTACAGGCCAGATGTGTGGGAGGGTGAGAGGAACAGAACAGGCAGACTGATGAAATACACTGCTGAGGGGAGTACTGGGAGAGACAGGAGAGGTCTGCCCTGCCATGTGGGACTCTCCTTGGCTGGCCAGGAATCGAATCCGCCCTTCAGAGGCTGCGGACAGCTTCACAGCGCTGCGCTCAACCGCCTGCACCACCAGGGAGGCCCTTTAGAAGCAGTTTTAATATAGCTCTCTTAACATACTATCAGGCAAACTATTTCCAGATATATCATATCTGACCAATAAAGTTAACAAGTTTAATCTAATGAATGCACGTCAAAAACCATAGCCACCATCAGGAAACTTGATATTTCAACACTGCACTAAACATGTAGAAAAATTAGCTAGATGTTAGTTTATAGGACTAGGGATGTAAGAGAACTCCCTTAATCTTGATAATTGGGTATTGTCAACATATAGTGCCACTTGAAATAATTAAAATAATTTCCTTTAAATCAAGAATAAGAGATGCCTGCCTGCTAATATGTGGCCTATTTCACAGTGTGGTCTATTTCACATTGTAGACCCTACCCTACACAATAAATGAAAAAAATATATTAAAAGCATATAAGAGAAGAAGTCAGCTGTTATTTTTAGATATTATGGCCCAAATAGAATACTGCCAAAATCTATAATATTTTTTGATAAGATGATTTGGTAAAACTGATGGACAAAATAACAATATGCCTACATAAATAGCAAAGCTCCAATATGCAGTTTAGAAGGCGGTGGCATAACTATGTCAACAAAATAGAAGAACTCTAGAAACAAAACAAAAAGTATTCAAAGTTTGATCAAAAATATTATAAAACTTTATTAAAAGGCATTGCTTACCTAAGTAGATAGGCATGCCAGATCTCCGAGCAGGAACGGTGAGTGCAGATCATCTTCATCTTTTAAGAGCCTCATGTGCACAAATTATAGTATTTCAGTTTCAATAACACCCGTCTGCCAACAACACAGTTCAAATTTCTCTATCTACTGAGAGGAACTGAATGGGGAGGACTTTGCTGCTGGCTCCTCAGCCCACAAACCAGGACAAAAGTAACAGATGACACTGTGGACGTGACCAATCCCTCCTCTTCTTCCAAAGTCTGCTAGAGGTTGGACTCTGCACATCTGCTCTGCAGTTCACGCACCGGGAGCAAAGCTTGCTCGTTGCCTCCCAGGAGGAAGCCCACATGATTTGACAAAAGTGGATAATTGAAAGAGGAAGCTGTCCCGCCAAGATGAAAGTTCAGGCTGTCCGTTTCCTATTGGTGCTGGAACAAATTAGCACAAATTCAGAGGCTTAACACAACACAAATTTATTCTCATACAGTTCTGGAGGTCAGAGGGCCAGAATGAATCATACCAGCCTAAAATCAGGGATTAGCTGAGTGGGTCTTTCTGGAAGCTTTCGGGGAAGATGGAGCTCGTGCCTCTTCCCACTTGCAGAGGCTGCGCTGCTCTCCGCGGCCAGTGGCCACATCTCCGCCGCCCTGCTGTGGCCTCACAGCCCCCCCTCCACCCCTGTGGCTGTGACTCCACTGGGTCCAGCTCTAGACCCTGAACTTGGGGACAGCGCGGAGGCCCTTCGACCAGGTAATAGCCAGGTTCTGGGGTTCCCACATGGGCATCTTGGGGGCTATTATTTAGCCTGCCATGCTGCAAAGAGACAAGTGGCAGCGCTGGAGGTGGAACTGGGTGTGCCCGGCTGTGTGGACACGAGATCTAGCTGGACGGCTGGCCCAGGGGACCCCAGAAGATGACTTGTCGGCGTGAGGCGCTGGCGAGGGAAAGGATGCAGAAGTCCAGCTCGTGGGGACACTCTCGGCTGCCCCAGGGAGCCCAGTGGGACTAACGCGGGCAGTCGCCCCAGTCCAGGAGGGGCAGCTGCTCCTCACGGGGGAGCGTCCTCCACAGCCTCAGTCCCACCAATTGACCAAATTTACCAAAAAATTTACCAATTTACCAAAAAAGAACCCACTATAATCCTCAGTGTTTCTCACGTTCTCAAGCAGCGTGTGCGCAACAAGCAGACCTTGCGCCCTCCCCGGGTCACAGCCCCACGGCGACCACCGCTGGCTCCGCGCCGCGGCCTGGGCTCGGGTGCGCGCGGACACGGGAGGCCTCGGGGAGCGTCGCCGCCTGCAGCGCCCGGGCACGTGGGCGTGCAGGGTGCTCGGGCCTCCCCCGGGAGGGGCATCGAAGCCCAGCCCGGCAGCCCGAGCGCACCGGCAGGGCGAGGCGAGGCCGCAGGGCCGTCCAGGGAGCGGGTGCACCGGGCGGCGCCCGCAGCCCGGCCCTGAGAGGGGTGGGCCGCGCCGGGGCGTCCGCGGGCTCCCCCCGAGCAAGGGCCTCCCCACGGGCAGGGGCTGAGCGGCGAGTCTTAAACTTTTCGGGGAAACGCACGGAGGAATCCCAGCGCCGAGGCAGGAGGGTCCCGTCAGGAGGCCCCGGGGTCACGGACGCGGCGGGCTGAAGCGTCTCAGCCCATCAGAAGCCACGCGGGGCCCAGGGGGCCCGAAGACCGAGAGGGGAGGCACCCCAAAGCCCGCGCGGAGAGAGCGTCCACGGAGCAAGCAGGGCAGGAGCGCCGAAGACAAGGACATACGAGGAACGGACAGCTGGGAGAGAAATGTGTGGACGCCGGCGCCGGGCAGAGCCGGCTGGGCCAGAGCCACCGGGGCCGCGCGCTGCTGGGAGCGCACACGAAGTTGGGGAGAAGAGGCGGCGAGGTTTGGAGAACTCGTCCACCTGCCGGCTCGCTGGCCCGGGGCTTCCAGCCGGACAGTGCCCAGTGCGCGCGGGGGCGGGGGAGCATGGAGGGGGCAGCAAGGGCGCGCAGAGCAGGGGGGGCAGCAGGGGCGCGCGGAGGGGGACAACAGGGGCGCGCAGAGCGGGGGGCAGCAGGGGCACGCGGAAGGGCGGCCGGGCAGGGCGGAGCAGAGAGCGCCAGCGAGCGCAGTCTTCGGGCGCGGCCACCCCACCCCGGTGCCCGCGAGAGGAAAGGGACGCGTCACGGGCGCAGCGCCGAGGCTCCCACGACAGAGAGGGGGGAAGGGAATGGGCCGCGTGGTGCCTCCGCGACGCGCTGCCACGAAGGCCGACACCGGGCCAAGCCAAAGGAACGCGCGGGCTCGAGGCGCCGGGGGAGACGGCGTGTCCTGCCCAGGGCCGGGCCCACGAGCGTCGCGAGGTCTCGGAGGCGCTGCGCCGCCGGCACCAGGGCCTCCGCCTCCTCGAGGCCCGTGTCCACGAGCCGCACAAAACCGAGCGAGGCGCGCGCTGGGGCCCTGCTGGGGCCCGGAGGACTCCCACGCGCGGAGGCCCGAGCGGCCCCTGCCGTCCCTGGGCGCCGAGGCCGAGCCCGACGCGGCGTCCGGGCAGGTTTCGTGGCCGCAGCTGCGGCTGCTCCCGCAGCCGCCCCCGGGGCCGCCCTGGGCAGACGCGAGCAGGCGGGGACCCGTGTGCCGAGCCCGAGGCGCCAGCCCAGGCGCCCCGGAGGTGGCCGGTGTGTGCGCCTGACGCGCAGGACCCCCGGGCCACCCCCCTTGGGTGCCCCCCGTGGCCGACCCTGCCAAGCGGACGGGACGGCCGGTCTCTCGGGGATCCCCGCACGCGGGGAGGGGCGTGTTGCTGTTTGGCGGGTCTGGAGGTGGGAACCCCCCCATCTCGTGCCCGCCTCGAGAGGGCTCCGGACCGAGACGCGTGCCCTCCCTGCCCCGGCCTGGAAGGCGGAGGGGCCATCGGGGGCCGCGCGTGCCGCCCGCACCCCAGCAGCGTCCCCCTTGGGCAGAGTCCCCAGAAATGCGCCTGCGGGGCCGGTAGGCGCCTCGGGGTCCCAGACTCAGCCGGCCCCTCCGCAGCGCCCCACCCTTGGGAGGAAGCCGAGGAGCGCCGCTGCACCAGGGAATATTCTGGAAGGAGAATATTTAAACCATGGGGCCAAAGCAGATCAAACAGGAGTGCAGGTGCCTGATGTGTGTGTGTCTGTGAGGTTGTGTGTGTAAGGTGTGTGTGTGTGAGGTTGTGTGTGTGAGGTTGTGTGTGTGAGGTTGTGCGTGTGAGGTTGTGTGTGTGTGTGTGTGGCATGTAAGTGTGGTGTGTGAGTATGTACTGTGTCCTTAGAATCCAGCGGAATTTGACAGACAAGTGTCCCTCAATAATTGTGTCTGACTGTGGATGTTTTGTACACAAATAACACACACCACGAAGACAAAATGCACAGACACCAGCGTCATCATTCTGGGGACTCAATAAATGGGAGATATTATTCAAGAACTGGCAGAAGGACTTGCACCGAGCAGCTAAATTCTCCACCTCCTGCGCTCCGTCCATGCTGACCGGGCCCCACGCCGTGGCTGACACGTGCGGGTTTCCGGAGCATTTTCCAGTGCAAAGATCATGAACACGGATCAGGAAACATCACCTGTTCTGCATCTGCGCGTCGGCGCGAGTCTGGGCTGTCCGAGAAGGGACCCCTGGCTTGCCCGCCCCCTCGGGGTCAGCCTCGTGCATCAAATACTTATTTCACCCGACAGGCACAGACGCCTCCCCGTCCATGCTGTCCTGCCCCGACACAGCTTGATGCTGCTTTTTAATTAAAAGGAAAGTTTAAGCTGTAACTCAACGTGTCGGGGGGAGAGGAGAGCGGGTCCATGAGATGGAAAAAGAAAGTCCCATATTTGCAGATTTTTAATGAAGAGGTTTTTAAAATATTTTCTTACATACACAAAGTTAATGCTTCGGTAGGTGAGTTGTAAACGCTTCTTTTCGTTCCATAATTATAAGTGAAATGTTCTTTAATGTGCAATAATAATGCTCAAGCTGTGCTATTTTGCAGCTAATAATTATACACAACAGCGTGGGGCATGATAGCGAACAGAAAGTTTTCCTTCTTAATGTATCACCCACATCTCTTCTCTCCCGCTACCTGCCTTATTTGCAGTGACTGGGCTTTCTAATCCGCTCCTTATTCTAGGAATAGAAGCACTAGTTAGTTACTTTCTTAAGAAGAGAATGTGCGGCAAGACTGCTGACTGGCTGAAATTGCTCCGTACGAAGTGAAGTCTGTAATAGGCTTGCTTAAAAAAAAATACTCTCGAGCTACAGCTAAGCTCAAAATGTGCTTGCTTGAATCCTTAGCATTAAAAGGTCAGAAGCCGGCTGCATGGTTTAACACGGTGTGACTGAAACAAGACTAGAAGTTGGCGGTGGAACCAGAGGTCACCAAGCTCTGGAACCAGATACCAATTTCTTCCCAGATGGAGAAATCAATTTGTCATTGAACAGCGGCGTGTGTTATTACGCACCATTTCCGAGGGAGCTGAGGTCAGCCAGCTGCATGGCCACCGGCTCAGCGCCTCCATTAGCGCCTCACCACAACCTTTCCTTGAAATGGCTGCGTGTATTATGTGATTTTCTTCCAAAAGAGAGAGAACGAAAGATTGCCCCACCACGAAGGAAAGCCAGGCCAGGTAAACTCACAATTGGTTGGAGACATTTGAGGAAGCCGCTTACCCCAAACTGAGTGTTCTAAACAGTTTAAGCGAATGAACTTCTGCCTCGATTTGAAGAACCTTAAAAAGGAGGCAGCCTGGACACAGCTATGGGTGCAGCAGAAGTCTGTGTCCCTGCTCGCGGTAACTAATGTTCGTCTGGACAGTTGCCTGGACTTCCTCAGCTAGCATTTAGCTCATTTCCAGCTGCTCTGAACACAACTCCTTCTTAATGGGTCACAATAAACTGGCCATGTGGGTTAATACAAAGTCAAACCTGTATTTCCCCTCGCTGTTGCGAGCTATGAAATAGTATGTCTTTGCATGAACGCGTGGAATACGATCAGCCATGCCTTAAATAGATTAGGAATAACTTTTCTAATCTTCGAGCCGTCCCAGCGGTAGAGTGAAAGTATACGAAAGTACTAAGTAAGTTGGACTCGGGGCCACAGAGCAGGTGGGCGTGCATGGCAGGAAGCCAGCTGTGTGGCGCAGCGCCGGACACAGGCGGCACCAGGCCAGCTCGAGCGTACGTGCAGGGCCCACGTCCACCCTGCGCCACGGGAACTGGAAATGACTCCAGTTCCTGCCAAGTCGCCATCTCCGGGAGTCTGGGCCAGCTTGCATAGGTCTATAAGACACTGGAAATATCCAGCGACTAGAAATAAGGAAACACTGCACAGATTCAGCCTTGGTGGTCCCTGACAGGTCACGAGAGCTCTCTCTCCACTCACAGCTGGAGGACACTTGGCCCAGGAGTCCTGCCCAACCTGACACAGCCAGGCACTGCGCAGCCTGCACCCTGCACGTCACTGGAGTGGGCTCACCTGGGCTGAAGGGACAGAACACGCCGACCTGACCGTGCCTATGAACACACCACTGTGGGGCGTGCTCTGTGGATGAGCAAGGCTGGGCCTCCCCTTGGGTGGCGGGGCTAGGCTACCTGACTCACCCTCACTCCGCGGAACACGACAGGGTGGATGACGTGCGAAGCACTGACGAGTCACCACACCAGGAGGATGGACAGCTCGGAGGTAACAAGAGCATGGCCGCTCTTGCTCAGGGACACAGGCTCACCTGGGAGGACCTAGGAGAGCCAGGCCTAACTGCGCAGCCGCTAAGCAGTGCTGGGCCTGGCTGCTGGCAGGACCCTCGTGTCTACTTCCACCCTGTTCTAGAACTCTGAGGAGCCGCTCCTGGAGAGCCAGAGTGAGCCAGAGTGAGCCAGAGTGAGCCATTCCACTCACAGATCACACTCTAGGGTCAAATGGCCTGGCTGGCCCAGAGCACTTAAAGTAAGATGATTGCAGGTAATTAGAAGCCCCCAAACCTTCCAGAAATAAAAGAAATACCCCAGAGGAAAAACAACAAATGTCGTTACTTATTTCCATCATTAATTTCTAAACAAAACAGATCACCTAGAACTCACACTGCAGCACTCAGGAGACCAGCCGTGGAGGGAGCAGCGAGGCCTGCGCGTTTCGGGACCATCAGAGGCTCTAAAGCGCCATGCTGCTGCTGCTCGGGAAGACAAGAGTTAAACTGAGGATTTTGATCCCCAGCCGGGAGCTGTGGGAAGCAGCATTCGTGGAGCTCTTAGGTCAGCAATGCCCGCACTGCTGCCACAGCCATCATCCTGGTCCACGCTCCGGGCTGTGGCTGATCTCCCGGAGATCTTGGGGGCCCCAGATGTGGGTGCCGTGAGAGAGGCTGACGCGGGGCCTGGGAAGGCTTTCTGGACAGGAAGACCAGGTGCCTTCATCCACCACCATCTGGCACGTTGACGGGACCTGCCGGGACCTCTCTTGGTCTCTTCTCCCCAGTCGGCCTGGGGAGCTTGGGCCCCGAGCTGGAGGTCTGTGGGCATCAGACTTCACACACGGCGGCCAGCGTCCCCCAGTGGACAAGGCCCCAGTGGACGCAGCAAGGCTTGTCCAGCCCCCGTGCCACACCTGCTGTGTCCCAGCGGCTCCTGGGGACGACGAGTCTCACACACACATGCTGGAGAAATGCACGTGGAAGGGGAGATGCAGGAACAGCCACGAGCAACACAGTCACAGTTTGGAGGCAGACACGATAGGAGCACCCCAAGGCGGACCTGAGCTGACAGGAGACATGAGGCCACATCTGGGCAGCGAGGGGCAAGCATGTACTGCAGGAAAACCGGGTGGGGCAGTTCCAGCCCGGAGCCCACAGGCAGGGGCCAGTGCTCAGCCCCTCACTCCCGGCAGCGTCCACCCCACTGACACCGCTGCGAGCTCCGGGCGCGAGCAGAGCCTTACATTTGAGTGTACTGTGTGATGTCACGCACTGTCCCCCATCTGCCTCGAGAGGAGGAGAGGCCAGAGACCGGGATCCTCCTCCCAAGTCCACCCAGCGTGAGACCAGATGCGGGTGCCCAGCCTGGACGTGGCCACAGGGGCGGGAGGCACCGCCTAAGGGCACCAGCAGTGACAGCCCACGGCCACTGAGATCCGGGGGTGCCTCAAGCCACAGAAACTGACAGCTACAACCACCCCGGCATCTGCCCACAAACGTCCTGGCCTCACTCGTCAGCGCTGCGGAGGTCAAGCCGTCTGGGGGCGGCCGGTGTCTCCACCAGGGCGGCACTGGCCTGAGGCGGGAGGAGAGCTTGGCCACACAGCTGTGTCCCGCCTGGCGGCAGAGGCTTCCCGGAGCCGTGATAAATGGGCGCTCATGTTTCAGCTGGGCCTGCTGAAAACCTGGTCCCGACCCCTCCAGCCTCCCAATATCCTGCTGGGAAATCAGAGGAAGGTGAGGCCGAGCAGGCCCTGGGCTGAATGAAACAGCTTGAAATGGTTTTTTTTTAAAGACCTGACAGACAATATGCAGCTGAGCAGTTAAAACAATAACGCAGTCAAAATACAATAAAGGACGGAAGACGAAACTCTCACAAAAGGCTCTGTGGCAAGGACTTTATGATTAAAGACGTCATTCGATAGGATCCCCATGACTTTGAATAACCCCACTTCGATTTTTGAAACTGAAAACTCACACTCAACCCCACTGGACTGTCCGGGGAGTAAACGAGAGAACAGCTGTGTCTGGAGAAGGCCTGTCGCTCACTGGGGCTCCGCGGCCGGAGCACAGGCTCCCCCAGCTCACCCCCTGAATCTCGGGATGGCTGAAGGGCGCAGAATGGCCCAGCTGAGGCCTAACCTTATTTATATATCATGTCAGGCTTGCCGGAGACTTTCAGGAAGAACAGAAGAAGCCCCTATGTACCCTCAGCCCGATGCACGACGAACAAAGACATCTTGTGCACAAACAGAAAAATCAGCAGAAGCACGACATTTGCTGTTGACGGGAGACTGACTTCCTCACGGTCATGTTCAGACGTCAACGGCCCCCACGGCACCCGCCTGCCTGCCCCAGGGCCACTGCGGACCCCAGGGCCAGGGCGACCCTGGCCTCCGTGTCCAGTCTCCTCCCCTGCATGCGCCCGCCCTTCTGGGTCTTCACCTTGACCGTGTGAGGACGCCAGGCTGGCTGTCCGGGATGGATTCCTCCACCTTGCCCTCTCTGCTTCCTCATGGGGGTGCTGCCGGCGTGTGTTAGCAGGATCATGCCCCCTCCAGGGGTGCCCGCCCCCCCCCCCCCCCGTGGCCAGGCTTTACCTCAGCATCAGCCACGTCAGCCGGGCGCTTGCCTCCTGCAGGCTCCGGGGGGCAGGTCTCCCCCTAGGTGAGGATCCCCGCTCTGGGGCCACTTTGCCGTCCTGTGCGTATCGTGCTGCTCGTCAAGCCCCACAGGAGGCGCCCCCAAGGAGATTTTCCAGCTCCCTGGCTGGTCTGTGTCTCAGATGGCATCTCTAGGAGGAGGCATCCCCGGCCCTGGCCTGAGCGTGTGCACGAGTGTGAGCAGTGCGTGTGCCACAGAGGACGCTGCGTGATGTGCGTGTGCACCAGGGCCGCCCTCAGGGCATCCGCTCAGAACCAGACGGTTTCATAAGTGTGAGCAGCCAGAGCCGTGGTGCAGGGCAGGGGGAGTCACAGGGGCCAGCCGTGGGGCAGACAAGACTCGAGCAGCCGCACTCGGAAGAAACACATCGTGCCCCGCTTTGCCCCTGGAGCTGAGACCGCCCTGCAGGGGCTAGAATCACAGTACCCGAAAACCAGGGGCAGATGGCGTCTCCGTCATCTGGATCCGGGGCCAGCACCGGCGCTGCCAGGGAAGGGCTCGCCCACCACTGGCTGCATTCAAAGGTCCAGAAACCAGTCACCACCAGACCCAGCAGACGCCACCCTGCCACGTGCCCCAGACACTCCCGCTCATCACGGTCCCCCGCGCATGGCCTCAGACTCGAGAAATTCCCCACGTCGAATCGAATGGAGAGAAGATGAAACCGGCGTCCGTGGCTGGAACACCGAGCACTCAGCTCCCACCGCCCCGGCGACTTCCGCTCTCCGGAAGCAGAGTGAGCGAGCCGGGGCGACGCCCCTCGGTCCGCGGAGCTCACTGCCGGGCTGGAGCCCGTCGAGTCCAGGGACCTAAATACCACGTCTTTAGAGAGGGCCATCGGCCTACGTGAAATGTCAGTGGCTGCTGAAATGTTCTCTAAATATTTGAAGAAGGCAGCATTTTGTCACATCCCTAATGCGATCCTGCATAATGGATCTGCTCCTCCGCTCCACTCCTGCCCGCCGACCTGGGAGGCTGGGATAAGAGCAGTCAGGCCGCGTGGGATTCGATGCCGTGAATTTTCGTCCCTAGAAACCCAGGGTTTGGTTAAAGTGATGCCAAAGAAGAGAGAGACATCACTGCTGACAACACATCCTGCCGACCAGCCCCAAGTGTTCATCTGCGGGACGACAAGGGGCCACACGCCCCACGGTCTGAGCCAAGCGCCCAGGGGCCGCACGGCATGGGCAGGTTGTCAGCGGTGAGGCAGGAAGAAGACGGCAGCAGGGACGGCAGGAGAGGGCGGGTGAGCCAGGAGGGAGGAGGCCTCTTCCTCGGGGGCTGGCGCTGGGCGTTTCACCGTTGATGAGCGTCAGGTGACAACGGCATTGATTTTGGCGCTGTTGTTGCTGCTGCTGTCACATCACTTTGTGTGACCAAGTAACCGAAATAAATTTCCGAGCTCCACCTTTCGGCTCCCATACCCTGCAGCTGTGCGGCCCGCCCCTGGCGCTGCCGACCCGCCCGCGGTGCGGGGAGAGAGCCCGCTGGCGCCCGCGCGGGCAGTTCTTTGAGCAAACAGTGAAGAAATGACCCGAAGTCAGTTCTCCACTATGGTTTTCCATAACGCCTGGATGCTTTGCGTCTTACTCAATTAGCTCCACCCTTATCTGAAGAGACCACAATTTAAAGGTTGTCAGCTGTTGAGGACCCGGCAGTTGCCCAGCACCCCCTCCCATTTACAACGGCCACCAAGCAGGAGAGCTGGCCCGGCCGCAGCGTCGTTCTAACGTGCCGCCCCTTTACCCCAGCATGGAAAGTTCTAGCAGTCCAAGGTCTTTAAAGGGACGAGAGCCTGCCCCTCGCTCCGTGGGCTTGGCGGCTTCGGGGTCCTGAGAAGGCCCTGGGTGCCAGGACCTTTGTCAGTCGAGCGAGCAGAGGGGCATATGGGGGAAATCTGTCACATATTTTACCCCAAAAGGTCAGGTGTCACTTTGGTCACTATGGAGATGAATCCCATTACAAAGAAGGGGCCTCTTAGCACAAAGAAGCCCGTGGACTCCCAGCCACCCAAAATTAAACACAAAATGTGTGCAAATATGTTTAATGTGTGCAAATATGTCCACTGTTTAAAAATGGGCCCCACGGCTCTCGTTACTCTGTCAGAGGTATTTGTGACCAAAAATGGGGTTTGCAGGGCCTCCCCCAAAGATTTGGACATACAACCTTCACCAGGTTTGCTTCTGCTTATTTACCAAAGGGCCAGCTTCTCGTATTTAAATTCCCACTGTTTATTCTATTTTATTAATTTTTAGAAAGTCAACAACAACTCAAGGTGTGGAAAGACAATTTCTAATATAAAAATTAAGGCTATTCCTAGGGCTACAAGGGAAGGTGCCAGTTTAAAAAAAAAAAAGATTAAGAAATAATAACCAAGCTGTGTGCTTTATCACTGCAGGTAAAAATATCTTATGAATAATATAATCATTGTCTCCGGTTATTGGGTGTGAAGAGATAAGGGCGCCAGCCTCTGTGGTGGGGACATTTGCGCTTTCCTGCCGACTGGCTGCAGCCGGCGTCGGGTCCTGGCCATCCGAGTGGATTATTCCAGACAGAGGCCCCTAGGTTAATTTAAATTATTAAATTTATCTCCGTGACCACGGGGGCCAAGTTGTCTCTGCGCTGCCTTTATCTTTCCGTCTGGTTAGCACAGGTTTAGTGCAAGGGGCTCTGAGATGACAGCAAAAAAAAAAGCCACGAGATGCAGGTGACAGGAAGGTCTGCTGGGCTCCTCGCTGGTTAAAGGCTGAGTCTGGGGGGGTCGGGCCACCACGGCGAGGACGCCTTCCTACTGAGCAGCCCCACTGCCTGTGTGAGGTCGCGCTGGCACGCGGCCCGGGGCCCCCGGGCTGCCCCACTGCTGTTCCCGGCTCCCTGGGCCTTAAGTCTTCTGTGGGCGTGGGTCTCCTGGACGGCACCTTGCCATGCAGGGTCCCGGCCCACCTGGCTGCAGGCTCTCGCGCTCGGGTGGGCTGGCGTGTTCCTCAAAGCCCGTGTCCACCCAGAGCCCGAGAAGGTGCTGACATTCTTCCCGCAGGTTGGCCGTCTCCTCGGGCCCGTGCTTCCCACACTGCCCCCTCTTCCATTCCCGAAGCTCTGAATGGGAGGCTGTTGGTCACTCTGCCAGGACGAGGTCACAGAACACCCACAAGCACCCACGCCGAGTCCAGTCCAGGCCCCTCCGTGATGCAGAACAGGCAGCCAATCCCCCTCGGGTTGTCACGTTTTATTGTGCTAGGACACCCCCGGCTCAGCTGCGTCCCTTCCCTGCTGGACGCGCCAGGAGCCCCCCGCACATGTCCCCCGACCACTGAGTGTGAGGCTTCTGGACTCAGTGTCCCCGGCGCGGCTTGATAGAGCAAACTGGGAGATTCTTTTCGAAGCTCAGATCTTCTCAAGGATAGTTTCATTTTTCCCATCTCAGAACACTGAGTCTCTACCCAGCTGCAAACGTTTCGGATCGCTGGTAAGCTGTGACGCGGCCGCGGATCCGGCCTCCGACCCCCGGCCCCCGGCCCCACACCTCATTTCCTGCCCCATCAAACCCCGCCGTCAGCAGGCAGGCCTCACCCTGGAGTTCAGAATCCCCTCCTACAATATATATAGTTAGTCTTAATAAATAAATGACTTGGACCATGCATTACATATCACTCAAATCCACAAGGACACAAATTATGTATAATACATCGGCTGTGTAATTTATTTATTAAGCAAAACGTGAATTCTCCGTGCTTGTGTTTGGAGCGCAGTTTGTCACGCCCAGCTAAATGATGTATTCTTATTAGTCCCACTCAATTACCAAGTCATCCCTCTGTGCCGAGTATTTGTTAATGGTGGCGCCGCGCGCGCGTCTACAATACCTGTGATTTTAGTGATTCATAACCGCTCGCGAAAACTGTGAAAATGATAAATTGAGCGCTGTTGATGAAATGCCACCAACAGAATGTTCCCTACGTGTTTGTCACAGTTAGGAGTTAAAGAAACAGCATTGCTCAAGATCATTTAAATATCTAATTAAGCCAAGCCCTCGCTCGGTACAAGGAACGCGCCGGAACGCAAACCCGACGCATGGAAGCGGGCTCGGCGAGAGGAGGGCACGGAAGCGGGCCTTCGGCCACCGCTGGCAGGGTCTGGGGCGCCTGGCGTCCGCCTGAGGGGCGGTGGCCACACCTGGCTTGGCCCCAGGTGCGCGGGCTCCCGGGAACTGGGAGCAGCTCGCAGAGCCAGGGGAGGGACACGGGAGGGACATTCCCGCGCTGATGCAGAGACGCCGCGCGAGGGCTTCCTGGACGCCTCGTGTGACGAATGGCAGCAGAAAGGAAAGACCATTGCAAACTAAGATGAATTATCTTTATGGCTTCAGCTAATTTTTTCTCCCCTTAGATGAGTCCAAGCAGAGCCCCTACAGCTAATGCTCAGAGAGGGCGGAGCGGGCCCAAACAGGGGCAGCCCCCGGCCAGCGCCAGCTCCGGGTGAGGCAGCAGAGAGAGGACTCAGGATAATAAAAATAGCCTCCGGGGTTAGAAGCTCGGGCATCTTATTAAGACCAGCCAGGGGGTGGTCCTTTTCTTCTGCAATTTTGAAATGAGCTGAAGAAAGTGAGCAGAAGCGCATCCTGGGACGTCAGCCTCCCTCAGCCAGACGCACCTCCGGAGCGTCCGCCGCGGACCGTGGAGCAAAGAGGGGCAGTGGACCATCTTGAGTTTCGGGATGTGGGCATCCTGCATTTGTGCTCAAAGCCTTTTTCTGTTTCTTTCCCTCTCTAAAGAGAAAACTTTGCGCACCGTCCCCCTGGGGGCTTCGCCCTACAGTGCTGCTCCGAAAGTGAGGCTGCTGAGGCGGAGCTCCCAGGACCAGGCACCCAGAAGCCTCATGTGCCCGAGTCCCCACTAGCCCAGACGGGGCAGTGAGGGCGAGCGTCTGTGGGCGCAGTGACAGCCCCGCACATCGAGAACAGAGCCCAGACACGCGTGTCAACTTAAGCACGCTGAGTCTCGGACGGCGAGATGATTTCCTGAGTCAAAACCCCTCCTGGCATTTAAACATTTTATCCCCCCTCTGAAGACCCTGAGGCCACTGCCGAGTGTGACAAGCAGGCGCTCCAGAGTGTGCTGGCACCTCCCCAGGACTCCGGCCTCAGCTGCCCGCCCCTTCACCTGCCCAGCGGCCTTTGCTTTCTTGGCCTTTTCCTTGCACAGCGACCACGAAGTGATCTGTGCGTTTGTTGTCTGAGTAAGAAGCTCCCTGCGCGCCAGCGAGGCCTGCCCAGAGATCAGAGCTCTTCCAAAGGACATTCTTTCACCAATGGCAGTGACGCCGGTTTCTGGTGTTCCAGAGACTTCAGGTGCACGGCCCTTTAAGTGGGGGCTTCTCTGCTGCAGGATGCCGCGAGCCGCTCCTGTCCATCCCTCACTATGTGGCTGGACCCTTCACCCGGTCCCTCCAGGAGCCACTCGTCCCTACAGTGCAAGTGTTTTGCTTGCTTGTTTGCTTTGCCTCTTCATCTTCGTATCTGAGCGGAGCAAGCAGCTTTGTCTTCCTGGGTCTGATCTAATTCACTAAGCAAGAGCCCCTCTAAGCCCATCCCTGTTGTTGCCAACAGCAGGACGTCATCTTTTTCATAGCTGAGTAGTATTCCACTGAAGACGCAGCCTGTCTGAGATTCAGTCCAGGGAGCTGGGAAGATCCAACATCCCTGCTCTTCCTTCTAATGACCTGAGAGTCAGGCCGGGGCAGGCTCTGTCCATTCGGGAAGATGGATAAGAGTCCAGAGCCCTCAGTGCCTTTTATGCTCTTTCTACACCAACTGTTGTGGGGCAAACCCACAGGCAGCAAGGCAGGGAGGCCAGGGGGCAGGAGGCTGGGAGGCCGGCGGGCTGGCAAGCCTCCCAGCCCCGGCGAATCTTCACTCTCTCCGCTGGGCTCTCCAGCGTCTCTCACAGCCATCACTCCGCCTCTCACAGCTGCTCCGCCACAGCTATTTCTGTCTCCGAGTGACGCCACCCTTACATGCTCCGCTCCAGGCCCAGGTGCGCCCACCCATGCAGGCCCACACCGCACTCCAGGTGTCCCCCATCAGGCCCAGCTGCCCCACGCCCACCTCCCCAGCACCTCCTGCAGCCAAGGCCACGGGTGATGGCCACAGAGGCCTATGGCATAAAGCCTACCCATTTCATTTGCCCTACATTGGGCGTGCCAACAGCCTGGGTTGCGTTCCCACCTGGTAACTGGGTCCCAGACTCTTCCGGCTGCCAGCAGCACCAGGCCCTCTAGTGAGCTCACGGGTCAGGGTCAGCTCCCAGAGCCCCTCAGCCACCCATGCTGTGCCCAGCGCCCTAAGAGCCACACCAGAAGCCCCAGCGCAGTGGGAGGGACTCTGAGCCTGCCAGAAGCCCTGCATGACTTGTGAGTCTCCGCACCCTGCGTGGCCCTCTCACAGGTCAGCAGGCGAGGCCTGCTCGCCCGCCCCTCCCGCACGCGTCCTCCGAGAGGCTGCTCTGCCTTCAGCCAGCATCCCAGCATCTCAGGGACCTTGTCAAGACTGAGGAGAAAGCTCACGGACCCGCACGTTGCTTTCTCTCCCCGCCCCCTTAGACTCAGCCTTGCCAGCATTTTCTAGAAACTTCTTCATCAGCAAAGCCATGGATCAGTCCTTCTCGGGTCTTCTGCTTTCTTTACTGAACTTGCAGGAAAACTTTCACATATAAAGAATATTAAGGGGAGAAAAACCTGATTTTATCAAACACAACCCCCAAGCGTGAAGCAGTGACATGGGATGCTGTCATTTTCCACAAATAAAGTTGTTAAGTGACCTCCTGGAGACCATTTACACAGGGAAATGGAAATGGAGATTTCTTAAAACATTGCTCAGCTGTAGAGAGGCGCCTGTGAAGACCCCTTTCCTGCAAGCGCCCGCGACTGGGGGCTTGTTCCAGAGTGGGGCAGCGTGTGCCAAGGGGGCAAGCTGGATCCATAGAGGTACCAGCGGTGCTTTAGGACGCCCCTTGCGACAATCCCCTTGCGACAGTCCCGCAGTGCAGCGCTCAAGTGTGACCTTCCAGATGACTCCCACTGGAGACCTCGGCTTTCAAATTCAAGGGCAGGATCTGGCGGTTCCACCACTTCTCTGGAACCTTGAGTTGCAACAGTTGAGCCCCCAAGGGCCCTCGGCCAGAGTTCAGAAGGGGCTTTGCACGGCCGGTGGCCTCCCAGGCTGCACAGGGCCCCGCTCCCGTGGTTCTGGTGGAGGTGAGTGGAGGCCACCTGCAGGGCAGATGGCAACACCTGCAGGGAAGGGTGCCCTGGCAATGGCTTCAACTGGCCCCTGCAGCTGGACAGCAGCCACTGTCCCTGTCCGTCTCATAACATCTGTGGCGCACAGGTGTCTCGGGCACGGGTATCTCCAGGATACCTGTTGTCTGGATCCTGATGGACAGCCAGGGCGCGTACTGCTGGGCCAGGCCACCTGGAGCCTGCAGGGCCTGCTCTGCTTCCTGCAGCCCTTCAGGGACTTGCCCCCATGGGCCCTGACCCGATTCTTCCAGCAGCACTGGTGCTCCGGCTCAGCCACCGGAAAGACTCCCCGCCCATGTCTCCCACGGCATCTGCAGGCTTCACGGCCAGGAAGGGAGACGCCGTCGTGGCCCTGCCTCCTGGATGAGTGGGGCCGAGAGGCGCAGGCACTGGGCGGGGCAACTGGGGGGCGACCGAGATGTCCCGGTGCAGGGCGGGGCTTGGCCCCTTCGTGAAGAGATACTGAAAACCCAGTTTCAGAGTCCGCTGAGGTTTCCCTGGGACCCCTCCGGGACCCCCATCCAAGAATCAAATCAAGGTCAAAGAAACCAGAGGCAGAAAGCTCCGCCTGGCGGGCGGGTGAGAGTGAGGAGGCCCCAGGCCCCCCGAGCACCCCGGCTTGCTCAGCTGTGCGAGGCATCCTCTGTGTCCCCTGCAGGTGTCCACTGTGCCCACCAGAGCGGTCAGGCCAATGTCTGCGGTTTCAGTGCTTGGCACACCGGGGCCCATCACAAAACACGGCCCTCCTGGGGACTGGCCGGCCAGTCCCAGGAGCACGGTTGACCAGGTCCATGCCAAATGGTCAAGGACAGCAGCAGGACCCCAGCGTCCCTGCACAGCCACCGGCCGGGGCTCCCGGGGGGCACCGAGCATCTTACCCGGCAAGGACCTGGGCTCGCCCACGAGGCCGTGGGGACGAGTCAGGCCGTGGGGGCAGCTGGCACCAGGGAGCAGCCCCAGTGCTGTCGGCATCCGGCCCAGACAGCAGCCCCGGGCTCGGGGGACTCCCCCGCTCTCCTCGCACCCAAGACCGAGATAGCAGGGTCTGGGGGTGTCCCTCAGCCCAGGGACTCGCTGACCCTCCACCACCTTGTGCCCCCTCCCAGCAGCCTCCCTCTGCACGTTTCTTTAATTTCTTTCCTTCCTCCCGCTTGACAACTGGCCGCCTCCCCGTGTGACCTTGGGCCTTCCTGGGAGAGCCGGCTCCGGCGCCGCGACAATAAATCGCCACGGGCGTTGTCAGAGACGTGGCGACCAGGGCACCCGGCCGCCCAGCTGCGCCCTGCCCCGCGGGCGGGGACGGTCCACACGGTTGCCCAGCGGGCACTCTCGGGTGACGCCACGGAGACCCACAGAAACCACCACCTGCCTCCGATATTTTTGTGAAGTGGCTGCTCGGCCGGACCCTGCGGCCGAGGGAGCTGGGAGCAGCCCCGGCCGCGGCTCGGGCACGGCCGGGGGACCAGGGAGCAGGACCTCGCCCGGCGGCCGCCCTGGCCCTGCTGGGAGGAGCAGCCGCGCGAGCCGAACGCGGGCACCCCTTCCCTCCCTCGCGCCGGGCTCGGCCTCCCGGGGAGAGACGACAAAGAAAGGACAGCACCGCGGCGGGGGGCTCGAGCGCGTGGCCGCCCGCGTGGCCTGTCCTCGCCGTGTCCTTCCCCGGCCCCGAGTCACGCATCACTCATCTTGTCACATTGAACTCCAGATGCTCCCGCCCCAGAGAATGCTCTGGCTTCGGCCATTTTTCTTCATTCTCACTAACAATTTGGTAATGAAATATTGATTTTTAGTTAGATTCATATTGATGCTATTAGGTTTGCATTGATAAATCACGCCGGCCTCCTGTCCGGGCCTGGAGAGCTACTCTGAGCCCTGGAGATTACAATCAACTCATTGATGTGTTAATTTGATGGATTTTTTCGCTCTCTTAGAAGGAGTGGGAGGGTAAGGGAAGATTTTTCAGCGCCGCCCTTGTAAAGTTTGCGCAGCGGCATCGCGACAGTGATGGCCGGCTGCAGGCGCATGGTCCCCTCCGAGGAGGAGCCGCTGCTTATTTGGCCGGGACGAGGGGGGCGGGGTGGGGGCCAAGGAGACGAGGAAGCCGCCCCAGCCCCAGGAGCACAGGGGAGGTTGAGTCCTAATCACACCACTTGGGGGCCGCGTGAGAGGCACTTCTGGTCCAGGAGGGTGTGCAGCGGCCCCAGCAGAGGGGAGAAGCCCCCACCCCAGAGGCCCCAGTCCTCCCCCTGCGAAGTGCCCAGTGCCAGCCGCAGTCTAGGGCACCTGTGGCCCGGAGACAGGAGACATGGTCCCGGCAAGGTGAGGTCGCCGCCCAAGGGGCAAGAGGCGGATCAGGCTGAGCCCCTCCAAAGGCCGGGAGTGGGGCCAGAAGCCGGCCGCGGAAGCAGGGGCAGTGGAAATGCTGGGGCTGGAATTGCTTTGTTTGGTTTGGTTTGCAGCAGGCCGGTCACTCTCGACCTGTGGGCTTGCCGGGCACAGAGAGCAGCTGCCAGCCATGTCCCTCCCATGACGTGCGTGGAAGCAACGCCTGGCCGCATCCTAACACAGAGACTGCGAGTGTGCACAGGCGTGTGCAGATGCTTACACACATCACTCATCCCAGCTGCCGGGGGTGTGCCCTCCGCGTGGACTACTCTCATCCAAGAACGCCTGCCCCCAGGCCCTTCGGCCTGCCACACTGCACACCCACACCCCTGCCCTGGCCCCCGTTGGGGAGCCCCCTCACCTCCTCCCTGAGAGTCCATTCGGCTGTCCCCTCCGTGGGCCCTGCAGGAGCGGGTCACACCCACACCCCCTGGGGCTCGAGGGTGGCAGGGCCCCACCAGAGAACACAGCTTCCCAAGCAGGGCATGTGGGGTCCCCCATAGGCTCAGCGCCCAGCAGTCACGGGGGTGAAGCAGTTGGTGGGGGTGAGACCACCTCAGAAGGGTCACCTGGGTTCTGGTTAAGGGGGTCTCAAGGCAGGAGGCTGGAGCAGGGGAGCCAGGTGAGATGGAGGGGCCGCGTCTCCAGCAGCACTGACTGGGGAGGATGGGGTACGTCTGGGGCAGCGGGGAGCCCTCCACCAGGCACGCAGACGTGGGGACACGGGGCGACGAGCAGGGCGTGCCCCGCCAGGGTGACAGGATTCAGATTTCACTTTCAGAAAGCAAATCTGGTGCTGCTGTGAGGGGGCCAGTGCAGAGGCCGCTGAGAGACAGGCCACGCGCGGACTGCGGGCGCCCCGACAGGGCTTGAAGTGGACAAACCCAGAATCAAGCCACTGGTGGGCGGTCACGGGGCTTTCGTGCCGCTTCCCCAGGTCAGCATCACCGCGGAGACGGTCCGCACGTCCAGCCCACGCCGGCCCGAGGCTCGGCCGCAGCAGGTCCTCAGCCGCGTGTCCACTCCAGCCACAAGATGGCCATCTCCCGTCATGGTGAATGCCCCGCGAGGTTCTGCTTCTACAAGTTATTTATTCGCTTCTTTATCTCCTTCACCTCTTCTCTACTCTCACTGAGCTGCCTGGAACATTTCTTGAGCTCAACCCCGACCTTTGTGTGACCCTTGCCAACTATTCAAACACAAAAAGTCATAAAAAATTATTACGGGTCAATTTAACAGAAATCCAAAATTCTCTCCTCTTTTCCTTTAGCCTTAGCTTCTGAAGAAATATCAGAAATGACATATATAAATTGGAAATCATTTCCCGCTTGCCAGCATTTCTTAAATTGATGTGGCCGAGAATATTCCTTGTAATTGTTAAATTAATTTAGATATTCTTGATGTATTGTCCTTCGCATGGAAATCACTCATCATTCTTGCTGGCTGGCTGCCTCTTCTGTGAGGATGGGAAAGTCCCACGGACACGCCAGAGACGTGCGGGTGCATGGCCGGGGCTGGGGCCCCTTGAGCGGGCGCTCCCTGCGCGGGCTGTCCGGCCGGAGCCTCGCCCCCACCACCCCTACCCCGCACGGGCCTGCTGCCCGAGCGTACCGCACAGGAGAGCGGGGCTTCCCTTCGAGGAAAGGAATCATGTCTTCGGGGGGCAGGCTTCCTACAAACCCCCCCGAAGGCTCAGTCCCCGGGGCCCCGGGGCCCCCTGCGGCACGCGGAGGGGAGGGAATGTTAACGGAAGGTCAACCTAATACCTCACCGCCTGCTTACATTGGGCTGAGAGTGTAGAATCACCCTGGGCTTGCCTTACATGTGGTAAGAAAACTCGAATGACTGGACAGAAACGCAGAGCCACAGATTTTTCCCCATCTACAAGCCACGCCGTGGAAGCGGGCGCCCTGGAGACAGGTTTTCTCGCTGCCCCGGGGCTCAGCGATCAGCTGGCAATTCCTGGCGCTCCGCGCTGTGCCTCAGGATGAAACAGAGAAGGTGCGTTTTCGTAACCCGTGTTCTGCTAAGATTATCTGAAGAACGTCTGTTATTTATTAGACTAGCACACGGGTTAACGTTTTTAAGCAGTTTGATTTTGCCAGATTTTTATTTTTGGAACAACATGGAGTTTTTATTACATGTTTTACACAAATGATAAATAAAATGTGTTCCCTCCTCCACGCTCCACAGCACCTTTGCGTCAGTGGCCACTCTGGGTGGCGCCACCATCCAGGCCCCATGTGTTGGAAGCCCCCAGGGCGGGTGGGTGGGGTCTGTGGGGCTGCGCTGAGGTCTGGAGGCCCACAGGCCCTCTGGCAACGCCTTCAGCTGTCTTTCCACCTGGTGGTAGAAAGGAGAAAAATACTCTTCCTTGATAAAACATGTGTCATACGTTCGACCGCACAAAAGCTTTTGGTGAAAAACGCCAGTACATGGCCCAACATTGAGTAAGAGAAGCAGCATCCGTCGGGACTACACGCCAGGTGCCTCTCTTAAGCATTAGCTTCGTTTTCGAAGAATCGTCCCATGAGCACCTTCACTCTGGGTCGGCAGGTCTGCTTTACGGGAACGGGGGTTCTGAGTGCGGAGATGGGACGCACCGGCTCTGACAGCAGGGGTAAGGAGGACCCTACGAGGCGGAGGTCGTCCTTGAAGGACACTGTCACGCTTCTCTTCTTGTTGGCTTCCTCCCTGCATCCACCAGGGAGGTACTTGATAAATCTTCATTGCATTGAATTGCCCCTGAATTTTTAAAGAACTCCAGAGAATATTCTTTTAAATAATATATCATTGTTTCCCAAGAGACTCAAGCACTAGCCTCTCAAGCAGCTTTTCAGGGGCCCTAATAATTTTTATAGGCTTTAACGCAAAAAATTAACAAAACAGCACAAAAAGATGCTTAAGATCTGGTTAGAGCATCTGGCGTCACACACAGTGGGAGCGAAGAAGCCCCGGGTGAGACTCGGCTCTGAAGACCGTCTTGGTTGTGCAACTGTTGGTTCCTGACGCGCGGACATAAAAGAAAAGAGAGAATGTGAGTCCATGATGTGAGGAAACGTCATCAGGAAGAGCAGAGAGGCTTCCACTGCTTGGAAAACAAACAATGCCTGAAAAATAAATCAAAGCTTGATGTCAACGGCCTCTTCTCCCCAGGGTGGGGGATGTGTGGATAACAAACATCTCCAGAAGCAGCCACCCATACGGCGTGGCAAGCACGTTCTGAACAGGCTACTTTACGCTCCACTAGGAATAGACTAAAGGGATTTCAACTCTGCGTTCCTGCTGTAAATGGGCAATTCATGGTCTACGTAAGGTCACGTGACATCCCTAGATTTACAGTTGCACCAAAGACAACAGTTAAAATGTATTAGCAAGATTTCTGGGGTAAAGTTTAAAATGCTGAAGTGTCAGGCCGATGCCTCTCACTATTCCTCTAGCAACTCAGCCTCTCATCACACCAACTAGCTCCCGTGGCTGTAATAAGTGCAGCGTGAGCCGCTGCAGACCTGGATCAGGAGGCGCCCCACCCGGTGCCCCGCCGCAGGATCAAGGTGGCGCCTCCATGCGCCAGGCCGGAAGGGCCGGGCTTTTCCTGAGGAGAGTGCGCTGGGCTAGTAAGCGCCGGGAAGAGCCAGGGCTGGAGTTAGGAGAGTTCGGGAAGGAGCCATAAAAACATTTGTTACTGAAGTAGGAAAACTAAGTGCATTTGTCTTACACGATGGTTTTACCTAGAGTCTAGTCATTCACTGATATTTATGTTTCACAATTTTACGTTTACGTGTAAAACAAAAACCTTTTTATTGAAATTCCTGCAGAATAAACCATCTTGTTGTGGGTTTGAAGTTCCACCTCTTTTCCAATAGAAATAAATTTTACTATGTAGGGGTTTTTATGGGATTTCCTAAAGGCAACCAATCAGTTACAAAAGCAAAAGTTAAGGGGCCTCCCTGATGGCGCAGGGGTTAAAGACAGCTTTATCGAGCTGGCACCAGCCTCTGCAGCACGAGTTCGATCCTGGCCAGCCGTGGAGCTACCCACATGCCGCGGCAGACCCCTCCTGTCTCGCCCGCTGCTCCCCTCAGCAGTGGATTTCACTCTATCTGCCTGTTCTGCTCCCCACTCTGTCTCTGGGGAATCCTCTTACCCCCCACCCTGCACCTCTGGCCTGTACCCCAGCTCTTGTATGCATAAATAAATGAATCTTTAACAAAAAAGTAAAGTAAAAGTTGAGACGAATCACCTCTTGCCTAGGCAGACCTTGCTGTCTGGGTCAGCGGAGCGCGCATTCCGGGAAAGTCTGCCCCTCCCAGCTCTTAACCACAGCATTGTTGGCCTTGTGTCCTTGAAATTTTTTAATCCAGAGTTACAAGCCCCCCTAAAAAAATTACTAGCCATTTTGTCTAATTACAGCCAAGCGACGACACGCCCCGTGTGATTTTCTATCAAGGACCGTGAGAACAGACTGCGCCTTCCTGCACGTGGTCTGCGCCGGCCTGCAGGGCTCGGAGAGCGGTCCCCAGCCGGGAGAGGAGGCTTTGCTCTGCGAGAGGCCCCGGCAGCAGCGGGGCTCCATCTACAGGACCTCCACAGCGGGGAGCGGCCCCCTCCTCTCGGGCGGTCTCCACCTTGATGGGTGGTTCTGGGACTATGCCCGCCTCTCCTCTGCCACCCCCAGTTATATCGTTCGGGTCCTCAGAAGGGTGGGCAGCCAGCAGAAGCCGGGGCAGAGCACAGCGAACTCCAGGTAACGGCTGCGCTGCTGACGTCCTCGTCGTCATTCAACAAACCCGAGGAGCGGCTTTCAAACTAGGAGGGACTTCTCTGTCTCTGCCGTGTAGTCACGCGTGTTTAAAGTTTCTGAGGTGACTATACTGGTACTCCTGTCACGGGAGAAAAGGCGCCGTTACCTTAGAAAGAGTCCGGGGCGAGCGTCTCGTGAGTCCCGCAACCAGGGGAGGAGAGGACAGGGGAGACGCTCCCTGACCACAAGTGCCGTGGCGGGCCCTGCCCACCGGACTCAAGGCAAACAGGCCCCACAGCTGCAGAGGGACAATGCGACCTCTGCCTCTGGGTGGTTCGATGTGCTAGTCCTTAGCGCTGACGTGCTGGTCCTCCTGCTGTGCCAGGAGCAGGGGCCGAAACTCTTGCAGGATTCCTGCTTTCACCCAGTTTCCAGGCCCCTCTGAGTTAAATTCAGATGCAGCAGCTTTTTACCTAAATAATGTGCCATAACTTAAAGGAGATTCTTGCTTAGGACACTGGGCTCAGCCGGCCCCACCACCCTGGAATATTTTGCTGCCTTGTTCAGGTGGCAACGCTCATGATTCCGTTTCTAAGCTTCTGGAGCATTCTCTGCAGTGCTCGGCCTTCAGACCATCTCGCGTCCTAGAGCAGAGATCGTGGTGAGTCTGCAAGGCCCTGCAAGTCTAGCAAGACACGTACTTGCCTGCACACAACCCTGGGCTTGTGACGTCTAGACCCAGCAAACGCCAACTCCAGTGACACTCGGTGTGGTGAGCTGAAAGGGACTTTTGTGTGGTTAAGGCTGTGGTTCTCGCGGGGTGAAATACCCTTAATGCAAATGCTTTGAATTATTTTTAGAGCTCTGGAAGTAGGACCTAATTACCTCATGACCACTAGCTTCACTGCTGCATTTTTCTCAAAACCAAGAAGCATTGTTAAATTTTTGTTCTGCCCAGGCTTGAAGCCATTTAGAAAGAAGGGATAAAAAGACCAAAGAACAGAGCAGAGGACAAGAAGTAGGACAGGAGGGACAGGGGGACACGGAGGGGCTCCCCGATTAGGGCAGGAGCTCCCCACAACCTCCCCATCAAGCATTAGCCCTTCCTGCCACAGAAGCTGGTGCCTGGAGCCACTTTCTCATCTTCAATAAGATTATGGAGCCTCAAATATAAAATAAGGAATCAAACGTCTTCAATTCGAAATCCTTTCCACCAAAGCCTATGAAGTTTCCAAATTTACCAAGGACACAACCAACATTTTTCCAAATGGTTTCTAAATCTTTCTTCAGAGCAAGCTCTTGGAAGGATATATTACAGGGACAAATACATGAGGATTTTTAAGGCTATTTTATCCTGGTGCATCTTCTGGAAACATTTGCCAGACCCCATCCCTACCATTGTGGCTCGCGTTTGCCTCTGCCTGCGTTTATAATGTTGTAACCCCGAGGCCACAGAGCATTTCAGGAAGCAATATTCATGTGTACTGTTCGAGAAAGGCATCGTTCTCTTTTTAAGAGTTGAATTTTATGTGCTTTAATTTAATCCAGAGTAACCTCCAGAAGAATCAACATTATGATTCCCAAAGTGATGATGGGTCTCACTATCAAGATGAAATTTCCTAAAATCAAAGTTCTAGAAAGGATTGTCTGCAAGCTAAGCCATACTTACAAAGGTATTTGAACAAATCCATGTAATCATGTTCATGATTTGCATTTGGGGTTGTTTTAATAAAGATTTATAGAAAAGTTAGTACCTAATCCTAGCATTGTTGAAAATAATCTATCAGATCTTAATTACATGAAAAGTATATTTAACTTGAACCTACCTGAGTGTTTTCAATTTTCCTATATTTCAATACTGTTTAGTTCCCGGGCTTAGAACTCAACCACAATGAAACAGCTTTGTTAGTTTTCACAGTTCATTGCTACGGTACGTTGGTGGGTCTCCTCAGCTTCGGCTCACCCGTAAAGAGAATGAGCCCGGATTCACAGTCTGGAATTCTCAACCTCTCTCTTCATGGTGCCCTGGTACTTGTCTTTCCTGCTCACTCGATGCCAAGACAACCTTTGTCCATTCAAATTTGAGGTAACTCCTTAGAATTTTTGACTTCAAGACATTCCATGAGAGTTCTAAAGTTCTTAAATGTAATTTTCCAATAGCAAACTGACAATTTTATCCCCGACCCCAGCAGCTGCTCCTACCGCAGTGCCGCCGTCCCAGGTAACTGGAACGAACATTGGCAGTTCACCTACGTTCCTGTTTTTTGCCGCTTGGTTCTTATTTGTCTCTCTGGCGTCTCCGCCGCGCTGCCCTGTATTTCCTTCCCGTTGCGTCATGCGGGGGAACTTCACTCACCTCGTCCACGCCCAGCAGAAACACAAGACAGGAGAGCAAAAGGATCTCAATGCAAGCGCCTAGGTCTGGGCAGCCGGACTCTGCAAATCAGAGACCCCCTCCTGCCCAGAGACACCGGTGACCAGCCGGCGGCCCCTTTCTACCTGCGCAGGGAGTACCGGAGGGCCCCGGTCTGAGCTCCAGCAACACAAGTTAAATTAGGAGACCAAGATGTCTGGTTGTCTTTGGAGACCACAGCCTACAGGATAGACCGGAACCTCCCTGCAGAGCAAGGCGATTGCCCTCGAAAGGGAAGTATTTCTAGGGACCGACTCTCCTAACACAATAGCCAAAATGCCCAGGATTCAATTGAAACATCACACATGGTACCAATAATGTAATCACAAGTTGAATGAGAGAATCAATCAGCTGATGCCAACATTAACATGAGTCAGAGGCCAGAATTACCGACGAAGATTTTAAAGCATCCATTATAAAGATGTTCTAGTGCGCAACTGCAGGGTCTGTTACAACAAATGAAAAAGGCAGGAAAATATCACTGAAAAACAGAAGTCATTTGAAAGAACCCCATGGAATAGAACCGAAAGATGGAGGAACACAAACTTTATAAATAGCACAACCGTGTTCAATAGTAGAACGGAGGGGACAGGATGGCAGCAGTGGAGAGACAAATCAGAAAAAGCAGCTTCTCTGAGCCACTGAGACGACAGACTGCAAGAAATGAACCAAAGCTCGGCGATCTGGGGCCAGTAGCAAAAGACGAAATACCCCTGAGGCAGACGAAAGGGGGGTGTTGGAGTGTTTTGAGAAAATAATGAATGAAAATGTCTCCAGTGTGGTGACGGCCCTCAGCATACAGATCGAGAAGCTGGAAAAACTCAGACGGGACGCTCTGAAGGGAATTCGCACCAAGTCACGTCATATCAAGCTCTGGGAACGCCAGAAGGAGGGAAACTTGAAAGCAGCCAGAGAAGTGACGCGGTTCCCACAGGGGACCATGAATTTAAGTGACCTCAGATTCCTCCAGCTCCCTCTGCCCGCCTTGAAGCCCCTTCCCGGCCCTAAAGTCTGTCCCCTGGGCACATCCGACCATCCGTCTCTCTCCAGTCACCTGTCACCCGACTCTACACCACGCCTGTGCCGGCCACCCCGGCTGACCTCCCGGCCTCCACACTCTGTGCCGCGGTCCATTAGGCCAACAGCACCCCAGCAGCCAGGGGCCTTCTCAAGGCTGTGCGGCGTCCGCGGTCGGCCGACAGGGACGCACCTGTGCGTGAGGGCGCTGTCTGCACCTCTCTCCAGCCCCCTGCTGCCCTGCCAGGGCCCCCCGCCCTGCTGTTGTTGCTGGGTGGACAGCAGTGCTGGTGTGTCCTCCCCCGCCGGGCCACCTGGGGACACGAGGCTGAGGGACACCAGGTGTCATCTCAGGGCAACCAGGTGTGGTCCCATGGGCGTCCCCGGTTCTCCCAAGGGCCCTGGACACCATCGAGCCATTCCCGCGCCAAGGGGTCTGGCCATCTCTTCTGCCCACACCTGTAGCATCACGCACATCCGCCCGCAGGCTGCGCCCACCCCACACTGCCCCTTGAGGTGCGCTCCCCTAGGCCAGGTTGGGGTCACTAAGGCAGCAGCCTCGGCAGAGGCCTTGCTGACCAGCCCCCTCGACCGACGCCAGGCACTTACCTGCCCTGTGCTCGGCCATCGCCACCGTCGTGACTCCAGTCCTTTGCTGGCGAGAAGCAGCCACTCGACCACGCGCTGCTGGGCGGACAGACAGAGTTTCCCGGCACTTTCTCCTGGGCCCCACCAGTGACTGGCACATGGACGCCTTTGGTGAGAGCCGCTCGGCCAGTGGGTCCAGCAAAGGCGCTGGTCAGTGCAAGCAGAGGGGCCTGTGGCCCCCAGAGAGTGCAGGGCCCAGCCCAGAGTCCAGCTCCTGGTCGGAGGCTTAGGAAAATGGAGGACGGAGCAAGGCCAGGGAAGGGGAAGGGCGGGTGGGCGGGAGGGAGTCCGAGAGTCGGCGTGGGAAGGGCAGGCCAGGAGGAGCCCCAGGAGTGAGGGGCAGCAGGCCAGGAGAGGCAGGAGTCAGTAGGGCCGGGCGCGGCTGTGGGCCAGGAGCGCGGCCTGTGGCGGTGAGTCTCGGAGGAGCAGAGGCTGGCGGTCAAGCGGCTGCGCCAGCGGGCGGGGCATGCTCTGCCAGTGGGGCAGACGGATAAAGGAGCGTCCGGGAGCCCTCAGCGGCTTTTCTCTTTCTACCCCCTGCTGTGGGGCGCACCCGCAGGCCAGTGAGGGGGGCGGGGAACAGGGCGCGGGCAGGCCCCCAGCCCCTGGCAGACCCTTCCTCCTCCCCATGTCTCTCGAGATCTCATCCTCTCGCAGCAGCTCCCCCTCAGCGGCCTCTATAGGCTCCGCCCCCGCCCAGGTGCGCCCACCCAGCAGGCCACACTGCACTCCAGGTGTCCCCCATCAGGCCCGCCTGCCTGCACCCACCGCCCCAGCACCTCTTGCATTCAAGGCCGCAGGCCACAGCGGCCAGCGGCACAGAAGCCTGAGCATCTCACCCAGCACGGCCGACATCTGCTCTGCGGAATCGCCCACCTGTTGAAAGAGGGAGGGGAATTGTCAGGAGGCTGAAAGGTGTGGAAGTTCAGGGTGAGAAAGGAAGGCCTCGCTGTCTAGGGGGGAGCAAACTGCAGGGGTCAGGGGTGGTTTCTCCCTGTGCCAGGCCCTGACTTTCTCCAACAGAGACCCGCGGTCGGGGTTTGGGGGGGTTCAGGATCCGGCGTGCAGGACGAGCTGCCACCAGCCTCCCGGCCCCTCCAGCCCACGGACTCTGGGCTCCTGGGCCCCGGCCAAAGTCTGGCCAGACCCTGTCTTGCTAAACCCCCAACGCTGCGCAGCCGCTGCTCCCCGGGTGTCTCCACCGCCTGCTAACAAAGCTTATCCATTGTCCTCGCGGCAGAAAGGATTCCAAAATTCATCTTCTCCATAATTCAGACCCAAGTCGGCCCACGGCAGGCTCGGGTAATTTGGCCAACTCGCCGGCCACGTTCCTCACGTGTAATCCATCATCATTACGAGACGCATTCACAGCATTTCTCTCCTTGGCATAAAGTCTGAAATGCAAAGGACTGTGAGGACAGAGAGATGAACCAATGAGCTACTGGGCCCCGGTGTGTGCTTTGTTAGAAGTGAAAATGGAACTAGGGTTCCCGGGGAAGAGCCCCTGCCCGGCGTGGTCACACGCCCCTTTCACAACACGAAAAATAAATTCACCCTCTGGAAAAAGAAGAAAATGGGCCTGACAGACTCATCCTCCCTGTTCCTGAGGTGTCTCCCAGCCTGTGCACGGGGCCAGGGAGAACCAGCCAGGCCACGGCAACAGGACGAGCGCCCGTCCTCTGTGAGCAGACACTCCTCGCCGGCCCCCGCCACTGTTACCAGCCCCAGCCCCAGCCCAGGTGTGCGGGGACCGTGTCACCTTCACAGCCGGCACGCACTGCCCCCAGTGTCCACCTCTCCGGTTGCAGCTCTGAGGTGGGCCCCTGAGTTCCTATAGCTCCTTCCCCATGGTCACTCGGGGAGGCAGAGTGAGACCCAGCGGGGCCACAGGACAGGGCCCTGCAGGCCGGGGCCGCGGCCTTTGAAGCCAGTACCGGGTGTGGGGTGGCCCGCGGGGCTCCCCCTCTGCAGCTTCCACCTGGCCACGCCCAGCGGCTGTGACCCAGACGGACACACCCTGCCAGGTGACGGCACACACCTGTGTCTGCTGATGGCAGGTAGAGTTTCCCACACCGAGACCAAGATGACCTGGACCTAGAACACACTCGACATGTACGTGTTAGCTGCTTCCTGACGCTGATGCAAACGAGACTCCCCTTGGCATCTTCAGCCGTCCCCGTCGGAGACACTAGGGCAGCTGGCCCGTCCCGTGGGGACACGCTCGGCACGTGGCCGGAGAGGGACCGCCACCGCTTCCCAGCCAAACTCTGGACGACTGGATCAGTGCGCACTTTTCTGGCTCATGATCCCATTTATGTTCATATTGTTTGTTATACTGTTAAGGGGTCGCTTTATGGGAAAATTTTAACTTGCTTGAATTCAGAACTGTCTTGAAAACCCCAAGTCACAGCGGCAGGGTCAAAAGCCACTCAGAGCCTGATGAACGCACTCTGGGGTACCGGTTGGAGGTGAGTCCCACCCTCAAAAGGACACGGCTGTAAATCTGCACAGTCCCCCGCCACGGGCGCGCAGGGCCAGTCAGGGACAGTGGCGGGCACAGCAGGTCTTGTGCGCCCAAGGCGGTGGTTCCGCCTCGGGTAACTGGCAGCTTTGTGAACTTCGGGGAAGGCGGAGGTGGTGATCCCATATTTCTTTAGACAACTTGAAACTCAAAGCCTGTTGAGACGGTGTTGACTTGGGGGCCCCTGCACCCCACGCCGTGGGGCCTGCCATCGCATGTCCTAGCTCGGTGCTCTCCGCTGGGCAGGACCAAACAAACAAACAAGAGCCAGTGAGGGGCGCTGTTCCAAGCCCATCTTTCCAAAAGGAAATTGGAGGAAACGCTCAAGATCTGCGGGGCTCACCTCCCCGCCGACGCCCCGCCAGCTGGCGGTGCACGGACACCCTTGCAGGCCCGCCGCGGTGGAGGACCGGGAGCCGGCGGCGGAGGAGCGTCCTGGGCCAGCTCCAATAGCCCGCAGCCGCCACATCTCCAATAACGTGCCCCGTGGAAACGCGGCTCTCAGCAGATTCGGGGGAGACAGAGAGTGCCTGGCAGTGGGCTCCCATAACCACCGCAGGACCCTCATGGAGCAGGGGGCACCCCGCAAGGGCAGCGCGGGCCGCGGGCGCCACCCTCCTTCGGGTGTCCGGTGAGACCCTTGTCCTCCTGTGGCCAGCGCAGGACACGCCCCGTGTCCCAGGGACGCCCACGAAGCCGGAGCACGAGCCCGCGGTCTCCTGTCGTGCGGTGCGGGTCGGCGGTGTTTCAGATTCCGCTGCCTCCTCGCTTCTGCCCGCTCTTTCATGTAACGAGAGAGGCTGCCATGCTGACTTCAGCCCCAGCTCTGCGGGTCACCCTCGGGCAGCAGACGAGAGGCGTCCCCCGCAGAGAGACGGCGGTGCCCCGCGTGCCGGCCAGCGCGACCCCCCATCTCTGGTCGGTGGGCCTCTGGCGAGGACAGTCATCCGTCAGGACGCGGGAGGTGCCTCGTTAGCTCACCAGCACCTGCCCTGAGCTGCACCTGCTCAGAGAGTGTCCATCATCCACCCGGCGCCGCCTTCCTGCCCGTGAAGTGACAGCGGCCGCCTCCGTTCAGGGCGCGCGCGGCCAACGGCCCGAGGTGGGTCGGCACTGGAAGGAGCCCCCGGCGGGCAAGGGGCTTAGGGTGAGGAAAGACTCCGTCCGTGGGTGCTCAGTGTCCACCCGCCAGGCTCCGAGCGCTGACCGGCCGCTCGCTGACCATGGATGCAGCCACCCAGACAGGCGATGGCTGGACAGTCCATCCAGCACCCCGAGGGTGAGGGGCCTCCCCCCGGGACAGAAGTGCTCCAAGCTGGGGGGAGTAAGCCATGGGCCTACCCAACTCCAATTCCCCAGAGCTGGATCTCTCCCACGCGGGACCAACACCCTGACTTCCCGCTGGCTGCGGGAGGCGGAACACGCCGCAGGTCACCCCTGGGGGACGCGCGTCCCCGCCTGGCTTCTCCCTGACCCCGGCGCCGCTTTGTTTCCCCGCAATTCTTTTCAAAACTTTCCATTTTCCATCAGCCTCCTGGCGAGCTGGACAGAGATTTTTCACAGTAACAGGGACGATCCTTCCTGAAACAACGCGGGGTCAGCCTGAGTTTTTTGTTTCCTCAGTTAAAGAGACACTGGAAACACACAACACATGTTCTTAAGAAATTTCTCTCACCACTCACTCAATTTCCCCCACCTTCCCCCTTTCTCCCCCCCCACTCAGCTCCCGCCCTCCCCACCCGGCCCCCCTCCGTAATTGCCCGGCCTTTACAAACCCTGCCTGGGAAGAAACACCCTGTCTATTGCTCTGTCAAATGCGCCTGGCTAGGAAAGCTATTGGGTTTCTAGAAGAGACAAACATTTCAGGCGCGCCATTCCGGGGTAATGAAGCATGGCAACAAAATATACCTGTGCAACATTTGATAAAGATGAGCTGACACGCCAGTCCAAATAGGTTCTCTGGTGAGTGTGCGGCGTCTGCCGGCGTCGCCGCCCGGAGCAGCGGCAGCTGCCGCGCACAATCAAGCCTCCTCTACCTCCGGCCTTGCTCGGCTCCCTCTGCCCTTAATTTATTGCATGTTTTCTCCCTTTCTATGCAAAAAAAGTGGCCCAATTTTTCTTTCTTTCGCTCGCTATCGCACTCCTCTTCCAGGGCGCCGGAGACAATGGCAGCTCCCCGGGGCCGAGCGCGGCCTGCGCTGGACGCTCCTCAGCGGGCTCGCGGCTCGTATTGTTGTTTGATTAATGCAAAGTCAAATCAAACCCTACAGTTACACACAGGCACCCCCGCAGAGAGCACGCACACTTGACTTCCTGCTTTGGTTTACAGAAAACAGCTTTTGTTGCTCAATCTCCACCCGGAGAGAGGCAGCGGGGAGAGGGAGGCCAGCTCAGGGAGTCTGATGACGCAGAAAATCCAGCGCTCGAGGCAGAGAGCGCCCCGGCCGCTCCCGGAGCTGGACTCCCCTGCCTGCTTGCCTGTGCCCAGCCACCTCCTGCCGCAGCCGCTGCCCCCCAGGGCTGGACACGGGAGGTGCCCTGTCCGCCTGCCCTGCAGGGCCGCCCACCGGCGGCGGGGCCACTGCCTGCTGCTGTGCATGGAGAAGCCATCCTAGTTGCACAGCGGTAGCCAGGCTGCAAGAGAGCCGGCGGGCACCCTGGGGCCGGGCTGTGTCCCTCCCCCCTGGGGCCCGAGACACAGCCGCCCGCCCCGCAGGGCCGTCCCAGCCTGCCCCAGCAGCTTTGCCCTTTGTCAGCGCATCTAACCGAGAGTCCATCCTGGGGCCTCTCCGAGCTGTGCAAACCCCGCTGCAGTTTGGGGCTGCAGTTTGGGGCAGGGAGAACCGCTGCTCTGAGCTGGATCTGCCTGCACAGAGCCTGGTTGAGGGGCTCTGCTCACTCCCCAGAGTCCCCTCGGGGGGTTGGCTGGAAGGCCTGGGCCCAGGGTCTGCCCAGCCGCTTGATAGCCTGGAGGAAGAATCTCGGTATCGATGAGCTGCCCCCAGCCCTGTACAGAATTACAACAGAAGCTTCTAGACCTTCTACCATGGACGGCGCTGGAGGGACAGTGAGCAGAGAGACTGTTCGCCCGGCAAACTAGAGGATGTGACAAACAGATGCATCTGTTCTTTTTTAAATGGTAAAAGTAGCTTCTAGGGATTTAAAGAAAATGCCGGAAATCAGCACAGACTAAAGTTGCATCAAATCTCAAGGACTCAGGGATAAAGAGAAAACAAGCCAGAAAGCCCACAAGCCGCACGGTGTCTCACAGCCCAAGCGCCTGAAATTCCCGGTCACTCAGCCGTCATCGGCCTTGTCAAAGTCGTTACACCCGCTTCACTCATTCCATCGCGGAGGGACTGGAGACACCGAGCCCGACGGCGTGAGAGCAGCTCCCAGAAGCCCTCCCTGGCCGACCGCTGTCTGGCTGTGCCAGAAGCTCATCATGTGCGTGTGCATGTGTGTGGGCGCGTGTGGGTGCATGGGGGTGCATGTGGGCACGCGTGGGTGCACATGCGTGGCGTGGCGCCAATGCTGGGACTGTCGCTGGAAGGACAATGGCACAAGGACACGCGGAGCCCTCCCTGAATCACTCTCAAGCAGGCGGAGGCGTTAGCGCTGATTTATGAATGTATTTCCACAATTTACTTGAAAATCTGTAATGTCTGTGTGGCCTGGCAAGAAAAACAAAGGTGAGGGTTCTGTGAAGGAATGCCCCGCTCCACTTTATGGTGAAATTATCCCATGCTACCTGCTCTAATCCCCTGAAAACAAATTAAATCCTCACTAAGCTGACTTTAAATCAATAGTTTCATTTAAGAATAGTGTGACTTAATAAAAATAAAAAACTAACTGGTCCAGCCAATTTAAGAGGGAAATAAATCATTGCCCAAGGAAAAATAGCAGATTTGACTTGTATATGGGCCCCGGCAGCGTGGGGAGGGGGGTGTGGTGGGGGGGCGTCTGCGTCTGAATTAACTGGCTGCAAATGCAGCTCCAAACCCCATCAGGGAACCTGCTTTTCCATGTGTGCCCCAGAGCAAAGAGGCCAGTCACCCCCAAAATGAGAAGAGCATTTCAATCTGTAATTTGAAGAAAGGACGCACTGAAAACAAAAGGTGAGGCTCCAAGGGTCCCCTCGGCCCTCGGCTGGGGACGGGGTGTGTGGGAGAGGAGGGGCCGAGCAGGTGCTGGTCCAGGAAGCAGCTTCCTGGGGAGCCGGGACGGAGGGCAGCCCGGCGTGGTGATGAGCTGCAGGGATCACAGACGACGGCCGTCCCCCGGCCAATCTTCGTTAGAAGACGTCAGCAGGTTGGCCTTGAGACCTGACTGCAGACCTGAGGCCAGCGGAGGGCCAGGGGCCCAGTGCAGGGGGCAGATGGGTGGTGACACATATCTGAAGAGGGGGCCTGCACCCCAACTGCACACAGTGCTGCAACTTGCTGCTACCTCAATAATCATTAAAAAAAATAATATTTGGCAACACGATTCACTTGCAGAACAATCAAACAACACAATAAAATGGCAGGCGTGAGGGTGGTCACTCTGCCTGCTGTGTGTGAGATGCCACAGCCACCGGGGGACACGACAGGACCCAGAAAACAGCTGGACATGCCATGGCTCCCAGCTGTCCAGAGCGGCCAGCAGCGCAGTCACTGCGGGCCCTGCTGGGGGGCCCTTGCTGGCCGGTCATGAAGGCACGAAGGCAGTCCGGTGTCGCTCTCTCGCGTGTCACTGTGTGTTGGGGACACGGCAGCATCAGCATGGGCCCATCCAACAGTCAGTGTCGCTATTCCCAGCAAATGGTTCCCATAAAACGTCAGCTCCAGCTTTTATCTGTATTACGTGTCTGCTGCTTTTATTTATGTGACGGACGCAAACAGGTGAGAAAGCACACCCTCGCTGAGGTCAGGTTAACCCCGAGGCCAGGCCCGCCCCCTGCCCTCCTGTCCCTGCCTCCCGCCTGCGCTTGGATTGAAGTGCCGCCAGCCCAGCGCGGCCACACTCAGGCTCCGTCCAGACCCAGGTCTGACGCTCCGACCCTCCTCCATCCGCGATGGACGGCTGGAGGGCGGCTGCGGTGCCCGCCAGACCCTGCGCCGGGCCGAGCACTCGTGGGCCCTTCTGGCCACAGTCAGGCCTGGGGATCAGCCCTCGGGGCGGGAGAGACACAGGGTGTGTCCAGCTGGGCCCCTGCCAGTGTTTGAGGAGCCCAGACTCGCCGTGTTTGCTCCTGTTCTCAGTTAGTTAGGAGCGTTTTCCTTTCCCAGAAGGTCGAGCCTTTGTTTTCAGGCCCACTCAAGTGACAAGCCCCCATCATGAAGGGTTCCACAGCCGCCTCTCCCGGAAAGGGCTTTAGAACTGCTGCATGCAAGATGCCCCGACTGCCCTGGTAGGCAGAGGCGCTTATGAAGGGTGAGCAAGAGGCCCCCGTCACAGGCAGACTTGATAAGGAGGCTGGAGGAAGGGCTCCCCGGCCCAGGCAGGGTTCCCGCCTTCTGACCAGAGGCCCTCAGGTTGCCCGGCCAGAGCAGCGCAGACACCGTCCAGAGCCGCCTGACCATGAAGTCTCACACAGCGCTGCTGTCCGGAGCCCGCCGTCCAGAGCCCGCCCATCTGGATCTCTGGCCATCCGGAGCCTGCCCGCAGCCTGGCAGAGGAGGAGGCCTGGCAGGACAGCCCCCCACCTGTCAAGCCGAGCCAGCATGCGACAGAGCTCCCCACCCAGCGCGTCCCGGGCAGGGTCCACGCAGGCTTCCACCAAAGCCACATAGACCTCGACTGACGCGTGACCACGCACAGCAAAACAGCCCACACAGCAGAAGGCAGCAGGGAGATGACATGGTGAGGATTCGTGGGTAGCTCTGAATAAAACCATTGTCTTTGTTATGCAAATTCAGCCACACCAAGAAGATTTTCAGGGAGCTTGAAACTGATAAAGGTGTGTAAATCTTTGAGAAAAAGAGAAAATTTAGTTAAGAGAAAAATATAAAATGATTTAGCAATTATGGGTCTCCCTGGTGGTGCAAGGGGTTAAGTCTTAGCTCTATGAAGCTGTCCAGCCACTGCTGCATGAGTTCGATCCCCGGCCAGGCCGTGACCCACAGGGCGCAGCAGACCTCTCCTGGCTCCCCGCTGCTCCCCTCAGCAGTGGATTTCAGTAGATTCACCTGTTCTGCTCCCCGCTCTGTCTCTGTCTGTCTCACGCCCACACCTCTGGCCTGCACCCCAGCCCTTGTATGCATAAATAAATAAAAATAAATGTTAAAAAAAAAAGTGAGTTGGTGACTATATCAGCAGCCGGGGCAGGAACTTGCCACACAGAGTTCAGGATTTGCCTCTGAGCTTCCCGGGGTCAAGCAGGAAATTGAGGACATTTCTCTTCTCCCTGAGCACACCACGGCTGGCAGGAAAACCCTCCTCTTGCGGTGAAGTTCTGTGCTTTAGTTCATCAAGCAAACACCTAACACAAAAGACATTGGGTGACGTGGTGAGCCTCTTGGACATGGTTAGTCCAGAGCCCCCGCCCTCCTGGTCTGCTCCAGTTCCTCGCGCCATCACGGCCACAGCCGGGCTGCCCGAGGCCTCCGAACACGCCCTTGAAGGCGTCTCCCACGAACACCCGCAGGGAGCCCCGTCCATGGACTAAGCTGTTCTGCCTGACAAGCCAGAGAGTCCTGTGTTCCATTCTGAAAAGGCTTGTGGCTCGTGACTTAACAGAACATTAGCCTGGCAAGGAGGCCCCCACTCCATCATCGTCGCTGACAGCCCCTCCAGGGTGTCGCACTTCTAGCTCCTTGAGGCACAGGGGCCCTCGGATGGGCTCTGATAAGAGCATCTTTTTTTTGGCCTCACATGTTTTTGGCCTGCACTTCCCCGCGCCAGTTCCCTGCAGCCGGCCAGCAGCTCCGACCTGGGCCCTCGCGAGGTGGCAGGTGGTCTGCGAACCGTCCCCAGCCTGCAGCCGGCACCCCGCGGCTCGTCGGGCAGTGCCTGTGGCACAGGGCCCCAGCGGCGTGTGCAGGGGCAACTCGGACAGAGGCCACTCCCTGTCCCCAGCTCATGACAGATGTGACATGAACGGGCGAGGAAGGAATCTGTGCCCAAATAGCGACGCTTCCCACCAGCTCTGTGCGCAGTGTCACCTCCAAGGGTGGGGTCCACGCTGTGGGAGCGGAGCTCAACCCCAATCTGCGTGACGGCGCCAGGGGCAGCGGGATGAGGAAGGTGGCCACGAAGCAGGGTGAGCCCCTCCCGCTCACCTGCCGCGCTGCAGGCCTCTGGCTACCCTCCACCCAGGGATGAAATGAGGATGAATTCTACATGTGAAAGTGGTTCCTTGACTCTTCGGGAGAAAAACACAAGACAGAGGGTGTCTGTGCTTTCCTGGAAGGTGATGTGAATGGGTGAGGATAAAAGAAACGCTGAATGCAAAAGCTACAAGGATGCTGCGCACAAAGCTAGACTCCAGACATCAATCATCATCAAAAACAACAACAAAAGACTCCTTGATTTAGAAGGTAATCATTTAATCAGACCTTTTCTCTCTCTTCTTTTTTTATTTAAAGCTCTCCAGCTCACACTGAGGAGCTAGAGTGTGTAAGTGGGTTCTTCTGAACCAAGGGAAAGAACTTTTCACAGGATTTAGAAAAATGCAAACATTTTTTTCTTCTAAAAATTTTTAAACAGTTTTATTAGTATCTTTCATTATTTCCTGTTCTAAATCCCTTTTGCAGGGTAAACACAGAGGCCTGTGAGGCACCAGGAGGGAGAAGTAACCCAGGGAAGGAGGGCCAAAGGGGCACGGGGAAGGTGGGCGCGCGGGGCAGGAGGCAGAGATGCTATCCGCCCGCAGGAGAGGCGCTTCGGCTGCTCCTAAGTTATTTTAGAGACCTGCTCGTCCAGAAAGATGGAGCAGACGCGCTTCCCACTGTTCCTTCCACTGACAACAACGTGTTCCCTATAAAACAAACATAAGGAGACTCTCAGAGTTTGAGAGAAGAGAGCAGGCCAGCGGGCCTTTGCAACCCAAAGAAACACACAGTCACACATGCTAGACTGAATCCTAGACTAGAGAAGCCAAAAACCTAGAAACACCACCAGACACCGATTTAAAAAAAAAACCCACAAAGGGACAGGAAAAGCCTGTTTTCGCCAGCCAAAGGACAGTTTAGTATGAGTGAAAGCTTTTAATGAAACTTTCTCCTCCATAAAAATGCCATAGAGAAAAACTGTCACCTGCCCTCGCCTCTTCAGCAAATGGGAACTTGGATTTCCACCAGCACTGACGTGAGTGACCCAACCTCCTTCTAACATGTTGGCAAAGGCCAGGTGGGGACTAGACTCCCAGTCCAGCCAAGGTCAGAGGGCAGCCCTTCCTCCCCAGCGGGGCGGTGTGAGGAACAGCAGGAACAGGACAGCCCATGGGAACTGCGAAGGAGCAACAGAAGTCACCCCTCTTCTGCATAGATGGTGTCAGCAGAGGCCCAGCAGGGAAGCTGTAGCCCTCCCAGTTAGCAGGGAAGAGGGGCCTCTACCCCACCTTCTTCCCATATCAACAGACTCCAGGTAGGGAGCATGGAATCATCCCACATGGTAAAACTAGTGACTTCCTGCCCTTTCTCGCCCTGCAGAGCAGCGTCAGATGAGCCCTGCTAAACAGAATGTTTAAAGTGATTCAACGACTCCTAACATCACACAAGAAAAGGCCTAGGTTTCAATCAATAAGCATTTATCATAACAAGGAGCAGAAAAATCTCAATTTCAATGAGAAAATACAATCAATAGACACCAACATTGATGGAGTTGTTAGAATTATCTAGTAAAGATTTTAAAGCAGTCATTATAAAAATCACTTCAGTGGACAGTTGCAAACATACTTGGAAAAAATGAAGATAACGAAAAGTCTCAGAAAAACAATAAAACATATGAAGAAGAACCAAATGAAAATTTTAGAACTAAAAATATAGTAATTAAAATTTAAAACTAAATGGATAGTCTCAACAGAAGATTGGAGGGGACAGAGAAAGAATCAGTGAACTTGAAGATAGAACAATAGAAATTACACAATCTGAATTCACAACAGAGAAAAACAGATTGGGGGAAGAGTCCACAATAACAATTAGAGCCTGTTGGCTACAAGATTTCCAACATTCATGGCATCGGAGTCTGGGAAGAAAAGAAGTTAGTAATGAAAAACCATTCAAAGATTAATGACTGAAAATATTCCAAATTTGGACAAAGACATAAACCTACAGATTCAAGAAACAGAGAAATCCCCAAACAGGATAAAGTCAAAGAAAGACTTTATGAAAAGGTCAGTGAAAATATACATAAGAGTCAAAGTCTGAAAACTAAAGAAAAACATTCAATTCTGAAAACTGAAGAGCAAGATGACATCTTACCTGAAGGAGAAAACAATCAAAATGAGAACAGGGCCTCCTCGGTGGCGCAGCGGTTGAGCGCTGGGCTGTGAAGCTGCCTGAAGCCTCTGCAGCACCAGTTAGATCCCCAGCCACCAGCGAGGGTCCCACATGGTGCGACAGACCAGTCCTGCTGTGCCCGCTGCTCCCCTCAGCAGTGTGTTTTGTCAGTCTGCCTGTTCTGCTCCCCGCTCTGGCTCTGGTGAATTCTCTCACTCTCCCGTGCTTCTGACTTGTATAAATAAATAAATTTATTTATAAATAAATAAATTGTGTAAATAAATACATAAATCTTTTTTTAAAAAATGAGAACAGAGTTCTGATAAGAACCCCAAGGCCAGAAGAAGCTGCAACAATATTTTTTGAGTTCTGAAAGAACAGATCTGTTGATCCAGACTTGGAACAGGGTGAAATCAAGTATTTCAAATGAAGGAAAACTGAGAGAATGTTTGGTCCAGAAATAGACCTTAAGAGAATGACTAAAGGAAGCTCTCTAAAAAGAAAGACTGTATCTTGGAACATGAAGAAGAAAGAAAATGTAATTGAAGGAGCATAAATATGGATCAAAATCAATAAACTGTTTCTCTTCTTGGGTTTTCTAAATTACCTATGACTGTTGAAACAAAAATAATAGCCTGGTATAGTGTGGTTCTCAGTTGTAGAGGAAATGTTGAAGAAAATTATGTTATAAATTAGGGAGGGCAAAGAACAGAAGGGGAGATACTGTATCTACCATGCAAGCTGGTAAAATGATCCCACCAATAGATGCTAAGTTATACACATAATGGAATACTCAGAGCAACTACCTAAAGGTGATACAAAAAAAAAAAAAATACTCCAAAGCACTGTAACTATCAAAATGGAACTCTGAAAAATATTCAAGTTACCTACAGGAAAAGTTGGAAGAATAAAATAGAGAAGACAAATAGAAAACAAAAAATAAAATAACGGACAATGACCTAAGATATTGATGAGTGCATTAATTGAAAATGGTCTAACTATATGAAGATTCCCAGGTACATTAAACACATGATTTGACTTTATAATGTCAGCACCAAACTCACATCAAATATAAGAATGCAGGCAGGCTGCAAGCAATAGGACCAAAAAAGACAGGCCGTGGAAATGTCAACCAACCAAAAGAAAGTAGGTGTGTCTGTCAATATCAACAGAGTAGATTTCAGAATGAAGAAAATTACCAGGGATGTTATATAATGATCAAGTGTTAACCCAAGAAAATAAATAATATGCCTCAAATAATAATGCTGTAAAATATGTGAAGTAAAAACTGATAGAATTTAAAGTCAAAATAGATAAATCCAAAATTATAGTTGGAGATTTCATTATTCCAGCCTCAACAGCTGATAGAAAAACTAGACAGAAAATCAGTGAAGATACAGATGAAATCAGCAATATTGTCAACCAATAGGATGAAATCAACATTAATAGAACATTCCATCCAGCTACAGAAAAAAATATTACTTGCAAGTGCCCATTACCAAGACAGACAACATCCTTAGTCATAAAAATAAAAGCTTGCCAAACTTGAAAGAATTTAAATCATGCATAGAATGTTCTCTGATCACACTCAAACTAGAAACTAGAACCAAATTAGAAATCAGTAACATAAAAATAACAAAAGGAACGCCTAATGAGTGAGTTCACAGTATACAAAGCTGCATAAAAAAAATCCAATTGTATTTTTACACAGTAGCAACTGAGATGCAGAAACAGAAATTTCTAATGACATAGCACTTAGAATTATTCAAAAACAAAACACTTAGATGTGATTCTAACAAGACGCATGCAGACTTTGCTGAGAACCATGAAACACTACAGAAAAAATCTCAGTAAAAAAGAGACATACCATGTTCATGGATTAGAAAGGGGACAGGCGAGGAAGTCTTGGTGTGGCCCTGCTTCTTGGCTGCACAAATGTACATGTGACAGAATGACATAAGACACGCTCATTCCGCCAATGTCCAGTCCCTACATATGGGGGAACTTTCATGTTCTAAGCAACTTCCCATGAATCTATCATTATTTCAAAACAAATGGTCAAAAAATTAAACAGTATGTGAAAGTTGAAAATGAAAATTTCCTTTCCCACCTTATCTACCCTCAAGCCCACTCCCAAGGCATAAACACTGCAAACAGCTTCTTCCACTGTCTCCCAGAGAATTTCTACGTGTGTGAAACACACAACCTTGTTTGCATTTTTAACATGAAGGAAAACATAGACTATATTTATTTTACACTTGAGTTTTGCTTTCTTCATTATCTTTCTTGAAGATCTTTCTTTTAAATCACTACAGCCTTTTCTTCAAAGACTGCATCTTACTCACTTCTGTGCTGGACCAGAACTCACTTCTCCAGCTGCTCCACAGAGATGAGCACTGCTCCCTGCTTTGTTTTGTGTTTTGCGTCCTGGCGTTACTCTGTGGTAAACAATGTGGCAGTGACTAGATGGGCACCAGACTCACAACATTGCACCAGCAGAGGTATGAGACTCACTTCAGGAGAGTCAGCCAACACCTGGTTTTATCAAGCTTCTTACTTTTTCACAGGATGCTACTTGAAAAATGCTGCCCTGGGCTTCCTGACAGACCCCTTCCTTTCTCCCTCTGGCTTCAGCAAGAGCATGCCACATCTCCATGGCTCTCCTGCCCGCCCCGTTCCCTCCTCATCCCTGCCCTCCGTTGGCTCCTGCTCGCTCAGCCATCCCTCAAGTCTTGGTCTGCATTCTCTGTCCTCTCCCTACTGGCTCCCGGAGCTATCACATCAGTTTCTGAGAATTTTAATACTACTTTGATGGTATTTAAGTCAAATTGATATCTCAAGCCAAGAGCTTTTGTCTGAATTCCAGCTGTGTATATGCAACCACTCGCTTGACATGTCCAGTGGGAGACCTCACACATGACTCATTTACTTAAGTCTTAGTTTCCCACCTTCAGCTCACACACGTGTAGGGGCAGGAATGGACACGGTGCAGGTTTTCTGATCCAGCAGACCGGGTCAAGGAGGAGTCCTGGAGCCCTCGGTGGCTTTTGCAGGTTTTTACTGGAGTTTACCCGGCACACAGCAGGCAGGGGTGCTGGGGGGCCGCGAGGCTGGCAGGCCTCCCAACCCCCAGCAAATCCTCACTCTATCTGGGCTCTCCGGTGATCTCTGCTTCTGCTTCTTTGCTTCTCTCTCGGCTTCTCTTCAGCTTCTCCTTCGGCTGCTTCTGGCGTCCCCGTGATGCCGCCCTTAAAAGCCCAGTCTCAGCCCAGGTGAATCCCATCTACCTAGGCCCACACCTGCTCCAGGTGCCGCCCTCAGGCATGCGTTCAGGACCGCAGGGATCCACCATCTCTCCTGATGGCGGGAGGGCAGAAAAGCCTGACATTTTTCCTTACCCTACAATGCATCACCTGAATCCTCCCTACTTGCTGCAAAACAGGACAGCAGCCCCATGACCCTCACGTGCCCTCTCGTCTCCCTCTGCACAGCTGCCACCTCCACAAACCGCCATGCATCCCTTGCAGGGAAATGCACGGGGTTTTAACCTAAAGAAAACTTGCCATCCGCCTCCACGCACCCTGTGCCCAGCTGGAAATTTGCCTCTTCAAAACACAAATGTTCAAGCTGGATTCCATCACTCGGGCTCAGGACCCTTCAGCGAGCATCCTTCCTCGAGGACCACAGGCTCTCTCTGACCCACTGAACTCGCTTCCTGCAGCGGCCAGAGGGCTGCTCCAGCTGGGTGGCCTTAACAGCAGACACGGGTTCCGCCTCAGCGCAGAGCCAGGAATGCAAGATGGGGAGCAGGCGCGCGTCCTCCCCGTGTGGAGCAGGGAGGGTCCTTCCTGTCACTCGCAGTTTCAGGGCCCAGCAGTGCTGTCAGCCTCGCCTTGTGGCCACGTCCTCATGTGATGTCGTCACTGTATCCTCCGTGGGAGCTGCAGCTCCCTCCTCATACACTCCCCGTCACTGGGGAGGCCCGGCCCCCACTCCCGTGCACGCCTGAGCATGGCCGGCAGCCGCAGCTGAGGGACAGAGGCTCGTTCTGGACCCCAGGAGCGGGGGCAGCTGGGAACACATGCGCTGCAGGGAAAGCCCGACCTGGGCCTGTCCGGGGGCCAGTGAGCCCTGGTCTCGGGCTCCTGTGTCCTGGTGCCGAGGCGACTCCCGCTACCATTTCCTGCGGGCCCTGAGCCCGGCGAGCCGCAAGCGGTTGGAAGCTTGGAGAGAGGCGGGCCAGGGGCCTGGGGCCAGCATCCTGGTCCCTCGGCCAGCTGGCCGCAGCGGGGGGCAGCGTGGAGCCAGGGGCCGGCCCAGGCCAGCTCTGCACCCGCGATGGCGCCTCCGCTGGAGTGAGTCAGCCTCCCGCTGCTGCGGCTCCGGGAGGGCGGCTGAGGGGCGGGCGGCCCGGCCCGCGAGTGGCTCTTTGCGCTGTGGCAGAGGCCTGAGCGAGCGAGGCTGGCAATTCCTGTTCATGCGGAGTTGGGGAAAAGATAAAGCCCCTCTCCGATGACGCGATGAAAAGAAGTCAGGAAACAGGGATAGGTGCTGTCACAGGTTTCAACAAAACCTAAAGCCTCAGCTTTCAGATTTTCCTAAAACAAAAGGAAAGCCGCTGCATGGAGGGGAGCGGACACCCCTCGGGCTGCCGCGCCACCCCACAGGTCAGCGGGGCCCAGTGCGGATCGGCATCGAGGGTCCTTCACATCGAAATGAGGGCAACAGCTCTCCCCACCGGTAAAGTGAGTCAGGAAACGTTTCTGGCTCCAAGAACCTGCACTTCTGAAAACCGGCGCAAGCTCAAGGGCCGGAAACAAGCCAGTGGCCTCCGCAGACGGGTGCGCCTGGAGATCCTCTGCCCGGGGGTGCCGGCCTCTCCCTACGGGGCGTTTGCTTAATGGCCTTGCTGTTCCCGAGCTCGGCCCATCGCCGTCCCTTGCTCTACCCTGCGTGAGCTAATATTGCACTTAAAACCCTTGGAAGGCGTTTCTCCAGCGCCCCAAACCCCCCCGCGGAGGACGGGGCGAGCCAGAGGGACGGAAACTGCCGGAGCCCAGGGCAGACTCGGACAGAGGGAGAGGAGCAGGTGGGGGAGAAACGCCCCAGGACGTGCTCCACACACACCCCCAGCCAAGCACCCGCCTCCCTCAGCCTTGCAGCAAGGAGGCGCCGGGGGCCGACCGGCAGCTCCTCTCCCCGGACGGGCGCGGGCAGACCCGGACCCCAGCGGGCCCTGGTGGCCTCCTCCCGAGGCGGGAGCCGCTGTGTCCCGTCAGGCGCTCTGGGCATCGGCCGCCCTCTCGGCATTGTCGGTGCACCCCTGGTGTCCGGAGAGTCCCGTAAAAGTGATTATCCTCCCGGCCCTGTAGACGGACACCGAGTCCACTCCAGCTGGGCGATGACAAAGCCGGGTCCAGAGGAGTGACCGCTCAGGGTCCCACGGCCAGCCCCAAAGTCAGCACCAAATCACCAGGACCCACAGCCTGGGGCCGAGGCCACCAGAGCCGCAGGGGCCGGGGCCGGGCAGGGCCCCCTGGACTGTGGGGAGCCCTGGGTGCCTGTGGGCAGGGCTGGGTGCAGAGTGGGGCTCACAGCTGAGGGGCTGTGAGCCCCAGTTTAGGGACTGTGCCTCTAAACCCCACACAGCACCTAGGCCAACGTTGCCTCAGTGACCAACAGTAAATAGAAAGAATCAAGAGGAAGGAAGCCCTGGCCGGGCCTTGCCGCGCTCGGATTCTCTCCCGTGGAAAATAGGGGCGCGCCGAGGCCTGGAAGTGCCTTATTTCCTGGAGGGAAGGTGGAGCCTGACGGGCCGTGAGGCTGCTGCGAGGCTCAGACAAGCCTTATTAAATAACAAGGTGGGAACGGGGCTGTGAAAAATCTCAGCACAAAAACGAGGGACTTTTTTTAAGTTAAAATTGCTGTAGATTTCAAAGCACTTAGAATGATTATTTTCCTTCCATAACCTTGGTTCCTCCCCGAATTCTGCGTCCCGTTCGGATGTTAGTTCTACTGGCGGGTTTTATTCAGGCCGAATTAGCATCCCGACGGGCGCTCGCGCTCACCTTGCTCCGCAAGCTCAGCCCCAGATGCTGCCCAGGTGTTGGGCGCACTTCGACACTCAGGGACATTTCACACCAGAAAACATGTCCCTCAACCCAAGGGGAGCCCCCAACTTTTAAACCTAATCCATGTTGGCTGCTGGCAGGGTGTCCCCCCACCGCCCCCTCGGCGCCCCTCCCCATGGGCGCTTCTGGGCCCTGGGCCCTGGGCATGGCAGCCTCCCCTGCAACGCTCTAACCCCTCCAGCTGCGAGTGTGCCCTTCCTGTGTGGCACCCGCGGCAGGGAGAGGGAGTAACCCTGCTCCCAGAAGGCCGTGGCTTCACTGGCCGCCCGCTCAGGGCTCCGGGCCCCGGGTCCAAGGGTCGGCGTCCCCCTTGGGGAGACGAGGACTTTCCAGAGACGAGTCAGCATCGTCTCACCTCGTGCCGGCCCCTTGTCCTGCCCACACACCTGCTCGTGGGACCATCGCATCCCCACCTGCCGAGTTGAGGTTCAGCCCTGCACCCCACATAGTCTGGAAGCTGCTTTCACATCTAAGTAGTTCCTCACCACCTGCCCCTTTGGAGAGGGAACCGAGCACTCGCACCTTCCAAACTTAAAATCTAAAATATGCACGGAGCTCACGCCTCATTCGCAGGGGGACACGGGCAGCTTGAAGCTGTGTCCCTGTGGGGGGGAGGCCATGCCATCCAGGGGAGCTGCCGAGGGCCAGGCCTCCTCCTCCGGCGAGCCCACCCTGCCGGCGGGGAACTCTGTGGCTGCTGATAAGGAAACCAGCTCTCCTCAGTGTGAAACAGCGAGGGTCATTCCGAGTTTGTCGGTGCAGGAGGGTGCGATGGACACACTTGCAACAAGGGTTGCTCTGTCCAAGCTGCCTGCTGCTCCCTGCCTGCCCCAGCCCTGCCGCACTGCACCTCCCACCACAGGCGCAGCAGAGGGCCCCGTCCTCTGCCATCTTCAGGCAAAGCTACAAGCACAACCTCCAGGCACATGTTTTCCCCAACACAGGGAGTCCAGGCCCTGGGGCGTACTGACTTCTGGGTCACTGTCCCCCCTCTGCAGCCCGAGGCACCAGGCCACCCTCAGGCCGGTGCATGTGTGATGGAGCCCCAGCCGCGGACAGGACCGCGCAGGAAACTCCCTCGATGAACACACTTCACTGCGTCCCGGACAGCGAGAGTGGCCCTCCCACCAGGTGGCCGCCTCACGCCGGGCCGGGCAGGGGGACACCTTTCAGGCCTTCAAGGCCCCAACCCCCAGTCCGGCGACTGCTGCCTGGGGGCGAGGCATGTGGGGTGCAGGGCACCATGCCACCCCCCAAGACACCACCCCCCAAGACGCTTCCCTGACTCAGATCACGCCGGAGGGGCGCGGTCGCCGGAGACCAGGGCGTGGGGGCAGCTCTGCGGCTCACTGGGGAAAGCCGCGGCCCCCAGCAGGAAGTGAGGTCGCCATCAGGCCCGCGGGCGGAGCTGGAAGGACGGGGCAGCCTGGACATGTGGGGTCTGATGTCACTCCTGTGACCCCCAGCTGTGTTTGCTCCCTGAGCTGCTAATTCCTCACACCTCCGGTGACTCTGACGGGTGCGAACTTGCGAGAATTAATGGTATTTTCGAGGTGGCTGCATGTGGCTCAACCTTTTCAGAGTTTGCCAGGAATAGCACGGGCTGGGGGGCGGGGAGGGGAGGCTTGTCTGCTCTGGGTGCCAGACTCTTCCTGTGGGCTGTGGGGATTAAAAGTGAGCGTTTGTGTCGCCGGAAGTCTCCTTCCCCAACACCAGGAGGGGGGTCTAGGGCCTCTGGGGGCTGCGGGTCCCTGTCAGGAGGGGGTCTTCAGCTACTCCCTCGCTCTGGTGATACCCTGAGGGTCGCCTCGACAGCAGGCCCTGTGTGGACGCTGCGTGGACCCTGCCAACCTCAGCCCAGCTCTGTGGCTGTGGAGGAGGAAACAGGGTGTCTCCCCTGCACCCCCCTGAGCACAGCCCCACACACTGAAAGCTCTTCGTGGCCCAGTCGCCACCCTGGTTATGTCCAAGCAGGACCCCCTAGTAGGGTCCCAAGGGTCAGTTCCACCAGGTGCTGCCAGAGAGAGAGGACACCGGCCGGCCAGCTTCGCCTCCGCGGCCCAGCCCGAGGCAAGTGACAAGCTGGTTTCCAAGGACCAGAGCTGCGGGCGTGGACATGGACATGAGTTCTCAGGAAAACAGTGGCCACCAGGCCCACCAGCCCCCTTGGGTGTCCATGTTCTAGTCTGGAGGGAGCAGCTGAGTCCCCAGCAGTGGCACCGCCCCGTGCCCCTCCCCTGTCCATCAGGCAGTTGTGGGGTCTGCCTGCAGGGGCTGAAGAGGCAGCTGGGCCCAGTGGTCTTTAAAGGCCCTGGATGCTGCACACGCCCAACCGTGACTGGCCACCCCGTCCACATGGCCGTCCCCTTGATGGACACTCAGGAGAAAACAAGCGGTGAAGCAGTGACATGGACACCCCAGCCCATCACAGCCCTCATGTAGGGTGTCCCCTCAGTGCCCAGGGCTCCACTGCCGGCCAATTTCTGCCCCGCCTTCTGCAGATGCAAGTGTCCCGCCTGCTGTGCACCCCAAATCTTGTCCATCTTTCTGGGGACACCAAGTCCCACAGAGGCTCAGAGCAGGGCTGTGGCATCCCTGCAGGGTGCTTGATTCCCCACTGCCACAGCTGACGTTATCTCCCCACTCCCCCACCACAGCCTCCCACAGGAGCCCAAATGTGAGCCCAGAAAGGGGGTGCCCAGGGCCTCCCCGGTGGCGCAGCGGTTGAGCGCTGGGTTGCGAGGCTGCCCACGGCCTCTGCGGCGCCGGTTCGATCCCCGGCTGCTCCCCGGCCACCGGAGGAGGGTCCCACATGGCGCGCAGACCTCTCCTGCCGCCCGCTGCTCCCCTCAGCAGTGTCCTTCGGTCCCTCTGCCTGCTCTGCTCCCCGCTCTGGCTCTGGCTCTGGTGAATTCTCTCACCCTCCCGCGCTTCTGACTGTACCCAGTGCTTGCATAAATAAATAAATCTTTGGGGGGGGGAGAAAGAAAGGGGGTGCCCAGGGACTCTGCCCTCTGTCCTGGCTGACTGGTGAGCTGGAGTCTCGTGGCCCGGGGGTCCACCCAGAGATTACTATGGAGGAAGCTCTGGGGACACGGCCGTCCACGCCCAGGTCCCACACGCACCAACATGGGGTCTCCCGCGGGGCTCACCCTTTGAACGCTGCCAGTCTTTGGCGAGCCTCCTGCAGCCGAGCGCCTAGTGGCCGAGGGAGGGGAGAGGGGGTGGAGGAGGGCGGGGGGGAGGGAGAGTCAGCACATCGGGGAAACATCTCACACCCTAACGTGGACGTCTGCAGGCAGCTGTCGGGGAGCCGCTGCGGCAGACACGCCGGGCCCCCTGCTCGGGGAGATAAGTGCTCGTCCTGTGCGCGAGATGCACTCTGCCGGGATGTGATTGAAAACCTGGTGATGTGAAGACTGAAAATCACAAGGAGGCGGCAGCGGCGTTTAATCTTGTGTGGGATGACAACCCCAGATAGACCGGCCGCGATACCTGCGCGCTGATAAACCAGTCAATACTGTAGATGGCAGAGATTAGGGGAACCGACGCCGGACCGGGTGTGGGGGGGCTTCAGGGCTCGCTCTGCTCCCCGCTGAGGGAGATGAGACCTGAACTCCGCGGTACGTCACGCGCCGCAGCCTGGGGATGCCCCAGCACCAGCAGCCTCCCACCACGCGCTGGCCTTGGGCCGGCATTTGCCCACCACAGACGAGACCCGTCGGCCTGCCCTGAGGATGGAGGGGGCGCCTTGGAAGGAAACCTCTGCCCACCTCAGAAAAGCCAAGTTTTCAGGCAGGGAATTTTCTGGTTAGCCTGCGCGGAAATCCTGATTGTTCACCTCTAATGTGCAGGAGGCGCACACCCCTCACCAGAGAACCCGGGGATCGCTGGCTCTAGCCAGAGGAACAGGACCGAACGCTCTCGGCTGCCACGACCAGAAGGCCCCGGGCGTGGCCCGGGCGTCTCCCGGTGAGCGGGCGTGGGGCCTGCCGGACACACAGCTGCGGGCACAGGGAGCCCTCGTCACTGCACGTCGGTGGGAAAATTCGAGGAGACACCTCAACCAGGGTTGTCTTCCTGGATTTTATTTATTAAATAATGCACTGAGCTTTTCTGCTGGGAAGAGGCCCCACGGAGACGAGAAGGCCAGGCCAGGGGAGGGTTGGCGGCGGCGAGGGGCCCAGGGCAGCCGGGTCCGTGCCAGCTGGACGGTGCCAGGCCGCACTCCTGCTGGAGACTGTGCCTTTAATTTCCCTCTTTTGTAGACATTTTGCTTCCCTCAAATGTCAGAGCTTGCTGGGGAAAAAATATTTTTGGTCGTTTCTTTTGGCGCTTCTTGCAGTGTGGCTCCACCTGCTGGCCAGAGCCGGGCATCCAGGCCACGCGCGGCGCCCAGCGCCCGGAAAACAGATCAGTACCCAGGAGAGGGGTCACCTGTGCGCGTCCTGCGAGGCTGCGCATCACCCATCAGCCGCCTTCGAAGGCAGTTTCAGCAGAGTTTGTGCTGAAAATAACGTCCTTGTGTGGAAAACAGCATTTATGTGGAAGCAAGCGAGCAGCGTTATTTATCAAAATAGAGCCAATTAAAGGGGAAGTGTAAGTCGCGACATTAGCCGTGTGGAGGTGAACACGTACCTGCGTTTCCCCAGCTGCGGCCGGTCTCTCACCGCGGGTGGAGCTGCCCGGCGGCCGCGTGGACGCCTCACACAATGGCACGTTCTGACGGGCGCCGGTGCTCACACGTACATAAATTCTAGGAATTCGTATAATTTACCTGATAGATCAGCAGCCATTATAGTCTGCTGTGTAAATTCCTATTTTGGCACTCTTTAAAAAGTGGATTATTACTGACCCAATAGAGCATAACAGCTCCAAAGAAGCCATTACTGTCTGTTGTGTAAATCCTTCCTGGCGTGTGTTTTATTGGCCCTCTGCAGCCGTCCAGCTCTGCCTCGCCGCCTACCTGCCGGGGGCCCATGCAGTGCATGCGCGGGGAACGCCTCGGAACTGGAGCCGCAGTCCAGTGGCCCCGCTCCTGCCCAATAAGCCACAGCAGAAAAGTACACATTTGCACTACGGGTTTCCTCCCCGCCAGAAGTCCATTTCCCTGCACTAATAAAGAGGTGGAAAATTTGAAATGTGGATCAGGAAGTGGGCATCCGACTCCCCCAAGAAACAGGGAAGGCGAGGGAACACGGGGCAGCCTCTGCCACCGGGCACCGGCTCCTCGCCCGAGGGCACCGTCCAGAGGCGGAGGGCGCTGAGGACAAGCAGGCCTCGCGCTGTGGAATCCCCAGATCTTTTATTTAATTGTCCACATGCTCGTTTTGTGTCTCTCCGCCTGCTTGTTCTCTTCTTACATTAAAAAAAAAAAAAGATACTGAAATAGCTTGCCAGGAAAAACTCTTCATGTTTGCACCTGCTGCAAAATCACAGGAAAGCCGTGGCCGCCACAAGCGGGGGGCGAGGCCGAGGCAAGGCCGGGGGCTGCTGGCAGGTCCAGCGAAGCGGCCGCCTGTGCCAAGACAAAGCTGCTGCCGCCCCACCCCCAGAGGTTGCCCCGCGTGCAGAAGCACGTGGACCCGTCTTCAGGAGGGGTCCAGTCGGGAAAGGAAGGAACGCGTGGCCTTGGTGCCCGCAGCATAAGGACCGGCGTCCTTGGCACCCCCGGCTTTCTGGCTTGCAGCAAAAGGCTGGCGTGTTTCGAAGCCAGGGAGAAAATGCCCCTGGGATGACATTGAAGACGGGTCTGTTCAAGAGCCCACTCTGCCTCCGAGTTACCGAGGAAAAAGGAACAGGAAGGGTGAAATTAAGCGCTGTCAAACTTTATTCTTTGTCCTGAGAAATAGTAAGCTGCGCCTTTCAGAGCGTGCTATTTCCATGTGTAATTGGGATAATTGATAGCTTGAAGTCCCGAAGTCTAAGGGTGACGTGACAACGGGAGAAGGAGCCAGCACGACCTCGGGAGCTGGGATTTCGGTCGTGGGCCCAGTCGGACGAAGGGAGAGCGCTGCGAGCTGCCCATTCGGAAGGAAGCTCCCGGGAGACTCCTGGGGAAGCTGCGCTCTCTGTCACGGCGCCGCTGCCTGCGGACCGCGGCCTGGAGCCTCGTGTCCGCCTCGCGCTTCGGAGGGCCAGACGGCCCGGACGCCCAGGGCGCGGGGCCCACGCCACCGCCTTTCTCTGGCGAATTTTTCTGAAGTTGACCCAGAGAATTTTATTTGAATTCTGCTGACTGCCCGCCGGAGAGAGCGGCCACAGCGCGGGCAGCGCGGGCTCGCGGCCACAGCGGAGCTGTCCTCACGTGTGACGGCACCTTGTCGGGCCTCCAAGTCCCTCCAGCACCCCAGGGCCATGCAGCGGCGGCTCGGGCAGGAGACGGTTAATCAGCTGGCTCGGATCAGCGGGGCCCTGGGCAGCCGCCTCTGCATGCCCGGGTGATGGTCAGGAGACGGACAGGGGACCGGGCCCGGCGTCCCCGCGTCACCCGGGGGCCACACGCGCCGGTGCCGCGGGTCTTTCTTCCTCGTGCCCGGACGTGCCGCTGCCTTGGGTGTTTGCTCACCGGGATGCCGTCGGCACACCACGGCAAGGGCCGCCTTTAAACAGACACCTGCACGCACACGCCGAGCGGCGCAGCTCACACATTCCCGCGGGGCTCCTCGCCTCGGACACCCCCGGCAGGCTCAGGGCAGGCGGGGTTCGCGGCCACCAGCCGGCAGGACGGCGCTCCCAGCAGCGGCCTGGTGGCCCCGACACCCCACGGCCCCCGCCTGGGGGGATGTGACCCACCTCTCTGCCAGCAGAAAACAAACCCCCACTGCCCATTGCTTCCAAAGACTGGCGCAAAGTGGAAAACGAGTGTTTGAAAGCAAAGGCGCCCCGGGGGAATTCTCCTTTTGCTCCGAGCCCCTTTCCTCTGTCTGCGTGTGAGCCTGGCCCGGCCCTCGCGGAGGGAGCGGCACCCCAGTCACAGCGTGGCCGCATGTCTGGCACTTACAGCCCGTCCCTCCCCACGCTGAGAGCCTGGCAGACCCGGGAGAAACGCCCTCCTGGGCGGCACACGCGCCCCCCCTCACACGCAGGGTCCCCGCGGGCCCGCCCGGCGCCACCAATGAATCACCCTCTGCACGGAGCTAATTACAGGGGCGACTGTGCAAGTCACGGGAAGTTACCTGCGGTTGGCAGGCGGCCCTGGGGCAGCACTCACGCCTCAGGGCCCGAGACGGGAGCCCCACGGCCCAGGCTGGGGAGACGGAGCTCTGCACCAGCTCCAGCCACCCGACTTCCCTCCTTGTTTTTATTTGTCCCGGTGCTCAGGCCGCAGGGCGAGCTGGAGAGCCAGAGATAGGGAGTTGGCAGAGAAGCCCCCAAAGCCCCCAGCGGGGCAGGGGAAGGGGGGGTGTCTTTATGGAGATGCGTGTGGTGAACACAGTACAGGAGGAGCCCGCGGGCTCGCAGACCCACTGAGGCCATGGACAGGTGCCCGCAGGGAGGAGTCACCAAGGCCCAGGGAGCAGGACGGCGTGCAGACCCCTGGCTGGGGAGCGGGCCTGGCACCCCCGGCCTGCGCCGCCAGGCTGCTGCATAGGGGGTGCTTGAGGATGGAGAACTAGCTAGCACTCTTGTCTGAAAAGCATTTTAGAAGTGGAAAAGCACTTGAGAGCCTAGAATGAGGATCTTGATTTCCTCGAGCCTGTTCAAGGTTGTCCAGGCATGTGGACGGAGAGAGAAACAGACAGGCGGGCGCCCTTCTCATCACCCTCTGCAGAGGCCCCCTCAGGCGCAGGCCCGCTCTCTACCAGGACGGGGACAGCCGGCCCGGAAGCCCTCAGCTGAGTTCTGAGTCCAGGAAGGGGATGCACCCCCTGCGCATGGAGGCCTCGGGCTGCTCTCATGTCCACTCAGGGAGCAGGTGGGCACGACCCCCCTGCCCATTTCTGGAACACTATGCACTCTGTAGGGGCTAGTTGGAGCAGTGGGGGGCGCAGCCGAGCCAGCCATGTACATCCCCAAATGTTGAGAAATTGCATCCAAATGCCCCCCACACCTTCTGTGCTGAGATCCAGGAAACTCTAGAGGCTCTGCTAATCCAGCCTCGCAGATAGCGAGGCAACAAGGGAGTGTCCCACACCAGGTCCCTCCTTGGCAAGAGGGAGCACAGACGGGAGCCCCACCTGAGGGCTGGGCCAGGGCTCTGGGGAACTGTGCGTTTCGGGACACTGAAGGCTGTCTAGATGGGAACTGGGGTGTCGGGGTGCCGCAGCCACGCAGGGTGTGTGCACTGCCTTGCTGGGCAGACGGCGGCAGAGAGCCCCGACGTTGCTTGCCAGAGGTCCTGACCCATCCGTGCCTGATTTAGCTTTTCAGGTCCTGGGACTTAGCGACTCTTGGGCTCTGAGGCCGCGTGGAGGTGGCGCCTCAGGTGAGGCGTCCAACAGCACCTGGACGGCCCTCGGTCACGGGGACCAGCGGTGGGAAGATGCCTTGGGAGAGGCAGGGAGTGCTGCGGAGGGCGGGTCCCTCTTGCTGGTTTCTGAGCTCAGGTCTTTCCACAGCTGCCCTGGTTCTGGGGGGGGGCGGGGGGCGGAAGAAGAAGTGGGGAGGGGCATGTGCCTGGCAGCCACAGGCCTGGCCAGCCCTGAGGCCAGGAGGAAGCTGGCCTGGCTGTCCCACCGACCCCAACCCTTCTTCCAGGGTTCTAGCTCTGGTTAGAACAGTTGTCGGGCCTCCCTGCTGGGGGAGGGGTTAAGACCTGTGAAGCTGCCCGCAGCCTCTGCAGCACCAGTTCCATCCCCGGCCAGGGAGCTGCCCACAGGGCACAGCAGACCCCTCCTGTCTCCCCGCTGCTCCCCTCAGCAGTGGGCTTCACTCTATCTGCCTGTTTTGCTCCCTGCTCTGTCTCTGGTGGATCCTCCCACCCCCCAAGCCTCTGGCCTGCACCCCAGTTCTTGTATGCGTAAATAAAAATATCTTTAAAAAAAACCAGTTCTGTCACCCACTGGATCCCCCAGGCGCGGGGACCCCAAGCACCTTCTGCGGCGCCCACGCCCTTTTGCAAGGGACACGCCGCCAAGAGGCGCCCCGGGCCGGCTCCTCACGCTCCCCGCTCCAGCCTGAACCTCGAAGCTACTTTAAACACGCCATTTCCCCCGCATTAAGAGGAGGGTCCTTTTTTCTCTTTCTGTCTTTCCCGTAGATGAACTTTCAATGCAGGAGCCGCTCCTCCTGGCTGACCCCCCGCCGGGAGCATTGTCTGGAGGAGAATGGGAGAATCTGGGCGCTTTTGTGGAGGGGAACAGAGACGACAGGCATTATTATGATTTTGAATCCCAAGCCCTCTTTTCTTTCTTTCCTTTTATTTTTTCCCTGGATCTAACAGCTGTTTCCCATCACAACTGGTGTCTGAGAGACAGCGCAGAAGCGAGTGCTCCGGCACCACAATTGGTTTCGCAGGCCGCTAATCACTTACGCCCCGAGCCCATTTCCTCAGGGCGCCCAGACTCAGGGCCACTGCCCAGGGCACCCCAGCCCGTCCCCGTTCCCCCCTGGGGGTGCCGGTAGAGGAAACCCCCACCCCGGGGCAGGCGCCCCTCCCGGAGCCAGGGTCGGCGCCCCCTCCCCACCCGCCCGCCTCACACCCCCAGCTCCACATCAGCCCAGACATGAAAGCGGCTGCTTTGCTGGGGAGGCGGCTGTCAATGGCGCCAAATTATGCGTGTCTAGTTTTTGTGGCGTGATCTACTGCTGTTCATTAGGACGGACGGGGACCTCGTCTCATTTTTCTTAGGGCCGCGGGCGGGTCTGCAGGAGGCCCGGGCGGAAAGGCGATCTGTCCTTTGCTCGCTCAGCAACTTTGCTCTTTGGAATTTTTTTTTAATGAAAAATTTCCATGCAAAATAGCGGAACCAGGCCTTTGACACAGAGGGGATGGATGGACCACGTCCTGCACAAATCAAGTGCGGAGACCAAGGAGAAGCAGATCAGCCTCCAAGTGCCCGAAAGCCTGGTGCTGCCAGGCTGGGGGGTATCCTCCCAGGCGGCAGCCCCCCAGGCTGCAGCCCCCCAGGTTGCAGGCCCCTCCAGTCTGTAGGGTGCCTCCGCAGGCTGTGGGCCCCCCAGGTTGCAGGGAACCCCAAGCTGCAGTCCCCCCAGGCTGTGGAACCCCCAAGCTGCAGCCCCCCAAGATATGGGCCCCCAAGGCTGTGGGTCCCCCAGGCTGCAGGCTTCATCTCACACACAGAGGCCAGGCCGGGGGCCACATGCACACTAGAGTTGGGGGTTCACAGTGTATGCACGAAACACAGGCCCTGCAGCCCTCACCTGCGTCAGACTCTCAGGTAAAGGTGGGGTGCCCCCTGAGGGCAGAGGCCTGTCTGCTTCTGCTTCTGGGCTCCTGGACAGGGCTAAGGAGCCTGGGCCTCGTGCAGCCTGGGGTGGAGGGGAAGGCAGGAGCAGCTGGACAGCCCCGGGGGCCAGTGAGGACAGGCCACCCGGCGCCCCCTGCTGTCCACACGGGCCCTCCTAGGTGCCGCACCCCAGGCAGGCGCTCCGGCCCAGGGCCCTCACCACCGGGGAGCAGGAAAGCCCGGGCCCCTCCCGCCACCGGCCCAAGACGCCACTGGGCCTGGGGTGAGGAGCGGCCGCCGCGCAGCTGCCCAGCCGGGCCAGCGGCCTCTCCCAGCCAGGAGCCTGGCCGCGGGCCAGAAGGAGACGCCACCGTGCTGACCACCGCCCGGGGCCGGGGGGCGCCGGCTCCCAGCTCTGCGGGGCCCCTCGCGCCCCTCCCTGGCCGGCCTCCACCTGCCCGAGCGGGCGCTCGGCCTGTCCTGCCGTCCGAGGCCCGAAGGCACCTGGCGGGACCGCAGCGCTCGTGGACCCCACGCGGGGGGACGCCCCGTCCGCGTCCAGGGAGGCGGAGCCGCCCGGGGAGAAAGCGGAGCCGCCGGCGCCCGAGCTGGGGGGGCCGCGGGGCCGCGCGCTCGGGTCAGGCTCGGCCCTGGGGTAGCGGCGCCCCCGTGCCCTGCGCCTCGCGGGGACCTCTGCCCCCCCAGGGGCGCCCGCCCCGCCCCGCCCCGCCCCGCGAGCACCGCCGGCCCCGCCCGCGGACAAGCGGCCCTGCGGGGGTCGCGGGACGGGTCTGCGCGGGGAGGGCGGGCGCGGGGCGGGCGGGACGCGCTGAGGGCGAGGAGGGAAGAAACTCGAGGAAGGGGACGGGCTCAGCCCGGGTCCCATCGCCGGCCTCGGGCCCGCCCAGCAGGGGCCGCAGCCTGGCGCCCCCGGGGACGCTCCGCCCAGCGGCCCCTCTCCCGCCCTGACAGGTGTCCTGGGGTGCGAGGCCGGGTCCTCCCAGCAAGGCCCTGCTCTGCTCAGCTTTCGGGGGACAGCGGCACGTGTTTGTGCACCTCGGATGAGGCAGGAAGCCGCCGCCCTCGGGTCGGGAGCTGGGGGAGCCGAGGGCCTGGGTGGCCCGACGGGATGTGACACGGGACCTGGAGGCCCCGGCCCATGGCCTGTTCACACCCGCACGGTCTGGCCCCGGCCAGGTGTCACCTGCCCGGCCGCTGGGGTCCTCAGGTGCCCGGGCTCCAGAAGGACGGGCCGGGATGAGTCAGACAGGGGCAGGCCCTCGCCGCCTTTGTTTCACCTCCGGTGAAGATGCGGCTGAACCAGGCGTGAGCTGATGCATCCACCGGGAATGCTGCAGCAGGGCGGCTGCGGCGGGACCAGAGCCGGCTGGTGACACCTTGTGGCTGGAGAGGCGACGGCGTCACTCGGTCGCCTGCGCAGGCTGTGGGCAGCTTGGAGCCGCGGGGCTCATCCGTCAGCCGGGGGACGTCTGGCCGTAAGCGTGCCAGCCCGTGGGGCACCCAGCACCTTCCCCGGCACCCCACTGCCGGGCCTCTTCACCCCAGCTCTGGGCTCGGGATGGTTTGTCTGTGGTCGAGTCACAGCCGCAAACCCCAGCTCAGTTCATACAGATTCTCTGAGCCCGCAATGAGGCCATAGGTGGGGGGTCGGGCAGCAGATTAGACATGGGTCCCGCGCTCCCCCGGCCCAGGGAGACCAGACAGTGGGGAGCGCGGGCGGGAGATGCAGCCGGACATGTTCACTCACCTCAGTCTTCAGAGGGCTGTAAGGGACGCCTCCCTGGGTCTGGGCGGCTCTTGGGTCATGGACACTCAGAAAACTGCAGCATTTGGTGGAAGCAACGTTGTATTCCTTCTTTGTCTCCAGGCCACACTGCCTTCGCCCTGCCCAGCTGCAGGACCCTGAGAGAGGGGCTCCTGGCTAGGCCAGCCTAGGGCTGATTCTGGACATTCCATAACCTTTGTTAAACTTGCCTTCTGGCCAGCCTTTCAAGGAAGGGAACAACGGTACTGCCACACACAAAAGAATGTATAAATCTGCAATGAATGACAGCTTAAGAGCCAGGGCCCCCTTCCTGCAGGGGTGACCCCACCGGCACACATCCCAGCAGTCTCCACCACCCAAGGGGACCCGTCCCCACTGCGTGGCCAGAGTGGGTGCTCTGGGTGAGACACACGGGGTTTGCTCCGGCAGAGGGTTCCCAGGACTCCAGGAGGGAGCTTCTCCCCTGCCTCCCGCAGAGGTGGCCGGGGTCGCACGCCGAATGTGTAGGCTGAGGAAGGAGCTAACGGATGACTCAAACATTACAAGGAAAAGTTTTCAGTGAATAATGTAAATTCCTCTGTCCTGCCATTGTTCCGGTGAGGACCAGTCCGGGAAAGTGCTGTTTCATTCCCGTGCAGCCAAAGCCCCTTCTCAAGGCAACGGTGTCCCTTGAGCGCCTGGTCTAAGCAGAACGCTGGGCTAGGCACTAAAATACCGACCGAAATCATAGAGCCATTGCTCTTTGAATTAGCCTAAGGTTCAGAGAAGCACAAGAAGCGTTTCCCTTGGGCTCGCCGGGGAGCACAGCCGCAGAACACAGCGCTGCCAGCGCGCGGCCACGCGGCGTTGCGGAGACCTGGACCCCGCCCGGCCCCGGAAGACACGGGCCGTCCTCCCAGGGTCAGGGCAGGAGGGGAGTGAACAGAGGAGAGAAGCCAACCCGACCCGACCAAGCCCCCGCCTGCACATTTTCAGCAAAGGAAGGATCTATTTTCTGCTTTTTCAAATCCAGGTAAATGTGCAAGGAAGCGATGTCTGGAGCTGGGCGCTGACCTCCCGTCCCCACGTTGCCGCATCTCATAAAGCGCAGCTAACCGGATGATAGATGGTGAGGCCGCTTGGGCGGGAGCCAGCAGCTTTCTCCTTCTGTTCTGGGACCAGCATCCAAATTTGAGCCTGTGAAATGGCTTGGGCGATCTTAATTTGACAGTTGTCAACATTTCAAAATCATTGCCAAGTTCAACCAAATGGAAGTCTTTGATCGGGCCTGGCTCCGTGTGTGCGTGTGCGAGAGCGTGCGCCTGTGCTATGTCTATGCGAGGCCTGCCAGCCCGAGCCCGGTAATACACCTGTGCACCCTGCCGCCGTCGGGTCTCATTAGCCTCTCTCCACATGACGGATTCTCCGGGAGGGCGAGAGGAAACGGCGCTTCGACTTCAATAAGTTTGGCCCAAGGAGTGAAATTTGCAAGCGAGAATTTTAGGTTCGTGGGTGAAATTAATTAAACATTAAAACCTGAAAGAACGGAAATTCATCACCCAGACTATAAACTTTCACATAAAAAAGAGAATACATGGTGGATGAAGCAGGTCGTAGCAATTCCATGCATATATTCCTAAGCACAAACGTCTCGGTCTACGCTAATTTCAGGACCACTTACCCATTCAACATCAGTGGAAAAGCAGTAATAACAGTAATGAAAATAATCATGAAAGAAACAGAATTTCTGAGATTTGCCACGTACCGGTATTCTTTGAAAATGAAACGATTGGCACAGCAAATAGGAGCTCACCGTAGGGAAGTTACTGGAATAAATATGCAAAAATATGCAAATCCCCCATGGAGGGAGCACAGCTCAGATTGAGGGATCCGGTTCCTTTCTTCTACGATAATCACTCACAGAATCAGAGGTCACTTTGAAGCCAAATGCCACAAAAGCAAGAACAAAGGAGAAAAGAGATGCTTTTGGGGCTGCTTTCTTCTTGCTCCATTGTATTGGGATGATGTTCCCCCAAATTAAAGTCTTGTACAAGTGTAATGTGTAAATCCAAGGCCTGTTGGATACCAATCGGTCAGAAGTTTGCTGTACCAAGTAAATGCTTATGGGATCAAAACGTGATCGATCAAGGGCATAAGCAAACCCCCGTAGATGCAGAGGAGCGTGCGTGTGTTGTCTACACGAGTTGAGCTATGACTGACATCAACACTAAATATTTCCAGAACTGTCACCAGCTGCATGGGGCTGAGCTCACCCGTCACGAAGACATCGCCAACTTTAAAATCCTACAACCAGCTCGTTGGGGCCTGAGCAAGAGTCTGTGAAGGTTCTCGAGCTTGTGGTTGTAGCCAGAAACTCCAACAGTGTCTCCCCAGCACACACTCTGCCACAGAGATGTGGTGTCCACACTGGCGTCCCCCCTGCCTGGACACGGGCCTCCCACAGGCACGCACTGGACGCCCGGCTCTGGGGCCTCGTCCTGGGTGACTTTGCAGCCCTGCTTTGGACTTCTATGGCAAGAGCTAAATCAGGTTTGGTGGAGGGAAGAGAATTCCCACATGGTGTCAACAGAGAAACAGTCTCTTCGTGGCCATTTTCCCAAAGGTTCTACAAATGATCAGCTTGTGCATGAGGACCGGCAGAGGTAACAGGGCTTCATGATGTCCACCCACAGCAAGGAAGCCCGCCCGCCCGCCCACGGCCACCAGTCTGGGAGCAGGGACCACACCCCAAGCCAGAAGCTCTGTGGGGTGCAGGTAGAGGGAGCCTCAGACCTTCCACTTCTGAGCCGACAAATTTACATCCCAATATTTTGTTGTTTTCACTGAGACTCACGTCTAAGATTACCGTGGATTTGCGGGCAGCGGGACAAAGTGACCCAGCAATCCCGGACCCTGGCTGCCCGGGGGCAGCAGCTCAGGTCGGCGTACGGTGGCACGAGGCTGAGCCAGGGAGTTGGTCGAGACACACATCATGCCCATCCCTGTAGGGTGCCCCGCTGCAGCCACCCCTGCACCCCTGGCCCTCCCACCCCATCCTTCCTTGGGCTGGGAATCCCCAAGAGGATCCTCCATTTCTGAAAGTTTACATCAAAACTGTTCTGTAAACAAAACCAAATTTTACAGGACTTGTGGGTTGAATGATTTGGCTGGAGAGTCATCCAGGGTGTGCACCCGCTGCCGAGTGGCGCCCATGGTGTGGAGGGACTGTAGCCCACTGAACCCCCAAAGCCATGGCTCTGAGCATCTGTCCTGAGGATGGCAATGAAGGGGGCAGGGGGCAATCTCAGCAGCAAACACAGCAAGTAGACGTGGTAAGCGCCGTGGGTGTGGCTCTTCCTGCCCCCCCTCCACGCAGGGCTACACTGCGACTGCAGACCAGTGATCCCCAGATATACCAGAAGTCACAGGGTTGTCAAAAGATCCTCAGGGAGGGGAATCCTGGAATCCAGTAGTCTATCCTCAGTCTCACGAACACAGGAGTTCCTCAACATATTCCTGTTTCCCCCTTTTTTTAAACAAACTCTTGTTTATGTGATTTCTCTAAGCCATTAACTGTTGTGGCAGCAAACCTGTTCACAACTACAGAGATTATTTCAGATTATTCTCAAAGCTTTTTACCCAACTGCCACTTACTAAGAGTTGTCATCCAGTAGTCCATGACCCTGTCAGGTAGGTGAGTGAACACTATTTTCTTAACTCAGAAGAACATTAGGAAATCAGAAGGGTAGTTTTCTTTTTTCTTTTCTTTTTTTTTTTTGCAAATGCTGTTTGTGTACACATCCTTCAAATAACACAGCCAGATATGTAAATAACTGCACCTGTGAGAGGTTATTTTCAGAAAAACATCTGTTCTATCTGGGGTCAAGGTACAGAAGAGAAGTTAATTTACATGCTAGTGTTTATACAGAGCAAAAAATACTTCCAGTGCCTCTTAGGTTCTCAGTGATTTACTTGCCAACTTTAATGTTCACTACAACATTATAAATTAATATTTTGATCCCATTTTGCAAGCAAAGAAACTGAGACTCATATACTGTTCAAGGTCTTACAACTTCTAGTTCTTTTTATTTTCCTTATAGTAAAGAAAATAGAAACTTTACTGATAGTCATAAAATACAAATAAATGGAAAATCATTTCTAGGTAATGCCTCAGTGTTTTAGGTACGCTATTTTTCCCAAAATGAATCAATGAATTCCACAAGTTCCAACTGATATCCTAAGAGAATTTCAGTGAAATCTGGTTAGCTGGTTCCAAAGTTCATCTAATAGAGAAAATATGCAAGACAACTATAGGGCCATAAATGACAGTGAATACTTGTCCCAACAGATAAAAGTGTAACATGAAACCTCAGTAATAGAGAAATATCACATTATGAAAGGGACTGACAATAGAAAAAAATAGAAAACAGAAATAGAAGGTTTACCAGAAGCAATGAAATATAGAATAAATTTTGTTTGAAATTAATGGGGATAAACTATTTAACAAACCCTCCTGGAACAACGGGCTATTGGGGGGGGGTATTAAGTCATGACTCAGTCTCCCAATATTTGTCACGGAAAATTCAAGGTGTCTTTCTAAAATGAAAATGAAATATAAAAGATAAAGTAATATAAGAAAATACAGGATGATCGTTTTTATAATCTCAGTTGGGGATACTTTCATAAATCAAACATCCAAAGCCATGAAATAGTAAATGATTTTCTCTATTTCTGTAATTTTATAAGGAAAGACAACATAAACAAAAATAAGAGTGAGAGATTTACAGTAGTGAAAGACCAAAAAGAATTAAGGTTCACAAAATACAAGCGCCCCTTCAAATCAATGAGAAAAAGTAAATCCAAAAAGAAATTGATACACATTTTGCACAAGAGAGAAGTTTAAATGGCACAAAATTTATGGAAATACAATTAGTTATACCAAAAATCAAGAAAATATGAAGTAAAATGAAATCATGAATTCTGCTTCTGGTACTGACAGTCTAGCTTATTTTAGACTTATTTCCTACAGACAAAAACTTTGGGAAAAATATAAAAAGTAACTAATTGTAGAGCAATCAGAAGAAAGCAAACTAAATGGGAGTTGAAACTGGGGAACTGCACAGTGATATGTGAGATTATGTGCTTTTTACTGAGGCAGCTGAGCCTCAAAGCAGAAAGCCAGAGATCACAGGCTTGAGAGTTCAGAGTACAAAACTGGGGGGCTGCCAGAGTGCTGGAAACTGAAGGGGGAAATCAAAAGAAAGACATGAGGCATGAAGCCCCAAATTCAAACATGAAATCTTCCCAAATTCTCAGCTAATTTGTATACACACCAGGAAAGCTTTAGGTGAATCAGTGGAAAGCAGAAGTTAAGAGATTTAACTCCAGGGCCCACCATGGAGATGACTAGGTGTGTAGTTTGAGTCTAGCGAGCCTAGTTGACTGGCAGAATACTCTTCAAAGGAATATAACAAAGTCCAGAGTCTCTCCAATGTTATATCCACACTCTCACACACACAACCAAAAACTAGTAGACAAGCAACAACAACAACGAAAAACTATGAAAATGTGAGCATAGTCAAGAGGAAATTAGATAATAAAAACCAACTCTAAGACACGACCTAGACATTAGAATTAGCAAAAAATGATTTAAATCAAGTTGCAAACTTACAAATTAGTTCAAAATTTTGAAGGAAATTGTAGTCATAATGAGTAAAAAACATGAGAGGACAGCAGAGAAATTATTATAGAATTCAAATCAAAATTACAGAACCATTTTGCTAACTGAAATTTAAAAATGACTGAAAATGGCTAAAGAACAGAAGAAATATTCAGTAAACTTGGATAGATAATACAGTGTTATCTCAGTAACAGAGCTATTGTAAGAAAAAATGGTACCTCAAAGACCTGAGGGACAATATCAAATGGTCTCTCTCTCTCTCTGTCTCTCTCTTTTATACACACACACACACACACACACACACACACACACACTTGGAATCCTGAGAAGAAGCAAAAAATTCAGGATTTTGTGAAAATTCCCCAATTTTTTGAAAAATCTCAACATAAAGATCAAAGACTCTCAGTGAACTCCTTGTAGGAAAAATTCAATAGGGGGAAATCGTGAAAGCAGCTGAAGAAAAAGAATATGTCTATGTCACAAGAAAACCAGATACTCACATCAGAAGCCATGCAGGTCAGAGGCAAAAGGGCGACACCTTTAAAGTGTCAAGAAACCAAGAAAGCGTCAGCCTAGATTCTTGAAATAAGTTCCGGGCTTGAACACAAACACTGGAAGCGTCAGCTCATGATTGCCATAATAAACCTCAGGCTGGTTCAGAGGAGATTCAGGGCTGCCGTCTATGCTGGAGCTCCCAGGCTGGCCCTCCATCTGTGTCCGCCAGAGTGCTGAGCCCACTTCTCTTAGTAAAGAGAACAAGGGAGGAGCCAACTACGTGGACGCCAGTCTCGGTCACCTGGCAAAGAGGATGGCCTGGCGTTCGGTCACCCAAAGTAAGATGGCAAAGCCCCGTGACCTCCCAGCTCGCCAGTGAAGGACCCTATACCCAACCACAACCTCCTACTTTCTGATGTCGCTATAAAAAAAAAAGAACCAGAAAAAAGCCAGGACATTAGAAAAGAGGTCAGTGCAACTTCAAGCAGCTCGAACATGCTCAACTTCCAACCAGCCTTTCCCGAGTGCCCGTAATTTGCCATGATGGGGCTTCCAGGCGCCACATGGGCTTTTCCCAATTCCCCCGAGTTCTGCAGCCATCCAGGCTGGGCAGACTCACCGTCGGGTCTCGCTATTTGAAAGGGAACTTTGGAAGCCTTGGCATCGTCTTCACAGGGTTTAATGGTGAGCAGGGAAAGCAGCGGCCGGGGGCACCTCCAGCCCCAACCCAGGGTGACCCGCCCTTTATCCCTCCCTCCTAGGCTCAGGTGTGCACACTTGCGCGTGTGCACACACCAGGCTCAGGTGCTTGCCGTCAGGTACTCGTGCCCCACCCCACGCGCCTTCTAAGTTAACAAGATCAAGGCCGCAGGTGATGGCCACAGAGGCCAGTGGCGTAAAAGCCAAGAGCTCACTAACCCCACACCCCCACAGCTCGGAGACTCGCCCAGTTGGGAGTAAATCTACTTTGTTGACACTGGGGCCCTGGCCAGCCCCTCTGCTCTCCCAGCCCTCCCTGGAGGGACCACGCACAGTCCCAGGAGCGGGGCGGCCCTCCCGTCTCCTCATTCCTCACCCGTCTGTAGGTCAAGAATCCCAAGAACAGGATCATGCTGGAACCTTCTCCCCGGAGGGGACCGAGTCCAGAGACTGACAGTAACAGTCAAAACAGTCCATCAAGTGAATGAAATGGAGCCTTAGCATCTTTTATTTGCCCGCCGTCAGTGCTTCTAACGCCAACTCTGGAGACAGCGATGCGAGGACCCTAGCGTCCCATGCCGTCCTCCTCGTGGGCAAAGTCTCCTGCTCTGGGCAGAGCCACGGGCAGCTTCTGTCGAGGTGCAGACAGGTCCCTCCTGCCGCTCCCCAGAGGTGATCATTCCCCTGCACTGAGAGGCCCCGCACGCCACAGGCCTTTACAGCCTGTAGAGGGCACCAGGCTGAGGGCCTCCCTGGGGAGCAGGGTGAGTGGGGCAGGTTGGGGTTCTGTTCCTGCACCGAGGCCATGAGGTGCAGCTCCAGCTGATCCTGCATTTTGATCCCGCTGATACCAGGAGACAGCAGGGCTTTCTGGGGATTGCAGCTCGGGGGGACAGCAGCGGGGCGAGCAGGGCTGCAGGAGGCCCCTGGAGCAGAGACACTGTGGGGTCCCAGCGCCCAGCCTCTCACCAAGGAAAGGGAGCCCCTGCCTGTCTTCACATGCAGCTGTTGGGGTCGCTCCCTGCCTCCCTCCCACGGGGGAGTGGCTCTCGGGGACTGCACCTGCTTGGGTGTAAATAACAGGGATGCGCGGGGAGCCCCCTCCATTCGTCACCTGCACAGGTTTGACGAGGAAAGCAGGTCGTCCAGTGCAGGGTGCTCTTTATGCAGAGCTGCCCAGGTGTGGGCTCAGTCAGGAGGCAACGTCCACGCCCTCCCAGCGGATTAGCGGGGCTCCGGGCCATAACCTTTTATGGCATGTGGAATTCCAGAACCTCTGATTAGCACAATATTTACATATCCTTCCGTAAAACGTTCCTCCTAGAAAGGCATGAAGTGTCGTAAATTTGTTTGGCCTTTAGTCTGGACTACGCGTGACCTCCGAATTCAAAGCAGGGTGCATTAACCCAGATTACTTTGTCTTGTGATAGGGGCCCATTAATGGGACGCCCATTGACCCTCTGGGGAAGGGCTGGCCTTCCAAGCCAGGAACACCCACGGAGGGAGGTCTTCTCAGTAAAATTAATAGTCGCCACTTACCCGCACTACCTTGACCATCTGATCCCACTTACATGCTTCTGTATAAGAGAAATAGTCACGTCTAAATCAGTCTTGATTTAATGGCCTCAATAGGATTTGAAATGGTGGAAATTTACTGGAAGTTTTCAGGACATCCCTGACTTATTGCCTCACCGCCCTATGGGAAGCGCTCGCCAGCCATGGACTTGGGTCACGGAGAACAGGGGCACATCCTGTTCGCACGCCGGGATCAATACACGCTTTATCGTTTCATTTGCCAAATAACACCATCCCCCTGGGGGGCTGGCTGTGGGGAGCCCTGGCCCGGCTGCCTGCTGGAGCGGGGGGTGGACTGGTGATGGTGGCCACAGGCCACAGGAAAACAGCGCCCCCTACAGATCAGTGGGCTCGTGTCACTGTGCAGAGTGACTTCAAAACAGCAATTTAACCTAGAAAAGGTTTCCATAAACTGAACTTTGCCAAGAAAGAGCCACCTTCGCCCTGGAGTTTCTCCTCAGAGAGACCGAGGAGTGGACTCTCCTTTTCCAGAAACAGCCTGCAAATCTCGCTTACTCTAACATGCGCAGCCCCTGGCTCTGAGAAGACAGATGTGCTATTGCTACCTTCTTCCCCAAACCGGCCTCCCTCCAAGCAGCCGCAGCTGGAAGGCCTACCTCAAACCAGCCTGGCTCCCGGCTCCACCCAGGCCTGCGCATCCAGTTGACAGGGCGTTTGAGGAAGAAATAGGTGGGTTTTTAACTTTATGAGCTTAAGCTCCACACCCTGCCCACACCGAGGCAGTAGGAACCCATCTCCCACCAGGAGACGGCGCTGAGGGTTGTGCAGGGGAGGGGCGGGAAGGACTATACACGCAGACCTGGACCTCCAGCCCCTCGCCCCCCCCCCCGCCAATGGACATGTATTGTCTTGTCCCTTGTTGGTGCGAAGGACACGCGGCTGAGACAACCAAGCTAACAAAACAGCTGGGAAGTTGGGCGCGGCAAGAGAGGTTGCGCGGGCAGCTCACCAAGAGCCCAGGGTGGCCGTGGGGTGGGGGGAGGGCCAGTGCGCGGAGACGGTGCATTTTTAAAAGCTTTATTGTCTGCGGATCTTCCACTCATCACCAATCGCAGGGTTTTTCAGATAGCCCTCTGCTTATTAGTAAAATAAAAAAGGCAACTTTTTACAGCTTCGTTTTCTCAGCATCAGGAATACACATCCCAAGACATTTTTAAACACTCACAGGAAAATATTTTTGCCATTTAAAGGTTCAGGGGGAGGTCCAGAGAGGCGGTCGCTGGTGTTCAGTCCTACTAACGCGCTTATTTAGAAAATAACTCCAGTCTGACAGGTTGCTCTGCCTTGAAAGGAAAATATTCAGAGTCCATAAAAACCCACGTGGACAAAAGTGAACCCTCCGAGAGGAATATCTCCATTTCTTCCAAGCTACACAGTTTAATCCCAGCCCCTGTCTAATTGTCTGCGTTTATCTGACGTGGCCCAGCCGGGAGGCGCAGAGGTGACCGGACGTCCACGCCGGCGGGTGCCGCCCCGGGGCCTGGTCCTCCCTCTCCTGTGACTCTCCGGCCACTCATGGCCATGAGATCACAAGCAAAGCTGCCGCTTTTGTCTCAATTTGTTACTAAAAATGCAGAATTAGAGAAAAACGAGCAAAGTGTAATAATTCCAGGGGATGTGATTGATAGTGTCGGCACGTCACGAGCTTTAATATTATCAACTGGGTTTTATGTCACTCTCTTCTAATAGTGACATATTTAACGATTTACGACTGGATATAATACTTTTATGGGGTAAAATGATATTATTAGATGATGATGCTGTAGTACTTTGTCAAATTCTTGTATATTAAATACAAAGAAAACCTGTAATAACAATACGGGAGAAGCAGCCACAGGGCCCGCACGCCTCGCGCACCCGGCCTTGCGGAGGCCCCGTCTCCAGGGAGCCCCACATTCCCTCTGAGGCCTCAAATAAGAGGCAAGAGGTAGATTTTATCTCTTGGGGGCTGGAAATCATTTATTGTCCAGGCCGTGCTCCCTGGTGGGCTTTATTTTCAGTCAGTGCCCCGCCCTCCCCGCCCAGGCCCGGGAGCCACACAGGGAAGCGGCGCTGACGAAGGTTCTGGTGTTGCCAGACAAGCCGGCGGGCGGCACCTAATGGGCCCAGCGCTTCTGGACGCGTCTGTCCAGAAATGCAACCTAAACCTCTAACGCGACCTGAAAGGCAGGTCGGATTTCAGTGGCGCAGAACGGAGCAGGTGGCCTGCGGAGAGGGCGGGGCAGCGCAGGGGAGCAGCAGGCTTTGCCCTCAGGTGCTCAGATGCCGGGAACTCACCAGGGAGGGGCTGGCTTCTGGGTCCTTCCGTGTGCCGGGCACCAGGGCAAGCATTTCAGGCGTTTCCACGCCTCTTCCCAAGATTCTGGGCTGCGCTGTCCTTGTGTAGGACCCCACCCCCCACTCGGCTCCTGGGGCGGGGGCATCATGGCGTCACGTCCCTGAGGCTCGTCGATGAGGCACTGAGCACCTGTCCTCCTCGCCTCGCTCTTTGCGAGCAGCAGGCTGCTCACAGGGAGGAGGGGGCAAGCAGGTGAAGGTGCGGGGAGCAGAAGCAGGGCAGGGCCGCCCCACCCTCGTTTCACATGAGCTCACGATCCGGCACCAGCTGGAGTCTGGCAGGGACTCCACCCAAGACTCCAGCAAGCTGGGTGCTCAGTGGGGGACCCGGCTTCCTGGCACCCGGGGGCGGTATCCACCCCCAGGAAGGCGCAGGGCAGGGGATGTCACAGCGAAGGCAAAGGTGTCTCGAGTCCTGGGCAGCTCGTCCTGCCCTCCCAGGCCCACATTTGTACAAGCAGAGGCCTCCAGCGCCCGGACTCATCACCCTGCTCTGATGGCAGTGAAGGCGAAAAGCCAGTCTGCCTCACCAGCTTGGCCAGCCTCTTGGCCAGTGGACAAGGCCACCTGTCCACGCCCTCCTGCTCCCCACCTCGCACCCAGCAGGCGGCTCGGGGAGACCCGTCTCAGCAGAGTGAGTGCCACATGGACGGGCTTGCCGGCGCGCGCTCAGCAGCAGTGACCAGGCTCTGCGACAGGGCTTCCTGTGGTCACCCAAGACGCGGACACTGGGGAAGTCGAGCTGATCGCACGGGAGGGCTGGAGCAGCCAGGCCGAGCCCAGACAACCGCTGCCCGGGACTCGGCACCGCCTGTCCCGGCCTCATTAACGCCCCTGAGCCTCGGAGCCGACCGTTTATCTCCGAACCCCAGCGTGCGCGTAACAAGATCACCCTCGAGAGGTGGCTGGTAGATGCAAATAAGATGCGGCTATGGGGAGCACAATATGTTTTAGACGAAAATAGTTCATTAAAATGCCACGAAGCGCAGGGGTGAGTGGGAAGAGGGGAGCGTGAAAAGCCAGCTTCGAACTCGGTGAGAGAAGAATCCAGAAGACGGCGAGTGATCCAGCTGCACTGTTACCAATGTTATTATTTCTAAAGCACGTTCCGGGAGGAAGACAGCCTCCAAACACGGTGGCGCCGTCTCTATTTTCACATCACAGCCGCGAAAACATGAAACAAGGCTGCGCCGCGTCTGCCAAGGAGCAGGCACTGGAGCTGACCACGGCCAGGGGCGAGCCGGCCCACTCCGCGTGTGTGTGCCTGCAGCGCAGCGATCTTCACAGCATCCTGCAAACCCCGAAAATGTTAGGGGGACGTGGAGGCGGCTGTTGGCTACATCCTTCTCCCAAGGGAATAAAGTGTCTGACCGAAGCTCCAACAGCACAGAAGTGCCAAGAAACAAGAAGCAAGTTACTGTCCTGGAAGAAGTGACTGGAAGTGCTAGTCAGTGTGGGCGTCCATCGGGTCTCAGCCCGAGCCCCTGGGTGGCCGTGCGTGCGTGGCCGTGGTGTCCACTCCCGGCAGGCGCAGACAGGGGCTGGCCTTGGAGGTGGAGGGCACTGGCATTTCCTCCTGTGCCCACCGGCTCTGCGGGGGCCGGGGGGCGCCCCCAGGGATGTGTACCGGCCACCCCCGAGACCGCGGACCCCAGCAGCTCCCAGGTGAAGGTGTCGGAGGGGGCACTCTGCTGAGTCTCAATTTGTCAAAAATCATAAAGCAGCCATTTTCTAGGCCGCAGCGCCCGAGCTGACTGCAGGGACGGTTTTACACCATGACATGTTCGCGGCCCATGGACCTGCCAAAACAAGCAAAGTTTTTATTTTACATGAAGTCAATTGGACCAAGAGCGAGACACGTTTAGGGGTGGAGGCAAATTCCACGGCACCAGCAGCGCTGAGCCCTGGAGTAGAGCGGGAACCTTCCGAATGGCCTGGAGGACGCGTGAGCACGGAGGAGGCCCGCACGGGCGGCAGGGGCCGGGGCGGTGGCCCGTGTCGGATCCGCCTCCAGGGCCCGGCTGTGTTCACGGGCAGCACCGGAGCCGTCCGCCCAGGGGAGAGGTGGGCCGGGCCCGGAGGTGGCACCGGCGAGGCGGGAGAAGCGAGTTCTCCAGCGAACGGGCTGCTGGGTGGGTGCGCATCCAAACTGCTACTTTCTTGTTCTTAACCAAAGATGGGAGAATTGGCCGCAAACCAGAATGGCAAGAGGACAGTAACTGACATGCTCAATAAAAACAAAGTGGAAAGGAAGGGCCTGCTCCGAGCGGGGAGCGTCCCGGCGGCGCTGCCGGGGAGATGCAGGGAGGAGGCTGAGGCCGGGCGGGGGCCCTGGAAGGGCCCTTCTAGAGGCCGAGGCAGCCCCGGCGTGGGGGCCTCTCCCAGGTAGAGTGAGCTGCAGCCGCCGACGGTCTGGGCACGCCCGCCAGCGAGCAGGACGGCCGGACGTGCGGCCCAGGGTGGACCTGAGGGTGAAAATGCAGCAGCAGGAGGAGGCCGCGGGGCGGGCCAAGTCGCCAGCCCACAAACAGCTCGCACAGTCGACAGGTTTGGGGAAAAGGCAGGTTCCGCCCGAGCCTGTCAGCGGGCGGTGTACACAAACCTGCCCGACGCCGCGGCGGTCACCTCTGCCCCGACGGGATCCCAGGCCGTTCTCCTTTGTGCTTACCTGGCTTTCCCAAGTAATGATTTTTTTTTAAAGTGTTTCATTTAATGTTAAAGGAAAATCACTTGGAATAAGAAAAAAGTGGAGTGGACGGGAAGAAGTTGCTGGCCCGAGTAACGGCCCAGAAAGAAGAAAGAAGGAAACAGCAGCAGAGCAGGCAGGGCGGGGGCGGCCCTCGGGCACCGGAGCCCAGCAGTGGCCCCCAGGCGGCCGTGAGGACCTGGAAGGCAGCTCAGGGCCCCGGCTCCGCGCAGCCCGGGCCAGCTTGGCTCAGCCGCGATGCGGGACCCAGCCCCGCCGCCACCACGGGGCCTTCCGGAGCCTTCCCCCGGCGCACGTGAAAGGGGAGGGTGGCTGGGGGTGCGGGACACGGGACCTGGACACGTCCCTGGGGTGGGGCCGCCCACCGCCTGGGGCTCTGCACCTGCGCGGGCCAGGGCAAGGGGCGGTGGGGCTCAGGGCCCGCCTGGAAGACCCCCGAGGCCGGGTGGGGGCAGGCGCGCTGGGAGGCAGGCAGGGCCCAGCTCCGGGCGGCTCCAGACCCCGCGTGGCTCATCAGATTGAGGCCATTTCCATGTCACGTCCCGAGTGAAGAGTGTCGCTTTCATTAACCTCGTCTCTGTGCCCAAGTCAAGTCAATTGAGAGCAGGCAGGAGTGATGGCGCTTTCTCCAGACCAGATTACTGGAAGTTCCCACTTTTTTCCCACATCATTTGCCGGTGTTGGTGTTGCTGCCAAGACCGACCTATAAAAGGGTCATTTTTCAAACGCGCGAGGGTGGGACGGCGCGACAGAGGCCTCGGTCTTCCTGCCGCGCTGGCCAAGACGGGCGGGAGATCACGCACAAGCGGGCACGGCGTGGGGGTGACCTCGGGCCCCAAGCCGAGGCACCACTGGGTGGCGCTCCTGGCTGCCGTGGAGTCCAGGGGAGAGCACCCAGCACCCCCATGTCCCGTCCCGGGCAGGGCAGGCTGGAGAGACACCACCGGGCAGCACAGGCGTCTCCAGCCTCGTGCCCAGGGGTCGGCGCGGAGCCGCTGGGCACTCGGTCAGCATGGTCGGGGCAGGTCCCCGAAGAGCACCCGGGGCCCTCAGCTGTGACAGCAGGAAAGGAGAAAGCTGTGTCCTGGAGGTGCCCTGGGGGGCTCTGGGAGCCCAGGGGTTTTGGGGGGCCTTGGGGGCCCTGGAGTTGCAGGTGCAGTGCAGCCCAGTGGAGGAGAAGGGCTGTGGTCGTGGAAGACACCAAAGAGGCGGAGGCTTGAGGCTCCGTGCACCTGCCACCAAGCAGGCCTCTTCACCCCACGCTCAGGGCTGCCCGGAAAGCCCTCAGGAGCAGGAGGGCTGTTCAGAGGGTGCCTGTGACTGGCTGGAGGTCAGGGGGTCGGGCTGGAGGTCAGGGGCCGGGCTGGGGAGCCAAGTGGAGCTGCTATGGCGGTGACTGCATCAGCGCATAGGTCAGCGAGCCGAAGCCACTCTCAGTATTCTGGGCATGACGTGGGTCATCACTGAGGCCCACACAGTGTCGGGGGCTGGTGGGTAAACTCTGGGGCAGGACTGGGTGTTCCTTGGGATGCCCTCGAAGCCATGGCAGCACGGCATCTCGCGGGAAGGGGTGGCTCTCTCAGGCGCACTGAGCTGAGCACGCCCAGCGTCCACCTCTACCCCTGCCTCTGCGGGCCCCTCCTCCGAGGACGCGGGGCCCTGAGCCCTCAGGATGCCTGTCCCTGCCATTGAGTACCTGGAGGACGCAGGTGGGGGCAGGGCGCTGTCTCCTGTGGGCCCTGGGAGGGAGCAGCGCCCGTGGGGCTGACAACAGAAAGCCCAGCCCAGCCCAGCGGCCAGGGAAGGAGGCGCATTGGCCAAGCCCCAGCGCCTGCCTGTGCCCCAGCTCACGCCAGCGCACACGCTGGCTGCAGGTGGTACAAGGGTCGGCGCAGGGGCCGCCCGGAGGGAAGCAAACTCTCTAACATGGCGCAGGGCTGAAGACCGACAGGAACCCCACGGGTGACTTGCCGCTGCGGGGCCTGGGCAGTATGAATTCATATTCCTTGCATCCCTTTTGAATGAGCAGATAGAGCGCCCAGGAGGATGCCTCTCCCCTCTCCTGTGCTAATGTTCACCTCCTGTTTTCCCTTTTTCTGTGAAAATGGCTGCCCAACACCCTGAGCACTGCAGAGACATCATTTCTCTCTTACATTCTCATTTACTGATTTTTTGAGTTTTCAAAGCGTGAAAGGCAGTTAGACTCACGCACTTGTTGCAGGGATGTTGCTGTATTCCACAGGCATGTCCAGGACAGCAGTCGCACGTGAGCACTGGGCTGGCGGTGAGGCCGGCTGCCCACTCACTCTGTCCTGAGTGACTGCTGTCTCCCCGGATGCCCTTGGGCCCTCTCTTTACCGCCGTCTTCCGGAAGGCTGCTCGGGACACTGCGTTCACCGTGCACATCTACCGTCTTCTTATTTTTGAAAACCAAGGTGACATTTATTTATTTCTTGGCACGTCCTCACTTTCCAATCCTGCTAAGGTCACCCACAGCGATCTCATCTGCAACTGGTTTCCACGTCTGCACACAGCACTCATGCGATACAGGACATTGCGATGAATTTCAAAATCTTGGAAACACCGCCACAATTTCATGTCCCCACCTCCCTCCTCCCACCTTCCCTCTCTCCCCCGGCTCACCTTCCCTCTCACCCTTCCTCAGAATGCCAGTCACATGAGGCATGCGGTCCAGGCACGCGCCCCGCCCTTGAGAAGCAGCCCCAGTTCACAGCTCCTGGCAACACAATCTAGAAGCTACCGAGAAACAGCGTGTGGTGCCAGGCCCCAGAGGTGCTGGCCACGCATCCCTCTGCCAGGCTGGTGTCCAGTGAGAAGCCATGGAGTGACCTTATGAGCTCATCATCACACTGGCTCACGCAGAGAGTTCACAGGTCTCTGCTCTGCGGCCTTGCACCAAGCAGAGGCATCTCTGTTCCCTAAAGTAGGACCTGGAAACCCCCAAGGACAGCTCTGCCGAGAGCTGGCTGACATGGCCTCTATCAGCGAATGCTTCCTAATAATAGTGCAGGTTTAAATTCGTGTTCCCCAAGCAAACCTGTCTGAAGGGGCTCCTTAATTTGGTTAATTACAAGTCAGTGGAGACCCAGCCGAGGGCCTCACTTCTGTGGGCTGCTGGGAAGCAAAGGCAGCGGAGCCTGAGCTCCATCTCCCCACTGCACCCGAGCCCCGCCCCCCATGGGCCCAGGCAGGTCTCCATAAAGGCGCAAGGTCCCATCTGGACTGTGTGCCTTGATCTCCTGGCAGCATTTAATGCATTCGAAGCTCCCCCCACCCCGCAGCTCCCTGCCCCCTCCTGTACCCCGCCGGTGCACTCTTCACCCCAGGAGCTCCAGCGCCTCTGGATCCTGGGAACTCCTTTATTTTGATTTTTCCCTTAGAGAGCTCCTGTCTTTTCCTGACTTTAGCCATGAATAACTAACCACACACAAGTCTTTCCTTTCCATCATACCCCTCCCCAAATCTTAAATCTCTGTTTCTGTTTTGTTTATTTTTGGAAGCTTTGATCTACACGTGAAGAGGATGATGGTGATGGTGATAAGGGGGTGGTGATGATGGTGATAAGGGGGTGGTGATGGCAGGACACTGCTGCCGGTGGAGGGAGTCACGACGGTACCAGGGACTGATGGCAGAAACGGCGTGGCTCAGGTGAGGTGATAATGGTGGTGGTGACTGTCAGCAGGTGAGACACAGGTGTAAACTACTCGAGAGGAGATGGTCACTCTTGAGGTAATTTGAAGAGAGAAGGAGACGCGCCCACTCTAAGAAACGTGCAGGTCCCTGAAAGATGAAAACTAAACAATGAGCCTCCATTTTAACCGGACACTTGAATTCCAAGAGCTGGGGAGGCGCAGCGAGGCCGGCTGTGCCCAGGCCGATCCCCCGGACGCGGCGGCGCCTGCGGGAAACCCGCTCTGCAGCCCGGGCCAGGCCGGCCGCCCGCGGCGCCAGGCGGGTGCGGGTTTCGGGGCGGCACCGCGCGGGGAGCCGGGCAGTGAGGGGAGGGCCCCCCGTGGGCCGCGAGGGGTCCCCCGTGGGCGGCGTGGGCGCCCCGGGGCGCGGAGGCCCTCAGGGGCGCAGGGCGCGGAGCCGGCGAGGACGCCCCGGGGCGCAGCGCCTCGAGAGCTGCTGACCGGAGCCGGAAACGGAGGTTCAGACGCGTCAGAGGAGCCGTTTTCCAGTGAGACACGGCGGGGCGCCCGCGAAGTCGCCTGCGCGGGGCGGCCGCCCGCTCCTCGGGAGGGCGGGGCGCGGGCGGGGTCGGGCGGGGTCGGGCGGGGCGCGGCCCCCGCCCCCTTCGCCGCCCCGCACCGGGAAGGCCTCCCGCTCCGCGCCGGGGGCGGCCCCAGCGCCTCTTCGCGGGCGGGCGGGTGTGTCCGCTGGCCGCGGCCTGGCCCCCCGGAGGCCGGCCCGGGGGACCCCCAGGATGCCCCCGCCTGGACGAGCAGGGCAGCGGCCCCGGGCGGACGCAGACCGCGCGCGCCGCCCCGCACCCCTCCCGCGCCCCGGCGGCCGGGCGCCCCCGCGGGGATCCCCAGGAGCCGCCGCCGCCCGCCCGAGCCTCGTGCGCGGCCCCGCGCTGCCACCTAGCGGCGGAGGGCGGGGGGCGCGGGGCGGGGGGCGCGGGGCGCGGGGCGGGGCCCCGCTCCAGGGGCGCTGTGGGTGACGGGAGGGGCCCCGCCCCGCGCCAGGGGAGCCCCGACCGTCCCGGAGCCGCGTCGGGGGGCGGGGGGCGCGGGGGGCGCCGAGCCAGGCCGCGGGGCTGCTGAGACCCCCGACGCCCCGGGCTGCCCGGCGCCCCGCTCGGGCGCAGCCCCGCCTGGCCCGGCCCGTTTCTGCGCGCGGGCCCGGGACGGGCGCCGGCCCTGGAGGCGAATCCCGGCCCCGAGCCTGGAAGGGCGGCCCGGCCGCGCCCGCCGCGCCCCGAGCCGCCCTCCCTGCGCCCGCTCGCCTCCAGGAAGGTGCTCGGGGTCGCGCCCCTGCGGACCCCGAGACCCGAGCCGCCCCGCTGGCTGCTCCGGTGCGGGCCGGGGGCTGAGCGGCCGCGCCCCGCCGCCCCCCAGGCCGGGCACAGGCCGAATGGAACAGGGAAAGCTCGTGCTTTCCTGTCAACTGAGTCATGGAAAGTTCCCGATTCACGAATGCGGTGCAGTTAAAAGGAAGCCGGGGCCGCCCCGGGGGCGCAGGCGGGTGAGCGCAGGCTGTGAGGCTGCCGCAGCCTCTGCAGCGCCGGTTCGATCCCCGCCGGCCCTGGAGCTACCCACATGGCGCGCAGACCTCTCCTGCCGCCCGCTGCTCCCCTCAGCAGTGTACCTCGGTCCTTCTGCCTGCTCTGCCCCCCGCTCTGGCTCTGGTGAATCCTCTCACCCTCCCGCGCTTCTGACTGTACCCCAGTTCTTGTATAAATAAATCTTTAAAAAAAAAAAAAAAGGCAAGCCGGTGCCTGAGACGCGGCTCCCACCTTTCCTGGCAGTGCAGGGAGTAGACGGCGCCTGCACTGGACGAGACCGCGGCCCCATGTGCGTGGGACCCTTGGGTTCACAAAATGCAGCCCCTTCCTTTGCACACTGACGCCAGGAGGAGACAGGAGAGTCAGGGGTGCACAGGAGCCGTGTCCACTCAAGCAGTAAACCCCAGGCCCAGGGGCGGGGGTGCTCGGAGTGGGGCTCTCCATGTCCTCCTTAGTAAAAACTGGGGGCAGGCATGGTAACCTCAGGCTCGCTCTTCTCCGTGCCCCCCAGGCGCTGAGCTGCGCTGGCCTGCTGCCAGGTTCCTGCAGACGCCCAACCCGAGGGCCCCCTGGCCATGGGCATTGCTGGCGGTCAGGAGGCCAGACCCCTGTTGGGCAGCAAAGAACAGGCTCCCCCGGCTGCTCCCACCAACTCTGCTGAGCTCCTGAAGATCCGCCCTCTAACGTGACCTCGGGAGCCCCGAGGGTCCAGGGGGCCTGCACTTCAGCTGTTTGCCTACAGTGGGATGGGGGGGGGGGCGGAGTAGGTCCTGACGCAGTGAGTCCTCAGTGCCTCACAGGGCACCTCTAAGACCCCGCGGGGGGGGGGGCACCCCCTGAAGCGAAGCGAGACTGGTGTCCAGCCCCTCCAGTGATGCTGGGGTCCCAGGGCACGCCCCCTTATACCGCAGGAGTGGAGCGGCATCCTGTCTAAACAGCGGCTTGCCACCTTCATTTAAAAATACTTTAGGGGCCTCCCTGGTGACGCAAGGGGTTGAGGTGCAGCCTATGAGGCTGTCGGCAGCCTCTGCAGCACAAGTTTGATCCCCAGCCAGGGAGCTACCCACACGGCCCGGCAGACCTCTCCTGTCTCCCCGCTGCTCCCCTCAGCAGTGGATTTCAGTCACTCCGCCTGTTCTGCTCCCCACTCTGTCTCTGGTGAATCTTCTCACCCCCTGCACCTCTGGCCTGTGCCCAGTCTTGTGTGCATAAATAAATAAATCTTATAAATACATACATACACAAATACATCAACAAATAAAAAGACTTTATTGCTACAAAATGCCGATCGTCCTGGGGCCCAGCGACGGCCCGGGCTGGCTGGCGGGGCTGTGCACACGGAGCGCCCGTCGCGCGGCCCGGCCCGGCGTGCGCCGCGGGGCGCGGCCTGCGGTGCCGGCCAGACCCGAGACCCGAGCGCGACGCGTCGGCCTCCGGCCCGGCCCGGCTCCCAGCGCTGCCCGGCCGCCCGCACGCGCGCAGCGGCGACTCGGGAGGGTCAGCGCGGGTCGGGACGGCTGGGCCGGGCTCGGGGTCCGTCCACGCGTCAGCTGCGGGCCGCGGCCTCGAGTGCGCCCCTTCCCGGCAGGCGCCTCCCGCCAGAAGCGCCCCAGGAGGAAACGGAGCCCCGGCCCACCTCCCTCCCGCCGCCCCCCGGCCTGGCCTGCAGCCGGCCCAGTGAGGACCTCGGGCCTGTCTCCTGGGGGGCGCCCGGCCGGGCGGGGGCTCCAGGCCCACCCCGGCTCCCCCTCTGCGCCGCGAGCCGCATCCAGCGCGCCCCCCGCCCCGTCCTGCGGCCAGCCGAGCTGCGTTTTACTGGAAAACACCCGGACGTGGCGCTGTTAGGGCGCGCCCGTCCCCCGCGCGTCGGCGCCCACGCCCCCCGGCCTGCCCAGGGGTGTGCGCGTCCCTCGGCACAGGCCGCGCCCGGCCTGGCTGCCACCCGGGAGGGCGGCGCTGGGCCCGCGGGTGCAGGGGGGGGTCACCTTCCAATTTAGAGCGTCCTGGGCCCCACAAGGACTGGAAAGGGGTTCAGAGCCCCGGCACCCCCTCAGATGGGCGGCTCCGGCCTCACCCAAAACGCCCTGCGGGAGCGAGAGCCGGCGGGCTGCTCGCACTCAGCCAGCGAGGAGGACAGGCCCGGCCGGCGGGGCAGCCACCTTCCCACGCGGGAAAAAGCTCGGACAAATGTCAAGAACGGCAAGATGTCCTTTATTGATTTCAAGTCCAATAGAATATGTTTTATCTAAATATTTTTATCACACAGCTGAAACATTGAATTCTTTTTCAGAAATAGTTAAATACATCAATCTAGTTACAAATTCTAATATAAAGAGTACAAAATATAATGTTATAAATTGTATTTTTAAAAAAGAAATACAAATTCTATGGTCTTTTTGCATTTTACGGCCTCAGAGTATAATTAGCAAAGTTGGTGAAGAATGAACGTCCGGCCTCGGCGGCTCCGGCTCCGGCACCGCCCATGTCCCGCCCAGGAGGTTTCTCTCTCTTTTCTTGTTTTGCGCGGTGAGTAAAACATTCAGTGACGAGATTTCCCCAAAGTCAGAAGCAGTGCAACCACCGCCGCCTCTGCAGACTCGTGAGTGTTTTGCAAGCAGAAGTTCTACAAACGGAGCCTTCCTTGTTGTCCATCGCAAAACCTTTGGGGTGGGGGCGAGCGCGGGGGTCATTTGTCTTGTTTCAGGGCAGGAGTGGTGCGGAGGGTTATCTGCCCGTGGAAACCCTGCGGGACCCTGCCGTCAGGACCCTGCTGGACAGGCACCCATGGCGCCCCCCTTCTGGAGATGGCACCCCCTACAGCCAGCTCCCCTGGAGTAGGACGGACCCCTTCCTGCTTACGGGGAAAGGGACCCACCTGAGTCACTGAGAGGTTTGCTCCAGGCTCCACCCCAAAGGCAGCGAGTCACCACATGGCGCTGGCCGAGCCTTAGGCCGAGGCCTGCAGAGCCCTTCCAGTGACGGCAGCGGGGCCGGAGGGCTGGCCCTGAGCAAGCCAAGGGCCGGGGTGCAGCCCCTGGGCCTGCCGACGCCTTTGCAGTAAACCAGCGTTGTTCTTGGTTTAAAGAGGAAATAAGCCAATGTGAGGGAGCCGCTCAAAGCATTCAGCACTTTTCCAAAGCACAGAAGGCAAAGCCCAGCGGGCTGGGCCATGAGCCCTGCCAGCTGCCCGGTGCCTCCTGGGCCTCCTGGGGACCCGGTGGGGGCCGGGGCGGCCGCCGCCCAGACAAGGTGCTGCAGACCGCTCCAAGCTACTACACGTTCATTCTTCAAGTTAAGGAATATGAGTGAATAACCTGAAAGATCCGTATAAGCTCATTACCTGTGTGTTATGTGAATCCAACAAGGAGAAAGAGCCGCGAGCGGGAGGAGGGGCGGGGCGGAGGGGCAGATGCTGGGGTTGGGGGGCAGCAGGGCGGGGACCGAGAAGCTGCGGTGCAGACGACCGAACCCTTTATTGTCTGAGCTACATGAGACAGCAACACTGCAGGACTCCGGTCAGGACACAGGGACAGCAGGGCGGTAGAGGTAGTAGAGACTGCGCGACGGCCAGAGGCGACGTACAGGACAGATCACGTGGAGATTATCCGAAATTATATGGAAAAAAGCAAATCAAAACATACTGGCTAAATAAATAAGAAAATACAAATCATATTAAATACTATGGTCGAACTGACATAAATGCATTAACAAACCAATACAATACTGATGCTCCGTGGAGCGGCCACAGCGGGGGGGGGTCTCGGGGGGCCCCGGTCTGCTCACTGAGCACCCTGACCCTTCAGCACTTCCTCCTCTAACCTGACTGGGGGCAGGCCCTGCCGGGCCGGCGCACCCCGACCAGAAACACCTCGCGGCTGGAGTGCCCGCGGGCTGCGGGAGGCGCCCCGGCCGGGAAGAAGGGACACGCCACCTCTGTGTCACTTTGGGTACAGAATTGCTTTTAATAACTAAAACGCAGAGCGACGGAAGGGACGGGATCGCCAGCCCCTCTGTGACCCTGAACTGTGCGTTCACTTTCGGCCAAGAAAATAAAAGTCAGGAAATGCAGAAATGAGGACGAGGGGACACCCGCGAAACGCTCGCACGCGAGTCCGCCAGGCGTCCTGGTGTCGTGGGAAGCAGAGGACTGTGTGTCTGTGCCGGCGCCAGACGACGCCACAGAAGACTCAAGTGCACCCATGAACAGGATCTGGGGGACATCGAGTCACACCCAGGACGGGCCATCCTGCCACAAATCCAGTGCAAGAGTATCGGGGAAACAAGTCAGAAGTGATACGTAGACACACATGCACGTGCACACGTGTACAGACGCGGATAGGTGCGGGTACGTATGAGCCGGCAAGTTACACTGCCTCGTCCGGGGGCTGCAAGGGCCTGTGCACCGTCAAGTAATTCCCACTCAGTAACAACCAGACATCAACTAACAACAATGATAATAATATAATTCAACAAATCATTAGAACAGGGGAACCAGCTGTAGGGGTGGGGGGTGTTTAAACAAGTCTTTGTATCAGAAGCCCGTTTTCTACAAAAACTGCACTATTCCAATTCTATATTAAGTAAACTGTCGCTCTCACCGGTATTAAAGGTTAGGATAATTTCTGTACATGTAAAATTATTGCTTTTTTTGAAAAATATATTTCGCATGCTCGTTGAATCCATTTCCTGCCTTTACAAAATTTCACAATTAAAAAAAAAAAAACCTAGTAAAGCTTTTGCAAAAAATTTCACAGAAGGTTTTCATTCAAGGCAGCAGTAACTTTCGATAATGCATAAAATCATATGTGCAAAACTCTGAAACTCTCAGAAAGACCAGCCCACAGGTCACGGCACCGGGAGAAGCAGGCTTCCGGCTGCGGAACCGTCTCCACACGAGACCGTGCGGTGTCCAGCCCCGGCGCCGGCCCTCCACCCCACCGCAGACTTGCATTTGCGTGACCGAGGAAGAGGTATATCGAGCCCCCGCCCACGGCCTGGTGGCCACCGGCTCTGGGGACAGAGGCCCCGCGGAGGGCACCAGCCCGGGCAGAGGAGAGACTGCTCGCGGGGGCCCGGGGGCGATGGAGCAAGGGCAGGGCGCGCGACTGTGCCAGAGCACCGGCGTCGGGTGTCTAGGCCCGCGCGCCTGCTCCGGGACTCTTCTGCGTGGCTACCACGCCCGTTGGGGTGGGCTAGTGACCTGCTAGGACGCGCGTCTCCCGGGGTGGGCAGTTCGCGGGATGCCCCGGAGCTCCCTGCCGCAGAGAGGCCCTGAGAGTAAACAAGGAGGCCGCTTGCGAGTGCTCGGCCGGCGCATCCCGTGTGTCCTCTGCGGCGCTTCAGCACCCACGCCAGCGCAAGGGGTGCGTGGGCCGCGCGGCGGCCCCAAGGGCGCACCAGGGAGGCCAGGGCCGGGCCCTCCGAGCCGCGCCCGGGGCCGCCCTCCTCCCCTGCATCGCTGCGCTACATGCCCAGGAGCCCCGGGAGGCCGCGGCTGCACCCACCCCGCTGCCCCGTCTGTCCCGGCGTGGCGCCGTCCGGCCAGGGCGGCCGCTACAGTGCTTAGCTTCTCCACTCCGCCCTTCCACACACGTGGCTTTTTCCAGTGTCTCAAACTCTTCTTGAACAAAGCAGATGCCTCGTGCCCGTCCTGTGCCAGAACCGCTGTTTATTATGGAAAACACAGGCCGCGGGCGAGCACGGCCACGCGCACAGACTCTCTGTGCGACTCCAGAGAGAAGCGTCTTCGTGAGTTTAAACGCGTGCCCAGGAGAGGCTCCTCCCTCCGGCTCCCACCCCCGCCCGGCTCGGAGTGCAGGGCGGGCGGGAGTGCTCCCCGCGGCGGTCCTCCTCGGGTCGGGTCCGGCGGGGGCGGAGGGATGGCGTGAGGGGCCGGCTGCCCGGGCGCTGGGGTCCGGTGGAGACGACTTCAGGGTCCCTTTCTGAGAGGCACTGTCTGGACGGCGTCCGCGTTAGAACGGTCTCTCCCCTGGACGAGAAAGGGAGAGAAGCACAGAGAAGCTCATTTCTGCCTTTCGGTTTCCAAAGACGCTTTCGTGTTTTCTCACCCACCCCCAAGAGCACAGGCAGCGGCCTCGGGAGCGGGCCCTGGGCCGGCCCAGGCTTGGGGCTCTGGGCCCGCAGGGACTCGGGCCCTGCCTGCACCAGCGCCACCGCCCCCCACCCCCGAGCAGGCCGGTGTCGCGCTGGAGAAGACGCTAAGCTGGCGAGCTGGGGGGAGGCTGAGAAAGGCAAGTCCCTGGGGCAGAGCCACGTACAAGAGGACGCCAGCTCCACAGCAAGGCTGCGCCCAGCGCCTTGCCGACAACAAGGGGCACTGCCCTCGCGGCCAGTCAGAGCTGCACTGGCCTCGCCTGGATTCTGAGCGCGCGGGGCAGGGGCGGGCAGGTGCAGCGGAGGGAGAGTGAACGTGGGCGAGAGTGAACGTGGGCCTGCGGCCGCGCCTTCCCGGGGACGCGTTGGAAGCGTCGCTGTCTGACTACAAGGCTTGTAATCTGGAGACAAAATGGGCGAGACTCATCTTAGCTGTGCCGACCTGCAGCTGCCGTCCCGGCGGGCCGACGGAGCGGACGTGCTTGTGCAGACGCAGCCCCTCTGTGCCCCAGATTCCAGCCCAGCCACTGGGAGCCGGAGGAGGACGGGCCGGGATGTGGGGATCGCGTCCTCCCCCCACCCCGCTCACGTTTCAGGAAAGGCCCTATGTGGCTGACCGTGCCGCGGACACCTGCGGCATCAGAGCCCGGGCAGTGGCGGCGCGGGCCGCGGGCAGGCAGACCAAGCGCCATCCAGACGGCGAGTCTCAGGCAGCAAATCAGGGCAGACATTTTGCATTTTGCACAGGATTTGGGGCTCAGGTTCCTGGGGAGCAGGTTTTAGAGACGCTGGAGGAAGGGTCAGGGCCTCTGTCCATGAAGAGAGAAGCAGGCGCTCCCCGCCTGGTGCTGGCGCTGCGGAGGGCATCGGGACGGCGACTCCTCAGACCCCGTCCCAGGTATTTCCCCGGGGGCCCTCCCTGGGGACCCGCCTCGGGACTGGACAGAGCACACCCCCAGCCAGAGCAGCAGGAGGTGGCCGCTCCCACCAAAAGCCTAAAGTTCTAAACTGCAGGAGTCAAAAAGCCTGTGACTCTCGGAAAGACAACAAAACCCGAGTAGCCGGGTCGGCCTCCCCCGCAGGGCCTGCAGCTGAGGTCAGCGGGTTCACGTGAGTCGCGCCTGTCTTGTCCTCAGCCCGTAAACCCGGCAGGTCAGACAGCGACGCCTCATCCATAAAGCCAGAGCACAGCCGCCCGGCATCTTGTTACCACCGCAAGGACATGTCCCCAGCGCCGCTCTAGGACAGCGGCTTCTCTTCCCGACTCACGGGCCAGCGGATTATCAGGCTTCACGGCCGCCCCACGGGATTTCAAGGAACGAGTGAAGCGTCCAAGAAGGCAGGCGAGGGGGGTGCGGCTACGAGGAAGGGCTCGCGGCCACAGAGGAGGTGGACGTGAAATGTGGAGCGGACAAGTTGTTTTCTTGCTCTACAGAGAAAGCGTCGTCAGGAAGAGCAGAGCCGCTAGAAAACGTGCCTTTTCTTTCCTGCAGCTGTGGGAACCCAGGGCTGGCAGCGCTGCGTGAAGAAGTATTTTCTTCATTTTGCATTTCCGCGTCCCGGGGTCACTGCCCTCTGGGCCCTCTGCGTTTACGCCGCCCCTTTCTCCTCTGTGAGGAGGGGGTGTCGTCCCCGGGGCTCGAGGGCACCCACGCCGAGGCCTCCATCCCCGGGGAGACCCCAGTCTCAAGTGGGCGCCCGCCCCGGGAGTTCACACACGCCCACGACTCACACGCCCCCCGCCAGCCGCAGCAGGCCCGGCCCGCGGCCATGCCGGGACGTCACCAGGGGCCGCCGGGCCGCCGCGCCATGAGTTGCACTTGGAGAAACAGGTAATGCATTTTAAGATGTTTGCTTTCAAGAACAAGAGACTGCTGAGAGACGAGCTGGATTTTGAGGTCTGATCTGTGATGCTGAGGGCGGAAAAATGCAGCGTGAGGGGTGCACCCGCGCGCCCCAGCACCGACCCGTCGCCTGCACAGACACCCAGAGCCACGGACAAGACAGCGAGGCTGCCTCCGTCTTCCCGGGTCCTGCCACTCTCATCCATGGCACGGCGTCTCCAGCTCGACTATTTTAAAATAACACTTTGAATAACAGAAAATAAACTATTCATCGTGGCCTTTACGTTTGGGCTAGGAATCCAAACAAATCACGACACCAGGTTTCAAATTTCAGCAAAAGTTGGTCCCGTCTTTTAGATTCGGGGGGGCGGGGGTCCTCTGGTTCTAACTTCTTTCCTAACGTTTAACCAGTTAACAGAAGAAACGGAGCCCCACACACCCCTGCCAGCTCCCCTCTAGCCAGCATGGTCAGAACGCCCCTATTTCAGCGTGTTATTTTCAAACGAATTTCTTCTAACGATGCACGACACCGACGCAGAGCAAATGGAGCTAACCCACGACAAAGGGTGTCCGGCGGCAGGCGCCCTCGACTCCCGCGCCTCCGCTCCTTCGGGCGCCGAGTCACCGCCCCGCCGACAGGCGTGACCGACAAGCAGCCCCGAGGCTGGACACCCTCGCCAGGGAAGAGGCGCCCCGGGAGGACGCCGCCCTACCTCCGGGCCAAACCCCACCGGACAGCAGGTCCCGCGGACACGAGCACCAGCCCCCGCGGAAACCCTCAGCCAGCCGGGCCTCTGAGGCCAGCCACTCCTTGAGGCGCTCGGCCCTGGCAGGCAGAGCCTGTGTCAGTCTAGAAAGAGCCACTCTGGGGCTCGCACGGAGGCCAGCGGCCACCCGTACCCTGCAGCTGAGGGAGACCCGCGGGGCGCGGCGTTGCGGAGGGGCCGTTAGACGCACGCGGTGTGTGGCGGGGCGATCGCGGGCGAGGCTCTGGGCTCGTGCTGGTCAGCCGCTGCTGACTCCTGCGGAGGAGGCGCCAGCACCCAGCGTGCGCCGAGAAACCCCGACAGAGACCGCAGCACGGCCCCGCGCACGGCCCTTCCCAGCGCAGCCCCTGCAGGGCGGGCGGTCGCACGGGCGACCTGCAGAGCCGCCCCCCGCCCCCAACAGAGCTGGTCACCGGCCTCTGGCCTCTGGCATCTGCCCACGGAGGATGCGCCCCTCACGCGTCTGCTGGCGCGCCTGCCCTCCCCCGCTGGGGTCTCCAGCTAGCCCCAAACCGACAAACCGAGCGCCCACACCAGCCCAAGCCAAGCACCATGTGGCAGACCTGGGGTTACTATCGTCTTGCTTTCTGACAAGCAGCGAGACTCAGAGGCCCTGCCCATCCCCTGTCCCGTCACAGTGGACACAGCCCCATCAACCACAGCTGTGGCGTCTCCCCTGGGGCACCCCTGCAGCTCTGCCTCCCTGCCAACCTCAGGCCCCACCGGCTCCCAGGGCTGCAGGTGACACCTCCAGAGGTCACCCAGCCAGCGGGTCCCATCCAAACAGGCCCCTTCCTACGAGCCAGAGAGGCCTGTCTGGGCAGAAGGAACCCTGTGAGGCTCAGGTCTGCACCCACCACGGAGCCGGGAGCAGCGGTGCATGGCGGGCACACAATGACCAGCACAGCCACGGCGGCCAGCGATGGTCAGCACCCGATGAGAAGGGGGCCAGGGGCAGCAGAGGATGCCTCGGCTTGCTCGGGGGCCCCAAAGTCAGGACCAGCAGGCAAATGGTGGACATGCATTAGAGAGAGGGGGTGAGGGCCAGGGCAGCCTTCCCCACCCAAGCCCCAAGCTGCGTTGCCATCGAGGCTGGAGACAGGCTCTTCCCTAGCTCAGGAGTGTGGTCCTAAAATGCATGCACATGCGGGTGTGGCCCAGAGCCCCGGGACTGCCCCAGAGCCCGTCAGGGCAGCACACCCAGGCCTGCCACAGGCGGCCGCCAAGCCTGTCAGCAGCTGTGGGGAGCAGCCACACCATGTGTGTCATGGTGGCCGAGACGGTTCACATTTGACCTCGCTCCGAAAAACAAAATCCTGAGGCCCATTTAAAAGCAAGGGAAGGATCCTTAAGTTGAAGGCCACTGTGCCCCTCCAGTACTGCGACCCGCAGCTCCAGGACCTTAACTCAAACACTCCTGCTCTTCGGGGGAGAAAAGCCCTGGCAGCGCAGGCCGCGGGCAGCGCCAGGGCCTCTGAGGCGTGGCCTCAGCACCCCTGTGGGCCGGCAGGTGGGGTGTGTCCTGCAGGCCAAGGGTCACTCAACACCAACATGGACAGGAGCCCCAGGCCCAGCACAGCCTGGCCTCCAGGGCAAGGGGTGCAGGGGCACTGACTGCTGACCAGGCACCTCTGTCCTCAGCTGCTCTGCTTTCAGGCCCAAGGAAACACAAGGTGAAGGAGTTTCATGAAACATGAAGGGCCCACAGGCTCCGGCCACTCCCCAGCACATCCTCTGCCCGGCAGGCAACAGCCACCTGGCTGCATGGTTCCCAGGGCTGCCACCGGAGGCGCGGCGGCTCCGGAGCCTGCAGCAGCATGCCCACCATGTCCCCTGTGCCCGGCAGGACGCCTCTGCCTCCCAGAGAACAAGAGGGTTAATACGTGAGCTCTTACCAGTACTCGAGCACAAAGCTCGCAAAACCCTCAGGGCGCCCAGGCACCGTCACCCCAAGATCACAAGGCCAAGAGGCAGGACGCAGGGGTCAGGAAGGGGCCCGGAGGCAAGAGTGCCGGGTGGCAGCACACCTGGTCATCCTGTTTGGCATCATCTGTCCATCCTGAACTGAGCATGCGCCCAGGCCCAGGCAGTTCCCGAACGCCCCAGAGCCACAGGAGAAAACCAGGCACCCGGCATGACCCACCAGCCCGCGTGGCCCACGTAGCCCGGCCTCCCCACGGAGGACTCAGGGGTCTCCCGGGCGATGGGAGTTTCTGCCACACCCCCAGAAGTGCCCCGACTTCCTCAGAATTTTAGGGGCTGGAGCTCCAGCGTTATCTTAAAGGGACACCTGCTTCCGGCATGCGCGTCTCTCCGGAGGGTAGGGCCCCCAGCCAGCGCCCCGTCGCTGTTTGTCTGCTCTCTCGATAGGAGAAACGTCGCTTCCCGGGACACCTGGGGTCAAGGGAAAGCCTCCCGCGTCTCTACTCCAGAGCAAGCTGCCCGGGACGCCGCCGGCACCTGCGGGCACCGCAGGCGCTGCAACCCCGCCCGCGAGCAGCAGGAGGGCGGGCGCCGGGAAGGCCCTGGCCCCCGCACACCCCCTCCACGAGGCTCTGCCCCCTCTCGCTGGCACACGGCAGGTCTTTTCAGTGCTGGGTGTAGGCATAAGCCCATCACCTCCGGCGAACACCCTTGTCCTTCCAGAGACAAGGCTCGACGATCAGGGTTCTCTAGAGGCACCACGAGGCACCTGCTCTCTGCTCGCGGTGCAGGGGCAGGTGCGAGGCCCTGGCCCAGCGCCCCCAGGCGGTCACAGGGAGCGGTTAGGGGCGGCTGCCCAGACACGCGGCGCACGGCGGCAGCGACCGGTGAGCAGCGGTCCCGCGGGGCCCGCCAGGGCCTGCACGCGCGGCTTACCTCTGTGCTCCAGGGCAGGGCCGCTGGCCCCCCAGCTCTGGTAGAGGGTGGCAAAGTCCTTTGGAATGTAAGTCTTAAAGATATTGAGGATGTCCAGGCGCTTCTCGTGGCCCTCGGCCGCCGGCTCCTGCGCGGCGGTGTGCAGCACCGGCTGGGGCTGCGCGGAGCCCTTCCCCCGGGAGCCCGCCCCGCAGCTGGCCGGCGGCCGCAGCTCCTGGCCCGTCTTAGAGGGGGGCTCCCGGGGAGGTAGAGGGGGACCCCCGTTGCCTTTTACATGTGGCTGACCCTGAGGCTGAGGGCTGAATTTGGCTTTCAGGGGGTCCGGGGCACTGTGCTTATGCGAGGGCCCGTGGCCGGCCCCTGCAGGGGCGACGATGTACTTCTCCCCCGGCCTGCTGCTGGCCGGGGGCTGGGAGCCAGCCCGCGCGATGACAGTGGGCGTGGGGGCCGCACCTCTGCCGAAGCTGCCACCCGCCACGGACCCCGGCCTGGGGCTGGCCTCGGGCTTGGGTTTGGAGGGGGGCAGCTCGGGGCCAGGGCTGGGTCTGGTCTGCCGGGGACCGTCAGGGCCGGCCACCCAGAGTGCACAGGCCGCCCCAAGTTGGCCCTCCTTGCTCTTAGGCATGCCAGCGGCCTTCGTGGTCACGGCCGGGGCCGAGGCGCTGCCCTTGGGCCCCGGCGCCCCGCCCGGCACCTGCGTGCGGGTGAACCGGGCGATGGGCAGGGGCTGGCACTCTTTGCCCCCGAGGGCCGGTGGGGGCCAGTGCGCCCGCTCCGAGCGAGGAAAACCAAGCTGTTCCTGATGCTCCTGTGGCCGTCGGGCAGGGTCCACGGCGGGGCCGCCGAGGCACAGCTGACCCGGTGCCACACGCGCTCGTGCATCCAGAGCACCTCGGGGTAGCGGGTCTTGTGGCTGCAGTAAGGGCATGGGTGGACGGCCAGGGCAGCCTGCAGCGAGGAGGCCAGCTCCTTGTGGCTGGGCGCGTCCCGGGTGGACCTCTCGCTCAGGTCCAGCGGGGTCAGATCTGGGGCAGGCACCTTTCTTCCTCCCCCAGGAGGATCCTTATTGTGCAAATCAGACGATTTCTCTTTCAGGGGGGTGGCCTGGCCCTCTGAGGAGAGTTGCAGGCCAGCTCCTTCCAGAAAAGTCTGATGGGACCTGGCAGGGGCGTCAGCGGGGGCCTCTGGCCTGGGGGGCAGCACGGGCGTCCTCGGGTCTTTAGGGAACCTGGGCAGCTCGGGTCTCCGGGAGGCGTCTCTGCCGCCGCTCTCCAGTGCGGGCGCCGTCTCGGGCAGGGTGCCTCCCGGCGTGGGGCACGAGTCTCCGTTGCAGAGCGCAGCCGGCGCCCCCTCTTCCGAAACACGGTGGTGGCAGAGTGGCTGTCCCCCTGGAGGATGCAAAAGGCGAGACGTGAAGTTATCATTTCTCGTCAGAACAACAGACAGGACAGAGCACGACCAAGCGGCCGCGCCGGCACTCGGCAGGGACAGGGTGCGGGCAGCCCCAGCCGCTCTCAAAGCCCGTGGAGCGCGGCCAGGCCAAGGGCAGCGGCGGACATGGCCCTGGCGGACTGGCCACCCTGGTGTGAGTGGCGCGGGCCAGCAGGAGTGCCCACACAGGACCCCATGCAGGCCGCCTGCCGCAGGCCAGACCCTGCCCGCCGAGCCCCTCTGACTCTGAGCCAGATTCCAAGCCCCAACCTGACCCAGAGCCGCCTGGGAGGACGGGCTGGCACGCGCCCCTTCCAGGAAGGCTGCACAGAGGCTCTGGAGCACCCTCAGCGAGAACCTGACCCGGCCTCAGGCAGGACCCCCAGAGCAGGCCAGCCCCAGCCCAGCACGGCCCGGGCTCTGCAGAACCTCTTTGGAGTCAGAGTCGGACCAGACCACACTCGGACTCGACAAGGCTCAAAGGAACCCAGCACAGTCCACACCACGGCCTGGGGTTTACTTCCATCTCCAAGTCACAGGGTAGGGTTTGGTGAGAGTCCCCGGACACCTCACACCCTCCGACGTGGAACAGGCCAGCCGCCGCCACCCAACACCCCCGCAGGCATCCCCGCGGCTCGGACCGAGCGCTCTGGACAAAGGCCGGGCGGGTCTCGGGGAGGCGGCCTCACGGTCGGGCGTCCCGGGGAATGCCGGCCTCTGTCTGCACGGCTGCGCCAGCGCGTCCGGGTGCAGCCTGGGGCATGAGGCTTCGGGATTCTGCTCAGGACGAGGAGCGTCGTAAGGAGCTTTGGATGTGAAGCCGCAAACTTCGGAAAATCACAGCCACAGCAGCTGCAGCTACACAAGCTCTGAGTGTCTGCGCGGAGCCAAGGAGCTGCTGGGACAGCGGGGCGGGCGCGACCTGCCAGCCGCCTTCCCGGGAAGAGGGAACAGAGCAGGGACGAGGGGACAAGCCTGGCTTCCAGAGAAGGACGCCGGTGACCCGCGGCTGCAGGAGGGAGGGGACCGCCCCACGGCGCCGGGCAGAGCGGGGAGCCCCTCTCACTTCCCGGTCACCTGGGGTCAGACATGGCTTCCCCAGAGCCAAGGCAGACGGGCCGGGAGAGGCTGGGAGCGCCAGGCCCACGGCCGGAGAGGGGGCTCGCGCCCACGGCAGCAGGCGGCCTGAGAGCCGCACCACGAGGAGGATCAGGACGTCTGGGTGACGAGGAACCGGCAGCACGAACGACGCGTTTGCAGATCCTCACACACGAGCGCGACTCTCCTCGCGGCCCGCGCTCGGCCTCCGCGCTGGACAGAGCCTCGGCTCTGATGCGGGTAGCTGGGCTGCTAGGACGAGTGACTGGCAAAACGGCGACTTACTTTTGTTAAAAGAAAAATAAGTAAATATCCTACACGAGAGGCGACGTCTTGACTGCTGCAGAAGCACTTCCAAGTTAAACGCGGGGTTTCTACCTGAACAAACGAGCCACCTACAGGAGAAAAAGCGTCAGGTTTAAGCACCGGAGGAACATTTTTCAAAAAACTCTTTACTGCTCAAGGGCAAAGTCAACATCTTAAAGGCTCGCCTGACGCCTCCGTCACCGGGGGTTCGGGGAAAGGCGGTCTGCCCCCCTCGAGAACTCACCCCCGGCGGTCCCGGGGCTCAGCCGTGACCACCGCCCCGGGCGGTGTTTCTGGACCGAGTCCCGCCTGCCTCGGGGACGGGGCGGGCAGCGGCGGCCGCCCCGGCCCTGCCCGAGCCCGAGAGCGCGCGTCGCGTCTCCGTGGGGAAACCCGGGCGAGGCAGAAATTGGAAAACTCGTTCAAGGGGACCACGCGGCCCGGCCTGAGGGAGGCGGGACGCCCGTCGCACCGGGGCAGCGGCCACCGCGGGGCAGGGCCTCGCGCGCCTGGGGGGGGCGCGGGGGGCGCGGGGGCGGCGCCTCGGCCCGGGGCGGCGGGGGCGGCCGCGACCACGCACAGCCGGGCTCTCGCGTGTCTGGAAACACGAGCCCCAGTCCCGTGTGTTCACACAAACACGCCGCTCGCGAAGAGCGAACCAAGAAGCCGGGGCGGAGCCGGCCCAGCCCGCGCGGTCACTCGCGTCCGGCCGGAGGAGGGAGGCCCGGGGTCGGGCGCCGCGCGCCGCGCCGCCACCAGGTGGCGCCCGCCCCGCCTCGGCCGCGAGGGCCGCCCGCCCGCCCGCCCGCCCGGCGGAGCCCAGGGGAGCCCAGGGGAGCCCGGCGGAGCCCAGGGGAGCCCAGGGGAGCCCGGCGGAGCCCAGGGGAGCCCAGGGGAGCCCGGCGGAGCCCAGGGGAGCCCGGCGGAGCCCAGGCGCGGCCCGCGGACCCCGGAGCACCCGCCTGGCTTCGAGCCCCGGCGGCGCCCGCGTCCCTGAGGCGCCCCGCGGGGCGGGCACCGCCGCTGAAGCGCCCCCAGGTCTGGGCTCGTGGACGCCCGGGGGCGCGGGGGCGCGGCGGGGAACAGCACCCGGGCGCGGCGGCTCTGCTCCTGGACGCTGGGGGCCCCCCCGCGCCGCAGCGCCCCGAACCCCCCGCCTGCCGGTCCCGTGTCCGGCGCTGTCCGCGAGGCTCCGGGAGTCCTCGGGCGCGGCGCCCGTCCAGGCTGCAGCCCCGCCGGCTCTGCGCGCCCGGCTGACCGGCTGCCGGCGGCGACACCCGTGGGGCACAGGGGCCGGGCGCGGGGGCCGGGGCAGCGCGCTGGGCGCTGGGGAGCCCGGCTGCCCCCGCTCGCCGGCCCCGGAGGCCGCCGCACCCTGGCGGGCACCCGGCCGGCACCTGCCCTCCGAGCCCCGGGCGCGGGCGGCAGCCGAGGGCACCGACGGCAGCAGGGAGCGGACGCCGCGCGGGACCGGCCAGCAGGGGACACGCCCGCCGCGGGTGCCCGCCACGGCCTCCACAAGCAGCAGCGCCCGCTCCCCGCGGAGGAGGGTCCTGGGGGCCGGCGGGGCCCGGGCTCCGCGCCCCGAGACGCCACGTCCACGCAGCCGGGGCCGCGCCGGCCACGAGGCGCGGGGGCGGAGGCCGGAGGCTCCCCCCGCCCGCAAGAGCAAGAACGCGCCAAACGGCGCCTCAAGGCTGCCCGGGGGCCCGGGGGCGCCCCGCACGAGGCGTGGCCACTGGCGCCCCCCAACTCCCCCCTACTCCCCCCCCCCCCGCCTCCACCTGCCGGGGAGCCCGCGGCTCCTCCCAGGCGCGCAGTGGGCGGGACGCGCCTTCACAGGCAGGGGGCGTCTCCGGAAAGGGGGTGTCACGGGCAGGGGGCGTCCGGGGCAGGGGGCGTCACGGGGGGTGTCACGGGGCAGGGGGCGTCCCGGGACAGGGGGCGTCATGGGGGGTGTCACGGGGAAGGGGGCGTCCCGGGCAGCGGCGTCCGGGGCAGGGGGAGCTCGGAGCCCCCGGGGCGCCCTCACTGCTCGGCTGTGGACTCCCCGGCCGCGGCCTCGAGGAGAGTCCGCGCGCTCAGCTTCGCCCCTCGCCTCCGCCCGGGTGCCAGCGCGGCACGGGAAGCCTCGCCCGCCCGCCCGGGGCTCCCCGGAAAGCCTGTGGCTCCCCGTCTCGGCGCCACGCGCGCCCCGTGACCGCCGGCCCCTGAGCCCGCGGGGGAGAAGCTGTCGGCGGCGTCAGGGGCGGCCATCAGGCTCCGCTGCGGGACTCGGGGGGCAGGCTCCGGGGCGCAGGCCCGCGGGGGGCGCCCCCCCAGCCCCAGGAAGGCGCCTCCCCGCGCAGGTGGGCGCAGGGGCGAGGGCGCACGGGGCAGCTGGTCCGGGGGCGCCCGCCCTGGGCGGACCCGCGAGGGCGACCTGGCCCCGGGGCCTCTGGGCAGTGACCGGCCGGCGAGTCCCGGGGGCGCGCGGAGCCGCGGGCGAGGCGCGCACACGCGCGCACTGGGGGGGGGGGGCGCGAGCCGGCGGGGAGGGCGGGGCCCCCAGGGCCGGGGCCGCCTTGTGCCCACGGCCCCCGCCCGCGCCGTCAGCGCCCCCGGTTCAAACGAGGGCCTCGTGGCCCGGCCGGCCGCGGGACGGGAGAGCAGCGCACGGGCGCCCAGCGGCCATCGCCCCGCGCGGGGACCAGGGCCCGGGGGGCTCCGCGCTCTGCGAAGCCTAGTCCAGGGGGCCCGTCGCCCCCCCGCCACCTCGGGGGTTCCCGGGGACCCCAAGTTACCCTTGGCAACGAGACTGACGGCGAAACCGGAAGTGACGCAGCCCGGCGGCCCCGTCGGCCCCGACGGCACCGCGTCAAGGTTCGGAAGAGCAGCGCCCCGGCGGCCGGCGCCGTCTGTCCTGCGGCCCCGTCTGTCCTGCGGCCCGCGGTCACCTCCTCGCCGGCCACTCAGCGCCGCGGCCCCGACCCCGCGCCCTGACCCGGGAGGGCAGCCGGGCCGCGGCGGCGCGCGCCAGACGGCCACTCCCGGCGCCCGCGGGGCCCCTCGCCCGCACGCACGCGGCACACGCAGCCACACTCACGCCCGTCCCCGAGAGGCGGGCTGCTTGGGGTGGCGGGACCGCGGGGCCCCGCGGCCGAGCAGTGCTGACCCCGCGCCCGGGCGCGCTCCTGCCCACGGCCACTGCGGAGTCCAGGCTGCAGCACACGGAGGGCACCGTCCTCTGGGAGGAGACCGCGTGCGTGCGCCTGTGCGTGTGCGCCGTGTGTGTGTGTGTGTGCGCGCGCGCGCGCGCAGGCCCACCTGGAACAGCTAAACGCAACTCACACCCTCGGAGGGCCCGGCAGCAGGTCTGAGGCGCTGAGCAAGGCCGTGGAAACACAGGCCCGCGCCTCCCCTGCCTGCGCACGGCCTCCTGCACATCCCGGCACAGGCACCACGAAGAAAAGGTGACTGCAGGAATCGCAACGCTGCTCACTCAGAGCCTGGGAAATGCAAGAGTCATCCAGGAGTCCCCAGGAGTCCCCAGGACACCCCCAAACCCAGCACAGAAGACCCCCAGAGAGCAGAGTCCAGACCTGGGGGCCTCGCCTCACGCACGTGGGGGGTCACATCACACAGCACAGCTGTCTCCAGGATAAAGGGGCCCGCTGGCTAACAGGACACCCGGCCGTGTCCGTGCAAGCTCACCCATACCCCAAGACACGGCGTCTGCGCTGCAGCGGTCCACATGGACCCCGTCGGCACCAGCTGCGGGGTCAGCACCCGGCCCAGGCAGTCTGGGGCTTGCCGCTGTGACCTCCCGGCAACACCCCGCTTCTGTCTCGGCTGTTGATGGCAATTCTGCCCCAGGGGATGGCGGCAACGTGTGGAGACAGCGTGGGGCAGCTGCTGGGCCTGGGGACAGCTGCTGTCCCGAGGGAGAGCAGGGGCACGGGGACGCGGCCGGCGCCGACACACAGGCTGAGGCTGGTCCGGGCACAGCTCGCTCCAACTCAGCTGCAGCCCCAGCACACGGCAGACAGGACCAGGAGGGGCCGGGGAGGCAGCCCCGGGAGCCTGGGAGCAGGAGGAGGAGCTGAGGCCTCCACGAGCAAGACCAGGCAGAGAAGGGTCGCAGGTGGGGGCCCCTGGCCGCTGCACCCGCCTACCTCCCGACGCCCCCCTGCTGTGCGCCTACAGTGGTTCTGCTCACAGCCGGCTTAAGGCCACAGTGAAGCATTCATGAGCCCAGACACCCCCAGACATCAGCCCGCAGGGCTCTGATGAAACGCCCCGTGTTCACTGGAGACTCAGAAGGCAGCTCAGGGCGAATGTGAGGGTGCCCAGGGTACGCCCTGCCAGGCGCCCGCGGATGACAGCCTGTCACAAACGCAGACAACCCCAGCGTCTGGAATCCCATCCAGCGGCCCCCCCAGACACGCTGGGGACGGGCAGGTCCTCGGGATAAGCAGCTTCCAGCCCACGGGACAGCGCCCACGTCCCAGTGCAGCCCCTCGCCGTTGCACCCGCAGACCAGCACCTGCTCCCACCCGCGTCCCTGGCCATGCGTCCACCGCACAAGGCCCACCCTCCCTCATAGCCCCGGGCTGAGGGAGGACACCAGGCCACGCTGTTCTTGGTCTCAGGGGGCCAGAGGGTGGGACGGGCACGCGCTGCCAGGAACACGTGTCCTCGCCTGTGACTCAGAGGCCGACCTCCGTGCTGCCCCCAGGGACGCGCGCCTGCCAGACCCTCCTGCGCTCCTCGTGCTGCGTCCACACGGGGATGAGCCCTGGACCGGGGACACGGCAGCCCGCAGACAGCCCAGGGACCCGAGAAAGTAAGTGCTGCGCCCTCAGCCAGCCCGAAAGCACCAGCGTCTGTGCTCCGGGGTCGCGCGTGTAAGGCGCCCACGGCCCATGCGGGAGCTGGGAACCTACACAGGTGTGTGACCCACAGGTGACCTGCCCTCGCCCATGACATTGTCTCCTGGATAAAAACCACTGGCTTCCATCTGGCAGCTCTTTGCTGCACACAGCGGCCTCTTCTGACGTGTGGCGCAGCACCCCGTGGAGGGAAACGCCTCCCCCACGCCGCTGTCCTGCTGCTCCCAGACGCAAGAGGAGAGGCCCCGGCGGGTGGCCACTGTCACCCTGGCTCTGCAGGAGGCGCCGACGCCTGGCAATGCGGCTCACCTCGGCCTCTGAAGAGGAGCTGTTCCAATAGTCGGGGCAGAAGAGCGGGCACCTGCTAGCCTGAAGGCCGCCAGTCCGAGTTACTAAGGAGCAAAGTCTCTGGGCCGGTGGGATAAATGATGCATCGTTAAATTACAAACCACCTGTTGGTAAACGGAATGTCTCGATAAAACACATTTTTAATTTTTTGTTTCCCAACATACTGTTTCACCAGCAGGAGAGCTCCCGCGGACCGCTCTCCCGATCGCGGGCAGAGCAGACTGAACTGAGGCGTGAAAAGCAGGAAAAGGAAACTGTCTCTCGGATTCGCCCTACAAATGAGGAAAGCACTAAGGTGGAGGGGAACATGCTTCAGAAGTAACTGCGTTGTAGACATAATTTCTCTTTCCTCTTCGGAAATCTCCAACACGGCAAGGGGGGCGCGCCGAGGCGATCTCAGGCGGTGCAGCGGGACACTAGAGTGGGGGGAATCCTCCGAAGCCGCCCTCTGTACAAATCTTTAGGCAAAGCAGGACTAATTCACTCTTGTAATTGGTTGTTTTCCTGATGGGACGAGACAAATGTCTCTGGAAACCCCGGAGAGGCCTACACTCTGCGAAGGCCACGCGCGCCACGCAGGGACCCGACTGGTGCTGGGAACGCGTCTGCCTCACACACAGAGGCCGGGCTGGGGCCCAGCGGAAGCGGCCAGTGCAGAAGAGATGGTTGAATGCACTGAATGCAGCAGACTGCATGCAGAGGAAGGAAACAGGTCTTCTCCCAGGCCAGCAGGGGAGGACCCCAGGCCCCACGTTCTGCAGAGAGGGGCTGCCCGCTGGGATGGCTGGACCCTCCACCCATCACAGCCGCACGGCCGGCAGGACAGCACTGGCAGGTGGCCCGCTGGCCCACGGGCATTGGCCGATGCCAGGCCCTTCGGCTGATGCATCCAGGCTTACCTCAAAGTAGCACCAGGTTCCAGAGCCTTCCGTTTCAAGTGCGGACCGATCTCTGAATACAAACTTGACGTGACTTTGCAGATCCGTTAGGCTGGAGGCAGTGGGAGGCTGATACTGTTTCCTTTGCGAATCTATAGCTAATACCCGAGCCATCCTTTGATGGGTCAAAGCCAGGAAGGCCAATGGCCAGGTGACTTGTAACAGGCACCAAGCCTCTGCCCACCCTCCCTGCTCCGCCCAGCATCGAGTAATCAAAGGACGAGTGTTGGGCCTCCCCGGTGGCGCAGCGGTTGAGCGCTGGGTTGCAAAGCTGCCCGCAGCCTCTGCTGCGCCGGTTCGATCCCCGGCTGCTGGGCAAGGGTCCCACATGGCGCGCAGACCTCTCCTGCCGCCCGCTGCTCCCCTCAGCAGTGTCCTTCGGTCCTTCTGCCTGCTCTGCTCCCCGCTCTGGCTCTGGTGAATTCTCTCACCCTCCCGCGCTTCTGACTGCCCAGTACTTGTATAAATAAATAAATAAATAAATCTTTAAAAAAAAAAAAAAAAAAAAAGGACCAGTGTTGGGGTTACAGCTGAGTGTCAACACTTATTGGTGCAAACTTGAGTCCTGAGATTTCCCACCCACCTATTGAGACAAGGTCTGATGAAGGATTACCAAGCCTTCAGCTGCCCATTAAGAAGGCCAGGGCATGGTATCACAGGTGAGCTTACTATTTCAAGTCGGTGGGGCAAGACTGAAGATTGAAGAAATTAATGTTGGGAAAACTAGGTAGCAACACGGAAAACAAATTTAAAAATCTCACAGAAAACATGAATGGATTAATGCAATGTGGAATAAAGCAAATGGAATAAAGCAACAAATTTATTCAATGAAAATATTTTAATAAGGTTGGAATATCTTTCTAAATTGCGTATAAAATATAAAAACCATAATTAAAAATGTAATTTCTATAAGACGACTTCATAAAGTAAAAAGCCCAAGGGAAAAGTAGGAGCAAGAATCTAAACTAAGCATAATGGATGTCCTCTCCATCATATGTAAAGGGTTCTTATAAGAAAAGGACTAGCAAGAAATTATTAAATGTGCAAAGTGGATATAAATTATGCAATGTAAGTGGTCAGCTTAAAAATATGCTAACTCTCACAGAAACCAGAAGAAAGGAAATTAAAGCAATAAAAATACTTTTTTTATTGCAGAGGCAACTCTAGAAAAATGCACAGCGCCCAGAATCGCTGAAGCTCAGGAGGATGGCCGTGCCCACCGCTACTGCGGGGAAGACACCACAACCGCGTGGTGGGACCCAGTGAAATGCAAGCTGCATCCCCAGAGTCTCTGCCACTCGAGGACTCAGCAGTGAGGCCCGCCAGGTGCCCTCCCAGCCCCGCTGCTGCACACCTGCCGCAGTGCTCTGGGCTGGAACCCTGGAAACACTGTGCACACCCACCCCAGGCAGAACGTTCTGGTCACGTCCCACTTCTCAGCAGCTCCCGAGCGAGGCGACGCCAGGAGGACACAGTGTGTGTGGACAGAGCAGGCGGGAGCCCCACAAGCAGAACGACCCCATTACGCGCAGGGAGGAAGACCTCCGTGCGCCCACAGCTGTGCGGCCAGGGTGGCGGGGGCGGCGGCGGGGGGCAGACAGAGGGGCTGCCCTCAAGTGTGTGTGCACGGCCTGGGCACCCCAGGTGTCCGGGAGGACTTTCTCAGCACCAACGGCGTCCTGTGCCCACGGGCAGGTGCCGCACGGCTGCCTCCCGCTCTCCCCTCCGCCTCCTCCTCACTGCCTGGGGAGGAGCGCCTGGGGCAGTGAGCAGCCCCAAGGCAAGAAGATGGGGGTCACGGTCCCTCACCTGGTCAGAGAGATCTGCTCCCCCGTGAGGGCATCAGAAGGAGCTGAGAGGTGACCCCCCCACACTCAGCCAGGAGGGGGCCGGGTGCCCTGGAGGCAGGTGGAGGGTGGGCAAAGGCAACCCCACGGCTGTGCCTTCTGGCCCTCCTGTGGCCAGCGGCCTTGGGCCGGGGTCCTCTCTGACTCGGGCCTGGGAAGGCATCCAACCCGGGTGCCTCTGCTGCCTCCTGGCCAGGACCCATTGCTGGGCTATGCCCTGTCCCTCGCTCCCCTCTGCCTGTCTGAAGGGAAGAGGCACGGGAGCGCAGAGAGGCCACAAAACCTGGGGAGAGGAGGCCCTGGCCATGCGGCACTGGGGAGGAGGGGGAGCAAACGTGAGGAGGCCGAGGTGCCAGCGTCCCTCTGGCCGGACCCCGGCTCACAGCCTGGCAGGCTCCGACAACATCTAGCAACACCTCAGCAACACCCCACGGTCCCGCTTCCCAGTCAGCCAAAGGACAAAACCAGGAATTTCTGACCCGTGGGGGAGGAAGCACCCAGGGCGGCGGGTGAAGGCAGCACCGGCCTGCTGGCCCCGCCCATGCCCAAGCTGGACCCTGCTGGTGGCTTCTGAGTGCGGCTGCGGGCTCCTGAGCAGCCGTCACCATGGAAACCGCAGGCTCCTGTCCCGCTGCCAGCGCCCTCCTCAGTGCTTCCCAAACACCAAGTCAGCACTGAGAGCCTCTCCCCCAGCCCGAGGGCAGGTGCTCTGCTTGTCACCTCTGGGTGCTGACGCTCCTCTAACCACCAGATGACTCACTGGAGATGATTCAGCTTGTGGGAGCGGACGCCACTGTCACCCTCACAGCTCTGCCCCAGCAGACCATCATTTTGAAAGAGCAGCACCTGCTAGTCCTTGAAAGTTACCATTTCAGTCCTCCACGGTGGCGCAGGGGCTAAAAACAGAGCTATCAACCTATTGGCAGCCACAGCAGCACGAGTTCAATCCCCGGCCAGGGAGCTACCCACATGGCGCGCAGACCTCTCCTGTCTCCCCCTGCTCCCCTCAGCAGTGGATTTCAGTGGATCTGCCTGTTCTGCTCCCCACTCTGTCTCTGGTGAGTCCTCTCACCCCACCCCCTTGGCCTACACCCCAGCTCATGTGCAGAAATAAATAAATCTTTTTAAAAAATTAAAATTTCAACCCATCCCACTCCTACCAATTTCCAGTCTCATCCCAAAATAATCTGCACAGATGATGTCATGAATCAAATCACATAGTGATCAATATTTCAAAAACAAGGTTTAAATCCAAGGAACTTTGACACTAGAAGGGGGCTGGACGCCCGGCCATGCCCAGCGCCAAGACCAGCGCTCCCCGTGCTCCCGCCACGCTCGGGAGCAGCCTCCGGCTTCCGCAGCAGGAGGGACCTGCCTCGCTGGTTCTGGAGGGAGCTGCCTTTGTCCAGGGCCTCAGACATTGGGGGCCGCGTCCACATAATTTTCTATAGGAAAACTCACGTTGAGAGGACCCTGGACTATCACCTTAAATGTTACATTGCCATCACCCATTAGGTTACTAAACGGAGACAGGGATCCTGTTAAGCGGCCTCGGAACGCAGCAGTCAGAGCTAGAAGACAGAGCGTGAGCAACACTCAGGCCCGGCACGTTTTCACAGAACACTCGTGGCAGCTGTCGGCCCAGCGTCTCACTGGCCGCCTTTGCACACGACACAGGAGGCCAGGCGTGTGCACCGTGGTGTGAGGACACCGAAAAGGAACCAAGAAGACTGGGGTGACAGAGGCGCCCCTCCCCACCCCCCGGTTTTGCAAGGTTTGTGAAATACAGATGTGAACCACAGCCCATATTAATATGCAAAGATGGATGCACCTGGCGCATGCAGACCTGGGGCCTATCAGCAACCCTCGAAGCCTTCACGGACACTGGCCCAGAGGAGGCCCCGCAGACAGGAAATGAAGGAACAACGAAAAGCAAGCTGGGGCGCAAATGAAAGATGAAGACCCAGGGCTGAGGCACACACATCAGCAACAAACACACGTCTCAAGCGAAACCAAAGTGCTTCAAAAAAGAGGGTCCAGACTCACCAAACAAGTCCTGTCCCCACTGCAGGCAGGCGACCAGGACAACGCATGTCACCAGCAGCCCAGCAAGCCAGTGACCAGTCGGAACCAGGACGACGGGGGTGCTGGGGTCAGGTGAGTCTGCTCGGAGCTCGCGGCGTGAGGGCAGCGCGAGGCTCAGCACACGGGAACAGCACATGGGACATGCACCTGCGGCCTCCAGCAGCTGACTCAAGGACCGGGGCCAAGGTCACAGGAGGAACCACTGCTGGCGTGGTTTCTGCACCATCACAGGGCCAGGCCGAGGGCTCCATCCAGGTCCCCCAACACGGGCTGGGCCTGAGCCTCTGAGAGCCCCCACTGGGCTGTGCCACCAGCCTGCCAGGGGATAGGGCACGGGGCCAAATGTCACGCTCTGGTCTCTGACCCTGCACTGCAGCAGGGCCAGGCAGGCCCACCCAGGGCCCACACGGGCTCCAGGGCCTGTCCTCGGCCTCGGAGCGTGCAGGCCATCACGCCGGGGCCCCCCTGGAAGGAGCAGGTGCCAGGACAGCCTGAGCCTCCGCTGCCCGGGAGCCTGGGAGGCCTGGGGACAGTGGCCGCAGGGCTTCGTCCTCAGCGTGAGGTGCCGCCTGGTTCTACCCCCACCCCGCCTGCACCAGAATGGGGCGCACAGGCCCCGGGTCAAGGGACCTCCCAAGACCGTAGGGTCAGGAAAGGTCATTTCCCAGAATGCTGAGCCCACACTGGGCTCCTCAAGAAGTGCAAACTCTGCCCTCCCTGGAAGGCACGATCTGCACCCGCTCACCCTCATCCTCCACGCAGAAGCGCACAGGACACACAGAGACTCGCCCCTGTGCCGCCGCCGGCCGCGCGGGCACACAGCCCGGCCACCACCTGCCCCAGGGCGGCCCCGCTCGCCACGCCCACCGAGCGTGCCTGCACACGGCCTGTGGCGTTGGGGCAAGTCCGGAGGGGCCACGCTCCCGCCCGCAGGACAGGGGCCCAAAGGAGCGACACACCGGCCCGGCTGCACGCGGGGGAGGAGCGGCTCCACCAGCCCGCGGGGACCCCGCAGAGTCCACCTGGGGTGTGACACAAAGAGGAAGGGGCTGAAACCGCTGTCGTGCGGAGGTGAACACAGCGGCCTCCTCCAGCCTCCGACCCGCGCCCCATCTGCCTCGGGGGACACTCTCGGAGGTGGTCACAGCGGCCACGCCAGGAGAGCTGGCCTCCGCGGTCTCCTCAAAGAGGCCTAATTGCACACATGGGCCTGAAGCCCGGGCCGGGCGTGACCCCCAGGGCCACCACCCTCGCCCCCGAGAGGCAACCCAGGGTCCTTCCCAGGTGGGACTGGACGCCACAGAGCAGTTCTGTTGCCATTCTGCCGTGCACGGGACGCCCACGGGGGTCAGGCCACCGGGATGGGCCAGGACAACCCCACGTGGGCGTCTCGGCCCCACGGGCAGCAGCGCCAGGCGGAGAGGGAGGAGTCAGCGGAGCCTCCCCCACCATGCAGTCCTCTGCGACCACCCATGGCTTTGGGCGAACGAGAGCTAGCCGGTGCCTCAGTTTCCTCGCTGATAAAACACAGGGGCAGCCAAACACCTCTCCGCTCCCCGCCACCTCGACAACCCAGACTGTCCAGTGTCGCGGGCAGAGAAGCACGCGTCTACCCAGGCGCAGTTCCGGGCCGTGCCCACGCGCAGTCAGTCCACCCCGGCGGCCGGGGTGTGGCGGCCGCTCCGGCAAATACCGTGTCTGAGGGCCTGGGATACCGCCAGCCCATGAGCACAGCCTCAGGTGGGCCGCCCCAGACGCAGACGCACAGCGGGTCCAGGTGCGAAGCCTCTGCCCACGCGGCTTGGGGCCAGCTCTGCTCCAAGAGGTGCCAAGACCGCGGGGTACCAGGTTGCCTGGTGAGCGCACCCCAGTCCTGCGGTGCAAACGAGGATCTGTGAGCATCCCCCTCCTACTCCAGTTATTCCCACCAAGTGGACGCAGCGGGGTCTGGGACAGTCTGGAACCACCGAGAGCTGCCGCGGCTCAGGTTTTCAAGCCCCCAGCAGGCACTGTCCGGACGCCCCTGCACTTAGCCCCCAGGCCAAGCAGCCTTCTCCCCGGGGGCACCCTGAGCTGCTGCCTGGGTCAGGGGCCCACGCCGGGGGAGCACCGGGCCTGCGGGCAGCGTCCTTGCGTCTCCCCATGACCAGCAGCCCATGCAGGTGAGACACGCGGCCTTGCCAAGCCCCATGTGCCCAGGGGGAGGCGCCCGCGCAGGACCAAGGGGGGGGGGCGCCCCTCCCCGCTCACGTTTACTTCCAGCAAGTCCTCCCGCTCCCATATAATAGGGGCCCCCCGCCCCCCACCCCAGCAGCCCAGGCCATAGGAGGGGCGCCATCTGATTGGCCCATTTTTGTTGTTCAATAAACAGCCAAACACTTGCAATGTCGAACAGCATCACCTAAAACTTGGGTTTTCCTATCAACAGAGTTGCGGAGCGTGGTCAGAGTCAGAGCCCAACAGATGGATCCCGTGCCCTGGGAGAGCCGGGCTGGGCGCGCAGGCGGCTGGCAGGAAGGGCAGCTGCCCCAGCTCTGCAGGGCGCTCAGGCCGGCCGCACCTAGGTGGGCCCTCCACGCCTCGCGGCTCCTTGGCACACAGTCCTCGCTGGCAAGACCCATGTCGTCCTCTCCCGGGAAGGCTCTCTCAGCGCCCGACTCCGTGGGCCTTTGGAATGCGGGTCTCCATGAACCCAAGTGCGCCTTCCCCACTGCTGATCCAGGTGGGCACCGGAAGCTCCGTGTTTCCCCAGGAAGTTTCCCCAGTCTCAGTTCCAGATCAAAAGTCTTAACTTGCGCTGGCGCCTGCCTCCTCGTCGGTCACATCACCTTCTCGAGCGAGGTCTTGGCCCTGCTGGCAACGCGCTCTGACCCCCGCCGTGTGCCCTCTGCCCTGGGCGATCCCAGGGGGTGAGGCGGCCCTGGCCAGGGTCTCCACAAAATAAAGGCGCCAGGACTTGCAGCTCTCCAAAGGGGCGGGAGGCGACACCGCTGAGAAACGTTTCTGGAAACAATTTCTTTCGATGACTCTAGTAATGAAAATTATTTCTAGATCCGAATCAGCAAATCCATTCCTGCATGGATTTTTTTGTCCAGCCAAAAAAATCTTTGGGTAAAACAGGGGCTTGCAGGACAGCCAGAGAAACCTGAGCTCGGGTCCCAGCTGCGCCACCAGAGCAGACGGCATGGTCACAGCGCGGCGGGCGTCTGCCTCTCTCGGCCTCCACGTGCCTAGCCAGCCGTGCCGGGGCCACTCCACGAGAAATTCAAGTCCCTCGGAGGCTGAAAGAGCCAGCAGGAAAGGCGGGACAGGCCAGCTGCTCCCGGGGCTGTCTGGACATTTTAGCCAAAAGCCACGGCGCGCTACGGATCACAACAGAGAACTCAGAACAGCGTGCGCTTCTCCAGACGGCGGCCTGGATGCCGTCGCTGGGTCTGCAGAGGAGCCTGGGGTGTGGACAGACGCCCCAGCCTGGTCTCTCCCCAGGAAACTGGGGAAACAACCCCCTGCTCCGTGCCCTGCAGGCCGGGCTGAGGAGGGAGCCGCCCTGGGGCAGCCCCGAGTGCGGGGCAAGTGGGAGCTGCGCTCTGTGCCGCCCTGTGGGCTCCGCTTCTCTGGGCTCCCGACGGCTTCGAGACTCTGGTCATTCTGTGGTCAGCGCGTTGGACTCAACCGTGCCAGACGATCTCGTGATAAAATCATCTGAAGCGGCAAATCTCTCAGGGAGACGTGACCACGCAGAGGAAGCCTGTGTCCCTCGCAAGCACAGGTGCTGCCGGTGAAGCTGGGGGAGGGAAACCGCGCCCTCGTTTACAGCGAGACCCACGCGCGGTTCCGGCATCTTGAGCTCTGAGTCCTCCGCACGCCACCGCCAAGGTGAGGCAAGGCCCTGAGCGCTTTCAAACACGGAAGATTTATCTTCAAAGGAAAAACAGACCCGGGGCTGAGCTAGTGTTCTGCCTCCCACGTGAAAGGCAGCTGTGGCGCTGGCGTGGGGCAGCAAAGCTACAGCTGTGGCTTTTTAAAAAAAGAAAAAGCAAGAATCATTTTCAGAAGCACTGCCCGGGGGCCACACTCGAATGCACCGGACTTGCCACAGCAGACTGTCCACGGCACCGGGACGCACCTCGACCGTGCGCGCCGACTGTCTGCTCTCCTGCCCCCCCTCGGCGCGGGGCCCAGCCCGGGCTCGGGGGCGGCCCCCCGGCGGTCACCCACTTCCGGCCGCGGCCGCGCGTGCGGGTGGCCGTCCGTCCGTGGGGTCAGGGGACAACCGTTCTCTACATTTTTTATTGACTCAACACACACTTGAGCGGAACAGACAGACGCGCACATCAGACACGGCGTCAGCCTTTAATAACTCAGCTCCGCTCCGCAGCCTCGGCGAAATCTCTAATGAGGAAGAAAGGACAGATTCGTGTTTGTTCTGAAGAACTGCACGGGGGGTTCTCGCCGCAGAAGGGAAGCAGCCCGGAGGAGCACTGGGCTCCGTCATTCTCCCTCTTCCAGGTGAGAGCAACACCCACGAGCCAGTTTCCACGGAGAGGGAAACGGACGCTGATAAAGGCGCACGTTGTGCCACTGCAACAGCACCTTCTCCTCGAAAAATTACCCCAAACCAAAAATGACGGAGAAAATATCAAAATGTCTCAAATGTATAAAAAGTAGAAAAAGGATGAAAACAAAGTTGGCCAAGCACCTTTAAATATTTACATAGCTGCGATTTGGAAAGCAATCTGTTCCAATTAGCCGCGTCGAAACCCCCAGGGCGGCTGGATCCAAGGAGATTAATTATAACCGCACACCAAGCCCAAGCGTCTCTCCTCGGCTCGCTGGCACAGGAGGGAGCAGAAGGGAGCGTGCATGCCGCCAATCTCCTCTCGTGTGTGCGCGCGCGCAGGCGAGCGGCGCATATGTGGGGTGGGGTTTGTTGTGTTCTCCTGTGTGTGCACCCATGTCTGTGTGTGCATGCCTGTGCGTGCAGGATGATGAGAACCAGTCCACATGGCACGTGACCGGAGGGGCCGACCTCACAGAGGTCCGTCGTGGGCTCATGCTGGGACCAGCAACTCGAGAAACCACAGGTGTCTGTTTACGAAACGCCCCGGGCCTGTGGCCACCAGGAGCAGAAGAGGCGCCAACAGCACGTGTGTGTGCCACAGCTGACATGCACGTACACAAGGGGTGCACAACTCCACAGGGCCGCCTGGGGCCGCCTGGGTGAGCCCCAACTTCCTGGGGTGGGACTACCTTGGGAAACCCTGGCCTGAGGATGACACACCACGTGGAGGTGACTAGGCCTGAGCTACCCAGCCTAGGGCGCCCGAGCACAAGCTATGTAGGCGCAGGGTTATCAGCCGTAGAGCTACCTGGGTCTGAGCTACCTGGCCGCAGGGCTACTGGGCCAGGGCCCCACGCCCATGGATTACCTGGGTGCCAACCTACTGGCTCTGGTGCTCCCGGAGCCCTGACTGCATGGGGCTGGGCTGCCTGGGCACAAGGCCACCCGGGCAGGGCCTGAGCCTTTAACTACCTGGGCATGGGGTACCTGGACGAGAGCTACCCCAGCACAAGGTTTCCTGGGTGCAGGGCTCCCTGGAGGGCCTGAGCCACCCAGCTTCAGCTTCAGGGGTACTGGGCCTGGGCCACCCCGGCTCAAGAACACCCGGAGTACCGGGCACGGGGCCACCTGAGCCCCGCCGGGCGCCAGTGCTCACCTGGTGCAGGGTCGGCCACGCCCTCCTCTCCGCTCTCCTCCGCGGCCTCATCGGCCAGGCCAGAGCCTGGGGAGTCGGCGGCCGCACAGGCCGAGCCCGGGCTGCTGGGCTGCGAGGCCGAGTCGCCCTCGCTGAGGGAGCCGCCCCGTGCGCGGGCGGCGCGGTCCCCGGGGCTGTGGCGCTCCAGGTCGCGGCGTGCGCGGCGGTGCACACGCGAGTGCAGCACCATCTGATGGTAGGTGCGGAAGATCTTGCCGCACTCGAAGCACTCGGACGACTTGCCGTGGCCGGCGGGCGCGGTGGCACGGCGGCTGGGGCGCGCCGACGGCCGGGGCTCCAGCGGCCCGGGCGCCAGGTCCCCGGGGGCGCCCGCCCTCTTGCGCGGGGGCCCCGGTGTGCCCGGCTCCGGCTCACGCTTGCGCTTCTCCTGGGTCACCAGTATGTACTCGCGCCGCTCCTTGTCAAAGGCCACGTCCCCGGCCAGCGCCTCGTCCCAGGCGCCGTACTTGAGGTACTCGGCCGGCTCGGCCACCTTGCCCCGCGTGGCCAGCTGCCAGGCCTGGTAGCTGCTGACCGGGTCCAGCTCGGCCACCCGCAGGCCGGCCTGACTGTGGGCAGGCACCGCCCCCGCCGGCCGCAGGTTCAGGCACTGGAGGAAGAGCTGCTGCGAGTCGGGGGCACCACCCTCGGCGCTCCGCGTGCCCCCCGCGCCCGGCGCCCGCGTCCGGCTGGCCTCCACGCGGCGGTGGATGGCGTTGTGGGCGTTCAAGCTGTCCAGGTTTGTAAACAGGTTCCCGCACTTGGTGCAGACTTCGTAGAGCGACAGGCCGGCCACGATGGTCTCCTCCTGCACCACGTTGTTGATGGTGGCGATGGGGTCCAGCTCGCTCCGCGGCTTGTTCTTGCTGCCCAGCCGCGGGCCGTGCGCCTTCATGTGGTTCTTCAGGAACCAGGGCTCCTTGAACCTGCGGCCGCAGATGTGGCAGCCGTGGTCGAAGGAGCCGCGGTGCTTCTTCATGTGGGCCTTGAGGAACCAGGTCTGGCTGAAGGCCTGGCCGCACACCTCACACGGGAACTCGCCGGGCGGCAGCTCGGGCTTGCCGTTCTCCACGCCCGGCTCGGCGCCGGGGGGGCCCTGCGCCGTGATGTGGTCCTTCTCGATGTGGCTCAGCAGCGACTCCTCCCTGAGCGTCACGTAGCTGCACAGCCGGCAGGCGAAGGGCTTGTGCGCCTGCTGCACGTGCCGCTCCAGCTCCTGCTTGCGCGGGAACTTGCTCTTGCAGAAGGAGCAGGGGGCCAGCGCCGCCTTGCCCTCCTCCGGGGCGCCCTCGGCCTCCTTCTTGCTGCTCCTCAGCAGGATCTTGCTGCCGTCCAGCGGCGCGGCCCCGTTCAGGATCTGGTTGCAGGCAGACGTGCTCTTGGTGGGGCTGGCGCAGCCATCCAGGCCCTCGGCCGCACGCGTCTCCCCCGCCTCCGGCTCGTGGCCCTGGGTCAGCGTCCCCGTGCGGTGGCTGCGGATGTGGATCTTCAGGTTGCCCTTCTGGGAAGCCCGGTGGTCGCAGTAGGGGCACTTGTAGGGCTTCTCCCCCGTGTGCTTGCGCATGTGCTGGGACAGCGAGCTCTGGAAGGGGAAGCTTTTCCCACAGATGCAGCAGCTGTGGCTCAGGGCCCTGTCCCCGTCCATGTCGGGGCTCCGGCCGGCCCGGGGGGGGCTGGGACCCCTCCGCAGCTCCACCTCTGCCTCCCGGTGGCGGTCCATGTCCAGGACGCAGGCTCGCCCGGCGAGGGCGGGCGCGGCTCTCGGTCACACAGGCCGGCCGGGGCCGCGTCTTATCTCTCCATTTTCAGAGGAGCCGTTGGCTTCGGCGGCAGAGGCCTGGGGCGGGGCCGCGTGGCTCCTACCTGGAGAGCATGGCTTCCGGCGGTGAGCACCTGAAACGGAGAAGACAGCAAGCTTAGGAAGGCAGCAGCCGCACCCCAGGCCCCCGTGTCCGCAGACCGAGACGGCGCGCCTCCCCAAAACTCATCAATCCAGTCCAATTTACAGAACAGGCTCCCGCCCAAATCCAAGCAGATGTGCCAACAGCTGCTTTCCTTTAAGAAGCCAACACTTAAACAATTATTACCATCGTCGTGTGCTGAATCATTAAAATAAATCACAGTAAGTGAGTGTGCACCAAAATAATTTTTCATCAAACAGATACCAAATCTTTTTTTTTTTTAAGATTTATCTATTTATACAAGAACTGGGGTACAGGACAGAGGTGCGGGAGGGTGAGAGGATTCACCAGAGACAGAGCAGGGGACAGAACAGGCAGACTGACGAAACACACCGCTGAAGGGAGCAGCGGGGAGACAGGGGAGGTCTGCCACACGATGTGGGTATCTCGCCGGCCGGCTGGGAATCAAACCCGCACTGCAGAGGCTGCGGACAGCTTCACAGCGCTGTGCTCAACCCGCCGCGCCACCGGGCAGGCCCCAGATACCAAATCTTTAAGGAACAATGATGAAGAGAGAGTTGAAAACAGTGTGAGACCTGGATTCCAGGACAAGGTGGCACCAGAAACTGAGACCAGACAGGGCGGGGGAGACCAGGAAGGCAGGCACCGGCGCATGGCAGGGATGAGGGTGCGCTGTCGTGCGTGTTGAGGCAGCGCTGTCACTGCAGCAGGCAGACGATCCAGCCCAAGGGAAGCCACGGCACACAGAAGCAGGACGCAGCGCCCCGGTGGCTCTGCCGTGAGCTGGCCACTGCAGGACTGGGCGGCGCTGTGCCACTGGGCACTTCTAGACCACTTCAAGAGCAAGGCCGGGCTGGCTCTGCCGGCCACCTCTTATGTAAACTTTAAACTGCAGCCTTAGGATGCCCATCCCGACCTGGCCCTGAGTCTCGGCACCCTAAACTCCGCTGCACGGCTGAGGCCCCCACCCTGGCCTGGAAGGCCAGCTTCCCACAGGGCCTCCCCGGGGGACAGCAGGGACACTGTGTCCTCACTCGCTGACAGGCCACCACCCAGTGCTCCTCCAGCCCAGGGCAGTTCACACCCTGCAAGGCGCAGCGGGTGCAGCACCGCGAGCCATCCACGTTGGCACCAAAGCCCACCTGACCCAGCCCACCAGGCGGCCCCAGGCAGGGCACCAAGAGCAGCAGGTGCAGCACACGGGGATTCCCTCCCGACTGCGGCAGGCGTAAGACACAGCCCCAGAGCCAACCTGAAAGGGCATGAGAGCCCGTCTTCAGGGCAGGGCTGTGAGGGCTGAAAGGGTGGGGAGCCCACGTCGGCTTCCGATGTCGGCTCCCCGGGGACCCCTGGGACGGGTCTAATGATCCTTCTCAGCCCGAAACAGAACTAACAGCGCTAAAGCTTCTGAGGCCCAGGTCTCCTGCGGGGGAGGCTCCTGCCTCCTCGGGCGGCTCTTCTGGCACCAGCCGACAGCCTCGGCACCAGCCATGCACGCTCGCGCGCGCAACACACCAGCAACACAGGCTCGCACCCTCACACCAGCGGCAGCTGGCGCGTCTGGCCTTGAAGCAGCAATGCCAGTGGCCGGCCCGCCTGCTGGGTGCTGTCCACCCGGCCGCTGTGTCCTCACAGGCAGCCAGACAAGCACTTGACAACAGAGCAGGTGGAAGGTGCCCCCGGGGGTCAGGAGGCTGAGCCAGCCACTTCCTGCCCCGCTTGACAGAGGGCGCAGACGCCAGCCACACAGCCTCTGGGAAGGCGGCATGGCCCCTCCCCCAGGGACCCCGCCAAGGGGGGTGACCCAGAATTCGGCTGGCCCTGAACAACCTGCTCTGACCTGCAGGGACACGTCTACGCACGTTTTCTTCAATGGATTTATCTGTCAGTAAGTAAGCGTGCATCAGGTCAGTGCACGTTCTCCCCCTCGTGGGTGGCTCCACGTTTCCTTTTCCCGGGCTCGCTGCCGCCGGAACCCAGCGCGTCAGGAACGGAACACCAGACCGTGCCCACCGGCGGCCGGTTACGGCAGAGTCGGCGGCAGGCTGCCCCGAGCCTCGCCAGAGGGGACTCAGGAGTCACACGCACGCGTCCGACTACATGGGGGTGGCCCTCCCCACACCGTCACAGCCCAGCTGTATGTTCACGCCTTCTGCTGAGGAAGCCCGTGCTGCGAGCGTCCCCAGTCGGAGAAGCAGCTTCTGCGAAGAGGCGGGAGTGGCCTGCACAGCTGCCCGGGAGTGTTCCCGCTCCAGGTGCAACACACCTGCCCCCGCAGGGCATGGTGGTGAGGCGAGGGGGCGCCCGAAGAGGGACCCCCAAGTCAGTGTGCAAACCCGGCGGCCTCTCTGAGGCCTGGCCCTGGCCGCGCGCGGGGGCTCCGCCCCGCTGCCTCGGTCTCGGCACCGTCTGGATTCCTGGATGTTGTCACGGTGGTTTTACGAGGTCAGCACATGGCGATCACCCTCCATGCCAGGGCTTCGTCCATCCCCCCAAAAATGTTACATTTGATCGAAAAAAGTGTGACACTTACACTGATACTAAAGTTAGTGGCCTAATCTGGGTCCAGAAATCTAACTGGCCCAAAGAATCATCCAGAAGTAAGTTTATAGGAAAAAACACAGAAACACTGGAAATTGGTGGCTCCGAGGACATTCGCAGACTCCAGCTGCCACCACAGCCCTCCGGGCCCAGCCGGTTGGGGGCCTTAGAGCACGGGCCTCGGGGGCCGCTTCCAGCCTGGGCGGCGTCTTCCCTGCAGGCCGGGGCCAGGCCAGGTGCAGGCCGGTGCGTGAGCGCAGCCCCACCCACAGCCCAGCGCCAGGCCTGCTGCACGGACACCCCCTTCTCACTGGGGAGCCTGGGAATGTCCCGCCGTCTAGTGGCAGCGTGGATGCTTAGATGGACGCTTAGAGATGCTGGAGGGTAAGTAAAGTGTCAGGCTTTTCTGCCCTCCCTCCATTAGGACTGAGGATGGATCCCTGCGGTCCTGCACGCACGCCTGATGGCGGCACCTGGAGCGGGGTGTGGCGGACGTAGGTGGGCGCACCTGGGCTAAGACCGGGCTTATAAGGGCGGCGTCACAGGGACGCCAGCAGAGCAAAAGGAGCAGAGAAACGGAGGCCACGAGAACGCCGGAGAGCCCAGGAAAAGCGAAGATACACCAGTCCAAGAGTGAGTGCGTCCTGGGGGTGGATGCGGTGTGTGGCTTGTGGCCAAGACCACAGCCAGAGAAGGCCGGGAAGCCTGACGGCTCCTGGCGTGTGATGGCAGGTGCCTGAGTGGTTCCCCCCTCGCATGAGCAGCGCCGTCGGCAGCAGAAGTGGTGGCTCATCTGCTGGTGCCAATCGTCGTCTTTTGCCACTAGGTTGGTGCCCTGCCTTGGACTTATTTGTGTTCTGTTGTATTTTGTTACATTCAGTTGTAGTTCATTTACTTTTGTGGGCGGCGGCTGCAGAATTCATATCCTGAGAGAAACACGTATATAAAATTGTATGTAACTTGTATATAGACTGTAGCAGAAAACCCTGAGAGGGTAGACTGGAGGGTAAGTAAAGTATCAGGCTTTTCTGCCCTCGGCCATCAGGATGGATGATGGACCCCTGAGGGCCTGAATGCACGCCTGATGGCGGGCACCTGTTTTAGGGTGTGGGCATGTGTAAGTGGGTACACCTGGGCTGAGGCTGGGCCTATAAGGGCGGCGTCACGGGGACACCAGCAGAGCAGAAACCAGAAAGAGTGGAACAGAGAAGCAGAGGCCACGAGAAACGCCGGAGAGCCCAGAAGAGCAAAGACTCGCCGGGGACTGGGAGGCCTGCCGGCCCCCCGTACCCCTCCCTACCTCTCCCTACCTGCCGTGTACCTGGTAAATCCCAATAAAACCCTGCAAAAGCCACCGAGGGCTCCAGGACTCCTTTACCCTTCTGCTTGGGTCATAGAGATCCTGCTCCGGCCCTCCCTGCCACTACAGACGCCGATTCCCCAGCACCAACCCTCACCTAAGACCGGACCTGCCGCCAGACACCTCAAAACTCGAGGACAGCGTCTTCATTCCTTACTCGGGCACAAGAAATTAGCTTCAAAGCCCCCCCTGAAGCCAACGGGCCTGCGGCTCTCGGGAAGCCAGGCCGCCACGCCCTGCCCGCAGCGAGCAGCCCTCACTCGGGCCCTGCCTCCTCTGCCAGCCCAGCCCTGCAGACACAGGCCATGCACGGCCGCCAAGCCCTGTGAGCGCAGCAGGCCACGTGTCCTTGGGAATCAGAGCCTCTGGAGGGGACGAGGACATGGAGAGCTGGAAAGACGTTTCACGGGACGGGCGACCTGGGCCCAGATGTGGTCACGGCATGGTCGTGCCAGCGCCAGGGCCTCCTGGACTTTCCTGCAAACCTTTAAAAAAAACAAAAAATCAAAAGGGATCCACTGCGCCTGGCTGCCCTCAGTGGCCAAACCTGCAGGTCTTTGCGATCACTGTCTGGCTGGAGGCCGACTCTGCTAAGACAGCGCCTCGAGGCTTTTGCCAAGAAGAGCAAGTTCTGGCCTCAGAACTTCCAACTTCAAACCCTGCACCCCAGGCGGCACCCCACTTTGGAGGCACGTGAAGGGGAGATAACGGCACCCACCCCACTGAGGGGTGGTCACAGTGCCCAGCGCAACCAGGCCAGGGGCACCCTTGCCAAAAGCCCCAGCAGGGACAGGTATCCCGTCCATGTGCAGGCCCCTAGTGGGGCAGGTCCCCCAAACATGGCAGGGGACACAGTCACACTGCTCGGCCCCTTCCAACCACACACCGCCCAGCACCGGCTGCTGCAGCTCTGCTCTCACCAACCGCGGCCCCAGCCCAGCGGGACCAGCACAGGAGGGCACAGAACGGCTCAGCAACATGACCGCACGGCCCGGCTGGGCAGGACAGGCGTCTAGGGGGTGCAGGCGCCTCAGCAGTGAGCAGGGAAAGCACAGCCATGCGGGAGCGTTTGCCCAGAGCAAGCCACAGTCCTGGATCACAAAGCCCAGGCTCTGACCGGGAATTTTCCAGACAAGACTGTCATTTAGTTGTTTATGCACAGAACAACTGATTGCGGTTTTTTTTCTGATTAGGGTTTTTTAAAAGATTTCCATGGATCTGCGTGCGTGGGTGTGCGTGGGTGTGCGTGGCTGTGCTGGGTGTGTCTCTAGAGCTGTCATGAATAGTTTGAGACGACTTGTTTAAAAAAAAGCCTTTCCTACTTTCAAAATACTTTCATTTGGAAAAAAAAATACCTAGGCAATCCAGACACATTTATTACAAACGGGAAAAAACTTCTTATTCAAGAAAGCAGAAGCGTGTGCTCATCCATAAAATGACCTCCACCGAGGCGGGGCGGGAGTCTGGAGAGAACGCACGGGAAGCCCTGGAAGGAAACTAGGGAGCGCAACTCTTCCACAGTAACGTGACCCCAGAGCGCCCGCCTGAACGCACACCGGCGAGGCGGCGCCCAGCCAGGGGCCCACGGACACGGCTGGCAGGCTGGCGTGCGGGGGACCCGGGGAGACCCGGGCTGCCGTCCACTCGGCACATGGGCCTGGCGCGCAGGCGTGTCCAGTACGCAGGTCTGTCTGGCACACAGTCTGTCTGTCTGCCTGTCTGGCACACAGTCTGTCCCCGCCAAGGGCGGGTTTGTTCTCCGCAGACAATGCGAGGGCTTCGCCGTCACACAGCAGCTGTACGCGCCGTGAATAAAATACATCATTAACATCCTGCGCTTATCTGCTGCGAGACAAGCAGCCTATTCTCCCAGCAACGGGGAGCAGTTCCTCTCCCCACTCGCCAGCCTGCCCGGACCAACAATTCTGGGCTCACAGTGCCCAGGCCAGGCCGGGCTGCCCATGAAGGGACATATTCACGGCAGGGCCTGAGACCCTGATGGCCAGGCCGCAGGCCGTGGGCTCCAACCAATCAATAATCCATTATGGGCACACTGCACGTCCACTCGGAGAAGAGAAATGAGTCAGAGGTGCCCAGAACCAGGGAAGCCACCAGAACCCCGGGGCAGGAAGGAGCCACCGCTGGGCCAGGCCCCTGGGAGTAGCCCAGGGCAGACCCAGCTCCCACCAAGTACCAGCTTTCAAGGTAAGTCCCACCTCAGAGCCCAAGTCCATTTTCCTAAAGGAAGGTGACCTTGAAGTTATTGATGCCCGCAGATGAATCACGGCCAGTGCACAAGTGGGGAGGCGTCCGTAGGTTTGCGAGGCAGCCTGGGTGAGCGCACCCCAAGTCAGGCTTCCGCCCCAGACCCGGGCCACAGCCACAGGGGCCAAGACCGGATGCCCTGGGGTGTTCTGCAAGCCACTCCTGTCACCAGGCTCTCACGTGTCTGCCAGACACCCCAGTAAGTGTCCAGCTCAGCAGGGGAGAGGAAGAAGGCACACGGGGACGCCTACTGACCTAAAGCTCATGCACCATTTTTCCAAAAGAAAACACAGGTGCATGTCGATGGCCATGCTGCCTCTCCGGGCTTCCACTGCCACAGAAGGACAGTGGTGGAGCCTGACGCCGGGCGTGGAGCGGATGGAGCAGCACTGCCACTACATTCAGAAAGTCCTCCCGTAACTGAGGATGTGGGGGCGCTCACCCCCCACCCCCCACTAATCCCATGTCCTGGGAGTCCCGAGCACTCCTGCAGACTGAGAAACGCCATCGCGTGAGAGAGCAGGGGCTTCCCCGTCACGGGACACCGGCTCCCCGCTGGTCCTCTGTCTGCTCCCCAAGATCAGCGCACGTTGCAGCCCCCTCCAAGCTCCTGCCACATCGATGACCAAGTGGTGACTGTATCAGCAATGCAGTCTTAAAAAAGTAAACTTCACAAAACTGAAAGGAAAAAATAATGCCCCAGGAGCCGAGCCTGGCTGCAGACACAGCGGCCGTCCAGCCCCGTCCGGCGGAGCCAGCTCCGTGGCCAGCCCCCTTCCTGCTCGAGGCCTGTGGGCTGGGCCCAGCCAGTTCCCCTCCAGCCCCACCACAGAGGCCGGGTGGGGATGTCCCGGAGGCTTTCCCAGCTCCAGGAGACACAGTAGCATCTCCCACCCCACACCCAGGCCCGCAAAGCCAGCATCTCGGGAAACGCCCAGACACTGAGCTTGCAGGTGGCGGAGAGCGGAGGGTGGGCGCGCCCGAGGCCCGAGACCGGTTCCGGGGGAGTGGACTCCAGCGGCTTGTGCGTCTGGGCTGAGCCCAAACTCAAAACCCCAGCTCAGAAGCTGATGCGCAGTGCTTCACTGTTCCTAGAAATCACAAATCACCAGCGTGAAAGCAGCGGCCCCGTCAGAAGCCCGCACCACGGAGACACAGCCCCGCCTCCAGGCAGACCTCCCGGAACCTCTACCAGCTGGCTGCAGAACACAGTTTAGCTGGAATCTGTCTCCACGAGGAGCTTGTATTTTATTCCATGTGATCCACCAGCAATGGCCACCTCTCCCCATAGCACCGGGCGGCCCTGCTGCCGCCTCTCCCGAAGCCAGCCCTGCTCCCTGCGCGGCGGGTGGCAGGAGCCCGCGAGCCCTTGGACCTCTGGGACCCAGACGCCCGCCACCGAGTGGAAGCCGGATCTGCCCCAAGAACACAGACATGACTGCGCACTCAGGGGCGAGTGTTATCCCCCCAAGGCGACACAGTCAGCGTCAGTCCCCTGAACCCCTTCATCAAGAGCACACGCTGAGTTGGGCCTCCCCGGTGGCGCAGCGGTTGAGCGCTGGGTTGCGAAGCTGCCCGCGGCCTCTGTGGTGCCGGTTCAATCCCCGGCTGCTCCCCGGCCACAGGAGGAGGGTCCCACATGGCGCGCAGACCTCTCCTGCCGCCCGCTGCTCCCCTCAGCAGTGTCCTTCGGTCCTTCTGCCTGCTCTGCTCCCCGCTCTGGCTCTGGTGAATTCTCTCACCCTCCCGCGCTTCTGACTGTACCCAGTGCTTGTATAAACAAAACAAACAAAGAAACAAACAAATAAATAAAAACATGCCTCTATAAAAAAAAAGCACACGCTGGGGTGGGGGCGCCTCACTAACCAAGTTTACTGAATTCTAAGCAACTGCTGACATTTTCTATAAAACCACACCCTGGGCTGAGTGTCCCGGGAGGTGAGCTGAAAGGCAAAGCTATCACGGCTGTTTGCTGCTACACCAGCGTCAATCGAGGCTTCAAGAACAGCAAAATCACAGGCGGGCAAATCCCCCCCCCCACCCTGCGCGAACCCCAGCAGGTGTGAAGAGCAGCAGCCTGCACCCCCAGGGCGTGGGGCTGCTCCCCCCACACACCACCTCCCCCAGGAGGCCCTCAGGGCTGCCCCCACAAGCAGGGCTGGGGAGCCTGAGATGACCCCCGCTGGCCCCGTCTCGCCTGCCTGTCTAGAAATGCACTTTCAAGCGCACTCAACACCACCTCGCCGCCCAGTCCACGCTTTCCAGCCACAGGACCATCCATCCTTCCCTCGCCAGGGATGTACGAGAAGACACCAGCTTGACCCCCATGATAAAGGAACTGTTCTCAGCTGAGGCAGCAGAACCCGCAGCTCACGCACCCTCAGGCGGTGCAGGGCACAGAGAAAGGCTCCAAGCCCCAGAGCCTGGCCCCTGCCTCTGGCCACGCAGGCGCCACGCGGCACACCTCGAGCTCCGAGCCCCTCGACTGCCCTCCTGGGCCCTGGGGCAAAGCTGTGGGACTGGAAATGTGGCACACAGTGGCAGCCAGGCTGAGTGACTCGGGGACAGTCCCGCCATGGGGAGCAGCGCTGCAGGCCACACCTGCATTCCAACACCAAGACCCCGGGGGTGACCCCCCCAGGCCCTCCGCTGGTGCTCGTCAGGTCTGTGCTGAAGCTGCAGGGTGGGGCGGGCATGCCCTGGGAGGGGAGGTCAGCACAGCTCACTCCAGCCCTCGTATCTGCCTTGAGGCCCTTGCAGCGCTGGCTCCTGCGTCAGACCAGTCAGTGCCGGTGGGCCAGAGCCGCGCCAGGCGGGTGGAGGGGCCCAGGGCCCACACTCAGCCCTGCAGGCAGAGACAGGGGCAGTCCTGTGTCTCAGGGCTGTGCCATCACACGGGGGCCACTCCACTTCAAGGAAAAGACTCAGAGACTGGGGTTTCCTCCAACAAAGCCGCCCACACCCCGGTTCTGGTGTGAGGGCCCCCGGGAGACTCGCTGTTCAGCATGACGGGTCACCTGGGCGGGCGTCTAGGTTGCAGAGCTTGAGGGAGACCAGCCTGGAGAGGGCGCAAATGGGACCCCCGCGTCCAGGGCCCAGGGAGACCCAGGCTGGACTGAGGGCACACAGGGCCCATGAGGGCCCCAAGGCCGCGCAGCCTCCACTGAGCACCGGGAGACGGCCGCAGCGGGAGCAAGTGGCCCCTGAAGCGGCAGCCGGCTGGACCCCACCGGACACCTCTTTCCGTCCGCAGCACCTTGGGGAAATAACAGCAGGCAAAGGGTCGCATCTTCCCTCCAGCGCGCCCACACGGCCACGCCTAGCGCCAAGGCGGCGGCCCTGAGCGGAGCCCCAGCAGGCGCGGCGGCTGCAGGCCAGACGTCTGCCTGAGAGCGCCTGCTCGTCTCAGGGGCACTGGCTCTCCCGGTCTAAGCACAGCCCAGCAGCTGCAGCCCAGAGCCCGGGACGGGGGACGGGGCCGGGGCCACCACTCACAGGTGTGCCGGTCGCCAGGCGGGACGCCAGCAGGCCCAGGAGAAATGCCAATTGTAAGGTAAGGTAAAAACCGGCCAGGCTTCCCTGCCCTCCCGCCACCAGGATGGATGGTGGCCCCTGCGGTCCTGAATGCACACCTGGTGGCGCACCTGGGCTGAGACTGGGCTCATAAGGGCGGCGCCACGGGGACGCCAGCAGAGCAACAGAACGCAAGAGAGGCCACGAGAGAAGGCCGGAGAGCCCAGAGAGAGTGAAGACTCGCTGGGGGCTCCCAGCCCCCCGGCACCCCTGCCTGCCGTGTACCCGGTAAATCCCAACAAAAGCCTGCAAAAGCCACCGAGGGCTCCAGGACCCCTTCATCGTCTGCTCCACCGCAGAGAGCCTGCCCCGTGCCCTCCTGCCGCTGCACCGATGAGAGCGCACGGGATGGGCCAGGCCTCCCGTCCTCCCACCCAGGGCTGGGCCCTCCCCGGCGCGCAGCCCCTCTGCGTCTCAGCACGCCCTCCGCCCGCAGTCACTGGATGCCCAGGAGTGAGCCCGCTGCGGAGGCTGTGGGCGCCCGGGCACAGGGTGCTGTTCGTCCCCGCAGGCGGCGCTGGCCACAGCCACACCGTCCACAGCAGCAGGAGGCAGGGCGCACCACGTGTGGAGAGAGGTGACCTCTGTGACCGGCCAGCCACATGCTAGGGACAGCACGCAGGGCCGCTGCGGCCGGGGCTTCTGCCCGCTCTCACCCCCAGGGCTCCTCGCGCCACCTGCACCATGACCCTGGTTTCAAGAGGCTGAGTGTCCCCATCGTCACCACCCCGGGCGCCGGCACCCGCGAGGGCCCATCCGGGGGCTTCCAGGGCACGCTTGGCCTCCCACAAACAGGACGCGTCCTGAGCACAACGGAACATCGGGGCGGACGTGGTGACACTGGCCATCAGCCAAATGCGACAGGCCTGGACCCTCGAGATGAGCGCTTGGGGGGTGGCTCCGGGCAGCCGGCCACTCTGCCCCAGCCAGGAACAAGGCGGCTGCGGGGCTCTGTCCCACTTCTCTCTTCTGTAATAAACCCCCTGGCCACGAAGCACACGCAGAAGCTGCCCAGTCACATCTCAGCCAGAGAGCTCTGGGCTGGTGCGCCAGGGGCCTCCTGGGCGCAGCGCCCCCGGGGGAATCTCTACAGCAACGAGGCTGCAGCGACCCAGGTCACTTCCCAGACCGCAGGCCCCAGGGACGCCACTGTCTCCCGGCTCACGAGGAGGCTTTACTCCTTTGCTTTTCTGGAAGGAACGGCAGGCGGGGATCAGCTCATACGGCACACTGACCCTGCCATCAGGGATAGCTCCACGGGGCCCCCACAGCCAGGCGGAGGCCCCACTTCTATGGTCACCGTCACCACGACCAGGTCACCAGGGCAGCCGCTCGGGGACCCCGCCTGGCGCTCGGGTGACCTGGGGCCTCCTCCCCACCGAGGGGCTCCCAGGGCTGGCTCAAGCACACCAGGGACAGCCCTGGACAGCCCGGGGTGGGCGCACCTGGATGGGCAGTAATGAAGTTTGGGGGAGACCCTGGCCGCCACAGGTTCTGCAGTTATCAGATGTTCGCTCCTCAGAATGTTCTGGGGAATGTCTTGCCATCTCCCCTTCCAAGCAGAGTAAGAAAACGCGCGTGAGGGCCCCGGGCGGCCCCTGGTCCAGGCCGCATTCAGCAGACCCTCGGGCTTCCCTCTTCTGCCCCCAAACCCAAGCTCAGCGGCAGACACGCGCAGTGGAGATGGCAGGAGCCAACCCGACTCGGGGCGCACAGGAGAGATCTGGGTGGGAGTCCGAGGCCAGCGCCAGCTAATGACTCAGCGGTGAACAGGTGCTCCCCAGAGTCCACAGGGCCAGGCCGGCCAGCAGCGGCACTCACCTGGGCACCCTCCCCACAGAGGCAGGTGCAGCCCAAAGGTACGTCTTCTGCCTCCCACCAAAGGCTCCTCCTCCGACATAAAAGCGAGGGGCCCCTCGTCCACCCTTTTTGCATCACGGTATCTTTCAGGTTGAAATACAACTTTTGCCTTGGCCTCTACCTTTGCCCTCAAAGCGCCATATCACAGAGGACCTGTCCCCCCACCGCAGAGCAGGCCTGGCCCCCTGCTCAGGTGGTTTCAACATTTCGAGCTCAGACCGCCACCCCCACGCAAATCCAAATCCCACCGTTTCCCAACTTGATCAAGGGAAACCCACAGCCACCGAGCGCGGCGCGGGCCTGCCGCACATCTCCTTATAAGGGCTACAGCCCGGCCTGAGGAGAGAGCAGGGCCCGTGGCCGGGGCGCTCCGCTCCGCGGGGAGACCCCGGCCTGCCCCGTCCTGCTCCCAGGCACGCCCCTCAGCCCAATGCTCTCCCTGGGCAGCACCCCGGGTGGGGGGGGGGGGGGGCACCCGCCCTGCCATGGAGCTGGGAGGTGGCAGCCGGCAGTGACGACTCCACTCGTGACTGCTGGCGGCTCCCCCAGGGCAGAGCAGCTTCTGCCAGCTGGAGACACAGCCCCGGGGGACCAGCAGCAGCAGCAGCAGCAGCAGCAGCAGCAGGCGCAGAGAGCGTCTTCTTACTCATATGCAAACTAGCGTCCTCAGATCGCGGCTTTCCCAGTGATGAAACGAAAGTGCTCGCCCACCAGCTCGGCCGCAGCTCTGCTGACGCGGCTCTTTCAGGAAAGTTCTTGAAGAGCCGTGTTCCCGGACACGCTCAGACCCGGTCCCGGCGGACAGGGGGTGGCGGGAGGCTCCGCGGCCGAGAGTCTGTTCACGGCTCCCTCCTCGCCCCCACACCTGTGAACATCCCCACTGCGCCAGGAAGGGGGCCCCGAAGCTGCAGTTTCCAGCTGAGCCCCGGGAGGCAGGGGCTGTTCTAGCTGAACCAAATTCAGCCGTCCTGGGATCGTGAGCTGCAGACAGGACCCCTGCGTGGGCCCCTCTGGGGGCGCGGACCCCTCCCCCGGGACAGGCAGAACCCCACGGCCTCTCAGAGGGCCTGTCATCAAAACTTGGCATTAATTACATTTTAAAGAAAAGGTTGCTATTAGTTTAAAATAGTAACTGACGCACACGCACCAGGGCCTCCCCGGGACACGATCCAGTGGAAGCCGCACCCCTCCGTGTGCGCCGCGGCTGCCCGCTCCCCAACACGTCCCAGCAGCGAAAAGCGTGGCAAGGCCACGGCCCAGAGCTATGCCCGACTCCTGCGGGGGCCGCGCTTCCCCCTTCACGCTCCTCGGAGAGCCGCACTCCTCTCCCCGGGGCGGGGGCTTTCTACGACAGCGACAGCATCAGGAAAGGCCGCAGGGCCCTGCGGGAGTGGAGGGTCCCAGCAAGCGCTCGCGGCGCAGCCCACGCTCTCCCCGGCACGGAATCAGCCAGAGACCCGCTCCCCGTTCCCAGCCCCGCGGCAGGGGCGAGGGCTTTCCCTTCAATGTGCGAGGAAATCAAATGAAATGGCTGGGCTCACCCAGGGGAGGACACTCGCTTTCCAAACAAAAGAGGACCCTAGTCTCCCAGCCAAGTACTGCACATATATTAAAAATGTAAGTTAGTGCTGGGATTAAACAGAGACATCATTTTATAACTTTCTCTCCGTTCATTCGCCAGCCCTGGAATCCAAACGGTAAGTCACACCCAGCTCAGAAAATCCGCCCGAGCTCCGTGCGCCTCTCGGCAGCTGTTCACCAGCTGTGACCCCACGGCAGCGCGGGCCTCAGCCACACGCTCACAGAGCGCCCCGACAGCAAACGTCACATGACGTGTACTCGGCCGCCATAAAAAGGCAAAAGGAACATTTCAGAGGCTTTAAGAGCCACCTCCCTTAAAAGCCCCGACATGGACTGTGAGTGACGCCTCGAGCATCTCCAGGTAAATAAACTCACGTGAAAACTGCACCGGCCGTGTCCATCCGGACCGGGAGCCACCCCAGGTGAAGGTGACCGCTTCACGTCGGAGAGCCTCCCCCAGAACCGTAAAATGTTTTCAAAATCTCTCCTCCCCGCGAGCAGCCCGCTCCACGGCCGCCTGCGGAACAGCCCGGGTGCCGGTGCAGTGACACGCGGGCCCCGGAGCTTGCGGGACGGCCAGCTTAAGCAAGTCCAAAAAGAGGTGGTTTTTCTATTTTTCCAACTTTTAACTTCGCTCTGGAATAAGTCAAAGTTGTAAGAATGTTCGTACATAGAGCGAGCCCCACAAAGGCTCGATTTCTGCCCAACACAAATAAGCTTGAACAGAGTTTCTCTTCTTGCACTAACCGCTCGAGAAATTCCAAGTCCAGCTATTTTAGATGCAGCGCTGGGCTGGCACGCGGGGCGGAACCAGGCAGCCCTTTCATAAACCCGAGCTGGAAACCCAGGCCTCCCCGACCGGGCTGCCACGGGAGCCCGGCTCTGCCCTCGCTGGTTCATTCTGAGAATGTTAATCCGTTTCAATTTTTGTTCAGACATTTCACAAGCACCCCAGGCGGGAGCAGCGAGCCTGATGACCCGTTAAGGACTCCTTGTCTGTGCTTTTCTATAAAGCCTGCCTACTGCAAGGCTTCCCTGCCCTTGAAAATGCTCCCCTAAAGCTCCACAAACCGGACTTTTAAAACTCCTTCTCCAGCCCTTTCTCCTTCCGACGCAGTTTCCTTTCTTTAAAAACACTTTTGTAACCGATTCATTGAACGACACCTTTCAGACGCTTTATTCTGCCCACATCAAAGATGTGATTCACGTGCAGCAATCCTCCCAACTTACCGCAAAATAAGAAACAGGGAGAGACACTATTGCTATCAGAAGTTTCAAACTGTAATTTGGAAAGTCTGCACGGGCTCCATCGGTCAGGACCGGCAGCACCACCTCACCCTGCCCCGCGCTTGAAGGAAGGAGCTGCTCCCTGAGCCCGGGGAGAAGGCAGGGCTGGGCTGCGACACCCGCCTCGCGGGGAGCGGGTCCAGGGTGGGCCCTTGGCGTGCGGCTTCCTCCTATTCTCCGCAACCGGCCCCTTTGGTGGCGACTTCTCCCATCTGTGACGCGAGTGTTTTCTGGAGGGCAGATGGAAGGGTGCCGCAGCCCCACACCTCCCCAGTGCGTGTGCCTGGTATCCTGGAGGCCCAGACCACTCAGCAGCCCCAGGACGCAAGTCAGGGGCCTCACTGCACAGCGTGCTCTAACAACAGGAGATGACCGGCCGGCGTGCCCAGAGTCACCAAGGCCAAGGTCCAGCAGTACCCAGCGCACACAGCCTGCCTGAGGCAGGACCAGCCGCCCCTCACCAGGGAGACACTGCACTGCCTCCTGGCCTCTAACCCCCAGCCCCCCACCACTGAGGGCCTCAACACACACCCCCCCCAGCCCTCCACAGGCCCGTCCTGACCCTCCCTCCACCGCCTACCAAACCCAGATGCCACCTGCCTCCAGGGCCTCACCTCCCCATGTGGCTGATGGTCCCTGGTCTCCCGACCCACATCCACTGAGCCAGCCCAAGACAGCCTCCAGAGTAGCCCTGCCTCGGTCTCCCACCACCAGGCGGCCCCTGCAGGCATCTACTCAGGCCTGGGGAGGCCTCCATGATGCCCAGTGCCTTCCCCGAGTCACCATCATGACTGGGTACCCTCTTGGCCTCTCCGACATCCCTCTCGGTCACCTGCTGCCCCTCCCCGTACACTCACACACCCCTGCACACACAGCCCAGGTATGCACAGGTGTGCCCGCACCCCCAGCTCCAGCAACACCAGCTTCGTCTGCTCTGGCACTGACCATCTGCACCAGTGGCTGGTGTCCAGCACCCCCACCCAGGGAGCACCAACCCCGGCCACCAGGACCCACATCCTCACCCACACGGCCCTATAGCCCATGGGGTGGATGGCCATCCGGACTCAGGCGCCCTGAGGACACACAGGCAGGGAAAGTCAATGTGAGCCCACGAGGTGGTGCGCGCACCTGCGGCAGACCACAAGCGCGTGCAGAGCCGGCTCCCCACAGACACCGGTGTGCGACACGCCTGCAGGAGCATGTGCCGCGAGGGTCAGACTAGCACTGAGCACGGAGGAACACGGCGGGGGGCTGGGGGTGGCAGACACGCGTCCCCCCACCCTCCGGAGAGGAGCACGTGGTATTCCTACTGGGCTGGCAGAGTGAGAAACAGGTTTAAGCAAAAGAAACACATTAGGGGGCTGAAAACGTGGCGACCCCCGCAGCCTTGCTGATGTTGGCAATGAGGGGAGACGGCGTGTCAAGGGAAGGAGGGCACAGGAGCAGGAGACGCTGTTTTTGACAATTAAGAGAAGGAATCAGTCTGTGCCTGCAACAAACATAAATGGAATAAACTTATTTACCAAAGAGTCCCGAGCCGCCCAAGCAGGCAAACGCAACTTTACTGACAGTCAAATTCACGTTTCGAAGGCACCAGACTGCACCAAAGTCATTTTATGATTATTCCGGGCAAAGAAAAAAACCACTCAGAGGATAAACGGCCTAAGCTTTTAAGTCAACACAGAAGAAAACGCAGGGGCGGGAGGCAGGGGCGGGAGGCGAGGCTCCCAACCTGCAGGCTCGGGAGGCCTCAATAGCAGGGGCAGAGCCGAGCTCAAAAGTAAGGCTCGTGGAGTAATTAAGTGTGAGACGGAGCTGAGCAGGACAGAGCCGAGCAGGGCTCCTGGCGAGATGAGAGGCCCGAGGAGCCGCAGCCCGCCTGCCTCGCTGTGAGACGAGGATTAACAGCAAAGCAAGCTCCACACCTGGAGGACGCCGGGCCCTCCGCAACCACCGCAAACTCTCCAGAAACCACGAGACGTCAAGACACGGTGGCCACTGTCATCATCAGAACGACAGAAAACATGTCAATGGGGCCTTCGATTAAAAATGCGACAGGGCAGAATTAACATGCGTCCCTCCGCACTTCAAGAAGCTGAAAGTAAATGGGGAGGAAAGAAAAAAAGAGTAAAATTGATCAATATGAACAGTCACAGGTCCCTGATGGCCTGATGGGCGGGGCAGGTCCGGTAAACTCAAGGAGGGGTAGGTCAATCGATCACCTAAAGACGAAAAATTAAGAGAAAATGACATTTGTCAAAAGTCTAGGCTGGTAAAGCTGATAGTGTGGCTGGAAACAATGACTGATTTTCAAGTAAAATATCAACGTCCAAAATTTACTCAGAAATGGACCGAAAAACTAACCAGTCCCATCGTGGGGGAGAATTCCAAAGAGCTGCTAACCCCCTTCCTTCATCCACCCAATGGGGGCAAATGCACTCCCCCCACACACCTTCGAAAACAGCTCAAACGTCTCCAAACGTTCCTGAGCAGAGAGGATGTCGGCAGAAGACAAGGACAGAAACGCAATAACCAAGACACGTGTCCTGGCAGAACGTCCTCACGCAGCAGCTCCGGGAGCCGCCAACCCCACACAGCTGGGGGGGGGGGGATGCAGGCCACCAGGGAGCAGCGCTCGCTGGCCACGCGGGGACAGGACACAGGGAGCCCATATGTGCACCGCGGGCCCTGCCACCTGCGTAAGACGAAAAGCTGTGACGTTACTTGAAACCCGAGTTGCAGGAAAACGTCGCTTACCAGGGCCCCACGTCAGCCTCTGCACGTCTGTGTTGTTAAAAATATTAATACATACATTAAGCACATACATTTATTTTTGAAGGATTTGTTTATTTATGCATGCAAGAGCTGGGGTGCAGGCCAGAGGTATGGGGGGGTGAGAGGACTCCCCAGAGACAGAGTGGGGAACAGAACAAGCGGATCCACTGAAATCCACGTGGCTGGGCAGGAACCGCACCCCGAGCCCCCAGATGGATGGCCCGTGCGGAGCCGGCTCCGGGGCTTTAAACCACTTGCAAGACGCGGGCCCTGGCGAGTCCGCCTGGCTGAGGACGGAGGTTTGCACGACTCTCCCAGCATCCTCGGCGGACAGGTTCACAGCAGGCCTGACCCGAGGCGCCCACCCCCAGTGCAGTCCGCGGCCCGACCAGCGCGCCAGCGCCCCTCAGCGCAGCCAAACAAGGGAGCAGACTTGGCTGCCCACCTGAGCGCCGGCCGAGCTTGTCCTTGAGAGGCTGCAGAGCGCACAAGCAGGCCGCAAACCCTCCCAGCCTGTCCCGACACCCCTAACATCAGTGTTTCTGTGACTGATAAGGCAAAAGTGAAGCTGGACCCCAGGCAAAACCATGGACTCGCTGACCTGAACATTGGGATCACCAGCAGGAGCTCACCCAGCCCCGGGACGAGGGAACACCTTGAAATGTAGCAAAGCCAGAAAACCAAAGGGAGCCGCCATCCCGAGACCCCGGCGTCCGCGCTGCCAACCCGCACAGCGCAGGTCCTGCCACCGGCTGGCCGGCCCCTCCCTCCCACCTGCTTCCAACACCTTCCCCGACACTCCCCCCCGGTTCCTCTGGGCTCCCCGTCTCCCAGGGGCAGTCACTGCAAACGCTGCCACGCTGATGCAGGCGAGAGCCACCCGCCCCCGCGCCCAGAGAACCACCCTGGGGAGAGGCCTTGCTCTGAGCCCTGCTGGTCTCCTTCCCGGCCAGTGCTTTCTGGACCGTTCCACCGTTCCTGTTACCCATTTGGGGGTAAATCTTCATTTGTATTATTATTAGATTTAAATGACCTACTTAGGAAGGCCTGATGAGGTGCATTTGTTCCAGATACACTCTGCAGACGCAATGCGGGCCGCCCGCGGGCTTCCTGAGCGCTGCCCAGAGCCGGGCCTGGGGCCTTGACGCCAAGTGCGGCCGCCTCCCTGGCAGCCCCACCGCCCTGGGCGGCCAGGAGCAGGTGCACAGTTCCTCAATGGGCACAAAGGAGGGGCTGCCAGCCCAGAGCCTCGGGGAAACAGCCTCTTCTCCAGGGGAACACCACTGATGCTGACCACACGGGACAGTGAGCCCCGCCGGGTTCCACGCCAGGCGGGCCCGAGCAAGGCGGCCATCCCAGCTTTTCACGTGTGAGGGCAACAAATGAAACCGGTTGGGACTTCACAGGTGAGAGGAACGCCCATCGAGCCACACCGGGCCACGATTAACTTCTTTCTACAATAAACTGACAGCTGCCTCAAACGTGCACAAAGGAGCAATCACCAGAGCCCTCCCCGGCTCCCAAGGGGATGGGGAGCGTGGCCAGACCGAGGCAGAGGACACACACGTTCTCCCACCGTCCTGGCCTCCACCGAGAGCGACACATCATTCAGAGCCACGCAGCAGAACAGCGGATGCCGCGCTCCAGCCCCGGGCGCGTGGGATGCGGGTCTCGGGGAGTTCTGGACTCGTGACTCCCAGAGTGTCTGAGCAGGGACTAGGCTGGGAGAGCCTGGACACCAGGCGCTGTCGCGCCCACAGTCACCAGCCTCGGAATGACACAGTCGAAATGGTCGGCAAAGAATCAATGCAAGCCACCGCGATGTTCCTCGTTTTCTGAAATTCTAGGTCAAGGAGGCTTTTTAATCTGTTAACGTCATCAGCTGCGTGAAGGGCCTGGCTCCGCAGCTGCCTGCATTGCCCCCCGCTTTCTCTCCCTTAGGATGGGGCGTCCGCCACCCACAGATGCAGCGCAGGCATGCAGAGGCCCCTCACAGGCCCAAGTCACCACCGGCGGCCGCTGCGGGGCGTTCGAGGCCACCCCCGCCGCCTACTCTGCCGGGTGGGAACGGCTGCACCGTCTGAGCGGCCCGTGGGATTGCACGCAAAGCGCACGCATTTGCGAATGTGTTGGCTTCGTTTCACGCAAAGTTGAGTCACAGCCACAGAAAAGGGCCCCCAAAGCCCAAAATACTTCCTCTCCAGCCCGTCCCAGACGAAATCTGCCGTCTGCCCCAGAGTCGTGAAGACACAGACCCCGGCCCCGAGGCTGGGAGGGGACTCAGCAGACCCTCCTCAGCGCACCCGGTCAGGAGCCCAGCCGGCCAGCAGGGCCAGCGCGGGAGAGGTGAGGACGGCCGCAACCAACAGTGATGCTGCCCCAGGTGGCTCAGCCCAAGACCCAATCACCTCTGGGAGCCTGGACGGTGGCAGGGAGGGCACACACCAGGGCTGGTATCCACACCTGCCGTGCGGACACGCTGGCTGCTCACCGAGGGGGTCTCGGCAGCTGGGGGGGGTGGGCGGGGCTAAGGTGGCTGCCACCCTCATGAGCCCCACAAATTCCCCAGGAATGAGGGGCAGGACGTGCCTTGGCCAGTGGGCATACCCCTCCAGGCGCAGGTGGAATAAGACACACCCCCCCCAACCCTCCCTCTGCAGACGGGCTGAGGCTCCGTCCTGACCCAGCCCCCTCTGGACAGAGGCCACCCACCCCCTCGTGGAGCCAACGAGGGACAGGTCACCTAGTGCCTCTGCCAGCGCCACAGCCCCGGCCGGGACGCCGCACGCAATGCTGGGCCGCTCGCCCGCCCCCCCACAGGCACGTCCACAGCAGCCGCGCGGCATCTCCCGCAGAAACACCCCAAACTGAGTCACCCCCTTTGCAAGCCGATTCCACAGATCTTAGAAATGGGTGACTGTGAGGAAAATGCACTTTCTCCATTTCCAACCCTGGCAGCCCAGGAGGCGGCAGGGCCACGATGGCCCTGCTCTGTCACAGGGGGCCTCGGCCACTTTCAACCCCCACCCCCGGCCCCAGGCCCCCCAGGCCCCCAAGCCGACACAGCGGCAGCAGGACATTCTCGCCGGGACCGCGCTGGCCGCCCGTGAGCCCGTGACGCGGCCCGGGCACCGCCCTCCTCCTCACCGCTGATTTCAAAAAGTGCGACGGCGCCTTGAGTCGAGGAGCCGCGTGTGCACCTGTGCTGGTGTGACCCCGAGGGGCAGCTCATCGCATTCACGGTCACCCGGTGACGGCCACGCTGACCTGCCGGGAACACAGTTGTGGACATGAACAATAGTTTCTCAAACCGGCATAAAAACACGCTCGCCACGTCACTGATGATGTCACCACAGAGCAGGCGTCTCCGCAAGCAGCGTCTGCGCGCCCCGGCCTGGTGTGCGAGCGCCACGTGGACGAGGCTCCCCCAGTCCGCTCCGTCCCCAAACAGGGGAAGCCGTGCGGTCACAGCTCACGAGAGCGGGGCCGGGAGACGCCGAGCCCCGCACGGCTCCCGCCACGCGTCACGTCGGGCAGAGGCAGGGCTTCCGGGCACCCGCGGGCACACCACTGAGGCCGGGCACGAGACGCTTCCCTGGTGCATTAGGGTCTTGCTAACCCCAAAACGCAGAAACAACATGTGCAAATTAAACAAATCCTTAAGTGAAAACATCCCAGCCCAGCCTCGGCTCATTCCGGAACAGCCCCACGCAAGGTGAACCTCTGAAGTCAGTCCCCCGCCACCCCAGCCCGCTCCACTGATGCAGCCACCCGTTAAATAAAGCAGCAACTGAATCTCGAGGGATTACAGCACAGATTTTCACCTCTAGGTTCAATCGGGGGAATAGCCAGGCGCTCGACCACGGCCTGCTTTCTCAGAGCCCCAGCCTCACCCGATTTGCAACGAGGAGTTTTAACTATCTGCTTGGGCAACCCCGAATTCAGTCACCCCTCACGTCTCACGGCTGCCCACCGCGATGTCCACTGGGCAGGCTGCTGAAGCAACGGCCGCCTCTGAACACGACTTGCAATGCTCCCTCGCTGCTCTGAATTGCAAAGAACATTCCCGAATGCTGAAATAAATCAGTGCCCGGCAGCTCCGCGGCACAGGTTAAATGGAGCCATATGGCCCCGCAGACACATGTTGCCCTTTCCTGAAACAAAGGACAAAAATTCCTAAACAAACATCCTTTCCTTTCACAGGGAGGAGCTGGAGAGGGAAGTCGCTCGCGTTACTAAATAATGCTGAAAAGTAAGTTTTTGATTCCTCCCCAGCAAGAACAAATGACAGAGTCTGAACAGGGAACCTCCATTTCTCAGCCTCCCTGTGCCGGTGTCCTGAAAGCCAACACCGCATGTCAGGCGACACTCGTCCTTCCTAAACGAGCAGGAAAATAACAGGCCAGCTGGAGCCAGCACAAGGCGCTGACATCAGCAATTCCCGGGGGTGCCAGAAACGGGAGAGACAGTCCACCTTCTTCGGGCAGAATGAAACCCCAGATGAACTCCGTCTTGAACAGAAAAGAGGCGAATGTCTCATCCTACCTCACTGCTCCCGGGAGGAGCTGTCTTATGTGTACGGTTATGTACATTCCTCCATTCGGAGACCAACTCGTGCCAATTACTGCCCCCGAAAAAAAAAAGCAAAAAGAAAATACAGCGACACACCCGCCAAGCAAAACAGAAAGAGAAAGGAAGCGCCCAGAAAGAGCAGGCACATCGCAGCCAGACAGCACGACGGAGCTGAGCCCCGTGCGCTCACTTTTCAAATGATTTCTTTTTTCCGAGTCTACGGGGTGGTGTTTTACTCATTGCTCTGCAAGTATTTACATGTTTGCGTTCTAAAAACAGTTGTATTTCTAATTACTTCTGCTTTGTCGTTTCCAGCACCATTCAAAGAGTAAACGCCCAACCTTTTTGGGAAACCTACTTTCAAGGAACGCGGAGCCGCAGCCTGACCCTCCTCCACAGCCCCGGGGACGCGGGCACAGGGCGGGATGGGGCGGCCCAGCCGGGGGGAGCTTCAGCTGTTGCCATCACGTGCGCCAGATGCGAGGGACAGAGCCAGCAGGACGGACAGTTGCAACTGCTAATTTTTACCAGTCCCTCTGAAACACACTCGCTGTTCCCTGACGGCGAAATTTCAAATGGAGCCGAGCAGTCAGGGCGCCGATGGCTGTGCCCTCTCTGCGGCTATTTAAGTCCTGGCCCCTAAAAATAGCTCTCCTTTGAAGAAAACTCATTTTAAAATAAGATGCTTTTTAAAGAACTCGATGAGACGTTTTAAATTCACAGTGGACGCTTCTCTTTATCCCTGCCATGAGGTTAATTTTATTAATAAAGTGCTCATATACGTCAACGCTTGATGTGGCTCTTTTCTTACAATGGGTCTGGACAGTCCGCTGCCGCTCCTGAAAACTCGCAGGTATTCACAGCTAGAGTCCTTGAAAAAGAGGATCCCCCACCCGTCACCCCCTCCTCTGGTAGCAGAAGCGGGTAGGGGGCCAGCACAACGCAGGCCAGGCAGAGGCCATCCTCCAGCAAAGACGCCCCCTCCCCCCCCACAAGCTGGCCCGCGGGAGCCCCCAAGGCCTGAACCTCCAACGCTGCAGCCCTCTGGCCACAGGGCGGGGAGGGGCCCAAGAGCGGCAGCCTCCACGGAGGAGCAGGAATGGAGCACCGGATCATGGCCACCACCCGTCAGAACGGCTCCAAAGCAGGACGAGAGGGGCCACAGCCGCTCCGCAGCCCCCACAAGCGGAAGGGCAGCCCAGCTCTCCACCTGCCGGCGTGCTCATCCTGCCACCCAGCTCTGGGGCACACAGGGTTGGCTCGCCCACACCTGATCAGAGGGACTCGCACCCCGAGGCTGCAGCCCCAAATAGGCACATCCCAGGGACACTCGATCCCCCCCCCCCAAGCCGGCAAGCGTCTAAGACTGAAGTCAGTGACACAGTGGGACCTTCGAGACTCCTGGACGCTATGGGCCAGGGGGCCAGCCAGCCCCGCGCCAGGCGAGCAAGACAGCGGCCACACTGGCCACGAGATGAAGCTCACAGACTCCCCCAGGCTCCGGAACTGCTGGGGCGCGGGGAGAAGACAGCAAAGAGATGCCCTCAACTTTTCAAAGAACTCTCCCGGCGGTCAGAGCCGCTTCATCCCCACGCTCAGCGTAAACACAGCGCGAGGGCTCTGCTCAGAGGCCGCGTCCCTCCACCCTCGACACGCGTGGCGCAGGCGCACCTCCAAGAGATGCGACTCCTTCCACCTTCTCCCATCAGCCCACCCTCCGGCGCCGCCTCTCACCAGCAAAGTTCAGATGGTGCAGTTACATGTGCCCGGCACAGGGGCCTCCCTGGTGGCTCAAGGGGTTAGGCTCCACGCTGTGAGGCAATCCGCAGCCTCTGCAGCATGAGTTCGATCCCCAGCCGGCCAGGGAGCTACCCACACGGCGCAGCAGACCTCTCCTGTCTCCCCGCTGCTCCCCTCAGGTGTGTGTTTCAGTCAATCCACCTGTTCTGCTCCCCACTCTGTCCCTGGTGAATCCTCTCACCCCCCACACCTCTGCTTGTACCCCAGATCTTGTGTGCACAAATGGATAAATCTTTAAAAAAAAATAAATGTGCCCAGCAGACACCAATGAAAAAGCTGTTTCGCACATTTAACAGAGAAGCTTTATTCTGCTGGCCACCGAGTCAGGGCAGACGCAAAAGGCCACTTTTAATTATATGATTAACACATACCCTTGCTCTTAAGTTGAAAGTGGAATAAAACCAAAACAGTCTAACATCTGAACATATAAAGCAGCGTGTTCTAAAAGGAAAGCCACAGGTTGGAACACGCTCCTTCCTGCCGAAGGGAATCAGCTTATATTTCAGTTTCCTATTTCCATGGCCGAAGGTGTAGCGCGGCTGCAGCTCCAGGCACGGCCTCCAGCCAGGCTTCCAGCCGCTCCCACAGAACTCTTTTCAAGAGCTCTTCTGACAAACACTGAATAAGACCGACACGTATTCTGGAAAATGAGTAAATAAAAATCCACTACACCCCAATAAACAGAGCACTGGGTTTTCAAGAACAATCCATGACCAGACACTACGTGAATTCCGAGGTCACGTTCTCCTTTCCCCCCGGGGTGAGACTGGAAACCATCCGCTAGAGCAGGGCTCGTGTGGAAACACTTCCAAGAAGCCACCTTGTCTCTTAAACATCGCTGTCACTGAGCAACTGTCACCCCCCCCCCCCCGCTCAGTCTCACCCCGAGGAGCAGAGGCGGCCCATGGAATGAAAACAGTGAACTTGGGGACGCGAAGACAGAGGCTGCAGCCGGGCGACCTGTTTTCATGAACATGTCACATCCCGGGGCGCAGCGCCGTCTTGGGCTAGCACCCCCCACCGCTAGACCTGTGAGGCTGAGGTCCCAGGAGAAGCTGCCGCTCCAGCGACGCCGCTTGCAAGGTGCGTGGCAGGTGACAGTGGGATCAGCAAGGCCCGGCACGCTGTTCCCGGGCCAGGGGCGAATCCAGCCACACCCCCAGAGCGCGCCCGCGCCCTGCCCAGGGCTGGAGGAAGAGGCGCCCGCGGGAAGCAGCTCCCAGGCAGCTCCTCGCTGCTCGGGGAACTTGGCCTTGGAACCTGCCTTGCCTGTCCTCCCTTCCGGAGCAGCCCACCTGCTGGACAGCATCAGACCGCCTCCCTCCCGGCGGGTGCTCCAGTGTCTCAACACATTCAAATAAGTGAAAGAAAACAAAATCTCACCCATAGACTGAGGAAAGCACTAGGCGGGACACCCCTGCACCCTAAGGCGAACCCCGTGGGTCCAGCGCCCCGGCTCCCGGAGCGGCTCTCCCAGAGCCCATCCAAGATGGCCCTGCAGGCCCTGAAACCCGAGCCGCCCTCCCACCGGGGCAGGCCTCCCCGGGGTGGGGGCCCATCCTGCGGGGCACGAGGCCCGTCTGTGCAAACACAGCAGGGGCACCTGGACGCCACAATCAGGGAATGCGGGGACAGGGAAGGACCAGACCATGATAAACGGCCCTCCCCGGGCCGGGCGGTACGGAGTGCCCGGCACCGAGGGGTGCCCATCACCGAGAGGTGCCCATCACCGAGGGGTGCCCGGCACCGAGGGGTGCCCATCACCGAGGGGTGCCCATCACCGAGGGGTGCCCGGCACCAGGCGCGTCCCGAGGCCGCGTTCCTGGGACGCTCCAGCCACGCCGACGGGGCAGCTTGAAAAACACCCCGAGACGCTCCTGAGGGAGGGGACGGCTACGTGACGGTGCCCACCCCCCGCCGCCGGGGTGGGACCCCAATCTTTACATCATCCTCACTCCGGCCGGCCCTGGGCGAGGTGGGGAGCCCCACGCCCGCGGAGCCCGCCGCCCAGGGGCCTTTGTGGCCTGTGCCGGGTGGGCGCGGGCGCGGCGCGGGTCCGGAGCCCCGGCCTTTGTTGCGCAGTGGACACCGGCCAGGCCCGGCCCCCCAACCACCCCCCACCCCGCGCCCACGGCGGCCGTCCTCGCCCGGCAGGGGCCGCGCCCGCGGGGCACCCGGCAGCCCGGCCCGCGCCCCCGCGCCCGCCCCCGCGCCCCGCTGGCCCAGGTGTGGACTTACGTAACCGCGGGGGACCCCGCCTCCGCGCCCCACCTCCGCCGGCGCAAAGTGAAGTTTAAATAGAAACCGGTTACCTGCGCCGCTGGGCCCCGCGCCCCGGCCCCCGCCGCCCCCCGCGCCCCCCGCGCCCCGGCCCGGCCCCCGCCCCCCGCGCCCGGGCCCCGACTCCCGCGCCCCCCGCCCGCCCGCCCGCCGGCCCCCGGCCCCCGGCGCCCCATCCCCCGCCCGCCCGCGCCCGCGCCCCCCGCCCCGGCCCGCACGGACCCCGCCTTTGTTACAGTGCGAAGTTGGGCCGCGGGTCCGGCTCTTTCACTTCTTGGGTTACAGGCGGCGTGTGACGTCCGCGCGCATGACGGGGCGGGGGGCGGGGGCGCGGGCCAGCCCTCCCCCCAGGCCCGCCCCTCCCCCAGGCCCGCCCCCCAGGCCCGCCCCTCCCCCAGGCCCGCCCCCCAGGCCCGCCCCTCCCCCCCAGGCCCGGCCCTCCGCCCCCCCCCCCCCCCCCCCCCGCCCCCGCCCCCGCCCCCGCCCCGGGCGGGCAGGTGAGCTCCCCGGCGGCTCCGTGCGGGGCCTCCGTGCCCCAGCCCGGCCGCGGGGGCTCTGGCGCGGCGCGGGGGGTGGAGGTCGCGGGGCCGCCCCTGCACCCGCGGGGTGACCTCGGCGAGGCCGGGCACGCCCGCGCGGGGACGAGGCGGGGGCGGGGGCGGGGCCCCGCAGGTCTCCCCGCAGGTCTCCCCGCAGGTCTCCCCGCAGGAGCGCGTCTCCAGCACCCCCGGAGGCGCGCGGGCGCCCGACCCGGCGCCCCTGCCCGGACGGGCCGCGCCCCACGCCACGCTGCCCGCGGCGGCCGGGCCCGGGGGAGGCGCCGCGGCAGGGCTTCCACCGCCGCGGGCAGGTCGCGCCCCGGGCCTGCCCCTGGCGCGTGTCCCGGCCCGCCGCGTGGGAGGACCCGAGGACCCGGGCGGACGCGCGGCCCGGGGCGAGAGGCGCCAGCGCGGCCCCGGCCTCCTCCCCGCCCGCGCCCCCGGGGGCTCCCGGGGCCCCCCGCCGCCGCGTGCCCGGGGACGCGCGTGGGCGCGCGCACGTGCGCATCTGCCGCCGGGGCGCGGGCCGGGCGCGCGCGGGCGGACACTTGGGCGCGGGCGCGCGCGCGCCGGGCGCCGACCACCTCCGGGACGGGGCCGGCGCCGCGGATTGGCCGGCGCGGCCGCCACTCTCGGCCGGGGGCGGGGCGGCCCCGCGGGCGCTTCCTCTCCCGCCCGCCCGGACGACCCGCGGCGGCGCGGAAAGTTGGGCGTCCGGCCGGGGGCGCCCCCAGGCGCGCGCCGCCGCCCCCCGCGGGCGTCCTGTGCCTCCACCGTGGAGGGGGCGGCCCGCCGCCCCGGGGGCGCACGGGGAGCCCCGGCCGGGAGCGGGGTCCCCCGGAGGGGCGGGGCTGCCCGCGGCGCCCGGGGACGGGACCCGCCCCCGGCCCGAAGTCAGGGGCCGTCCGCGGCCGCGCGCCCCGACGCCGGCCGCACGTGCGCGCCGCGGCGGCCAGTTCCGCGGGGTGCGCGCCGGCGCCGCCCCCCGCGCTGCCCCACTGCGGGCCGGAGACGCAGGACCGAGTTCGAGACGTGAGTCCCGCGGTCCGTGTGTCCGTCCCGCCAGCCCCGCGCGCGGGGCCTCGAGAGCAGCGACTTCCCGGACGGCCTGGCGCCCCCCCCGCGCCGCCGCCCCCCGCGCCCCGCGCCGCCCCCGGCGCCCCCCGCGGGGACTTCGAGGACGCGCGGCGGGTCCGGCCTCGGCGCCCCGGGCTTGGATTTGCGTTTCAGATTCCACAGGTCCCCGCGCCGCGGGGCTGCGGCCACCACGGGCCCCCCCGGCTCCTGCGCATCTGGGGGAGTAAGGCGCAGCGCGGGCGGCGGGCGGGGCTTCCCGCGCCCAGGACGGGGCCGCCCCCCGCCGGTCCCCGCCCCCGGCCCCGGCGAACTCGTCCGCGCAAAGTTCCTTGAAACTTGACTCGGCGGCTGCACCCCGAGACCGACCGCCGCTCCCGGGCAGCTGGGTCTCCCGGCAACGGCCGGCAGCGCGTCTCCAGCACCCCCACCCCCCACGCGCCCCCCACGCCCCCGGGCTCTTACTGCCCCGGGTACGCGCAGGACCCCGCCGCCCCCGCCCCTCCGCGACCCCGGCCGGGGGGCGCCTCCGCGAGGAGCGCGGCGCCCGGAACCCCTCCCGGCCCTCCCCCTCCCCTCCCCTCCCCTCCCCTCCCCAGTCGCTGCGAGAACCCGCGCCCCCGCCCCCACCCCGCCCCAACTTCCCTCCGGGGCGCTCTCACTTCTCTCGGGCTCGGGCCGCTCGCTCGCGCCCGGCCGGCGGGCAGCGCCCGGGGAGGGGCGCGCGGGGGCCCCCTCCCCCACCACCCCGGCCCCCCGGCCCCAGGCCGCGCGCGGGGAGCCCGGGCTCGGCCCCCCCGGCGGCTCCTCGGGCCCCGCCGCGCTCCCCGGCCGTGGGCAGCCGGGCGCGGCCCGAAAGTGCGGCGCCTGCTCTTTGTCTCGCCGCGGCCGGAGAGCGCACCCCGCGCCCCCGCCCCGCGCCCGGCGAGGGTACAAAGCCGGCGCCTCCCCGCGGTGGAGCCGCGCCCGGGCGCCGCCTCGCCGCGAAGTTGCCTCTTCCCGCCCCGGCCGCTGCCCGCGGGGAGGCCCCGCCGGAGCCCCCCGGGCGCCCCCCGCGGCCCCGGCCCCCGCCCCGCGCCCCGCGGCGCGCCCCCGCGGACCCTACCTTGGCGGGGCGGCGGGCCGGAGGGGGACGCGCGCGCCCCGCGCCGCTGAAGGTGAAGCCGAGCGGCCGCGCCGCGGAGCCGAGCGCTGCAGAGGCCGACCGCGCCAGCTGCGCCCGGGCGCGGGGGACGCGCGAGGGCGCGCGGGCCCCGCCACGCGCCCGGCCCCCTCCCCGCGCCGCCCGCGCGCGCCCCGGACGCGCCCGGCCCGCGGGGACTCCGGCGCCGGCGGGGCTCGGGGGGCGGCGGGGCGGGGGCCGGGGCCCCGCGGCCGGGCTCGGGCCCGCGGCTTCCCCCGGCCCCGGAATGGTCTGCCCTGCAGGCAGCGCACACGCTCCACTATTGTCTCGTCGGCACAAAGTTCTGCCCCGCTGCGGGGCGGGTGCGGGGCCCGCGGCGACCCGGCGGGGACCTGCCCCGGCGCTGCGTCACGGCCCCCCGCGGCCGGCGCCCCTTCTCCTCCGCGCGGCCGCCGCGGCCCGGCCCGGCGCTCTACGCGCGCGCACCCCGCATCCAGGCGTGCGGCGCGCGGGACGCGGCCGGCCCACTCGGCACCTGGGCGCGGGCCTGGTCCGGTCCTCGCGTGTCCTTCCGGCGGCCCGCGGGCGCCCGGCGGCGGGGGGCGCCCCGACTTCCTGCTCGCGCGCGGGGGGCGCCGCGCCGGGCTCCGGGGACGGGGTCCCGCCTCGACCCCGGAGGGCCCCGGAGCGGCGTCAGCGCGGGGGTCCTGCTCGCCGGCGATTCCCAAACGCCGTTTCCACCGTTGACCTGCGAAAGTTGGACGCGAATTTCTGCGTGTCCGGCCCCCTCCCCGGCTGCGCGCGGGGGCGTCGCCCGCGGGGCCGGGCCGGGGCCGGGGCGGGAGACCCCGATCCGTCCGCCGGCGGGACTCGAGGGGGGCGTGGGCCGGGGCGCAGCGGAAGGGGGGCGGGGGAGGAGCCCCCGGCCGCGGTGACGTAGAGGAAGAGCCGGCCCGGGGCAGCGCCGGCGGCCCCCGCAGGCCCGCGCGGGCGTGGGGGCCGGGCCGGGCACGGCGGGTCGCCGAGCGCCCCGCGCCGCGTGCGCGCGGCCCCTCCGCGGGGGCCCTTCTGGGCGGCGGCGCGCTCGCTGCGGACGCAGCTGGGGCCTCCCCAACTCCTGGCATCCGCGCCGCCGAGCCTCCCGGGTTGCCGCGGAGGGCGGTGCTGCCTGCGGAGCCGGCGCCCAGCTGCGGGGCCTCCTGCGCGTGCCGGGGGCGCGGGGCGCGGGGCCGGGCCGCGGGCTGGGCCCGGGAGGCGAGAACCTTCTGGGAAGGATCCGCGCCGGCGACCTGTGGCTGCGCGAGGTTGACGACCCGCGCGGACTCGAGAGCGGGGCTGGCGGGACGGGACCGTTGTCGCTGGCGCCAGGGCGAGCGCCCGGCGGGCGGTGACCCTGAGCCCCCACCCAAGTCTGAGCCGCAGAAAAGCGTTAAAGGGCCCGAAATGCATTCCCGGGCCCCGTGAAAAGCACAGTCGGACCCCTCCGGGCTGCGGTGACACGGGTGGGCACGGCGCGCGCGCGGGCAGCGTCACGGGGGTGCGGATCCGCCCACAGAGACATGAAAATTTGAGTACTTGAATTTTTTTAATTGTACTGCTTTGGCGTGGATTTGAACGGGTGGTAAAGCCGCCCACCCACCGCCTCCCGGCTCTGCTTGGGACCGCAGCGGCCGCCTAATGACGCCCATGTGGCGGCGGTTGGCGAGCGAGATCAGCCTCGGGGGAGCGGAACTGGCAAAGCCCTCCAGGTGAAACTGGTTTTCATGGTTTTCCTCCTCTTCCTGGCTGCTCCTCGCCCGCGGGGCTTCGCTCGGGGCTGGCACAGGGAGGCTGTGCGTCTGACAGCTTCCCTTTCTCCCGGCGCCCCTTCCCTGCGCGCAGACCCTGGAGGGTAATTGGAGAGAGGGACAAGAGGGACCGGGGAAAGGGCAGCTTGTGGGCCAGCCCGGGCCTGCTGCTGTGACGGGACACCGCCCGCAGGAGAGCACTGCCGCCAGCTTACTCCAGAGGAAAATGGTGTGAAAATAAGAGATTCAGGAAGAATTCTCATACAGCTCTGATGACGTATTTAGCGTTGCCAAAATTTCAGCTGTTCAATACCTTCCAACGTCTGAAGTCGCCATTAAAGATGAAGGAAGCTGTTTCTGCCCAAATGCAAATCCCCGAACTCCCCCAGGAGAGGGGGTGTGATCGGGAGTGTCTTAGTGTCTTCGCCAATACTGGGGCGGAGAAAAGTCAGTGATGTGAAGGAAGTAGGGCTGAACACGTATTTGGCTATTTATGATTTTGTAATCGACAACAATGCCGGCTAATGAAACAGATGCGGGGGGAGACGCGTGTTTCCCTTGCTGCGTCTAATGAAGTATTGGCTCAGCGTTTGGGTCTCTCCTCCGCCCAGCCGAGGCTGATGGCGTGGAGCGGAGCCGTGTTCAATGCCTCGTCTGCATCACTCGGCCGGGATGGGGCTGGTGGACCCTTGGAGAGAAGGTTCTCAAGGGCCTCCATTAGCGAGGCGCACGCAGCAGGAAGACCCCAGAACAGGCCTTGACCGCCTGAGAGCTGGCGGCGCGGCCCTGGGAGCCCCAGCATGAAATCCAAGACAAACTGAAAAATGGCTATTAAATATGCATGCGCAAAAACTTAAGTGCACTCCTTGTTAGTAAATATTTAATGTTAATTCTATCTCTGTGTGAATTTATTAGGATTTTCTAAATTAGAGCTGGAAAGTAGAATGGCGAGACGCACCTGAATCAAGGGGTAACTCCCTGAGCTCTCCCGAATGCCCGGATCTCAGAGCGGCTCAGGAGAAGTCGGGCTTGACTGTCTCGGCGTCCCCAGCCCGAGCCGCACAGCTGCCCGGGGACTGTTGGGGTCAGGGACTGCTTCAAGCACAAATGGAAATGGGCTATGTAACCACGGGTGGTTTCAAAAATAAAACCCCAGGCCTAACCTTCCTAGCTGTTCTTTCCTGAAAGCCTTCGTTACCCAGAACTTGGAAGCTGGAGAGAGTACGCTGTCTTTAGGGGCAGAAATGGGGTGATCCACACGTGCTACCCCCTCAGACGGCAGAGCTGGCATGTATTTTAAACTGTCTCTACAATATGGCCTCGGGCTGCTCGAGTCTGAAGTTTACTAGCTGCATTTTTTTCTAATCTTGGTTTAGGAAACTACCCGGGTTCTGCTTCTTAATTTTCAGTCCTTTTGAGACACACACACAGGTGCCTCTCGTGGGATCCGGGCCCAGTGTCACCTGGGTTTACACTGACGCCCGTGATGAGCAGCTTTCTCTTGGGGGGGTATAGACAGGATAAATGGGGTCACACTGGCTGTGCGGGGGCTTCGTTCACTTGGCTACCACCGCCTGTTGGAACCTCCAAGGACTGGAGTCTGAAGACGCCTTCAGCGGGAGCCACACCTAAATTTTCAGACAGTTTAACAATCAGCAAAGCGTCTCCAAGAGCCTGCGAATGTGCCCGCAGGTGAGCAGAGAATTCCTTCTCCGCTTTGCCCTGTGGCCAGACAGACACGCGGCAACCTTGCAGGGAACCGGCATCTGTCCCACCTGTCCTTGTCTTCTGCTCAGAGGAGCCTGGGCGATGACCGGAGCACCACTGCCGGGCCGCGGACTTTCTCTCGCTGGCGCTGCCGTGCGTGCGGCGTGGGTAAGGCGAAGGCGGGACCTGCACCGTCTCGGCGTTGGCACCGCTTCTCCACGGAGGCAAAATACGGCAAAGGACACAACGGTGCCCCCCGCAGCTGGGGCGGGCGTGCGTGCGGACCCGCAGCAGGTAGGGCGCCACCAGTCTGCTCTTCATTTCGACCCAAGCAACAGCCTCACGGCAGCTGCTGACAAAGACCACGCTCCACAGCCGTGGCTCCTGGTGGCTGAGGAAGTAAAGGAGCAGGCCCCAGGGCGGGATGTCCTTGAGGAAAGACAACTTCGAGGAGGAGGTCTCTTTGCAAAGTGTCTCTGCCATGGGGGGGGGGGGCGGGCGCGGCTGGGTGGAGGGGGGCGTTCTGCTGCCCTTTTCTTCAACCCCCCTGGGTTGACTGCAGAGGTGGTGGCCCAGGGACACCCCCTTCCACCACAGCAGAGCCAGGGACTCGCCTGCCCCAGGCTCGAGCTGTCTCAGCAGACGTCACTGGTTACACGGCCGCGTGCACCGTCACACGAACTCCCCACGAGCACCGAAATCCCGTCCAGGAGGCGGCACCGGCCACGGCGGCCGACGGAAGCTCCGGGGTGGAAGCCGGCGGGGAGAAAGCGCCCAGGCCTACGTGAGGCCTCAGTGGACACCCTCGTAACACAGTGTGACAGGAGGTGGAATTTGGGTCTAGGTCGGAGCCGGGACAGTCGGGAAAGGCCCGGTGAGCAGCCGGAGGAGCGGCCGTCGCCAGGCTGCTGGGCCAGGGCTGGCTCCAGCTGTCGGTGACGCAGCCGACACGAAACGTGTCCCCTGAACAGGCGCGCGGCGCGGGGGCCTTCGTCACACGGTCCCGTCACAGAGCCTTTCCGCCCGGGGACCAGCGTCTCACTCCCCCCCTTTCCTAATTTGGCCCCTGCAGGCGCCTCCTATAAGTGGGATCCCCGAGTATTTCCTCGTGTCAGGTTTGTTCCCCAGCGTCACGGCCTGGGACCCGTCCACGCTGCTGAGGTGCCGGACGCAGCCCTGGCCTGCGTGAGAGGCGGCGGTCACTGGTCATGCGTCCCAAAACGCGAGGCCTTCGCACGCTGCCAGATACACCCGCAGAGCGCGCGTGGTCTCGGCGGAAACAGTCGTCGCTCACCGAGCTCCCTGGAGCGCCCTCCGGCTTCGCCAGCGAGCTCCGGGCCTGGGGAAGCAACTTCCTCGGGGTGAGCCGGCGGCTGCAGGCCGGCCCACGCGGGCTGGGTTTGGGTGCAGGCCTCCCGGTCAGGTCTTCGCACCTCAGCTGTGGTCTGCAGCGGAGGGCTTCGCTCCTCCAAGGGGAGGGGCCCCAGGACGGCGGGCAGGGAAGGCCCCCCCAGGCACAGCTGCAGCTCCCGGGCAGCCCCGCCAGGCGGCCACCCTCCGGCTCGGGCCCCCTGGGCCCCCAGAGCAGCCCCTCCTGGAGACTGACCTAGGACACGCTGTCCCTGGGGCCTCCTTCCCTTGTGACGGGCCGTCTCAGAATGGCTGGGGGGTTCCTGCACCCCAGTGGTGCTGAGTTAAGCTGGGGGGCCCAATGTGGAATTTTTGAAAGAGGCGGTCTGCCTCTCGCTCAGTCACTGCAGCGCGCTGGTGCTCAGAAGCCCGCGTTCCGGCCGCGCGCGGAGCAGCCCCTGTGCCCGCGGAGTAAGGCGCGGTCAGGGCGCTGGGAAGGGCTGGGCTGCTGGTCTGTGCGATGAAAAATTTACCACATATTGTTTATTGATGTCATTTAAAGTCTGGGATGACAGAAGTTTCACTGAGTTTTAAATCCGACCTCTCCCACCTCCGCGCCCAGCCCTCCCTCGCCCTCCCTTGCCCACCCTGGCCCCACGCGCTGCCCGGGCAGGGGAGGAGCCGACCTAAAAGCAACATGTTTGTTGTGTTTACATCAAATTTCACTGATTAGCCTGTTACAAATCTATATACTCTGGGGGTGCAGCTTCCCCCCTCAACACGTGTGCTCCCTTCCCCCGCCCATGACCCACGTGCCAGGACACCTCCCGGTCCCCACTGACCCCTGCTGCCCCCATAACCTCCATAATTTTCAGTCGAGGGTTAATTTTGTTGTATTCTGCAGTTTGTTTTCTTTGGCTGTTTATAGTCCACAAGAGGGTGAGGCCATCTGTGTCTGTCTTTGCTTTCATCTCACTCAGCCGTCACTGCCAAGTGGCGGGACCTCACCTTTTTTTTTTTTTAATCTTTTTTTTTAAAGATTGATTGATTGATTGATTTATACAAGCACTGGGTACAGTCAGAAGCGCGGGAGGGTGAGAGAACCCACCAGAGCCAGAGCGGGGAGCAGAGCAGGCAGAAGGACCGAAGGACACTGCTGAGGGGAGCAGCGGGCGGCAGGAGAGGTCTGCGCGCCATGCGGGACCCTCCTCCGGTGGCCGGGGAGCAGCCGGGGATCGAACCGGCACTGCAGAGGCTGCGGGCAGCTTCCAACCCAGCGCTCAACTGCTGCACCACCGGGGAGGCCCTCGTCTTTTTTTTTTTTTTTTTAAAGATTTTATCCATTTATGCACACAAGAGCTGGGGTACAGGCCAGAGGTGTGTGGGGTGAGAGGACCCACCAGAGACAGAGCGGGGAACAGAACAGGCAGACTGACTGAAATCCACTGCTGAGGGGAGCAGCGGGGAGACAGGAGAGTCTGCTGCACCATGTGGGAATCTCCCTGACCGGCTGGGGATTGAACTCATGCTGCAGAGGCTGCAGATTGCTTCATAGTGCGGTGCTTAACCCCGTGCGCCACCAGGGAGGCCCAGGACGTCACCTTTAAAGTGACATTAAAGACCTGGTCTGACGTAGGACGGCTCCCGGGGCTCCCGTCTCTCAGAGCACAGGCTATGCCCCATCAGCACACGGTTTCCGCCGCTGCAGGCTGGCGAGAGTCCGAGCTCTGAGTGGAGCCTAGACCTTGTCTCTGAACCCATCTCTGGACTCGCCTCTAACCCTCATGACTACCACCCACATCCCTCAGGGCCTCGGCAATTTTTTAAATAGTTTTATGGACAAAGGTACACCTGTGTCTTCTCGTAACAGTTCAGGGCCGTGTCAGGATCGCTGCTCCCTGGCCTTGTTCTGTTTGACACCGTGTGGGTCGCCAGGTTGGCACTGCCACTCCCCATGGAGCGCTGTCATCATCCATATACATAATGTGTATGTGCAGGAAGGACACCTGCAAACTGGCAGCTACAGAATCTCTGTGAAATCTTTCTTATTTTCTCAAAGGGGTTGAACTGCTTTTTAGAAAGGTATAAAATACCAAAGGTTCGCAAAAACAATTAGAAAGAATTAGGTCAGGGAAAGGAAGAGTAGACAAATAATGAAGTCAAGATCAAGATAAGCTCACCCAGGCTTAAGGTGAGCACACACTGATCCTGCATGCTCTTAGATGTCACAGAAATCTCCCCTGCGCTTCCTGGCATCCAAAGCGAAAAGGGAAACACTATTCTTTACAATATTGGTGTTGTCTACAACAAAACCAAGAAGGGCATTTTTCCGTAGAAAAATAATATATTGAAATACTGACATGTAAGTGAAATTTGTCCTACAACTTCCCAAAAATAAGAGATTGTGAACTGTAATGAATTATATTCTCAATTCCATTTTTACCAAACAAAAAAATTCTCATGTTGTTCCCCATTGTACATTGGAGACAAAACTATCAGCCCACAACTTAGTAAGAATGTCTAATAATTATCTTAGCTGCAAAGTACGAGTAGCATTTTAAGTTATATGAACAAAAATGAAAATTGGAAATCACCAAAAATTGCTGTAATAGTACATGAGGATGGACAGATGTAAGTTCTTATAGCACAGGGTCTCCTTTACCTCGTGGCTGCTAATGTAGTCAATGCTATGAAAGTATATGGTGGCTAAATACACTGCTTTAAAATAACTGAAGGCATCCCAAATGTGACCCCAAATCATATTCATCATCTTGGAACGGGGATCATTTCTGGAACCATTCATTTTTTTCCTCATCTATCTTTAAAATGTTGTTCATTTTCTCCCCTATCCTTGGTATGGTCAAGCCTGGCCAAACGTCAGATTCGCCCCTCAAGTCACAGATGTCTAAGAGCCGTTTCCATTCAGCACCTGGGATGTCCCCAGCGTAATGCCCCGCGGCACAGGCTGCCCCACACACACCTCCTGGCCACTGGGCTTCTCTCTCGCCAAGACTGCAAAGCTACAAGCCCAGCCTCCCACCCCGGGAGGCCTCCTGGGTCTGCAGCAACTTCTGGGTGTGGAGCCGGCACTTGGTAACCGGCAGCATCTGCAGTCTCCATGGGCTCCTCCTTCCCTGCGGCCTTGCCTCAGACTTGGGGAAGCTTTATTTAACATAAATACAGAAGGATGGGTTCCACTGTGCGCGACCACCGCAGGAGACAATCATCCATTAAGTACCAAACTCTATTCAAACAAAGTGCGCACGGCTGACAAATTTACAAAAGCCAGGAAATTCCCGGAAGCCAGGGCCATCCAGCCTCCTCCCGAGCCGGGCTGCGGCAGCGGGGAGGGGCCTCGCTTCCGTCCCCTCTGCCTGAGTCAGAAAACCTCGGTAAATTGAGGTTGCTGGTGAAAAACAAAGGCATCTTTTGTTTAGTGTTGAACTGAATACAGCCTGCGCACACCTGAGACGGCTACTGTTACGACGCAGCGCCACTGCAGCTTGGAAAAAAAAGAACAAAAACAATTAAACAGATAAATTATTGTCTAAAATGAAGGACACGGTTTCTGCCTTGGGGACCTCTGAACCTAGTAATTGGAGTAAAATATAAGCTGAGAAGGAAGAAAAGCTGGGCGCGCCTTTCGCGCCCCCCTCAGAGCGACAGGGAGCTGGCGGCTGGGCCAGGGCGCGGGAGCTGCGGCTGCCTCTGCGGGCCAGGCCCGGAGAGTTTTATTTCCTTTTTAAAATTGTGGATTTGCCTTTTCAAAATGCTCTTTATAATCTTTTGTTACTAACTCAATAATAAAAGAGCAAAAGCTTTGTTTCAAAAAATAATAAAAATAGAGGAACCTTTCGGATGAAGTCATTGTCTCGTGTCCCTCTTGTCCAGAAGGTAAGTCACCCCGGGGGGCAGGCGGAGAACACTTGCTTCCCGCCCTCCTGCACCTCCCCTTTTGCTGACTTGCCACTGAGCTTCATCCTCTTGTTCACATGGAGCTCACACATGGAGCAGAGAAGTCACTTTTTAGCAAACTGATAATAAAACCTCAATTCTAGGCTTTCTGTTCTCTAGGAAACACCACTAGAACACGAATTTACTAATATTCCTGAACACTGAAAACATTTCTTTGGAGCAATTCAAAGGAAGCATAATGGGAGGGGGAAAAGCCTGATTTTGAAGTGTTTCCTGGATGACCATGAGTTGCTCGAACTGCCCCGGGCAGGTCACGCCGCCCCGTTCCCGGAGCCCAGATGTGCTCGCGCTTCGCACTGACTGGACGTCTTCAGCCACCCACAACATCAGGAGGATTTCAGAACAGACACTGCTCGGGAAGAACCTAGAACAGGCTCGTTTCCAGCGAGGAACGTCTCTCTCTCCTCCATCACACGTCGTCGTGCAGCAGGCACCCCTTCTTGCACAGGGTGGCTGGTGGGGTTAATGGTGCCAATATCCTGCTCGCCTGGGCGCCGTCCTCGGCCTGACTGACGGCGGAGCACACGCTGGACACCTGTGCAAGGCGCGTGGGCCTGGCTGCCCACCCGGCCGGCGCCGCGGGGAGGGCGCTGTTCAGCGGCCACTGCGTGCAACGGTCACTCACGAAACCTGAACGCGTTCTGTCCACGGGGCGGGGAGCCCCAAGCTTCACGAGGTCCCTTTCCAGTCAGGGGCACCATGGAGAGAAGACCGCCGACGAGAGCGGTGAGACAGGGCAAGCTAGGGTTATTAGGCAGTTTTAGGGACAGTGCAGGAGGGCACCTCTGAAGAATTTAGGGAGGCTTCAGAGATAAGGACAACCAAGGAAATGTAACCAATTCCACTGGGAAAAACAAACATCCTAGGACCACAATCTTGTTAAGGATGGTCCTGGTTTTCTTCAGGTGCTAAAGATAAGGTGTGGAGATGCTCTCCCGGAAGACTAGGCCATAAAGATAAAGATGCAACAAATGGGGAAAGACAGACCTGTTAGATAAGGAACGTGAAGATCCCCCGCTCAGTAGCAAATTAAGTGAGACAGCCGAGACCTGACCCATCACAGAGAGACGGGGGCAGCTTTAGAATAATCAGGGAAAGAAAGTCTATGTTCCCTGAGACACGACTCTGCTTTGGCTTCCCTGCCCCTCCCAGGCCTGGTTCCCTGGCCTGGGAGTCCCACTTTATTTCTGCTCTTTTTCTCCTCAATAAACTTTTTCTTCTAAACAAACCTGCCTCTTCTCGCTTGCTTGCCTGAGCGTCTGCGAAGTTCCTGCTGGGGCTTCGTGAGACACCAACCCGTGGGGGTCTCGTGGCCGGGACTCAGCGCTGCCCTGCAGCCTGGGATCCGTCCCTGGCTGGGAGACTAGGCCTGACAATTCCGGTATCAGCGGGGACGGCGGATGCCGGCTGGCTATTCGCCAGTAAATATAACAGTAACATGAGCGCGAAGCCGGGAGGAGTCCTGGTCCAGGGACCGAGCTGGTATGCGTGCGTCATGTCCCCGCAGAAGCCGTGACCAGAACAGACGGCCGTGGGCCGCCATAACTGCATGCCGGTGCTTCCCAGGGCCGGCCCCCCAGCTTCTGGTCCGCACACAGCAGAGGGCGCAGGTCCCGCCGCGCTGGCCCCTGAGCTCGGAGCCCGGCCGCAGTGCCGCTCGCGTGGCGCGGGCAACTAGAAGCCGGGTCCCCTGGACTCACAGTGTCCTCGCCAGCCACGTCATCAGTTCTCTGCGAGTTGTGGGGTGCAGGCGTCTCCGGGTCCCCAGGGAACATCGTCCTGGTCGTGCCCTGGAAAATTGCTCAGTTCCTGGTCATGGACATGGAGAAATTTCACCAAGAGTGAGGACTCCTTCTCCAGCCAAGATGTTCTTGGCCAAAGTGCGGCAGTCAGTGATGGCGGGCAGACTCGGGTGCCTCCTGGGTATTCACGCCTGACCCCCCGCTGCACACCTGCTTCAAGCTTGAACCTTTGTTTTCCGTCAAAGAATGAGCAACATCCGACAGCAAACACGCCAGAGGCCGAAGGAGCACAGGGAACTCGAGATGCGTCAGATCCGTGTCCATCCGGAGCCTCGAACGCCCGTCGTGACTGATGCCCCAGCGCCCAGGCCCCCCATCTCCACGACACAACACCTTCCACACCTCACACGGGACACGGACCCCCGTCCTCCCCTCACGCGTGCCGTGTGCCAGCGGCCGCAGCCAAAAGGCAGAAGTGGGGACTGTGTGCTAGCCTCTGGCGGAGTCCTGTCTGACAACACCAGGGCCAGCAGTTGCCCTTCCCCGGGTGCAAGGAAGTGAAATAAAAGTGAACCGAACCAAGACAGGCTGAGAGAAGCAGGGGTGGGTGGGGAAGCAGGAGAGCAAACTGCTACAGTCCGTCAAGATGGAGGTGGAAGGCTTAACAATAACTCTCTGGAAGAATCCCCCGCGTCTGAAGACCAGAGGGCGGGAAGCAAAATCGCGTTGGCTGGAAACACGGGCGCGTTCCTACCCGGCGCTGACAGGAAGGCCTCACACGTTCAAGCACGAGTAACAACGGCAAGAGAAATGGGCAGAAAGCGCACTCCAAACCAGCAAGGACGCAGCGAGCCCGGCAATTGAGGCACAGGTGTGGCACCTGTCGCACCTGGACAGGTGAAGGCATGCTGGAGCGGAACCCCTGAGCAGGAGGCTGCGAGGTCGCGTCAGCCTGGGGGTTCACGCGCCCATGGGGCAGCCTCTCAGCAGAACGAGGATGGACAACAGGGGAGTGTGGGCAAAGAGATGGATGTGATCACGGAAACGGCAGACCGAACAGGCCAAGTCGTGGAAAGGATCACAGAGGACATTTCAAGCCGATGAGAGAAACGAGGCTGGAAGCAGGGACAGCGGAGTCCTCCCTCCGCTGCCTCAGAGAGCTCGAGCAACCGCCGCGGACCAGAAGCGCCCACCGGGCGGTCAGCAAACCCAGGGACGCAGAGGTGCTGCCCAGCCCCTGAGGACAGGCGCTACCCCTCTGTCACCCCAAAAACCAGAGTCCCAGGAACACAGATGAAGTAGCAACCTTACGTGATGAATAATTACAGAAAATGTGAAAACAAGGTTTAGATTTTTTGTTTGCTAGCCTTGAAAGGCAGTGGATTAAACAGCTGTTGAGTTGGGCTGGTCATTTCAATGAAAACTTTTTTTTTAATTACAGAAGAAAGATATGCTCATTTCAATAATTCAAACACATGTAAGGATACACAGCAAAACCAGAATCTCTCCCCGCCCACTCCTGTATCCAAATTCCAAAGGCTGGGCAGAACCCTTATTAACTACAGACCTTTTACTACAAAAAGGCAAGTGTGTGTGTGTGTGTATGTGCGCGCGCGCATGTGCATGTGCATATAATATGTGTGTGTATATATATATATATATATATATATATATATACACACACACACACACATATAATTTACAATCTGGGACATTGCAACACACTGTCCTACAACTTCCCTTTCCGCGGCAAGCGCGCATCACGACACCACCCAGCCAAGAAGCACGACGTGCCCAGTCCTCAGTCCACGGACGTACCAAGCCCCTTGTTGGATATTTAGGCTCCGTTTCCCCTTGTTTGAGGAAATAAACACCTATAGACAAGCTTTCAGCAACCTGGAAGGTCACCCCCACTATACAGTGTGGGGGAAACTCTTCCCATGGAAGGGGAGGTGCTGCTGCCAGCGCCCCCCCAGCGCCCAACGCCCCGTTGCAGCGTGGTTGAGTAATAATGAAAACCGACATTTGAAGTATAAGCTTTCCAGGTCCAATGAACAGATATATAAAGATCAAAGAAAAAAAAACAACTTTTTTCCATGTGCTAAAGGCAGGGGGCAGCAGGCCAGGGCACCCCTGCACAGGCAGGGCTCGCCCCACGCTCGCCCACGATGACACCAGCTCTCCCGCCAGGGGCACCAGGCGCCCCAGTAATCACGAAGGTGGCAGCCCTTCCGGAGCCCAGCCCAGGTCCCATCAGCCATTTTCACTCTAAGGCTGTGGCCAGAACCGGAAAGCATGAGGATGCGGTGTGGAAAGGAAAGATGCCGAAAATGAAAAATCAGAAGAAACCCAAGATCAGCCCTTGAGCTGCCATAGCCCTGTCCGCCCGCCCTGGGGGGGTGGGGGGGGGCAGAGCAGAGTCAGGTCCCCAAGAGCTGACATGAAGACGGGAAAAGGTGGCGCCAGGTCTGTGTCTGGCCGCGGGGCTGCTTCAGGCCGCTGCTCCCCCGCGCTCTGTCAGAGTCCCCGCCGCTCCCGCGGAAAGTGGGGGTCTTGCCGGCAAACCGGTGGGTGAGTGGACGTGCACGTGGAGGGGGAAGGGGCTCCCTCCTCCGGCACCTCCAGAAATGGACTCTAAACACCTTAGGGCTACATGGCCGAGCGGAAACGATAAACTCTTAGGATAAAGTCAGCGGACGCGGCTTGGGCCAGGCCTTCCAAGACTCCGGAGGAAGCAGATGAATTCGACCCGGCGCAGGTGAAAACCCTCCGGTTTTCGGAGGATGTTAGGAGGGGAAGGAGTCACACAGGGCAGGAGGCACCGAGGCCTGCATGGCACCGCAGGGGGCAGCGATGCTGGGGAACTCGGGGCCTCCCTGATGCCCTCGGGGTTAAGTCTTGGTGCTATGACCACTGCAGCAAAAGTTCAATCCCCGGCCAGGGAGCTGCCCACACAGTGCAGCAGACCTCTCCTGGCTCGCCCGCTGCTCCCCTCAGCAGTGTGTTTCAGTCCGTCTGCCTGTTCTGTTCCCCACTCTGTCTCTGGGGAATCCTTTCACCCCCACCGGCACCTCTGGCCTGCACCCCAGCTCTTGTATGCATAAATAAATAAATTTTTAAAAATAAAATAAAATGGGTTGCAGCTGGGGAGGCGCCTGGCTCAGAGCACATGAGAAGCGCCAGCATTGCCCCTTGGGACACCTGGAGCCCCTGGAGGGCTAGTGGGGAAGGACAGGCGCTGTCAAGGGTGGGCTGACAGGGTGGATCCACGCGCACGCAGCTGGTGGGATGGAAAATGGGGCGCCGCGTGAACACAGGTGGGTGGTGCTTCCAAAAGCTGGGGAGACTCGCGGCCCCGTGGCTTCCCTCACAGGCGCACCCGGGGCACAGCAGTGGTGTCACGGAAGCCTCCACAGGGCGTGGCAGGCAGCCCCACTCATGACCGGGAGGTGGAAACCACCAGATGCCAGTGTGAGTGGCGGCCCCCAGTGGCCTCTCGCAATAGCGGGGTCCTGGGGCAGGTTAGCAGGGAGCAGCGGCTGGCCGGGGAGGCGTCTGGCACAGTCTGCAAGTCTGCAGAGGAGGCTCCGGGGCCGCATTTCTGGAAGGCAGGCCCAAGGCACATGCAGACTGCCCACGCCGCGCATGACCTCAGGCAAGGACCCGAGTAGCCCCGCCAGCGGGGTGGGCTCCCTGGCCAGGCATCCAGAGGGTGAGTCCCATGGCCGCGAGGCCATGTTTGCACAGCGTGTGTGTGCTGAAGCCAGAGAACTGCACCGTTTAAATAGGTGTGGAGCAGCGGTTGAGTGCTGGGCTGCGAGGCTGCCGGCAGCCTCTGCAGCACCGGTTCGTTCCCCGGCCGCCGGCGAGGGTCCCGCTAAATAAATAAATAAATAGGTGTGTGGCTTGTTACTGAGTAAAGCTATTATTAAAAAAAAAAAAAAAAAAAACACACAGGGCCCTTGACAATAGCCTTCCTTGGTTACGCACATCCAGGGGGCTGGTAACGCCTGGAACACAATGGCTTCCCCGTGTGTCTCCCCGCGTCCCAGCCTCTGGGCGTTCGGCGCAGGATCACGTCGTGGTGGTGGCGTCTGGAGGAGGAGGAGGAGGTGGCCCCTGACCCCGGCCTGCTGTGCGACCTTCGGCAAGTCACTTAGCGTCTCCGGGCTCTAGACAGCAGATGTGAGAAAATGAGAGGCCAGAGCGCAATAAAGCCTCCCACTTCGGAATTCCATGGTCGGGATTAAAAGCGGCACATGTAATGTACATGTCATCACAGAGCAAAAGGCAGTGCACCTGCCTGGTTTTTTAACATACAACAAAACGTGCCGGTGGCCCCTGTGTGACGGACGCTCGGCCTGCCGCTGCCGTGCCTCTGACTCTTCCACCGCAGGACACACAATTCTCTTCTTGCCACCACCAAGTTGTTGTTGCTTTAAGTGTTGTATGCATAGATTACAATGTGATAACTTAATAGCAATACAAGTCTGCTACATCTATAAATACAGATGCTAGACATTTGTAAGTTTCCCGTGATGAGGGGAGAAATCCGAGGCACATGGTGTTTTTAAAGTCGGAATTCCTCTGCAGAATTAAGTTCTCTTTGTTTAAACGTGTTCTTGGTTTTCAAACGGAATAGACTCTTGGCACGACACGTCGACTCCCCTAAAGCGTGCACACGTGCTGCTTGACTTAAGCCGCGGGAGGGAGGGGCCCGGACATTGTCCCCAATAACAGGGACATAAAGTGTCAGAAAAGCACGTCCTGCTACGGGTTGTGTGCAAAGCTCGGTTGCTGGCAAGAGGCCTGCAGCCAGGACAAGATGAAAGACATGGCAAAATAATTTGTGACGGACACGCAGGATGGTCCCGTGAGGGCAGCGGCAGAGCAGAGACCCTCCTGCTACTGGGGTCTCCACACTGGGAAACGGCCTCACAAGGGAGCGCCTGTGGGCGCCCTGGAAAAGCTTTCTTTACCCAGGGGTAAAGTTTTAGGGCATTGTCTCCTTTTGAGCTTGACCCCAAAATTGTGTGTTTTAAGAAATTGTTACAGGACAAGGGGAGGGGAACACCCCAAACCTGCCCGCTCTAAATGGGTTCTGCCCTCCACATCGAGACAAAACATATAAGACCTTTAATGGAAAGGAACGTTCATACAATCAGTGTGCAAGACAGAAAAGACAGAAAATATAGATTCCAAATCAAGCACCCAAGTTACCCGTCCCCTCGCGGGTAAAAGTTCAGCCAAGCAGGGTCGGCCCACAGCAAGGCCTGAAAGCGGCCACAGTCCAAAGCACCTCCCGTGGAGACCCACAGAAAAGGGTCAGAAATATCCACACAAGTCTGGGAGGAAAAGAGCAAAATCAAAACCAAGATAAACGCCGCCACTGTCCCCTCCCCACGGGGCTCACCCACGTCTGTTCCAGCCTGTTCAGGACCGAGAAGCCAGCGCAGCTTCTTCACGTGGCTCTGCCCCATGGGCCTCCTCCAGGCTCCTCCTTGCTCCCCATCCTGCTGCCTTCCTTCCCCAGTCTCCTCTCCAGCTTCTCCTCCTCCCTGCTGAGCTCCTCCCTCTCGTGAGTGGGGCCAGGAACCTGCAACCTCCCCTTTTCCTGGGGATCCCCTGTTATAAAATGAATCCCAAGAGAATTGATTGACCATGTAAAAAATTTTAAATATGGCTAGTGTGACGGTGGATCGGGGAGCTGGGGGCATCAGCCTCCACGTGTTCCTGATGGATGGCTGACCCAGGGGCCACAGTGGGCCCCAGCTGGCCCCAAGGATGGTGCTCACTGTCTGGAGGGAGACAGGCTCCCCCGTGGCAGGAGGGGCCAGGAGACACCTGCCCTGCCTGCGTGGCTTGTGCGACGGAGGACCTATGGCAGGGCGGCCCTGTAGTTGCCAGTTCTGCAGCGCTGAACACAGGCGGATTAAGAAGGAAAGGAAGGTCCTTGTAACTCAGGAGCTGAGGCTCGGCTTCTCCACTGCCTTTGTTATTTAAATATCCTGTTGTGTAAGTATAAAGACAGGAAGTCTTCACACAGACCTCACAACAGCACCCATATTGGGTTTCAGATGAGCAAGCCCTGGTGTTGGGGACTTCATACATATTTAGCTTTCTCAAAATGCTAAAAAAGTACTGCATTTTCTCCGGGAGAAACGCTGCCATCTTTCAGAAGCAGCTCTGACCGTACTGCCTAAATACTCCCCAGTTAATAATTGCCACTTGGGCCTGAAACTGTAGACTTTAATTATTTAGCTTCCTGCTTTACTTGTGTTTCTTTCAAAACGCTGAAATCGTGCCTTCCTGGGGCAGGTGGAGTGAAAGGACCAGGGAAATGCCCTGCGCTGCTCCTGCCCGGCGGGGTGTCCTGCTGGTCAGCTCTGGGGGCGGCCGGGGCTCTGCCTGCAGGCTGCCCTGTGCTCGGCCCCCTGGGGGTGTCCCCCAGCGCCCACCACCCTGGACTCCTCGGAGGGGGTGTTGAGAAGAGCTCCTTCCTCAGTGAACGTGGGCTGGGTCTAGCCCGCCTGGCTCCGGCAGGCTTGTTTTTCCATTAAATACACTCGGCTGCATTTGGAATCCAGATCTCAGGGTCCACACGTTTTCCTCAACGCGGGCGCCGGGAGGAACTTTGGCTGGGAACACAAAACCGGTTAGTAACACCCGCAGGGGCTGACTGCCCGGCTCTCCCGGGCGCATCAGGTAAAGTAGATGAAACGTGGGTCAAATGGCGCCGGGCGCGGGGCTCGGCTGGGGGTGCACCCGCCCTCCATGTTATGGACACGCGCCATTTTAGACCATGGTCTCAATCTGTGACGGGAAAGATGCTCTTTTAATCGCCCTGCGGGAAGGCCTGGGGGGCGGGGAAGTGGAGTTCGCAGGCACCTCCCCGCCCCACCACGCTCCTGCCCTGCCCGTCCGCCCGGCTGGGACCAGCCTCCATTTTCTGCTGTGCCAGGGGCCGGCCCCGCACACACGCGCGTCCCGCCGCAGCCAGCGGGCCTGAGAGAACCGCGGCCCCGACTTGAACACGCGAATGTGGCTCCAGCTCACATCAACACGTTTTCTTCTCGTTTCTCTTAGAAAGATGACACAATTCTGATGTGCTTTAAAAAATAAAATAAGTGAAGCATCTTGGGGGTCTGCTCTGTTCCACTCTCGCTCCCCGGCTGGCAGCGTCCGCTCGGCACCTGAATGACTTCATGGAAGACCTGCTGCATGTGGAGGGGCCCGGTAAGTTTCAAGAAGGACACAAACTCCCTGACCTGCGGCCTCATTTCTCGTCACCACCCTCACCACCCTCGGGTGAGGCGGTGGGAAGAGCATTTTGAAAGAGGAGCGCATATCTAAACCAATCACTTTAAAGAGCTGTTCATGTGTGACTTACTCAGAAGGCCCCGGCGGGCCTGTCCTGTGTGGAGGGCGGGACCCGGCCCTCTCCGGGCACTGGCCAGTGGCTTAGGCACTGCCGAAGGGCACGTCACACGCGTGGACCGTGTGGTCAGAGACAGCAGCGTGGTCCCCAGTCAGCTTTTATGATTTATCTGCTTTGCTGATTCCTCGGGATTAGGGAGACTGGCCACAGGCTGGCCACGTCGCGGGCTGCTTCGGCGTCTCAGCTTGAACTCCGATTCTGGGTTTCTCCCGACATGGGGAAAGACAAGTCAGGCCTGCATGTGCAGACGTGTCCTCACACCTGGGCTGGGCGTCCGGATGCTCCTCGCCTTCTGCTCTTTCTCAGCACCTGCTGAGACTTGGGGTTAGACACCTGACCTCTTGGCATGGCCTGGCCCGTCGGCATGGCCCGGCGGCTCGGGCTCCGTCCAAAGCTGCCCTTGGGCGGGGGTTCCAGCCTCTGCCGCACCCGGAAAGAGCAGCTGCCTTTTGTGAAGCTACAGGTGGGGTCAGCGCCAGCGCTACCGTGGAGGGAGGCCCTCCGTGTAAATGGCGCCCTGCGCCCCAGCTCTCCCGTGAAGCCAGACGGGCAGGGCAGTCCAAGCTGGGATCACGTGTCTCCCTGGCTCTTCCGAGAGACAGGAGCGACCGGGAGAAGAGCGGCGTGATGGTCAGCACACGGAAATGCCACCCAGACTGCACAGGAGTTCATGATCGATTTACATGACTTCGAGTCATGACATACCAGCCCCCAAATGCGAAAGGGCTGGTGCCGGGGAGCAGCCAGAGGCTCCTCACCACGGGGCCCTCGCCCTGACGTGGGCACTGTGTCTCCCACGAAGCCCCCGCCAGGACCAGGGCCGTCCTCCGGCAGCAGGTCTCTGCTATGGGGGTCCCTGTTTTCACCTAAATGAGGTGATCAGAAGCGATCACAGGTTCTTGTACCCGGGCGAAGCGCTTTTGCAACTATGGCACTAACGAGAGCGGTGTCTGTTGTCCCTGCTGAGAAGGGGCGTGACTGTGCAAAAGGAACCTGTGTTGGGGTGACCAGCTGCAGGCCAGCTCCCCTGGCTCGGTAAAGCCCCTTTCCTTCTTGAGGGGGCGTCTTTCCAGGTAACCTCCCTCCTGCCATTTTGGCGGGGTTAGATTTTGTGGCCTTTTTGACGGGAGTACAAGCTTGGCTCTGAGACTTCCTTTTGCGCTGCCGTTTGGCCGGAGATGACCACTCTGGTCCCGGGCGTGGCTGTGCTGGGCACATCCGCCCCAGGAGAGTGGCCCCACGGGCCAGGGGCTTCTCCTGTGGCCGAGCACCCCTCTGGGGTGGCAGCCCCGGCTCACGCCCTGCACCCTCCTGGGCCTCCCCCCAGGCCTGCAGGGCCTCAGGAAGGGTTCACATGCTCTAAAGGGCCCCAGGGCTTCTGGCAGCTCAAGTGGCTATGCTGATTCTAAGCATCTGATGCAATGCATTGTTAACAGCCTTCAGGACAAGCCAGCTATAAATCAACCTTCCTGGCTCTCTTTTCAGATCACTGAGATCTCAGCCGTGGAAACAGGAGACTCAGAGGCATGTTTGGGAGTGACTTTTTCAGGGCGTGGGACTCTGGTCTTTCATGGGGAATCAGGAGGCCCGCCCACGTGCCGGCCAGCGCCCTAGACCTCCGTGGTGCACAGGCAGGCGGCAAGGGCGGGCGCTGGTCTGGCCACCGGGCTCTGGGTGTCTTCGGCGACTCCTTCCCCACCTGGTTTGAAATGGAGCATCTGTGCCTTTCCTGGGCACTGGGCATCCACATGGATCGGACAGGCTGGGCCCCAGAGGCCTCGCAGCACAGAAAGTGAACACCCGAGCGCCTGTCAGTGTGACGAAAATGTCACAACCTTGTCATTTACAGGGCAGGACTGACATTACCGTGATGTTACCAGGGCACCTGGCGAAGATGAAGTCACAGCCTCGGTCCCCACTCGGATCAGAAAACCAGACCCAGAGCTGGGCCTCCCCACTCGCCAGGGAACAGGTGTCACTCTGCGTGGAGAAGCAGTCGTCCACGACCAGCCACGCCTACCACGTCCTGCCTCCTGCCTGGGGCCTCCTGCGCCGGCTGGCAGCCACTCAGGACTGTCTATCCAGTTTCCTCTACTTTATAAACACAGCTCCAGGCTGCAGGCGTTGCACCATCAAAAACCCTGGAAGAGCTGGGAGACGTCAGTATTTTAAAAAGGCCAATCCCTCCAACAGTAAATGGGCCCAGTGTCTGGGGGCAGGGGAGGGGGCTTGAGCTGGGCAGAAGACGAGGTCTTCATATCCAGAAGGGAAGACTTGCTAGAAGTGCGAGCTAAGGAGGTTAAATTTAGAGAAGGAAAATTAGGTTGATGTTTTTTTTCAAACAGTGATTTCTGTTACCTGGAAACAACATCTAAGGAGAAGTTAAAAATCACGTTAGTTCTTTTAAACATAAGGGGGAAATGAAGGTAGAAAAGGATCTTCAGGAGAAGAATCACTGTCTTTAAAAATCTGTGCCATTAGAATTTTCTTGAATAAATACTAAAAAGTACTCAGCGACTGTGGCGTCATGACGAATGTCCCTTGTAAATATTGTCGTAAAAGTCCCTGCCCCGCCAGGTCCTCACCCTCCTCTGTCCAGGGCTGGGGTGTGCAAGGCTGCTGGGAGCAGCTAGGGGGTTCTCCAGCCTTATGGTGAATGGAATTGGACAGCTGATGAGAACAGGGTTGGGGGACGCACGCGTGGCTGGAAGTGGCCACCCACATGCAGCCCAATGACCTTGGTGAGGAAAGTGACCGAGACTCCTCTCTCGGGGTCGGGGAGGAGCGCCGTGCCCCAGCCCTCACTGGTCCTCATGTCCAGGGCTCTGCTCACACCTCATTCTCCAGAGCAACAAAGTGGTCGTCCCCACGCAGGCGCTGCAGCCCAGCTTTGCACATGCCAGCCTTAAACTTAAAACCCCCGGCAGTTTACAATGAAAATGTTGATCTGTTTGCTTGTCCACTATTTATATCTGATCAGAGACCCGCTAAGCAAATCAAATGCATCATTAAAAGAAATAGAAATGAAACAAAACAAAAAAAAAATGGTATTGAGACAGGCAGAACCGACACCTGTTCCTCCGAGTCTCAGATGGTCACTTTCTTATCTGAGCAGCCGCCACAAAGAACTGTGAATCGATGAACTTATTAATTCTGGAAACCAGTGCCTCATGAAGGCCCGTGGCCCTCCACCCGACCGGGGCCGCTGTGAGAGCAAGGCCGCTCGGTGCCCGCGGCCTCCACTCGTTCTGCACAGGGCCGGGCTCCTGGGAGCAGCCGCCCGCTGTGTCTTTACAAGAGCCACCTGCAGGCCTCACGCGCCTGCCCCTCTCCCCTGCCACCTGACAGGGGAGAGGCCGAGTCGCGCCAGCCCCACCTGATGCTTGTTTAGTTAGTAATTCTACCTCCTGGGATGTTCCCCTTCACTGGGCACAGGGCTGCCCCAGAGCCCGTCGCCACGGCAACGGCAAACACCACCCTGGGCAGAGTCTGGGGCCCAGCTCAGAGCAGCCTGGGCAGGGCGCGGGGTTCGGCGGGTCACACGTCACTGCGGGATTCAGAGATGGAGGCGGCCAAGGAGCTGCGCCGGGATGTGGCTCACATACGCACGAGCGTGCGGGAAGAGCAACTGGAACCTTAAAAGACGTGGATGGTGCTCCGTAAGCAGGAGTGACAGCGGCTACGGCAGCGAGAGCTCAGGGGCGCTCAGGCGCTGAGTCACCCGGGGCCAGTGGAACCGAAGACTCGCAGCCGGCGCTGTCGGGCCCAGGAGGGGGTCCTCACGCTGTGACCCCCGCCAGGGCTCCGACCACATGCTGAGGCCCCCAGACGCACTTTAGAAACTTCTGGTTTCCCCTCTTGGCTGCGCGTGTTCCATGACGAACACTTACACTGGACGCAGCCACCCGCGGGCCTGTTGCAGCGTTCATTGGGGAGCTGCGGGACGGGTGTGAGTGGGGGGGCAGGGCTTTGTGTCTGCAGGGCCCGTTAGAGAAGCAGCCAGCAAGCCCAGTTGGGCTGGGGCAGGAGCGGCCTCTGCCCGGGTGCCAGCGCGGGCCGCAGCGCCATGACTGGCGTCCACGCAGTCCCCAAACCTCCCCAGCGATCACGCGGCTGCCTCCCGCCGACACTGACCTGAGCGGTTGGGAAATAGAAAGACATGGATCAGGTTGCGTGTCCTGGGCCGGAGACGGTGACTCGGAGGCCCGCCGGCCACCTCAGAGCCGGCGCCACAGGTGCTTCGAGCTGGAGGCGAAACTGAATCCACAAGGAGGCGATTATATCCCCAAAGTGGGCGCAGGTCTCAGCTCCCCGACTCGGGGCGCTTTCCTCAGGGGGCAGATGAGGGTGGGGCTCGGCTGTGGCCCCTCCCGACTTGGGGGCGTGGGGAGTCACCCGCTTGGGACCCCAAACCCTGCGCTCTGGCCCCCAAATCTCTCCAGACCCTCAGTCTTCACTTCTCAAACTGCAGCGCAGGTGGCGAACATCGGCGCGTCGCCCTGCAGCCCGGGCGGGGGGTTCGCCGCTGGTTAGGACAGCTCAGGGGGGAGCCTCCCGCCCCAGCGTCCCCCCAAGGCCCACAGCGCAGGGAGACAGCAGCGGCCAGCGCCTCGACCTCCCGGCCCCCGCCGGCGTCTCTCGCGGCCTCCTCCTCCCGCTTCCGCTCGCCGTGGCCGCCGCAGCGCTGACCCCTGGCTCAGGCGTGCCCACTGCCCGCGCACCCGGCGCAGGGGCCCGCCACGGGCACGCGTGCCCCACCCCACGCGCCTTCTGCGTTAACCAGACCAGGGCCGCAGGCGGTGGCCACAGAGGCCAGTGGCTGGAGCCGAGCGACTTCGGTTACCCCTCACCCTGCCACGGTGCTGCCCGGCGCTGCCCGGCGGTCACCAGCCATCTCCCCGCTCCCCGGAGGAGCTGCCTTTGGACCCGCCACCAGGGATCAGGACCGGCCCAGCCCCCGGCTCGCCCGCGGTGCGCTCTCGCGGGAAACGTCCTCTTCAGCGTCCAAGCCACGGCCCCTGCCCCGCGGCCCCTCAGGACTCGCCCTGCCGTGGCCGGAGCCCGCGGGCGGGGACGGCTTGGGGCTTCTTGGCCCGTCACCCAGCCCACCGACGCGCGGGTGCGGGCCGGGCGTGCTCCTCGCCCCGTGCGTGCCGGTGCTCGGGCCAGGCGGACGCAAACGGCAAATGGCCACGCGTGGAGCTGCTGCGCCCTCCGGCCGCCTCCCCGCGCTGCTGGTGTAACAGGGGGGTCCCCAGGAAAGGGGGAGGTTCCCTGCCCCACCCAAGGGAGGGTGGAGCTGAGCAGGGAGAGGAGAAGCTGCACAAGAGACTGAGGAAGGAAGCAGGATGGAGCCAGGAGACCTGGAGGAGGCGCGTGGAGCCGAGAGACACGTGAAGAAACTGCGCTTGTCTTTTGGTCGTGGACGGGGTGACACAGATGTGGGTGAGACCCGTGGGGAGGTGACCATGGCGGTTTTTGTCTTGATTTTGCTCTTTTCCTTCCGGGCTTGTCCGGTTGTTTGTGACCCTTTTCTGTGGGTCCCCACTGGAAGATGCTTTAGACTTGTGGCAGGCCTTGGGGCCTTGCTCTGGGCCGACCCCATATGGATGGACGTTTACCCACGAGGGGACGGGCAACTTTGGGTGCTTCATTTAGAAACTAGACTCTTTGCCTTACCTGTGTTGTTTCCTAGTTTTATTAAAGTTCCTTCCCATTAAAGTCTCCTATGTCTTGTGTGGATGCGGCGGATGGCAGAGCCCATGTGGAACAGGCAGGTTTGCGGGGCTTGGGCTGCCCCCATCCCTGCCCTATAACACTGGGACTGAGGGGCCCGCGAGACCCCGCCGCCCCCCCCCGCCCCGCTGCCCCAGGGAACCTTCCAGAGCCGCGATCTGGGCCCGGGGCCCGGGGTCCCTCTGAAAGAACCTGGACCTCCCGGAACCTCCATTTGCGTCAAAAACGGTCAAACGCGGCGGGTCCACGCGGCCTGACGTTCCCCGGCGCATCCCGCGGGCCGCAGAGCGCAGGCGCCCCCGCCGGGTCGGCCGGGCGCCCTGACGGCCCCGGGAGCGCGACTGTGACGCCAGCGCCCGTCACGGCCGCGCCGCGCGTCCTGCGCTCGGGCTGGCGGCGCCCGGAGACCGTTAACCCGGCGCCTGCGACACGGAACGGGTCTCAGAGAGCCGGTGTCAGCCCGGCCCCGCCTCGCGTCTCCCGCCTCCAGCTCGGGGTCCCCCCGCCCCCCGTGCGCGCGTGAGCGGCTGAGTGACCGACCCCCCCGCCCCCCCATTCGCCTGTGGAGGACCAGAGGCCGCGGCCCTGCTGGGCACAGACCCGGCTCTGCTTTGCGCTCGCCCCTCACCCGGCAGGACGGACAGACCCTCCAGGGTGTCCGGTGCCTCTCTGCCCATCCCCGAGCCTCCCCCCTGCCCCCCCGCACCCCGCAGGCAGTAAGTGGGGGCAGGATGGGAGCCGGGTCTTGGAGAACCCCACTTTCTTTTTTTTTTTCCTAAAAAGATTTATTTATTTATGCATAGGAGAGCTGGGGTACAGGTCAGAGATGGCGGGTGAGAGGACTCCCCAGAGGCAGAGCGGGGAGCAGAACAGGCCGATCCACTGAAACACGCTGCAGAGGGGAGCAGCGGGGAGACGGGAGAGGTTTGCCGTGCCATGTGGGTAGCTCCCTGGCAGGTGCTGCAGGCTGCAGACAGCTTCACAGTGCTGAGACTAACCCCTGCGCCCCCAGGGAGGCCAAGAACACCCACTTTCCACTTCCAGACACACCTGCTTGGCCCAACCCTCAGGCTGCAGGTGCACCTGGGGGCCTGTGACACCCCCACTTAGCAAATGTTTCTCCTTCCTGCATTTGGGGGTGTTCCAAGTTGCAGGCACCCCTGCAGCCACCAAACTGCTGGCTGTCCCTGGGCTCTTGGGGTCAGCACCCCTGCCTGGGCAGCTCAGGGGAGACCGGCTTTCCACGTTGAACTACTGTGTCTTTGCTCCAGCAGGTTACCTGGCCCGGACAGCAGTGCTGCCTGGTACCTGGATGAACGCACTCAGAGTCAAGGAGACCTCAACGGTGCAAGGGGGACATGAGCCCCTAAACCTGAGGCTGAGTCCCAGTAGTGTGTGCACAGACCCCCTCCCCAGTTCCCCCCTCCCCCAGGAAGCCCTCATGAGCAGCCTCCCCTCCTGCTGCCCAGGGGTCAAGGCTTAGGGCCCTGGCCACATCCTGACCCGCCAGGGGCCTCCAGGCCCCTGCAGGGGGAGGGTCCTCTGGGCGGGCTGCGGCTTTGCCACTACACCACGCCCTGCGCAGAGCCCTCGCTGCCTACCTGCCAAGGGGGTGAGTAGATGCGTGTTCGTTCTGACCAGCCAGGCTGTGTGGGCAGCAGCTGGACTTCTGTCACGTGGGCAGGGTGGCGTCATCTGCCACCAATTTGTGAAATTACTTTATTAAACATTCAGTTGCTGGATGAAAGGGCTCCTGGCGCCCTGTGCTACTGAAACGTAGCGCCCTGCAGGGGCTGGGCCTCTGCAGTCATCACTACCCATTAGCAGCCGCTTGTGAACCCGTTTATCAACTCACTCCCCCGCCCCCCCCCGCCCCCCCCCGCCCCCCCATCCCCCTCACCGTGACCAGGCCCCAGAGTGGCCTGCAGGCCTGGTGGGTCCCCTCAAGGGAGGCACAGCAAGGATTTTAGAGCTCCCATAAATCAGGGAAGGCGTGGGGAGGGGAGTGTGGGGGGACTTGGTGATGGCTGGTGGGAGGCCTGCCCCAGGCCTGAGCGGTCAGAGGGCTCGCTAGTGTGTGCCAAGGGCCTGGAGTTTCTGCTTGTCCCCCACAAATGGCGCCTGGGGAACAGAACACGCAGCGCACGGTGAAAAGCAGCAAAGTGTGAAAAGAGGGGTTTGACCTGTTCCCACGCCAGCCAGCGGGTCCCGTGGGCAGGGCGGTGACGCAGCTGCCCGCCTCCAGCGGCCGCCACCTCCCAAAAGCGTCTGAGGCCACCCTTGGGTCACACGACAGCTTTCCAGAGGCATGGTGCGTGTGTGCGTGTCTGTGTGCACACGTGTGTGCCCGTGGCTGTGTGCACATGCGTGTGTGTTAGGGGAGTCAGGAAATGACCGAACTCTTTTTGAATACTTAAACAAACTCGCGAAAACCATCTGCAGAAAGAAGTAAATTGTCGGGATAGCCCAGAACTAGAAGGACAAGGTGCCTGGACGTGGAGCCTCACGCTCAGGCCTCGGGAGGACACGCGTGCCCAGAGCGCCCCCAGGCCAGTCCGAGGCCGGTCCCCTGCCCCTCTAGCACCTGTGCCCCGAGGCCTCCGGGGTCGATTGCCGCAGCCGCGTCTCTCCCCCAGCACCCCAACTCCAGGACGTCTCAACTAGAGCTGGGCCCGTGCCCCGAAGGGCTCGGCCAGCACGGGCAGGAGGCCCGGGCCGTCTCCCGCCGCGTTTGGGCAGAAGGGGCGCGGGTCAGGGCCCATCCGCTCTCACACGGCTGGCAGCGGCTCCCAAGGTCCACGCCGAGCAGGGCGCCTCTTCCTGGCGCTGCCGGGCTGGCAGCCCCGCGCTTGTTCTGTCCCCTGCAGGGCTCCCCGGGGCCGCCCCCCTCCGGGTCTCTGGGGGACGTCCTGACTCCCACGCTGGGCGCCCCGGGTCTCGCGGCCGCTGCACCAGGCCACAGCCCGCCCTCGAGGCAGAGCAGGAGAGACCCCCGAGGCCCACGCCGTGGTGAAAGGCAGCGGCGATGGTCAGCGCCCTCCCACCCCACCCGCCGGCACAGGGGCCGAGCTGAGCAGGCGGCTTCGCCTGTCGTGTGTTCTCTTGGTCTCGAACACGCCTTCCGAAGAAAACCCATGGCGTGGTGCAGAGACGCGCTCCTTCTCCGTGGAAATGTGTCCAGAGCCGGGGACCCGGCCGCGGCCTGATTCATACCATCACCTTTATCACGGGCTGCGCCGCCCTCCGCTCACGGCCCTGGGGGTCGTGGCGACCCTGGGCACCTGGGGGAGACAGCGCCAGGGGCCAGCGAGCTGCCCCGGGAGGGAGGGCGGAGGGTCGTTCTGCTCTGTGTGTTGCTGTGAGGCCGCGCCTGGGAATCCCTTCTCTCCCCCTTGTTCCACGAGGGCGTCTCCCTCCTCCAGCGACGCGCGGGGGAGAAGAGGCCTCGCGGAAGCAATGGCAAGGCTGCTGCAAAAGCAGGGAGACGGGGTCGAGCAGGGTTTAATTGTACCCCGTCTGCTGTGGCCTCTCGAGGGAGCCCCACGCCGCTACGCAAGGGATCTGGAATTCGAATCCACAGCGGCCGTGGGACCTGCACTGCCAGCACCCTCGGAGGCCGGCGCCCACGCGGCCCACACGGGGTGGGTGGCATTGTCCACTCACGTTCCCGCTCTCCTGGGAGTGGACCCTGCGTCCTCCGGCCATCCACGCCACCCGGGGGACGCCGCCTCGCAGCGGTCTGACAACCGCCCCGTGGTCTCTGCGCCGGCCCGGGCCCTGCGGAAGAGCCGCTCTGACGCCAGGCCCCCGGCGCCCGGAGCCCGGGGCGAAGGCAGCGCGTCCTCTGGTAGATGCTGATGGAAGTGGACTTAAACTTAACAAGCCCTATTAACTACACACTTGGGGGTTCAACAGCTGCTGAGCAAAAATTTCCCCACTGTGCTGTGATCAGGCGGTGGGAGTCGGCGCGCATACGTTGTTGGTCTACGGAAAGCTGCAGGTCGTCAGAGGAGTTCCCGGCCTGTGTGTGCAACGGGTGAAAATACGAGTTGGTGTCGGCAGCTGGCGCGGTGCGGCTCGGCGCTGCCCAGGCCCCTGGGGTGGCGCGCGGGGTGGTAACCAGGAGAGCGAGGCCCGAGAGACGCGCAGTCTCGGGCTAGGAGCACCGAGAGGCCACACGGCACCTTGCCTTGCACCTGCCCTTTAACAGGCAATTATTCTCCGCATCGGGGGCGCCCGGGGAGGACGGCCCAGCGCGGCACACACTGCTCGGCTGCCGGGAGGACACAGGACCGGCAGCCACAGCCCGCGGGCTCCTGGCCCCGCCGACTCCGAGTGGACACAGCCATGAGGACACAGCCGCGAGGACACAGCCGCGAGGGCACAGCCGCGTGAGGAGCACGTGCCGGGAGCACTGTAGGAGCTCTTGCTGCTGGCGGCGGCGTCTCCACCTGTCGTCTGTCTGTCTGTCTGTCGTCCTTCTGTCTACGGTTAACCCTTGAGCACATGGGCTTGGACGTGCAGTGTCACTTACACACAGATTTCCTTGTGAACAGACGGTGTGAACGTGGGGTGCAGACCCGTGCACTAGTGCGCAGCACTTACCGTGCCACCCGGGAAGCGTGTCTTCCCGCGGGAGTGAGTCTTTCCTCGGCCTGCTTGACGGCAGACTCCAGTTCAGGACACACAAACTTACAAGCGAGTTAATGGGCTGTTGGTGCCGCCAGCAGGGCTTCCAGTGACCAGCAGAGTGTTCGTAGCTAACACTAGAGTTAGTGAGCGTCTACAGTTACACACGCGCCCCCAGCCTCGTGGGTGTCGGTGTGTACACGTATGTAACGGGCCTCGGGCCAGGGCCGAGGCGCCCCTCCTGGGAGGGAGGGCTCTTCCTGTGTAAGTGATGACCAAGGAAGACCCCACTTCCTTAGCCCCATCTGGCCCCCAGCGCCCCCCACAAGCATGTTCCCCTGGTTTCTTACAGGGCAGCGTTTTCTCACCCAGGACGACTCCCTCCCCGCCCATCCTGGCTATGGGTGCAGGCACCGCGGCTCCTGGCGCATAGGCCAGTCCAGGATGACCGCCCAGCCTCCAGGTGGACACCCAAGGCTGGCATCCGACCCCAGCGTGACGGGACAAGCTTCCAGCAGTGTCCTCGTGGAGAAGGCGCGTGTGGGAAGCAGACCCCGCCGTGGGTGCTGGGCCCGCCCAACTTGAGGGGCTCCGCAGGTGGAGGAGGAGCAGGCTCCACCGAGGTGGGTACTCGGGGGCCTCAGTCCCTTCCCATCCACTTTGCCTTTGCGAGCTCAGTTACAGCCCGCGCAGGACGGGGGCTCCGCCTCGGTGTCCGGCCGAGAAGAGCCCCCACGGGCCTCGTTCGGATGATGACCCGCCTCCCGGATTGCATTCTTTCATATAAATGTTGAGGCCCTTAAGAGTCCAGCTTGAATTTTGATTGATACGGTCTGACTTTGTAGAATAATTTGAGGATTATTGAAAGCATCTAAGCTATTAAGTAATCTTGCCCGAGGGTGTTCAAATATCCTTGGAATTTGTTCAAATCCTTGATAACTATATCCTTTAACTTTCATATTGAAATAATCTCCAGTTTATACAAAGCTGCAAAGGTCCCCAAGGTCCCCACATGCCTCTCCCTAGCTGCCCTGCCAGGAAAGCGACACGGAAGCCGCAAGCCGCGGGGGCCACCCCGTCCAGACCCACTGGCGGCTCCTCCTGTCTGGACCGGCGCTGTCAGGCTGTGCGGTGCCGCCGTGCCCGCGGCCTCCTCTCGCTGGGACACCGCGCGCGTCTAGGCCTTTGCAGATTCAGCCCCAGGGAGGTACCGCGCGGCTGGAGGAGGCCTGCTGGCTGCTGGCATCCAGCTCACGCTGCCTCCGGGGCACGGCTGGGCTGGCTCCCAGGGAGGACGCTCGTCCCCGGGCTGGGGTGGGCAGAACCAGAGGCGCCCCTCACGCGGGGCACAACCCGCTGTCTCTGCCATGCAGAGGAGCTGACACCCGCGCTGGCATTGGCCTGACCTCAGAGTCTCCAGGGCCCCCGTCCCGACGCCGAGGGCCCGCTGACGGGTGACCCGGCCAGGGCGGCTGCGGCCAGGGCGCCCCACTGCACAGCTGCTGGTCTCCTCCTTCTAGTGAATGAGTATGTGGCGGAGACTTGAGTCTGTGCGAATGTCCTGTTTTTCGTCACACTTTCACCTGCTAATGTGCACGTCCACGGATGACCCTTTGGCCTGCAGCCGTATGACTGGCTGTTTGCAAAAGGGGTTGTTAGCTGCGCTACCTCCTGTTTATTAACCGGCACTCTACGGCGCTTTCTGCCCCGCTCACTGGTTTATTTGTTGTTTTTCATAGCAGCATGAGCTCATGAATATTAATCTTGTCGTGTGAACAATAACCCGTCATGACCAGCATGCTTTTGTTGTGTAACGTTTCCATTTTGGCCACGCAGGTGCCCCCGTGTCCTCTGGAGGTCCCCCCCCCCCACGTCCTCACTTGCTCACGGCTCACTTCTTGCTCTCTCTGCTCCCAGAGGCTCCGTGTCTTCCATTGGCTTTAGAAATCAAGATCTGGGTCCTAACTGTTCTCTGCCTACATAGTTCATGTTTTTGTTCTTGTGAATTTCATTTTTAATATTTTATTTTCTTGCTAGAATTGTAGGTATAGAGAAATATTTTTTGTAGAATTATTTTTTCTTTAACAAGCTAATTAAAGCTGCTAATTTATTCTCTAATATATTTATATTTTTACATAACATCACATCAAGGGCAAATAATGAGGTCTTATCTCTTTCCTTCAGATTATAATTGTTTTTATTTTCTTATGCCACTAGACAGCTCTGCTACTACTGGGCTAGAACGTAGACATGATAGTGGATATTCTTATTTCCCTTCAAACTGAAAAGGAATGCAGCTCAAGTTGTTCTTTACTTTCTTTAGATTTTGATGTGTAACCTTTGCCAAGTTAAGTGAATCTTCTGTGATATGGAATGCTGAAAAGTTTTGTGTTTTTAATTCATAAGTAAATACTGATGCACATTGAATGCCTTCCCTTACAGTGTTGGCTTGGTGAGATAATTCTGTGACTTTTCCTTCAATCACCCAATTAGTGTAGAAAAAGATTTTAATTACTTTTCTGTTAGTAAATTATCCTTGCATCCTTCTTTTTTTAAAAAAAGATTTATTCATTTATTTATACAAGAACCGGGGTACAGGCCAGATGTGCAGGAGGGTGAGAGGATTCGCCAGAGACAGAGTGGGGAACAGAACAGGCAGACTGACGAAATACACTGCTGAGGGGAGCAGCTGGCGAGACAGGAGAGGTCTGCCGCGCCATGTGTGACCCTTGCCGGCCGGCGGGAATCAAACCAGCGCTGCAGAGGCTGTGGGCAGCTTCGCAGCCCAGTGCTTAACCGCTGCGCCACCAGGGGAGGCCCCTTGCATCCTTCTTGATCATGATTTATGATTGTTTAAATACCATATTGGAATCTGTTAACATTTTATTTAGGATTTTTGAAACCATATTTTCTTTTTTTATTTTTTTATTTGCTCTTTTTTTATTTTTTTTTCTTTTTACCTTTATCTGACTTTGGGATCCAGATGACATAAGTTTCACGAAAATGAACCAAGCAAGTTTTTATTCATTGTAAAAACTGATATAGGATGACTTAACTTTTGGCATGTCACTAAAAAGGTATCAGAACTAATAAATGAGTTCATTGAGATTACAGATTGATATAAAAATTAAAGACTTAAATAAATAGAAATAGATCTTCTTTCCATGGATAGGAAGACTTGATGGCAAAATGGGAATACTCCCTAAATTAATCTATACACTCAGTGCAGTCACTATCAAATTCTACCTGACATTTGCAGAACTTGACATGCTGACCTTAAGATTCATATGGAAATAGAAAGGGCTCAGAATTGTTAAAAAAAAAAAAAAAACACTTTGGAAAAGAACAAAGTTGGAAGACTCAGATTTTCTGATTTCAAAACCTACTACAAAGCTACAGTAATCAAAAACAGGGTGGTACTGACACCAGGTTAGATACATAGATCAAGGAAACAGAATCAAATGCAAAAATAGACCTAACATTTACAGCACTTAATTTTTGCCGTACGTGCTCTCACAGTTCAATGGGGGAAAGAATAACCTTTTAAGCGAATGGATACTGATAGCAAAAGAATAAAATTGGAACCTTATCTCATTCCATACACAAAAATTAACTCAAAGTAGACCATAGACCTAAATCTAAGAGCTAAAACTACAAACTCTTTGGAGAAAATATGGAAATAAACCTTGGTGGTGTTAGATTTAACAGTGATCTCTTGGCCACGATGCCAAAACTGTACATCAACAAAGAGAGATTGCGAAGTTGGATTTCATCAAGGTTAAAACTATTGTGCTTCAAGGGCCTTATCATGAAAGTGAAAGATACTGGGAAATCACACATCTGATAAGCAGATTGTATCCAAAATAATGTAAAGAACCTTTCACAGCCTCATAACAGAAAGACAACCCAATTTAAAATGGGACAAAACCTTCCATAGACCCATCTCCAAAGAAGATGTATAAATGACCGATAAGCACCTGGAAAGGACGAAAAACACCAGCAGTCACCAGAGAAATGCAAATATAAACTGTAACAAAATAGACTTCATTCACCAAAGTGACCAAGTGAGACCAGGTGAGGTTTCCGGGTTCTGCCCTGGCACAGTCCTGACCCTTGGCATGTGTCCCTGTGCAGAAGTTTCGAGAAGGGTCCTTAGCAGTGGTGATCTCTGCGTAGCCTCTCTAGGGCTGGCAATAAAGTACCTGTCTCAAAGTCAGCTAAAAAGGATTTTATTTTTTTTTTTTTTTTTTTTTTTTTTATAGAGGCATGCTTTATTTATTTGTTTGCTGGTTTGTTTGTTTTGTTTATACATGCACTGGGTACAGTCAGAAGCGCGGGAGGGTGAGAGAATTCACCAGAGCCAGAGCAGGGAGCAGAGCAGGCAGAAGGACCGAAGTACACTGCTGAGGGGAGCAGCGGGCGGCAGGAGAGGTCTGCACGCCATGTGGGACCCTCCTCCGGTGGCGGGGGAGCAGCCAGGGATCGAACCGGCGCCACAGAGGCCGCGGGCAGCTTCGCAACCCAGCGCTCAACCGCTGCGCCACCGGGGAGGCCTAAAAAGGATTTTAAAAAGGATTTTAATTTTTAAAAATTATCTTAATTTCCATCAATCATATTTGCTTAAACTGAGGACCAAAGAGACACTGATTTATTGCACTGTAAAGGTCTCAGTCCCTGTTGGGGTAAGCGTGTCCATCTGGAGGGCACTGCCCCCCAGCCTTGCCTGGCGGGACAGGATGAAGAAAGACGTGTTTGAAAAGGCCCCGCCTCGCAGTGCGGGCAGTGGGCACCGTGTCTGGATGACTGGCTTAGCCGGACAGAGCGGAGACTGCGCCCCAGCCAGAGCAAGAGCAGTGGTGGCCGGGGGCACTGCAGTCGGGATGCGTGTGTCCCCTTGAGGCTCACAGGCTGTGCCTTAAACAGCGTGGCTGTCCATGGCAGGGCCTCGATGGCGGTGACCAAGGAGAAGGGAGGTCCCGAGGGGGCAGCCCTGACCTGGCCAGACGGTGTCCCGACCTGAGGAGGAAACAGCAGCAGTTTTGCACTCCACACGCCACGGCCACGGGAGTCACGACAGAGGGGAAAGGCTGTGCCCAAACCACGTTGGCAGCAGCTGGCCCCTGGGCTTCTGGGAGGCAGAAGTGTGAGAAGTGCCGACCAGGCCGAGGTGCCCAGTCCCGGTGTTTGTGCTCGGGTGTCTGAGCACATGGGGGGGCCTCTGTCTCCCTCTGTGCTGCCTGGGCTCCAGGTCTTGGTGCCACCTGGGCAGGCTCCTCCCACCTGGTGCCAGGCACTGAGAGGCTACGTCACCCACCTGGGCCACAGAGAGGGGTGGGCACCACTCTGCAGTGGCTGGACAGCCGGGTGCCTGGGCTGGGCAACTGCAGCAGTGGGCACCTGTGCCCTGACCCCAAACGCCCGCGCAGGTGGCACCACTGGGCAGGCTTTGTCTGAGCCCCGGGGAGCTGCAGTAAATCGGTGGCAGACCCGACGTCCTGGGTGGCCACGGTGCCGGCGGCCTGGGCACCTGGGGCAGGTCTTGCCTCCTCGCACCCCTCCCGCGGGGCTGTGGGAAACCGGGTCTTGTGTGGGCTACAGCAAGGAGGAGAATTTCCCGGGATTGGCTCCCCAAAGTCCGAGGCACCTGCAGCAGCCACGGCCCTGACGCTCGGAGCGCCCTTGAGGTTCACTGTTCCTCAAGCTCCCGGGTGTCGGGACCAGGCTGGGCTCGGCGACCCGGCGGGTGGGTGGTCAGCTCGCGGCCAACCCCGCCGCCGGCCGCGGGAGGACAAGGCGGCGCGCACCTGCGGCGTGGAGGGAGCGGCTCCCCGCCAGCCCGGCCGGCGGACCCCGCAGGGCCCGGCCACCCCGCCGCCCAGCCCCTCGGGGTGGCTCCCGCGTGGCTCCGGGGTGGCTCCCGGGTGGCTCCCGGGTGCCCACTCGCTGTGGGGAGGGCACAGGAGTGGCCCCCGGGCCCACCGAGGGCGCAGCGTGGCGTCTGCTCGGAGGGAAGGAGCTTGCGGCTAAGGCGCAGCTGCTGCTCGTGGCTCCCGCGTGGCTCCGCGTGCGAGGCCGTGGCCGGCGCCGCCTCCCCAGCTGCGGCTTCCCCGGGCGCGGTTTCTGCAGCCGCCCACGGGCGGGCGGACGCGCTCAGGCCGGCTGCGGCGGTGGGGCGCGCTCGCCTGCGGGCCTCTGGGGCCCGCGCCCCGTGTCCGCACCCCGGCCCGGGCGCCCCGTGTCCGCACCCCGGCCCCGGGCGCGAAGGCCCGCCTGGGCTCGGCAGCGGGAGCCAGCGGCGAGGGGCCCGAGTGGGCGCCGCTGCGCGCCGGGCGAGACGGGGGGACCGCGCCCCCGCGGAGAACACCCCCTCCTGCACCCCACGGCAGGGGGCGCCGCCGCGCGCACCTGCGCCCGTCCCCAGCCGCCCCTTTGTCCCCGCAGATTCGGGGAGACTCCCTGTGAGAGCGAAGTCCTCTGCGGGGCGCTCCGGGCTCCGTCCTGCCACTCGAGGTTCCGGATGCGCTCGCGGTTTCAGGGCGCGCGGCGGCCGGCCCGCGGGAAGGCGGCTCGACTGCTCATTTGCATCTCCCCGCCCCCTCGCGGCTCAACCGGCTCGTTTGCATCTCCCCGCCCCCTCGCGGCTCAGCCCACTGGCTCGTTTGCATCTCCCCGCCCCCTCGCGGCTCAGCCCACTGGCTCGTTTGCATCTCCCCGCCCCCTCGCGGCTCAGCCCACTGGCTCGTTTGCATCTCCCCGCCCCCTCGCGGCTCTGACTGGTCATTTGCATCTCCCCGCCCCCACGCGGCTCAGCCCACTGGCTCGTTTGCATCTCCCCGCCCCCTCGCGGCTCTGACTGGTCATTTGCATCTCCCCGCCCCCTCGCGGCTCGGACTGGTTATTTGCATCTCCCCGCCCCCTCGCGACTCTGCGCCGCCCTTTGCCCCTCCCGCCCCGCAGCGCGGGCGCCGGCTGCACCCCCTCCTCGGGCTCCGGCCCAGACCCCCCGCCGGTCCAGTGTGAGGGCTCGCTCATCCTCGCGCTGCACCTGGGAGGGGGGACTGGGCATGGAGCCTCTGCACCCGGAGCTACTTTGTCCATTAATATATATATATTTTGAAATAATATCGATTTTTTTTTAAGATTTATTTATTTATGGATACAAGAGCTGGAGTACAGGCCAGAGGTGCGGGACTGAGAGGAGTCACCAGAGACAGGGTGGGGAGCAGAACGACTGAAATCCACCGCTGAGGGAGCAGCGGGGAGACAGGAGAGGTCTGCTGCGCCCTGGGGGTAGCTCCCTGACCAGCCGGGGATCGAACTCGTGCTGCAGAGGCTGTGGACAGCTTCGTAGTGCGGTGCTTAGCCCCTTGCGCCCCCAGGGAGGCCCTGTTCACTAATGTATTGATTAAAGCCTCGTTTTCCCTGATTCCGTGTGACAGTTGGACCTACCGAAAGGCAACCACATGAGGATGCTTTTAAAACAAAATCCGTTTTTGCAAAGATCACGATGTTCTAAATTTGGAAAAAGGATGACTCTGGTCAAGAGAAATGATATAAACCCTAAAAGGACAGCGCCCTTCTCCTTCTTGGGCTTTCCGGGCTTAAGCATTCCTTGATATGCTGTCACCGGGGTTCCCCTCTCCAAAAACACCTTCAGCGCAGGAAAACGTTCCTAAGTTTCCTGTGGACGTTGTGACAGGGCGTCCTCTCCTGCCGTCCAGGAGCCGGCTGAGCTGCAGACAGACTCTGGTCTCAGGGGGCTCCTGCAGGATGATCCACTCCTGGGCCCTGGCCACACCCAGGCGAGCTCAGGGCTTAACTGTGAGGGCAGGAACATTCTAGAAACAGGCTTCCAGCTCTGCCACTGCGGTGTTCAGAGGGTGGTGAGAGCTGGAACAATGGAAACATGTAGTTGTTAATGTCACGTTGGTTGTGTGTAAGCGAAGCCGCTTGGGGAGGTGGTGACCTGCAGTGTAATTCTACCTGTGCTGCCAGGCGGTGGCCGCCGTCCCAAGGCTACCCGGCCATTTCGCCGTGAGCGCTGAAGACTGCACATCTCTGTGAAAGAGAAGCCCGTGGACCCCCTCCAGATGGAAGCCGTTTCTGGAGGAGCCCTGGCGGCCAGTGCCATTCGCAGCCGCCTCCCGGGAGGGCAGGAGGGCGGCCTGTGATCGCCCTGGCCCTGGCCGGTCCGGAGGGTGGGAGCCTGCTGTGGGGGCACCGGCAGGGCAGCCGCCTTGGGCCTGAGGGCAAGTCTGCTCAGCGCCTCCTGGAGCCTCTGCGGGCCAGCGGCCTCGTGTCCTTGGCTCCTAACCGCTTCGCCACCCCACCTCTCCCCACGCGCTCACGGGGAAGGCGCACCAGGCGTCTAGGACAGGAGACTGGCCGGGCGGGGTGCTGTCCCCGCACATTCACCCAGCTCCGCAGGGCACGCAGCAGAGTGAGCCCGTGTGAACCGGGGCCTCTGAGCGATGGAGTGGGTCAGCGCAGGCTCAGTGATGTGACCAGAGGCCCTCCTGGTGGGGGTGTTGGCAGCGGGGGGCCGTGGGGGGAGGGCAGAAGGTGGAAGGAAAACCTCTATAGTATCCACTCAATTTTGCCATAAAAGTAAAAAGAACTCTAAAAAATAAAGTCCAGGGGCCTCCCCGGTGGCGCAGTGGTTGAGCGCTGGGTTGCGAAGCTGCCCGCAGCCTCTGCGGCTCCGGTTCGATCCCCGGCTGCTCCCCGGCCACCAGAGGAGGGTCCCACATGGCGCGCAGACCCCTCCTGCCGCCCGCTGCTCCCCTCAGCAGTGTCCTTCGGTCCTTCTGCCTGCTCTGCTCCCCGCTCTGGCTCTGGTGAATTCTCGCACCCTCCCGGGCTGCTGGCTGTACCCAGTGCTTGTATAAACAAACAAACAAACAAATAAATAAATAATATAAATAAATAAATAAAGTCCAAGTCCATTCATTTTTAAGCAGTAACGAACAAAAGCAGCATCGCGGGAGGCGTCGCCGCCGTGGCCTGGCCGCCAGGGGACGGTGCATGAAGCGCACAGGACACGGGCGCCCGCCGGGGCTGCGGGCCACCGCTGCCAGGACAGGAGGAGGCCAGGGCTGCATGCAGCCGAGGGGCCCTTCTCTCTAGCAGTAATTTATTATTTTTAAGGAGAATGAATTTAAAACTTGTGTAATTTACCAGGAATTAGAAAGCCAGGAAGAAGTAGGCTATTGCATTTTTAAAAAACCCAGGAAACCAAAACCCGGTTAAACAGTGCCTGTTCCCTGCATTTCTCGGTACGGTGGGTGCCGGGAGTTTCTCCTCAGTGACGGCTGCGCACAGGACGAGGGCCCGCGGCTCGGCCAGCTCTGCGCCCGGCCCGGCAGGTGCGGCTCAGGGCAGACGAGCCGGCAGGAGGGGCTGGCGGGAGGGTGCAGATGGCGCCGGCCTCCCGGGCCTCGGGCCTGGCCTGTCGGGAGCTGGAGACGGGGCGCGCGCATTCCAGCCGCAGAGGTCGGGCAGGTGACACCTGGGAGAATGACCCGCTTCTCCCGGACATTTCCTGATGCCTTCACATCTGTTCTGGGGGCGCAGCCTGGGGCCCAGGCTGTCCGCTTGCGGGATTCTGCCCGGGGGTCTCCCCGGCACCTCCCCCCGCCCTCTTCGGCTTTGTGCTGTGACGGTGACAGATGAGCCTCAGCAGCTGGGGACGCTGGCGACCACCAGTCTGGCCTCCACTCAGCCCTGGTGCTCCTGGCACGGGCAGGCCCACGTTCTGTCTCGGGGTTAGAGACCATAAATCCGTGGGTGAGCCGGGTTTCCGCCCGTGCCAGCCCCAGGGGTTTGGGAAGAGGTGCTGGGGCCCTCGGGTTCTCAGCCGGGATTTTCTTGTCAGAAGCTTCATTCCTCACTGAACTGCTTCGGGGACAGAGCAGTCAGTGTGTCCCAGGGCTCCGCTGTGAGGGGCCATTGGCTCGACTGTGCTTTTCTGCTCCCCTGCGTGGGCAGCTGCTCCCTCCGGTGTGCACCTGTGCCCTCCTCTCAGGCGCCGAAGGCCCTCAGCTCCCTGGGGAAGCAGGCGGGAGGGCCTGTGCTTGGGGCTAACGCCACAGGCTTCGGGGGTTTTTGGCAAAACAGAGACCGACCTCTGCCGTCCTTCTAGCTACTTTCCTCGGCTGGACCAGGCCGCGCTGCGCTGGGGACACTCGCTGAGGGGCTCCCTGGCCTCGTCTGCCCATCAACCTGCAGAGAGCAGAGCTGCTCCCGTGGGCTGCTTGCTCTGCTCCCCAGGACCAGCAGGAGCACCTTGCCCTGGGCCAGGAGGGAGCTGGCAGCAAAACCTAAGCCCGGGATGGGTGCACTAGTCAAGCCTGTGGGTGCTCTGGGTTTTCCCCTGAGGCCCTGGGTACCTGACAAGTCTGCTGCCCGATCTAACAACCCCCTGCGTGTCCTCCGTGTGCTTGCACCAGCCGGTCAGGGGTCCGCGGGAGCAAGTGGCCTTGCGGACGGTGAGCCCCCAGATCCTCCCAGGCCGGGCGCTGGGGCTGGCGCTGTCCTACTTCCGGAGCGGCAGCGGGGCGTGTGGAAAGGAAGGTTCCAGTGGACCCTTCCAGCCGCAAGATCGCGGGGGCCGGGGCCCGGGGTCTGCCCTGGCCCTCTCCGCGCGGCCCGAGGCCAGCTGCACGGTCCCTGCGGCGGTGGTGGCCGGGGAAGGAGCCGGGCCCGGCTGGCAGGTCCCCAGCGGCCGCCGCGTCCTCTGACACCTGCTCCGCGGCCACCGCCTGACATCACGGTGTCAGGGAAGGCTTGAACAGGAGCCCCGCTGGGAGAGGCAAGACTTGGGCTTAATTTAACTTAAGGTGTGAATTTAATTTAAGGTGTTAGTGAGTAATATTGAATCCTTTCCGCGTCCATGTCACCGGGATATATTGCTTTTCCCTGGAAGTTGCTGAGCAAGTTTTCAGACTTCTCCCGAGACACCCCTCCCCGCCAGCCCGACCCCTCCCTTCCTCTACCCTACCCACCCCTCCCTAGGTTCCGCCATCCTTTTACAAGGCTGTTTCCGGCTAACATCCATCCTGGCGCCTTGGCTTGAAATAAAATTTGCCAACAGCTAATGCAGTATGTGCAACATGCCCGAAATGCTTGTGTTTTTATGTTGGGGTGTTGGATCCTCACAGCCGATAAATAAGGACACTGAGGCACAGAGAGGTGATGGGCCGTGCCTATATCACTAAGGCCACAGGAGCGGAAGCAGGGTGAGCGCCAGTAGCTCACCTGACAGCCACCGAGCTCCAGGCAAGGGAGGAAGGGGAAGCGGGGGAGGGGGGTGGGGGGAGGTGGAGGGGGCAGGTTAGAGGCACCTGGTACCCCAGGAGACCACTTCAGGGATAGCCTCATTTCACGCAACCGCCATCACCTCCAAACAGCCAAAAAGCAGAGGACACTCAGATCAATATCACTCATGAACAGTAACACATAATTTAATTAAAAATATGAGTCAAGGGGCCTCCCTGGTGGCGCAGGTGGTTGAGCACAGCGCTATGGAGCTGTTCACAGCTTCTGCAGCGCCGGTTCGATCCCCGCCAACCTCGGAGCAACCCACATGGTGCAGCAGACCTCTCCTGTCACCCCCGCTGCTCCCCTCAGCAGTGTATTTCGTCAGTCTGCCTGTTCTGCTCCCCACTCTGTCTCTGGTGAGTCCTCTCACCCCATGCATCTCTGGCTTGTACACCAGCTCTTGTATAAATAAAATAAACCTTTAAAAATAATATGATTCAAATAAATTTGCAGTATTAAAAGTATTAAAATTTGCAGTATTTGTATTAAAAAAGTTACCACAAACAGTGGGCTTTGTTCTTGGAAAGCACCAATAAGAGATTAAAGGCGGTAAGTATTGTGAGCCTTCAGACAGACAGACATCAGAATTGGTGATTAGAAATTTCACTGCCAAGGGCCTCCCTGGTGGCGCAGTGGTTGAGCACTAGTCTGTGAAGCTGCCGCAGCCTCTGCAGCACCGGTTCAATCCCCGGCCTCTGCTGAGGGTCCCACATGGCGCGCAGACCTCTCCTGCCGCCCGCTGCTCCCCTCAGCATGTACTTCGGTCCTTCTGCCTGCTCTGCTCCCCGCTCTGGCTCTGGTGAATTCTCTCACCCTCCCGCGCTTCTGACTGTACCCAGTGCTTGTATAAATAAATAAATAAATAAATCTTTTAAAAAAAAAATAGAAGAAATTTCACTGCCAAACCTAAGGAAGACCTTTCTTGATTAAAATTACAAAGAAATTTCTGGTAAGTGGTTGAAGACTCAAGACAGAAGCTGACAACATGGCCTACTGGTGTGAGCTTTCTATATTTTGGTATTTGATTATTACTAAGAAAATATAATGAGAATAGACTGGAAATTAAAGCTAACATCTTTATAAGTAGATTATATGATTGTATACATAGAAAAGTCAAAAATTTCACCAAAAACTAATGTTCAATGTTCAGAAAAGTGGCTCAAGTACACAAAAGTGCATTTTGTGCATCTGAACGCATGACGTTCTATTATATATTCTACATATAATTTTGCACTCTATCCATAAGGACTTTATCAGACCTAACTGTTGGCATCATGAGAAATATTTGTGCATTAAACTATGTGATCACAACAGATATTTAAAAAGAACTGGAAAAAGGGAAACTAGAGCATGTGTTTATAGGAAGAAATTCAATATTTTAGAGAAGTCAGTTTTCCCCAAATTAGCTTCTAATGGCAAGTGTAACCCAAATATCCTTTTGTAATGAAAAATATGCAGCTGATTTGAAAGTGAGAATGTTCTGGTGTAACTGAGAAAGGTCTGGAAGGGGAAAGAGACGCAGGGCCAGGGAGCCCTCCTGGCCAGCTGCCCTGGTTTCCCTGTCGGTGTCAGAGACTCAGGTGGGGTTTGGGCAGGGAGACGGGGCAGGAGTAGGCGCGTGCTCACCTGGCTGCTGTGAGGACGTGGAAATGGTCATGGTTCAAGTCCAAAGATGACTCCTGATTCTATCATAAGTTGTAGAGAGACTTTGGAGAGTTTACTGGAAGAGGAAAAAGTTGGCTACCTACTTTCTGATGTTTGCAACTAAGATGAATCAAGCCATACATATGTTAGAAAATAAAAATATAAACAAAGCCTTCATTTGAGGGTGAGCAGGGTGTTACAGCTGTCTTAGCGTTAGACCAAAAGTGAAAAAGGGCAAACAAAATATAATTGATTTAACTAGATGTAAGTTTAATAAACCATGGCAGGTGGGAAGCACATGCGTCGCGTACCCAGTGAGGGAGCGTTCATCTCTGCAACCCCTCAGAAGGCAACAGCAGCCCGGGAGAGAGCGGCGGAGACCACGTGAGCCACTGGACCCCAGAAACAGACACCCTGGTGCTGACGGGGTGAAGGGGGCCGAGCCACCCTCCCAGGGAAGACAGGCCAGAGATTCATTTTCACTTATCACATCGCAAAGACTGAAATAGTAACAGCACTTTTTGATGAACTTGTGAACAGTCACCTCCTGTGAAGTGACAGTTTCTGGAGAACGAGCACCCTGTCGCCATCGCAGATGCACACGCCCTGGGACCTGGCCATTCCACCTCGCGGGACGGACCTCCGAAAGCCTCAGCACATGTCCAGAGTCTCCACATTTTATTTCTTAATTCTTTTTTTTTTTTTAAGATTTATTTATTTATTTGTACAAGCACTGGGCACAGTCAGAAGCGCGGGAGGGTGAGAGAATTCACCAGAGCCAGAGCAGGGAGCAGAGCAGGCAGAAGGACCGAAGGACACTGCTGAGGGGAGCAGCGGGCGGCAGGAGAGGTCTGCGCGCCATGTGGGACCCTCGCTGGTAGCCGGGGATTGAACCGGCGCTGCAGAGGCTGCGGGCAGCTTCACAGCCCAGCGCTCAACCGCTGCGCCACCAGGGGAGGCCCATATTTCTTAATTCTTAACGTGAGTCTCAAGATATGTAGCTTGTGCTCGGCTTCAGTATCCGACATAATGACGTGACCAGGAATTCACGCGGATGGAGCCCACGCCACAGACAGGCCAGGACTGCCCAGCTTGGTTCTGGTGTACGTGGGGGATATAAGAACCTCTTTCAATCGGAAATTAGTCTAAAAAAAACTATTTTTTTTGCAAAAATAATAGCTTGGGGGCCTCCCTGGTGGTGCAAGGGGTTAAACACCACACTGTGAAGCTGTCTGCAGCCTCTACAGCACAAGTCCGATCCCCGGCCAGCCAGGGAGCTACCCACATGGTGCCGCAGACCTCTCCTGTCTCCCCGCTGCTCCCCTCAGCAGTGGATTTCAGTCAATCCACCTGTTCTGCTCCCCACTCTCTCTCTGGTGAGTCCTCTCACCCCCCCCCCCCCGCACCTCTGGCCTGTGCCCCAGTTCTTGTATGCATAAGTAAATAAATCTTAAAAAAAAAAAAAAAGCTTGGATCCACCAATATTTTGAAAAGCTGAACTAAATGAGGATCCATCTGTGTCTAATAAAATTTTAAATCATTTAGATAACAGCTTTTTCTTCAAAGAAAGTTATTGTGATTAAAATACGACAGGTATATCTATAAACGGTGTATATTCAGTTGCATATATAGTTTTTAACTTTAAAATCTACATTTTCTGATTAAATCAGGAATTTGAAATGAGCTTTACTACAAAAACAGATTTCAGTTGTATTTTTGGGAACGATTTCTACTTTCTTCAAACTGCCTCCAGCAAGGTCTCCCCTGTGCAAACGCTTCAGCAAGTTGCTCATAGAAGACGCCCCCGGCTCTCCAGTCCTGTGTCTATGAGGTTTCCAAGTCACCCCGGGCTCCAGGACTGGTGAAGTCGGGGGAACTCTTGAAGGATGAATAACTGATTTGAAAACCACACATAAAAGTAAGCTTGTCCCTTAAGAAGGTCAATAGCTGCAGCCTGTCCTGTGCATCCGCCCCTCCTTCTACCTGGCCTCCATGGGTCTTTCTGCCACACATATTGTAGCCATTTGTGACACTTCATAAAACCAAGACAAATGGTCATCAACCAGGAAGCCCTACTCTGGCCGGTGGCTGGTGTTGATGCTGAGCTGCCACTTGAAAACCCGAGGCCGGCTTCCCGGTTAACCACCAGGGGTGTCATGACAAGTGCGGGGTGCAGAGCACAGGGGAGCTCGGGGGTGGGGGGCTTCTGTTCTCCAGACAAATTCTGTGTTTTCCAAATCCTCAGTGTGCACTCAGTGGAAATACTGATTGGTCACGTTTTGATTCTGATTTTCAGCAGCATTCACCCACGCAAACAGCCCTCACGCGCACAAGGGGCGTCTTCACCCCAAACCTGTGGAAAGCGCGTGTGTAAACCAGGCCGCACTGTGAGGGAGGTGGGGCCGGTCGGCTTCTCTGGTCAGAAGCTCGTCTTGACTTTCCCCGCTGCCCTGACGGTCTCGCCAGTCTCTGGAGGATACATAAGTTGTGTAAGTTTAAACTTCTAACCACATCTATCTCTTTTCCTTTTTTGGAAGAGCAGTGTGGAAAGAGCGGAAACAGATCTCTGATACTCTACCCACATCTCCGGGGCGCAGTCTCGGGTGTGCACACCTGGGATCAGATTCCCCGGCCCCTCTGCGGTGTCCCGTCCCTGACTCTCGGCCGTCCCTCCTGCCCCCAGGGCTCTTCGGAGCAATGCTGACCTCGCAGGTGAAACGGACCTCTGTGAGGGTCACCCGGGCCCATGGGCTGGCCTCCCTCAGGGAGCCGGGAGCACCTCTCCCCGTGGGGGCGCCGCCCGGGGACCAGGCCCCGCCCCGAACCTCAGGCCTCACCCCACCTGGCCACTGGTGACAGCCTCACAGACCTCCCCGCCACAGCAGAAGGGGCAGCACCACACTAACCACAGCGTCCAATGTGACTAAGTTTTGTTTGTTGTGTGTAAGTGAGGCAACTCATGTTATTCTTGAATTCTAGAAAAAACGACACTTCTGCCATATGCACTTAATATATACAATATCTAACATGACAATTTTGGTTTCTTTTCCCACAGGCCTGCGGGCCGGGCCCTGCTCCCACTCACCAGCCACCGCCCTGGAGGGGGCCACCAGGGTTGCGCGGGGGCCCCCACAGAGGACCCAAGACCCGTGTCTATGGTGACCCTGAGCTGCTCCCCGTGAATAACTGGGGGGAGGTGGCCCAGCCCCCCATAACTGTCAATGTGTCAGTTATTTCCGTCCTCAGACACTTTCTCATGAGCACACATCTCGAGCGTGCAAACTCCAGGCCACTCTCTAGCAGTGCTAGCTCCTGGGTGGCAATGGGGGGAGTTTGGTTTCACTTACGCAGTCAGGAAGAGGCTGTGAGTCAGAGGGAACAGTAAATTATGCAAGGAAAGCCGTGTGTGTGCGTGCATGTGTGTGTGTGTGCGTGCATGTGTGTGTGCTCATGCACAACTGTGTGTTTGCGTGCGTGTGTGTGCGTGTGCGTGCGTGTGTGTGCGTGTGTGTGCGTGTGTGCATGGGGCTGGTGGTGTGGTATATTTAGTACTTCAGCCTGCAGCAGGGGCTGGGGGTGGTGGGGGAATAGGGGTGACTCCAGGGCCTGGGGTTGGAGCTGGAAGGATGGTTGCCTTAGAGCCAGGTGCGTCCCAGGCTCAGGGGTGTCCCCCAGCTGCCAGCAGGGGTGCCCTGCCTGGTGTGGCCACCTGGGCTCTCCCCAGTGAGGGCAGGGGTCTGAGCAGGACCTTTCCTCACTGGAGGCAGAGGGGGTTTCAATCCTGACATGTCCAGACAGTGGACACGACCCGTGTGGGTGATGTGAGGAGGAAGGTGATGAGGAGAAGACGCAGCAAGACAGGCGCCCTGAGAACGGACCCTCTGAGTACAGGTAACCCCCCTCTGCTCTCGGGGGGCCACCCCAGCCCCCACTCCAGCAGTTCCCCAGCCAGGACTTAGGGAAGTGTGGAGGGGCCCCTTCACCCTCACGCGTCCAGCAGCCACTCGGGTCAGGCCGAGCGGGTGGGGAGAAGAGACACACACTCCAGTCAGTGGACCCTCTGGTCATCACCGTCCCCACAGAGGCCCCCAACACATGGCAATGTCAGGGATGCAGATGGAAGGGCGGCCCAGACTGATGGGGCAGAAGAGCTCACTCGGTGGGGGGACTGAGGAGAGGTGGCCGGGGAGGGGGGGACGGCAAGAGGCTCTGGGGGACACTGAGTGGCCGCCCTTGGCTGGATGCCCCCCTGGGGAGCTGGCGGGGCAGTTCACATCTGCCGGAAGAAGCCGTTGGTGCAGGAGTGAGACGTCAGCACCAGGCTGGTTCAGAGCTGGCACCCCCAGGGACGGTGCTGGGAGCAAGGGAGCAGGCCTGGACAGGCGGCCTCTGCAGCCCCCTCCTGCTGCCCGGGAGCCCGGACTGAAGATGGACGCTGGACAGAGCCCAGGCTGGAGCCCGCGCCTGCCGGCTGCCCGGGTGTCCGGCTCGCTGCTTCGCAGGGGACCGGCTCCCCGCAGACAGAGCAGGGAGCGCATGGCCCTGGGCTCAGCCTCAGGCAGCCCTGCTCCCGTCGTCGGGGCCCTGCGGGCAGAGCACCCTGGCCCTCTTGTCTGCAGAGTGGAGACGAGGTGCCCCCGCGGGCCCCGCCACAGGTGTGCTCAGGCGAGGATGGGGCAGGGGCTGGGGGACAGGAGAGCATTAGTCCACGTGCCCGACGGCGAGAGCCAGCTCGAAAGGGGGCCCGGCCAGCCACCAACCCTGGCTGCGGTGCTCGAGGGACCCCGATTTTCAGATTTCCCCCAAGTGTTAGGATCAAGAAGTACATGAACCCAAGCAAATCAAAATTAATTTCCTGATATTTATTTATTTATTTTTGTTTGTTTTAACCTGACATGTTTATTAATTAAACTATCACTTAAATAAAAAGTGCATAGAAAATAAACCTGTTTAAAAACTCCTTTTTTTTTTTTTTACAACTATGTACACTTTTTACTTTTACAGCCAGTCTTTCGGAGAGAGCTCTCAGCACTATTATTTTTTGAACTATTAAAGTATTTTCCTTCATCCCTGTCACAGGGAGTTAACACTGATGGACTTTAGACACATTTTTTCCTTTTTTTCCTTCGCTTTTTTTCTAACCAGAAACTTGGAAGAACAGAAGGAAAAAATGAAAACAAACCAAAAGATCTGTTATACAGGATAAAGTTGTCAAGATGTCACCTGGATTTTTTTCTGCCCGTGAATGTTGCCAGTCGGCACCTGTGTTCCTTGTTTCTCTATTTTTGGTTATGAATGTTGGGGTGACCACCTGCACTTCGGGGAAAAATGTGTTCTGGGCTTTCCCGGTGTCTTGTTCCGAGGTCCTCTAGTTCTGTCTTTCAACCAAGAAAACAGACTAGTGGTCTTTCTTTTACTGAACTTTTAACCATCTCTTTAGTAAATACGGGTAGTTGAATAATTGTTTCAAGAGCTCAACAGATGACAAGCTTCTTTTCTAGAAATTTCCTGATATTTAAACTCTTCCTCGTGTCTCCAGCTCCCCCTCCACGGCACGGAGGAGGGCGGTGGCTCCGTTCCCTTGAGATGGGTCTTCTCCCGAGATGGTCACCCTGGAACTGGGGCAGAAACGCCCCAACACCCGCGGCGGCGGGCCCGCGGCCTTCCTGCTGGGAGAGGAGCCGCCGAGGCGCTGCTGACATTTCATTTCCCTGACATTTTATCTTGTTCTCAGTCTTTTTCCCTGTTGCTTCAAGTACACTTTGCGCAGAGAATCTGCAAAGGGGCAGCAGGATGAGTCAGAAACCATTTAAAGTGCACGGGCTCGGAGGTGGGCGGCAGAATTACGTGCTGGGCTAGAACCCGCACAGGCGAGGCTCTGCGGTCAGCCCCGCAGGCCCAGCCCTGGCCACGAAGGGGGGGTGGGCTCGACCTTGGCGTCGGGAGGGGCTACACGGGGTGGGGGGCGCATATGCCAGGGGGCTCAGCTCCACCAGGGCCTTGGTTCGGGGATGTCCACGTGGGAGGCAGAGGGGAGCCCGGGGACACAGAGGGACAGAGGCCGAGTGGGGTTGGCAGCGGTGGGACAGCGCCATGTCTCCAGACACCCAAGGGAACTCGGCCACGGTCCCCGCAGTTTACCCTGGCTCTGTCCACGACGCGGGCCCCTGGGCGTCTGCCCTCCTCCGGGCTGGACTTCACTGTGGCCACAGGGTGGATGTGGACGTGGAGGCGAGGCTCGTGGCGGGGCCACGAGGGCAGGGGGCGGCGGCTGTGCTGGCCTCTCCAGAGGACGGGGACGGTGCCCTGATGGCACCAGATTCCTCCCCAAAGCGCTCCTGGCGGGCAGTCCCATGAGCCCACACCGGGTCTATACCTTTGTGCTCCGGGGACGCCTCAAGGACCGCCTGGGGGGGCGGTGAGGCGACAGGGCCAGGCGCCCGGGGCGGCGTGGGTGAGGGTGGCCGGTTGTACTTACACGGAAATTACGGTTCTGACACGGGGACCTCTGGTAAAAGGGCTCTGCGTCTAGAACAACAGGTAAAGAAAATGTTTGAAAATGGCTGATTAGGCTGTTTGTTACGCGCCCCGCCCCTCCCTCCCAGAGCCCCTCGTCTTGCTCTGGCCTGCCATGGCCCCAGGCAGCCCCACCCCAGAGGCCGGTGTGGCTTAAAGCTGTGGCCGCTGAGGCCCTGTGCTTGCTGGGTTCGTTGTGCAGGTGACCCCGCCAGGGTGGGAGGACCAGTGAGTGGGCTGGGGGGACGACCCTCCGGGAGGACCCAGCTGGCCGAGCGCGCGGTCACCGGGGGGGAAGGCTGGCAGGTGACACGGCCCCAGCCAGCACCCGACACAACCCCGCAGAAGGCCCAGGAGAGCAGGCGTCCAGGTCCCGGAGGTGGACAGGAGGACAGAGACGGGCACCGGCCCCGCATGGACACCAGCCGCGGCGCCCTGCAGTCCTCTGCGGGGAGAGACGGACCGGCCGCCGGGCCGCCAGTCGGGAGAGCGGACACTGCACTTTCCAAGACGGGGCGTGACGGCAGCGAGAAGGCTCTCTGTCTGCTGGGCCTGTGGGAGAGCTTGTCTTGCAGAAAGAGGGGTGCATGGAACCCCGTCTAAGGTGCAGCCCCAAGGAGGCGAGAGGGGCTGCGGGCGGGGGGCTGCGGCGGAGAGCGGGGAAGGGCTGAGCACAGGGCCGGGCGGGAGGGCTTGGCAGCGGCTGGGAGGCGACGATCCGCAGCTCCCATCACCCGGCCCACCTAGAGGAAGGCAGGGTGCCCCCAGCAGGGCCGGGCTCCCCCCGCCTGACACTCAACAGGTGCGCCATGAGGCGATGGCACAGGCTGATGCCTGGGCATTGAGGGGGGGCCCTCGAAGTCTGCAGGTTGCCAAGTGAGAAGAGGCCGGGCTAGGCCTTGGCTTCAGAGCAGGGCAGGGACCCCGTGGGCTGCTGGGGGTGCAGGAGTAAGTGTGTGCCTGGGGGTGCTGTGGCGGGCAGTGGGGGCATGAGGGAGTAAGACTGGGGACCGGAGGGGGGTGCAGGGCTGAGGCTGAGGCACCTGCGGGACATGGCTGGGGCTCAGGAGCCGGGGGCGGGGCCGCGAGGACGTCTCTTAATCGAGAGCTGAAGCTTCGTCTCCTCCCGAGTCCTCGAGGACAGCGGGGCTTTGTGCTTCTCTCCGAAATGAAACTTTTATCTTAAAAACAGCAAATGCATCCAGCGCGGAATGTCCTGAGCCGGTGGGAGGGACGAGGCCGCGGGTTCTCTGGGGCTCAGGGAAAATGCCAGAAAGTCTGCTCCCGGCTTGGGGGGGGAGGGGGCGCGGGAAGCTGAACCCCACAGCTTGGCTCGGCCCTTCTTCCCCGCCCAGCCTCTCGACGCTGGGGCGCGCGAGCCGAGTGGGGCGCCCAGGGTGCTCAGGGGCGCCGGCCGCGCACCCCGCTCCCTCGCGGGCAGCCGAATGGGTCGGGCGGGCGGAGCCAGGACTTTCTGGGTTGTCTGCCCAGAGCGCGGCCCGGGACCGGCAGGCGCGGAAGGGGGGGGCGGGGGGCGGCGGGGGTCCTCCGGTCTTTGAGGCCCCAGGAGCTCAGGCCAGGCCGCCCGGCACCGGCGCGCTCGGGAGGACGGCACCCGCACCCCTCAGCCTGGGCCCTGCCCCCCCCCCCTCCCCCCCCCACCCCCCCCCCCCCCGCTCCCCGCACCCCTCAGCCTGGGCCCTGCCACGACCCACCCCCCCCCGCTCCCCGCACCCCTCAGCCTGGGCCCTGCCCCGACCCACCCGCGCCCCCCCCCCCCCCGCTCCCCGCACCCCTCAGCCTGGGCCCTGCCCCGACCCCCCCCCCCTGCTCCCCGCACCCCTCAGCCTGGGCCCTGCCCCGACCCCCCCCCCCCTGCTCCCCGCACCCCTCAGCCTGGGCCCTGCCCCGACCCCCCCCTCCCCCCGCTCCCCGCACCCCTCAGCCTGGGCCCTGCCCCGACCCCCCCCCCCCCCCCCCCCCCGCCGGCCGGAGCTTCACCCCAGACGCCAGGACGCGGCCGCGGCCTGTCTGCGCGGGGCGGGCGCCCCCTGCCGGCGGGGCCCGGGGCTGCCGCGCGGCGCGTCCTGGCGCGGGGAGCAGGGCCCCCCTCTCCCCCGGCCGCCCCCCCCCCCCCCCCCGGGCTCGCCCGCGGGCGCCGCGGCCGCGCCCCCTGAGAAGCCCCGCGAGCACGAGGCAGCGCGGCCCCGAGGCCGCCCGGGAGCCCCGCGGTGCCGAGCGCGGGCCAGGCTGGGCCTCCGCGCCCCGGGCCCCGGGGACCCCGCTGGGGCGCAGGTCATGCGTGTCCTGGGCCCTCCCAGCCGGCCGGGACCCCTGCCCTGCCCCCGCCCCCCGGCGGCCCCGACACCCGGCCCGCGGGCGGAGACGGAAGCTTCTCGGGTGCGCTGAGGAGAAGCCGCGGCCCTGAGGGGAGAGCCGGGCCCAGAGCAAGAGGGGAGCCCCCGGCCCCCCGGCCCCCGCCGTGTGACTCATTGCTCCACTCTGAAAGTGAGTCTTCCATCAGCCCCCCTGCGGGCCCAGGGAGGGCCAGGCCCGGCCGGCCTTCATTTGCGGCTGAGCACTTGGGGTCCCACGGCCAGGACTGGGGGGCTGCTGGCTTACCGGGGTGACACTCTCCGCCTCCCCCTTTAGCTCCCTGAGATTCAGTAAGTGAATCAATAAGCTGGTGCCCGAGCTTGAGACAAACAGACCGCCTTCCTGGGTGTGGGGAGACCCCCGGCGCGGCCAGCTGCTCCCAGCAGCCCTGTAAGGACACCCGGGTTGTGGGGGCGTCCTGCAGGCAGACACTTTCCATCTGGGGGGCCTCCCCTCACCCAAGGACAGGGAGGTGCTCCACACCGACCGGCAGGCAGCTGTGCAATTCAAGGGAAATGCACTCACTTTTGTCCTGGGGTACTGAGGGGCTCCACAGCAGGACACCCCAGGCCAGGACACCCCAGGCCAGGGCGCCCCCCAGCCGAGGGCCCCTGGCCAGGTTTCTGCCCAGAATGAAGGGCTCCCCGCCCTGGTCCAGAGTCCAGGGCACCATGAGGAGGCGAGGCAGCCCCCAGCTGCTTGTGTAACCTGAAGTCTAAGCGAGGACTGGCCGACTGCGCGGGTCTCAGCACAGGGCAGTGCGGCCTCCCAGCTGGGGGGGAGGTTGTAAAACCAGGGGGTCCAGTGTTGTTTTTTGCACTTGCAGTTTTTCAGTCATCCCAGTCCTGGGGGTAAATGAGTGGGGTCTCCCCTCCCGAGGCCCCCTCCCCCAGGATGTAAACAGCCACTAATAGGTCCTATTGCTCTTTGTTGAAACCAACAATAGCCTTTATAATGGAGAAGAAAATTAGTATCAGGTGAAAGCCTCGTTCCAGGGTGCTTCAACCTTCCCCTTTTTTCCAGAAGAGCACAGTACACAGGCATCTAAAGAGCAGGAATTCGCATTTCAAGTTTGGGACGCAGCAGCACAAAGGCCTGCCTTTAACAGTGCGGGGACACACTTGTGATTGAATTTTAAATATTCTTCTTCTCTTCTCTTCAACTTCCTCCCTGAAAAGCTGGAGCCTGGGCAAAGCGGGTGGTCACAGGTCTGGGCGCCGGGCGGCCTGCACACTGACCCACTGGCTTTGTGCAGCTGCGGCCAAGGGTCCCGGTGTCCTCGCCCACTGAGGGGGGCTTATGGATGTGTGGAGTGCTGCAGGGAAAGGGGCCGGAGACACGCTCAGGACCCCTCCCCTCCCGCAGGGCCCCAGGCCTCAGTGCCCACCTCCCCCAGGGGGTCGCAGGGCACCCCGGGGCACACGCAATCTGGGCTCACCGTGGCCGGGCCTGTCTCCTGGTAAAGTGGGAGACTGAGCTCCTCCACTTGGAAACATTTTGTTTTCATGTTTTAAAGAACATTCCGGAAGCCCGTGGAGTCAGCCCTCAAGCCAGGGCCTGCGGAGGCCTCCAGGCCCTAGCACGGTCACCTAAGGGCTGCGGTGACTTTTCTTCTGGTTTCTGTAGCATTTGATGGCCTTTGTGAGAAGACCGAGTGGGCTCTATCTTATCAGTTATTGTCGTTACCAAGAAATACTAAAGATTTTGGCCTCAAAATAGCATTTAAGATTTGTGGCTTAGTGAACTTTGGTAACTCAGAGAAGCAATTATTCTGAATTTCTTTAAGGCACAGAAATTGAGAGTAGGCTTGAGCAACTTCATTATTTATTTAATGGAAATATTGGCTAAGCGAGAAATGGACTGTGATGCCTTAAAAATGCTTTTATTTGTTTAGAATGAAGAGCAGCCCCAACCTGCGCTGAGACGGGACTAGAGGAAGGCCAAGGGAGGACGCTCAGGCCCGGAGCTCTCACGGCGGGTGGTGACCCTCGGCGCGCTGCGGCAGGGCTGGAGGAGAACGCTCTGGGACCCAGCCCTCCATGGCTGTTGTCCCTGGGCAGCCAGTCTCACCTGAAGGTCAACTGTGAGACCCTAAACTACCCCGTGCGGGACTCAGGCTGCAGAAAGTCACAGGTCACAGGGCCGGGGCCACCCTCACCCATAGGCCCCACACTTTGGTTCTTTTCAGGTCTGTTAAAAAAAAGCATCAGGCTTTTCTGCCCTCCCGCCCTCAGGATGGATGATGGATCCCTGTGGTCCTGAATGCACGCCTGAGGGCGGCACCTGGAGCGGGGTGTGGGCATAGGTAAGTGGGCGCACCTGGGCCGAGAGACGGGCTATGAAGGCAGCGTCACAGGCCCGTGCAGCAGAGAGCTGCGGGGAGACCATGAGAGAGAAGATTCGCTGAGGGCCGGGAGGTCTGCCAGCCTCCCTGCCCTGGCCCCCACCACCCCCCACTGCCTGCGCCCGGTGGCCTCACTGCAACTGGAATAGAAACATCGCTAAGAGCCTGAAAAAGCCACTGAGGGCTCCAGGACTCCCCTTTGCCATCTGCCCAGATCACAGAGAACCCACCTGCTTCTGCTCGCCTGCACCGGGGAGGGAGATGCCCTGGGACGTGGACGGCTCTCATCCCCGCACTCGAGCAGGCCACGTGTGGGCAGTCTCAGGGCTGAGCACCGGCTCGAGAAAGACCTGAGAGCCCCTTGGGCGTTCCCCGGGCGGGAAGTGAAGGTGGGCTTGGTCTGCGCCACCTGCGCGGCGGGTTCCTGGGCAAACACTGTGGGACTTAGGGCTCCGGTGGATGAGAGGCCCCGACTGCTGGCCGGCCTGACTGAGCGGTGCGGGAGCTTCACAGGGAAGTCCTGGAAAACAAACTAAAACTGCAGCACTAAGAAACCCTCAAGAAGAGGGAAATTTTTATTTCTAGAGTTGTCACATTACATTATTTAAAATATGTAGCTTTGAACATAAGATTATGAGACGTGTGAAGGAAAAAGTATGGCCTGGACACAGAACAGAAGCTCCCCCTGAAGGGCTCAGATGTCGCACCTGACCTACTCCACCGGGATTCTGGTCAGTGACATCACGCTCGCTCACAGAATGGAAGCCCCCCCGCCCCGCCTCGCCCCCCGGCCCGGGGCACTGAGGGAGTTGCGACAGCAGAGTCTCAAGAAACAGGGACTATTTAAAAAGCAGATAGAAATTGTTAAAAACCAAATCGAAAATCTGGAGCTGCAAAGTACTATAACTAAAAAGTTCACCAAAAAAGGCTCAATAGCAGATTTGAGTGGGAAGAAGATGCAAACTCGAAGAAAAGTCAACTGGAATGATATAATCCGAGGAACAGAAATAGAAAGAATAAAGAAAAAACATCCAGGGCCCCAGAGACTCGTGCTCCCGCGCACGTCAACACATGCAGCATGGCAGCCCGGAGAGGGCAGGACGAAGTGCAGGACGAGCATTAGAAAAAGCGCGAGGCAAGCCTTCCCGGAGCGCTTGAAAGACAGGACCCGACAGACCCGAGAAACCCACGCAGCTCCACGCAGAAAGAATTCAAAGTCACACCAAAATACATCATAACGACGTTCTCACAACACGAAGGCGGAATCTTGGAAGCGGCGCGAGCCCCAGCACCGGGCACATGGAGGACCGTCGGCAGGACAGCAGCCCGCGTGCGTCTCCGGGGCCCCCTCGGGTGCGATGGGGGACTGCAAGGCAGGGACCTGAGCCACGGGAAGAGAAGGGAACACGGTGACGGTCGCTCTGCAGTCGCTATGTGCCAGTCAGTGGAGTTCATCTGATTGCCCGTCTGATGTGTCCGATCTGATGCAAACGATATTTATGGCCCTCCCGGGGGGCACGCGGCAGGTAAAGACGACAGTCTTGGCAATAACAGCATGGCGGGGGGGGGGGGGTGGAGACGCGGCTGCGAAGAAGCAAAGGTTTTGTAAGTTGGTATGAACTTCAACTTGATTTTTATCAGTTAATACTCTAATTGTAATCCTCAGGGTAGCCACTAAGAAAACAAGTAAAAATTACACTGCAAAGGAAACAAGAAGGAAATTGAGCTGGAGACTACAAAATATTTAACAAAAAAAAAAAAAAAAAGGCGAACATGGAGTAAACACGAAGTCTTGAGCTAGAGAAAACACAGAAAGGGCAGCGGTGACCCCTGCGGTGGCTGCATTAGACGCCAAGGGTCGCCCTCGCCAACCCAGGGTGCAGGCTGGTAGAAAGGATTTTTTCTAAATGCACACGAGCCAAGTATGTGCTGTCCACAGAAGCTCTACTTTTAAATCAAATTTTACTGATTTACTGTTTATTTATAACACTATGACTCTTGGGAGCGCAGCTTTGCACGTCGGAGGGTGTGTATACCTCACACCCGCCACCAAGGGTCTGGGGCCGCCACACCCTCAGCGGACCCCTCACCCGCTGCACCCCTCGCCCCGCCACTCACCGCTGTGCTTTCTCAGAGAAAAGGCTCGCTTTAAATTCAAAGACAGCAGCAGTACGTTGAAAATAAAATGCTGGTTAAAGAAATACTTTAGAAATTGTAACCAAAAGTGAACTGAAGTAACATTCGAATTCCAAGCGAGACAGGCTTCGAGCCCGAAAGTGCTGGAAGACACCGAGAAGCAGTGATGGGCCCCCGAGACCTCCCCTGGCCAGCCAACGGGCGAGGCGAAAGACCAGCACTTCACAGGGCCCCGGGGCGGGGCGATTGGTATGGAAGTGACAGTAGCGAAAGGCGCGTCTCTGCAGAAGAAAAACCCGCATCTACCACGTTTCTAATGCCGGGATCTGACCAAGCCCAACTTCGCACGCTCTGCCTTGGTAACCAAGCCCAGCTGGGGACCCACTGCTCGCCGGGACGGGAGGGCTTGCGGCGTGGATCCCGCGGGCCTGGCTCCCTGGGGAAGGAGGGCGGGGAGCGACGGGCAGACGGGCAGCCGCCCCCGGAGCCAGCAGGGCCCCGGGTCACTGGGCAGCAATGATCTTGAAGAAGCCCCTCTCCCCCCTGCCCAGTCTCTTCTGGAAATCAGAGGGCACGGGATGGCGGCGCACACCCGCCGATCTTCTCTCGTGTTCCAGGGACATCGTGTATGAGAGCGTGACGGTAGGTCACCCAGCTCGTATGATTTCAACATGGTGTTAAAAATATAAAATCATCTTCATCCTTATTCACAATTTTTTTCTTAAGATAGAAACTCATCTGGGAATGAGGTGGTGGGCGGCTCGGCCTCGCGAGGGCAAGATCCCGGGCTTGAGAGCGCGTCTGACCCTGGTCCCCGAAGCCCAGGACGGTAGCTTGGCAGCCTGAGGCCATGCCATGGCCAGGCGGGAGCCAGTGCAGGCTCGGGACCCCCTGGACAAGGGAGGGACCGAGGTTGAGAGAGAGAGAGAGAGAGAGAGAGAGAGAAGCAGGCTGACGGCCTTTCCCGTGACGCACGGGCAGAAAAGCAGCCCCTGGAACATGTGTGTAAGCGCCAAGGACGACATCGCAGGCCGCTCGGTGGCAGCCCTGGACGGCACCAGCGTTGCCGCGGTCCCAGCCCGTGTTCCTGACGCCACCCCACCCAGAGGTGACACCCCAGGTTTGTGCTCGTCACTCCCTCGTTACCCGGTCACCACGTCCGTCCTGCCTGACTTTCCCACCCGACCGTGCGTCCTCACAGCAGGCGTCGCTCGGGCCGGGCTGTGTGGTCTCTGAGCGTGCTGACCACAAGCAGCCTGCCTTCTGCTCACGGTCGTGTCTGGGGTGTGAGCGTGGCCGTCTTTCACTTTCTCAGTGATGTAGAATCCGCCTCGTGACGTGACTCCCTCACGTGACGTGACTCCCTCTCATGACATGACTCCCTCTCGTGACGTGGACTCGCTGGGGTCATTTCGCACATAGGCGAGTTTTTTCTTTGATTATTCATACTAGTATTTTAACATTAGTACCCAGAGCAGCCCTGCTTTCTTGCTCATAGCGTGAACAGCGTCTGAACACAAGCTCCAATACGTAAGAGGGTGAACCGGGCATTGCTTCATTTCCGACAGTTTCTCTGGAAACCAGAGATTTGGGAGCCTAAGCGACCCGCTCGCCTCTCCAGCCCCTCCCTTTGCAAACAGTCGCCTAGCTCCTCGATGGCATTTCCCCGATGCCGCTGCCTCCCAGTGTCACAGCCTCTGTGACATGAAACCGGCTCTGCTGTCCCGGCGCCCATCCGCGCCCCACGGGCTGCACCTGCGTGGTCTCCTCCGTCAGAGCGAGTGCAGCAACCCCCCTCACGTGCGCGCCCGGGGCCTCATGCCATTGCTGACACAGGCCTGACACGGGGCGTCACTTCAGAGGTGGCCTCCGGGCCCTTTGTGGTGAATGGAAGGTTCTAGAACTGGTGATTGAAAAGAATCAAGACATTCGCTCGCGGCTCCGGTGGGCGGCAGAAACACCTGAGTGGCAGGGGCACCACCGCCGCTGCCCGTAGGTTGTCCTCTGCCTCCCGCCGCAGAGCTCGGCCCAGCCCCGGGACCAGGGCAGCCAGGGCAGGGGCCCGTCCAGCCCGGGAGGCGGGGGCCAGACAGGTGGGGCTTGCCGCTGCCTCCTCCCTGCCCCGGGGCATCTCCACAGGAGCTGGCGTTCTGGGCCCCTGGGCCCACGGCCAGTCCATCCAAGTCCCCCAGTAACACTGTGCTCTGAAGACGGTAGCCGTTGCCCCCGGCCACACCCTGATGGCCCTCGGCGGGGCCAGCGCAACAGAGGACGCTGTAAGGTAACAGGGATCCGCGGTCCACCCCTCTGCAGGCCCAAGTGGCGACTGCGCTGGGACCCCAGCCCCTCTGCTTCAGGGAGTCTGTCAGAGCTAACCCTACAGGCACCGCTTCCTGGCTGGTTTTGGAAATGGACCAAGGCAGAGGCGCCCCAACCCTGCTTCCTTGCAGTAGGGAGGCCGGGTGGGGCCCCAGGATCTGCTGGAGTGGATGCGGACCCCACGCTCAGCTCTCCATGTCATCCCAAGGGCCCCGGGCGGGTGCCGACGTGGGCAGGAAAGGCGCCATTCCCTGTGGATTTTGCCCATCCTGCCGTGCGGCCACCTGGGGCGCCAGGCCCTGGGGACAAGGGCTCCCTTGGTGGGAAGGCGGCAGGGGGTGCTGTGAGGATGGGACACCCCAGCCCTGGGGCCTGCCCAGCAGCCTCCCTGAGGGTGGTGGCCGACTTGATGAGACACTTGTGTCGGTGAAGCTCGTCCGCGGTGGCCAGAATAATTGGTCTAATTGAGGGCTCACTCTCCCAGGCCCTGCGCGCTGAGCGAGCGGGGAGGCTTTTCCTCAGCCTTCCTGAGGAGTGATCTGGATGCTGGAGGTCTGCTCAGGTTTCTCCAACTCAGCCTGTCTCCATGGTTACAAACACAGGCTCACCCGCCCACAGTGCATGACGAGGGGCTCCAGCTGCCTGGTAACCACTGCCTTTCCCCAGATTCGCAGTCTCCTCAGGCCTGCCCGGCGCCAGCGCCCCAGTCCTACCTCAGGACTTTGCAGGGAGCGAGCGGAAGGACGCGTGCCCTCCAAATCACAAACAGCAAAGCCTCATCCCTGGCAGAGGGAAACAGCACAGGGACAGGATGTGGGGGCGTATGAGCACCGCGTGCGGGGCGCTGTCCCTGCAGCGGGACCCCACGGGGCGCCCCGGGCTGGCATGGCAGGGCGGCCCCGCTCTCAGCCCCGGCACGTAAACCTCCTCCCTGGGCTGTGGCTAAGTCTGCCACCTGCCGTGCTCGTCCTGGTGACAGAGGCTGCTGCAGTCCAGCCTGAGCCTGGCCTAGGACTCGGCCTGTCCGGAGAGCACGCGGCGGAGGGCCACGGCGGCTCTGCGCTGTTCTTCCAGAAAGCCGGCCCTTCCGGGGTGCCAGGAAGGGTGTGTGTTGTGAGGCCTTCGGATGGATGAATTGATGGTGATGACAAGGGTGGAAATACTGGGGTGTGAAGAGCCTTTGATTTATATTTGGTGCATTTGTTCCACCCAAAGACAGAGGTTGCAGAGCCCAGCGGTCATAAGGGATGGTCCTGAGCCAGGAAGTGTGAGCTCCCACTCGGCATGGCCCCCGGTGTGCAGTCCTGGGCGGCTCCCCTCTCTTGCTAGGCTCCCCGAGGCCTGGGATCTCCAGGACCAAGCAGAAGACCCCCCACCCCTGCACTCCCGGGCTGCCCTGGGGGCCTCCTTCCTGCACCTGAGGAAGTCGCAGGCGGGCCCAGGTGGCTTCCCGGCCACTATCTCACACAGGACCTTGCGGTCACCTCTCCAGCTAGGAGCAGCCGTAGACCCGAAGCTAGAGCCCGTCCCCACGATGCAGTCATGACATCTGACCTCTGCCGCCACCGGTGGAACCTCCTGTGCCTGCACTGGCCGTAAGGCAGCTGACCCGCCACTCTGGGGTCCTGGCTGGCTCTGGAACGAGAAGAAACCCAGTGTGCGCGCCAGAGTCGACTCCACACGCGGCAAGTGCTGAGCTCCACCCGTCCGGTGGGCGTTGAGTGGAATGAGGCGGCTGAAATGTCACCTGTCGCTGTGTCGCAGGCCCAGAAAGCAGCGTCTTCGCTTCTGTGGCAGAAAGGAGTTTCGCTGTCGGCCACCTACCGGGCGCCGTGTCGCCGTGACCATCTGGGCGAGGCCACGTGTCCCAGGAGCGAGAGCAACTGGCTGGCTGGACTGCTCTGGCCTTTCGACTGGAGTTCACAGCACCGAGGGGGGCAGGTTTATGTCCCCTTCGGGTTACGCCTGGAGACAGAGGCTCTCACCGAGCGCCGGGAGCAGCCAAACACGGGCGGCGCTTTGGCAGGTCCTTCCAGAGCCTTCAAGACCCGGCCGGTGGCTCCTGTTCCAGCCCCACCGAGGGTCGTGGGCATGTTGGCTGCGGAGCCTCAGAGTGAAGGGGACCCCGAGGAGCACTGGAGCAAGCGTGACGCCGCAGGCGCCCTGTGCAGGGAGGGAGCGCTGCAGTGGTGAGAGGCACTGCTTTTATTCACACAGCGCTCTCGCCCCAAGGCACAGGGGGCGTCCCAGACTTGAACAAGGCCTGCGGCTCCAAGGGCCAGGCTCAGCCCCACATTCTCCTCCCAAGCGCAACTGACCCTTTCCCAGCTCAGCGGGGAAAGCTAACTGTTCTCTCCTCCGCTTACTTACCTTTCCAGAAGCAAGTGCCTACACTTTCGGTCTAAAAGTGAAGCAACTGCTGAGGAATGTGCACGGGCAGCTTACTGAAGAGAAACCCTGAAGGCCGAGACTTAGGTGGGGAATGTTCATCACTTCCAGGAAGGGAGACGCGGGCCAAGGCTGTGTGTGACAGACCGTGAGGATGCGGGTACCAGAGGGCCCGCCGCCGGCGCTGGAGAGGGGGTGGGGTGGGCGGAGCACTGTTGTTGGGGGGTCAACAAGTGCAGCCATCTTGGGAAGTGAATTTCACCTTCAAATACTAAAAATGGAAATAATCCAGCACCCCCCTCCTGGGCATCTGGCCAGGGAACATGGAACCATCAACAAAGAAAATAACCCCCCCGGCCTTGTTTATCACAGTGTTATTTACAGCAGTGGCTCATGGGGCACCTGAGTGCCCCCAACATGGGCTGGACCCGGCAAAAAGGCAGGAGGGAATTACCCACAGCACAGCAAGTCGGACTGACCAAGACAAATACTGGACGTTTACACGGATGACCATCGACAGAGCAAGTCGCGCAAACACACTGGTGGACACTGGCAAATGCAGTGAGGCTTTTGCGGCTAAGGAGGGAGGCAGGGAGGGCTAAGGGGTGTCGGGACGGTGGAGGGGAGATGCGAATGGTGAGGACCGGACCGAAAGCTACCTGAGGGGTGTGCTGGAGACTGACTTCGGGGTCCTGTCTGGAAGTGTCCCTGGTCGGCTCCCAGACGTTCCTGGGCGTGCTGCCGTGCCGGGCAGCAGGGAAGGTTCAGAAGCAGCAATCTGCTAACTTCATGGGTGAGCTGTGGCCGCTGGGCCCCAGGATGCGCCCACATCCCCTGGGGACCGGCTCAGGGTCACCTTTCCTGGAGACACTTCCTTTTACTTCTCCTCTTGCTTATTGGAAAAAGCCCCTGGTTCTCACGTTCAGAGTAAGCCAATGATAGTCTAACATTAAGACCAGGTAGAGCGAAAGTAAACATAACGGGGTGGGACAGACGCAGGAACTGTAACAGAAGCCTGTCGATGGGGCTTTCCAATGTGTCCTGAAGTTAAGTAGCAGAGGAATGTTGAATTTTTCATTCCAAGAAGATTAAGGCACCTTTCAGCAGCTCGAGATCTTTTATCCTTTATTGTTTTGCATCACTCTAACTGCCGTGCACTGCCGAGGGCGCAGAGCTGGGACACTTTGGCCAGTAACTGGGTCAGGATCGCTTGCTCCCCAAGTCTTTATTGGTTCTCAAAGGGGAGGCTGTGCCCTCTGCTCGGAGAAGGGGGAGATGGGGTAGCAGAAGGGGGCCAGGCTAAGCAGGGCGCTGTGTCCACATGGGCTCTTGAGAGTGTTAAGTACTTTGAGAAAACCTGAGTCAGGGCTGTGTGGGCTGACCCGAGGGTCGGGGTCGGGAGGGAGGGGGAGGCACAGCCCCCGGATGCCCGCTTAGCAGAGAGCCCTGCAGGCGCCTGGCTCCCGTCTCTGTCCTCCCTGTTCCCTGAAAGCTGTTTTCAAAACTTGCACAAAAACAGCATTTATTATGAACAGTCATCGCCTCTTTCTCCTCCTCCCTCCCCCCCTTCCTGGAAAGAGCAGACCTTCTCCATTCAGCGGTCATAAAAACCTCTGCAGCTAAGGAGAGACCGGTTCTTTCCTCGAGGGTGGCAGGCCCTGCACGCCCTCACACTGCAGGTGGGATGGGGGACCCCACGAGTCCGCCGGGAAGGTCTCCCAGGGGCCCAAGCAGGGCTGGCGACCAGGCAAGAAGGGGGCGGCCGGGAGGTGGGGGGGCCGCCAGCTCCACGCCTCTGCCCGGCAGGACGCCGAGCTCCATCCGTCCCATCCTGGGAGAACTGCTCAGCAGGCCAAGCAGTGTTTGGAGTCACGGAGAGAAGTGCCTCCTCCGGACAGCTGCTGGCATCAAATAGGACGGAGGCTGCAGCGAACCGGCCCTTCACAGGAAGACTGGGGGGGGGGGGGCGTGGGCGGCCGCGGGAACCAGCCACGGAACAGGCGGACGCAACATTTAAAGGGGAGAGACGAGTGACGTCGGGCAAGGGAGGAAAAAGAACTTGAGGAAAGAAACGGACCCACTGACCCCGGGCCTTGACCCGATGCGGCTCCTCCCTCGCCCCCCCCCCCCCCTGCACACGCCCCTGGCAGCGCCGGCGCGTCGGGAGGGGAGCAGGGCAGGGCCCGGGCTCCCGGCGGGCCGGCCAGCGGGCAGGTCACCAGCGCGGCCGCGGGGAGGGAGGCCGCCGCCTCGGCTCGCGCAGCGGCCGGGCTGCGCCCCCCCCCCCCCCCGCAGGGGCTGAGGCTCCCCCGTCCCACAGGGGCTGAGCCGCCGGGGCAGCGGAGCGCGGATGCTCTTACGGGCGGGCGCAGCGACGCCACCCTGGCCGCGGGGGCGCCGGGCAGGCCCCGGGGAGCCCCGCCCGCCCGTCCAGCGGAGCCGGCGCCGGCCCTGTGCCCGCAGGGAGGCCGCCCCGCCCCGCTGGGGCGCGCACGAAGGGAAGCGACCTCGAGGACGGAGGCGCTGACGCTGTTCCCGGCCGGCGGCCGGCGCGCGGCGGGGGCGCCGAGGGCTTCGCGGACAGGACGGGTGGGACAGACTCTAAAATCCCTCCCGTGCTCGGACAGTGACGCGGACAGTGACGCGAACGCCGCGCGCCGGGGCAGGCAGGGCGGGCGCCCCAGCCCAGGCCTCCGCAGAGCACGCCGGGCCGGCGCTCGCGGGCGCGTTCGCGGGAACAAAACAAGATTCCGCAGAGAGTTTGGGGTGTTCCAACGCCGCGTGCTCGACGACGCCCGGCGCCGCTAGTCACGTAACGACGTCGCCACCGTAACACGTCGCATCGTAACACGTCGTCACGTAATGCGTCGCATCGTAACACGTCGCCACCGTGACGACGGAAGCAGCGATGCCATCGTAACCACACAAGCGTCGTACGCGACGCGGGCTGCGGGACGCGCGAGGCCGCCGAGGCCGGGGTCGCGCCTACCCCGGGCCGGCTCCCACAGGCGCCGACCGCCGCGGACCTGCCGGCTCGGGGGTGAGCTCCGGGCGCGCGGGTCTCGCTGCTGCTCCTGCGCTGAGCCCGTCCCGAGGCCTCTGGCCTGCGGAGCGGTGCACGACGGCGGCCAGACTCGCTTTCCCAGTCCACGCGGCGGCTCCGGTCACGGTTCACGCCGTCGCCTGGGCGTCCTGCTGTGCGAAGCCCCGCAGTGGCCCCCGCAGAGGAGGACCCCAGAGCTGCGTGACGCTGCGGGCGGGTCGGAGCCGCCCAGGGCCCACGCCTCCCCAGGGCCCACCACTCCCCAGCCAGCCCTCGGAGCGGATGGTTTCCATCTTCTCCAGCAAGTTGTTAACCTCAGTTTGTTTGACGTGAAGTAAGCCTTGGCCCTCTGACTGGACTGGACAATGTCCTCCTCGTGCCCCACGTCATGCCTGCCCATTCTATGGTCCATGCAAACCCAAAAGCCAGGCGGTTAGGGGCAGTGGTGCATGAGTGCCCACTTCTAAAACAGCAGCCGCACCTCTGGTCAGCGGCTCTGGGGGTGCCGGCCTCCTTTGCAGGTCAAGGGACATCTGGACAGCAGAAACAGCCCTGTCCTTCCGGCTCTGGGGTGCAGCACCCACCCAAGGCTGTGGGGAGGAGGCCTGAGCGGGCAGCCGGGTGCCGGTGGTCAGGCAGGGATCCTACTCAACAGGCCCCTCCATGGGCACAGTCGGCCTGGTGTCCCTGCCTGACCCTCCACTGGGACAGCCGGTTGGTTCCTGGGAAGTCCTGGCCCCTCACCCTCAAAGTTGGTACAATCTTCATATTCACCCCAAGGGTTGACTGGAGATGAAAGCCCCTCCCAAGGATCAACACAAGGCCTGGAAGCAGGAAGGCCCCAAACCGGAAGCCAATCAGTGTCAGTAAAATGGTCACTTACAAGGGGAAAGTTTTAAAGTGTGTCCACAGGCTTTGGTTTATGCCACCATTAAAAATCATGCAAACAGCTTTTGTTTACAAAATTGCTTAATGCATGAGGAAACTTTATGCTATATTAATTTTTTTTAAGTTTCCAAAATTATATATAATGTATGGTTTCAATTATGATTTAAAATAATCATAGTAAAGGCCCAGCAGGAAAAGCAACAAGCTGTTAATGGTGGGCGCAGTGGGGGAATGGGGTTGTAGGGAGCTGTTTTTCTGCTTTATACGTGGATATACTTCCCAGGAGGCAGACAGCAACACAATGAATCAAAAATGTAAGGGCACGCAAATACGCATGCACCAGCTTGGTTTTCCTGTCGCCTTCGGCATGTCCATGAGGTTAGAGACAGTGGATAACAGAAATGGGGTGGCCCTCCCGCATGCGGGACCTTCACACCCGCTCTGGACGCGGTGTTTTTTGTCCTGATGAGTTTCTAAATGCCTGGAAGCGCATGTTTTCATCTCCTTTAAAGCTGTGTCCTATTCGTTAGTATGACTTTTACTATAGGACACATTTTTCATGTATTATGCCATTTTTTTAACAGCTGAATACTATTTCACTATATGAAACTTTGAGACTGAAACCATCGAAAGCCTAGACTGCAACACAAGTGCCTTGAAGACATTTGCAGGAGAAACCCCACTGCAAGGACACAGGGTCCTGGGGCGGGACCTGCTGCTGACTGGGAGGTGTGAAAAGAAATAGGTCAGTGATCTGTTGCCATAGTGACTTTATTGAGATCAGACACACTGACACCAATACTGATTTGTTCTCCCATTCAAGCCCGTGTGAGCGGCCACTGTAGTCGGCGTGGGTTCTTGAATATCAATAAGATCAAGTTGTCTTCCACGATAATTATCTTCCAACACTTGAAAATGAGATTTTAAAAAAGAATAAAATTAAAATCACCCAAATTCATGCCGTGCCCACGCGGGCTTACATATGAGGCGCACTTTGTAGGCCCGGGAGCGACTGGGCTCCTGGGCTCGCTCCCAGCTCTCCGAGGCCAGTTTGTTCTTGCTCTGCCCCGAGCTGCAGGCTTCGTTTGTTGAGATTCAGAGCCACATCAGCAGGGTCTGGGCCATAATTACAGGCACGTAAGCTGCATTCCTGGATGACCAGCCCTAACTGGCCCCCATCTGCGTAGGAGGCACCAGGCGCTGGGGGCTGATGGCTTTGGCCATTTTAGCCCAGCAGAGGAGTCCCTGCTGGCTGCACTGGGCCGCCAGGTGAGTGGGCAGGTGTGGACAAGGCTTCCCTGCTGAGGTGTGATTTCTGTGCTGGGCCATTCCCTAGGCTGAGCCTCACCAGTGAAGAGAGTCAACAGGTCAGTTCTCAGCCAGTCTCGGGTTTCCCCTGGGGGGAGGAAACGTGCTGTATGTGTGCAAGCGAGTGTGTTCGGGTATGGCTGTGGGTCTGCATGAGTGTGAGGGTGTGAGTTCTGAGAGTGCGTGTAGGGAGTGTGGGTGTGTGCACACGTGAGTGGGTGTGTTCATGTGAATGAGCGTGTGTGCTGTGTCCAAGCATGAGTTGCCCTCGAGCCCTGGACGAGGATGCATGTAGGAGGGCAGGTCCCGGTGCGCCTGCAAGGGGAAGGTGACCCAGACTCTTCTTGCGCCCCCACCCTTCGGCATGTTTGCTTCTCTGTCACGTCCTCACAGGGTTGTCACTGGGAGGAAAGAGACGATTTCGTCAGTAAGACTGAGGGGCCCAGAAGCTGACCCTTTTGGCTCAAAGCAGGTGAGCAGGTCACCAGGAGATCAGCATGAGGCCGACAGCTGCCCGGCCAGGGCCACTCTCCTGCTCCCCCAGCACACGCTTGCCAAAGAGTGGGGATTCCTGGGCGGGGAAATGATTGTCTCCTCACATGATAGACACACCCGCCGCGAGCCAAGGTGAGCAGGGTCTGCAGGACAGCGAGGGCCCTGACCTCATGTGCAGCAAGGCTCATGTGGATGGACGCTGCAGCCACTGCGCGGCGGTCCTGGGAGGGTCCCTGTGCTCGGGCGTTACCCCCCCCCCACCACGAGAGCTCAACTGTCTCAAACTGCTCATCCTGGACATGAGATGGGCCCTGTCCAGCCAGGCCAGGGGGCGCATTCCACATCTCACTCTCTAGAGTCTCCCGGGGAACCCCACACCCCAGACAGCCCCGAGAGTGCTGTGGTCACACCTGCAGAACTAACCCGAGTGACAGCATAATGGCTGGTGTTTTCACATCATTTCTGTGTTCCTTAATAAAAGAATCGGTTTGAAAAGTAAACTGCTTCAAAATACCGCTGAGGGAGGGGGAGGGACACAGCTACTTTTGAGAATCTGAATTTATAAACTGCTGAAATGCACTATCCTACTGACAAAAGAACTTTGTTTGCCAATGAATTAATAGCCAAATTCCTTTCGTTCTTGCATTTATTTTATTTCAAAATGTGTCTGAAATTTTGGAATTTTATTCTAAAACACTGCAGCAGACACAGGCACAGAGACCTGGGCCACACCCCACTTCATACCCCCCCCAGCCCCAGACCAGCCCTCCCGCCCCCCCAGCCCCCTGCAGATGCTGCCTCCTGCCACAGACAGCCTCCAGCTGTGAAGGGAACAGTATTTCCATATACTTTTAAAATGTGCCGGGCAACACTGCACACTTGCTTTATTCTGCAAACGGCACCATGTTTTCTGTCTGCTCAGCCTTCACCTGCAGCCGTCGCGGGGACACGCTCCTTCCTGTCTCTGCTCGCGGCTTCCACCGGGCAGGTCCACTCGCTGTCCGCCCTGCACAGGGCATTTAACATGTCTGACCAAAATCTCTCTCAGCTGGCCTCGCTCCCAGGCTTCTCACTCCTCAGAAGTGCTTTTTTCCAGTAACGCAGCCTTAAATATTCTACACCAACTGAAAAAACCCCAAAAGCTCTGACTCTACAACGAATTCATACCCTTGAAAGCAAACATGAAGACGCAGGCCCCCACTCGGCAAGAACCACTGTGAACATTTTGGTGCATTTCTTCCCAGTGATTTTCTTATCCCTACATATTACTTCCGACCTGCACAAGCACAGGCCATCCGAAAGCGCGGCCCTGCCACTGAAGTCTTTGGAAATACAAGCACAAGCGGCGGAGGGGCAGCTGCCTGCCCCGGCCTGGGCGCCTGCCCCGGCCGCCTGCACCCGCAGCAGGTCCAGGCTGCTCCATCCAGGGCGGGGGAGGACACCCCAGGCACTACTCCAGCGACCACCATGGAGGCGTGTCCTGAAACAACAGGGTGACAGGCAGACAGCACGCGCCGGGGGCAGGGAAGGCTCCGGGAGGGCATTAGCTGCTGGTGTGTGAGGCCAGCAGCTGGACCACAGGTCCTCGCGGTCTGGTCCTGCATCCAGTGCTGTCCAGCTGCCTTCCAGCTGCGGCTGGGGCTGCTGCAGGTGACCCCAGGAGTGCCTCTGCGGCTGCTGTGAAGGGGGGCCCTGGCCGACCACCTGCCACCTGCTCCTGGCCTTCGTGGACAGGACAGGCCTTCTCGCAGGCGGGGCCTTTGGGACTTCCGGCCGCTGCAGACGCTGTGGGGTGAGGTGCTTGTCACCTGTGGCCTTAGAACTCCTTGTTTCCCCAATCTCCTGTTTTCTGAAATGAACCCCAGTGTTAGCTGAGCCTGCATGGTCTTGCACTTGAGTTCCCGGGGGGCGGGGAGGACCCACTGGTAGTGACCTGTCCCCTCCCTTGGCACTGCCCTTTGCCCCTGGACAGCAGGGCCTCCGCACTGACCAGTCAGGAAAGTCTGGTTTTCTTATTTGGTTAAAAAGGGGGGGTGGTAAAGGAGCTGAGATGGTCTCTTGGCGCGGCCGTGAGGAGGCCACGCCCGGATCTGTCTTCAAAAGGATACCAGGGTCGGATCTGGGTTTTGTGTGACTTGGGATGTAACAATTTCTAAGAGAAAACTTTTCATTTAAAAAAAAGGAAACCAAATAACAAGCGCAGCAGCCGTGATGATGGCGATGCAGCTGCGCGTCCAGTGCGCTCCGCGCCTGCAGGGAGCGGGGACGCCAGGCCCGGGCAGGCCCTTCCGCCCGGTGTCCTGCGGACGGTGCCGGGAGGCCCCGCGAGCAGGCTCGGGGGGCGCCCGCCGGGGTCCTCGGCAGCCCTCGGGCTCGACACCGCCTGGGCCCGGTCAGGGCGGGCGGCGGGCGCCGGGCGCCGGCCTCTCCCGCCTGGACAGAGCCGCCCGCGCCGACGGGCGCAACGCGGGGGCTGGTGACCGCGGGGCCCGGCTGCCCCCGCCCGGCGGGGAGGAGGCCGGGCCGCGGGGGGGGGGGGGGCGGGGAGGCCGGGCGGCTGTGCGGGAAGAGGGCGAGCGGCCTGACGCGGACAGCGGGGCGCGGGAGCGTTTCCCCGTCAGCCCGTTCCTCCCTCGCCCCGCCCCGCGGCCAGGCGCCCTCCGCCCCCCGCGCTGCTGCCCTCCCGTCGCCCGTCCTCACGCCTGGGTGCCCCCGCCCCGCCAGCGCGCTGGGCCCCCCGGCCCCCCCCAGCGCCCCCGCCCCCCCCAACGCGCCGGGCCCCCCGCGCAGCCCGCGTCCTTCCACCGCACGCGCCGCCTCAAGCCAACGGCCACAGGTCGCTGCCGAGCCGGGGCGGCTCCGCTTGGGGCCGCAACCCCAGACCCGCCCCGGGGAACCCCGAGCTGCCCCTCCCGGGGGCGCCCGGCCCGTGTCCAGCGCCGCCCGCCCGCGCCCCCCGTTCCCCCAGGAAGCCGCTCCCCTGTGGGTGCCCCGCAGCTCCGTCGGCGCCGCGAGCGCGCGAACCCCAGGGGCAGGGCTTGGCCCCCCCGCTCCACTCCGCAGCCCCCCAGGCCCCCGCGGCATTTTCCGGGGGCGCCGCTGCCCCCTGGCGGCCGCAGCCCGAACTGCAGCTCCGCGGTCGTCTCGGGTTTCGCTTTTCAAACTTTTAAGGGTGATGGATCCCCCAAAGGGCCTGGTGAGGGGTGAGGGGGCGACGGCACCTCGGGGCGCGTGGCAGGGGAAGGGGGCAGCTGGGGGTCAGGACGGGGAAGTGGCGACTCCCAGGGCTCTCTGGCTCACGGCCCTGCGCGGCGTCAGGGTTTTGAGTACCCCGCGCGGCAGTCGCCCCGAAATGAGAGCAGCAAACCGGGGCCCGAGACGGCGGAGAGACGCGCTGCCTGACCCTTGGGAGGGTCCGTTTCTCCCCTTTTTCTCCTGGGGGCTGTGCCCTTGCTTTCGGGAGCGCTTCACCTCCACCTGAGCTGGGGGAGCAGACCCCAGGCTGCGCCTCGGGACCAGCGAGCCTGACCTGGGCGAGGACGCCCAGGGGCTGATGCCACACCTCACCCCACTCCGGAAGACCGTGGTCCTCCTCGCCGGTGTCCAGCGGGCTGGCAACCACCACTCGCTGGGCACGAGGGCGCACGGGCAGGAGCGTTGGGCCCGGGAGTGCGGGCGCGGGCGTCTGCAGGCACCTGCCCACGGAGAACCCGCTCTGGGGCCTGCAGGTGCCGCCCGCGGCTGCGTCCGCGCAGGGCCACAGTCACCCAGCTCCACACTCGGCAGCACTGGGCGTGGGGTGCCACCAACAGGGGTGCCGCTCCTGCTCCCACCTTCACGGGATCATCAATGCTGACCTCAGACCCGGAAATGGGATTTTATTCAGGGCAGAGCAGGAACAAGTTGCCCAGGACAGAGGTGTGTGGCCCCCTGGGCAGCAGCGGGTCTGAGAGGCTGCACGGGACGTCACCCCAACTCTGACATCCTGGGGAAGACAGAACTGAGCAGACAAGTGAAACGCTCACTGCTGCTGGGGCTCGGCAGAGGGGAGGCTCACCCGGCGGGCCTGGAGGGGTGTGGGCCTGACACGGGCATGGGCCAGGCCGACAGGATGCCCGCCCCCTAGGCAGGCCGGTATAAACCAGGGACTCCCAGTGGCACTGCCCGGTCAGCATGGGCTCAGCAGCTGTGACGCGCGGGCCCTCGGGGGAGGTGCTGGCAGCGGGAGGCTGTGTGGGGCCTGCGCAGAGCTGCAAGCACACTCCTGGCGCCAACGGCTGTCAGCTCGGGGCCCCCCTAGGCATTGCCATGGCTCCAGGAAGGCTGATGGGCAGCGCCCCAGGCTCGGCAGCCCTCAGTCTTTACCAGGCATCTCCTGCCTGACCCGCTGGACCTGACCTGGAGGGAGGCACCCCCACTCCGGTCATGTCCTGAAGGTGGGCCTTCCGAGCTCACAGACCATCACCTCACACTGGTCGGCAGCGCCAAGCGGTGTGGAGCCCCCAGCAATTTCACGGCACCAGAACACTGGCTGGCCTGAAATTTTAAAATGATAATGGAATCCCAGACAGACGTGAAGGGGGGGAAGGGCAGCATGCACCAGCTCGCCCCAGGGAATGCCCTTGGCGAGCACATTTGGGGACCGACGTTTGAGACCCCAGGACCAAATCCTGCAATCCGGGTATTTGTGTGAAAACCCGGTCGGGCTGGATGAGCGAACCCGCCCACGAGAGACAGGGTCAGTCTTTCCCACCAGGGTCCATCTGGGAGCGCTCAGAGAAGGGGATTTGGGTGAGAACAGCACGCGGGGGCGTGGGCTCGCAAGCGTGGCACTGACTGGACGTAGGCACCAGAACGCGAGCTGGGGAGGGTTTGGGCGAGCCCGTCTGTCCGGCGAGTCCGCAGCGCTTGGCGAGCGGGAGCAGAGTGGCCGCACAGCCCCCGCCGCTGGCCGCCCCCGGAGAGCACCCGACGACAGGACACGTCGTGCAGCTCACAGGCTCGGGCGAGGGGACAGCGGTGCCGCCTGTGCCCAGGAGCCTGTGCCCGCGGGGTACAAAAGCGGTTGCGGGCCGGCGGAAGCCATGTGCAATCGGTTTCAAAGCCCTCATGATTCCACCTAGTTACTGCAATAAAGAATAAGATTTTTCAAAAATAACTAAAGCCGAAAGTTTTGCCCTAAGGTGAGAAGCAAGACAGAACGCCCACTGCCTGCTCTCCAGCGCGGGAGCACAAGTCCTGCCGGAGCGCCGGGCAAGAAAGAAGAAACAGAAGCCACCAGACGGGGAAGGGGGAGGAAGCCGGCCGCGCAGGGGGCTGGGCCTGCACAGAAAACCCCGCAGCAAGCGCACACGGCACGTGAGCCCCGAAACACAAACCAAGGACCTCGCTTTCCCGGCCGCCGCCCTCGGCGTGGAACACCCCCTCTGGTCGCGGGGGCGAGCGGCAGGGCCGGGAGCAGGCTGCCCGGTGTGGGACGCTGCTCAGCAGCAGGACCCCGGCCTCTTCACGGATAGGACGACGATGAGAAACTCTGCAGCCAGGACCGCCGCCCTCTGCCGCCTGCAGCTGAGAAGTCACCGCATGTTCTCAGTTGGTCCAGCTCCTGTCAAGTTTGGGGTGAGCCCACTTCAAGTGCCGTCCACCCATCGCACCCGCTTCCCAGCGTCCCCGAGAACACACCCTCCCGGGCGCCCCGCTCCTTTGCGGCTGTCGGGGGTGTTTGGTGAATACCCAGCCTGCCCTCAGCTCATCCTCCCTCCGCCACCCCGGAGCCTCAGGACCCGGGCATCAGGTGTCTGCTTGTTCACTGCCCGCCGCGCAGACGTGCCTGGAGCTTTCCACAGAGACAGACTCAAGGTCCTCCACCCGCGTCCCGTCGCAGAGCTGCGCCACTTTCTCCTTCCCGCCGTCCTTGTCACTGCGAGCCCCTGACGCCCCCCGCGGGCCTCCTGGCTGGCTGACGCCCCCCGCGGGCCTCCTGGCAGGGTCTCAGGAGGGGGCTGGAACATCACCGTGTCCGGGGGCACGCGCTGCGACCCGCCAGCGCTCTCCCGGGAGGCCTCGCGGACTGACACCGGCCATGGGGAGAATGAGGTTGGCGCGGGGACAACTTTAAAAAGAAAACTGGGCAAGAAGGGGGGGTGGAGGCCAGGAAGCGAAGCACCGAAGTTTGGGCGTATTTTTACCCCTAAACACGAAGCCATTACATGGTAAAACCGCTTGTACCATACATGAGACTTCACGCGGCACTGAAAAAAAAGCAAAACAAGAAATAAATGGCGTGGAGAGGGACATGTTGCCTGAAATATCGCGGGTTCTCTGTCTTTCCCTGGGTCGCACGCAACAGAAAGCGAAAACCCTGGTGGTGAGCACGGAGTCTGACCCCCAGGGGCTGTCCCTCCGCCGGCGTGGCGTCCCTTCTCCTCGCCCAGGACGCGTGGGGGCAGGGTCACCGCTCCGGCCACAGCCGCGACCTGGCCCTGCGGCGCGCGCCCGCCTGCCGGCCCCGGCTCCGCCCGCGGTGAGGCGCGTGGGGCATCTCACACCCACCACGCCACAAACAATTGATTTTGAAAGTGCAGTTCTGTGGAAGAAGTAAAGAGCAAAGTCCCCAAGGCAAGAGCATGGACCGCACCGCCCTTCCCCGACCCGCCCCCTGCGCTCGCGCGCCCGTCCCGGCCGCCCCCGCCGCGCCGCCTGGTCATTTTCCCATCAGAGTAAAACGCGGCCCGAGAGGAGCCTCAGACGCACAACTCAGCGGAATGAAGCAGCTCCGCGATGTTGCGGGGACCCAGTTCCTACCCCTGCCCGGGCCCCGCGCCCCCCGCCCGGGCCTCTCCCGCAAGGAGACGGCGGAGCACCTGCTCCCCGGCGCGCGCTGCGGAGGCGCGTCCTGCACGATGCTCTTTGGGCCAGTGAGACGCCGCACATGGAGCGACAACCCCTTCTGCTGCCCCCTCGCAGCCGGTGGACATTGGAGCCATGTCCACTTTCGGGCCAGCGTGACTAGTGCTCTGTGAACACGCGTGTGCAAGGTTCGGAGGCCTTGCGCTCACCTGCCCGGGCGCTCCCCGCGGAGCGGCGCTGGGCGGTGCGGGTGCTGCTGGGGGCCACCAGGGCGCGGGCGGGCGCTCCTCAGGACGCGGTGGGCAAGGCCCGGCCCTGGGGCAGCAGCTCAGCGGGAGAGCCGGGGGCAGCCCGCGGCTGCTCTGCCTTAACCTTGCTTGCAAGAGAAGAGAGGCCACAAGTAGGCAAATACCTCCGGGCCGGGGAAGCACCGCGCGCGGGCGGAGGCAAGTGAAGTGTCAGGCTTTCCCGCCCTCCCGCCATCAGGACGGATGGTGGCCCCTGCGGTCGTGCTTGCACGCCTGATGGCGGTGCCTGGAGCGGGGGTGGGCAGACGTGGGCGGGCACCACCGTGCTGAGAGACTGGGCTTATAAGGGTGGCGTCACGGCCGCCAGCAGAGCCTCCAGCAGAGGGAAGAGAAGAGAGTGAAAGAGAACAAGGCCACGAGAGAAGGCCGGAAAGCCCAGAGAGTGAAGATTCCCCAGGGGCTGGGAGGCCTTCCAGCCTCCTGCCCCCCCCAAACCCCGCCTGCCTTGTACCTGGTAAACTCAAAAAAAACCTGAAAAAGCACCCAAGGGCTGCAAGAGTCTCCTTTTCCCTGTCCGCTGGGGTCAGAGATTCTGCACCGTGTCTTCCCGCTGCCACGCCGTCTTTCCTGGAGGTGCTGACAGCCTGTCGAAGGCACAAGGTCTGGTCGCCCGGAGTGTGGGGTGTAACCCTGAGCCGGTCCACCCTATGCCCCAGGACAGCAGACGCCCACTTCCTGGCCCTGGCTGAGCCGTCATCCCAAGTGCCAGTCCCGTGGGGGCACTTGGACCTTCTGGAGACTCACTGCCCAGTGTCTGTGCCTCTCCCAGGACAGCAGAGCCCACAGCGCACTCCATCCTCCCCCGCAGACGTTGTCAGCCCCCCAGCTCTTCTCCAGAGTGATGCCCCTCTAGGGCTGGATGAGCGTCGCTGGAGAAAACCATATTCTTCATTCTTTGGCGAATCTGAGCTGGTCAAGCCAAGAAGAAATAGTGAAGGGGAGGGCAGCTCCTCGAGGACACGTCCTCGGCAGCTTGCCCCAGGCCCCACGCAGGGCACGGCAGAGAACTGGCCACTTCCCCACGGCCCCAGCAGCTTCCAATCCCACCACTGTTCACGAACACGCCTCGGGGGACTTGAGAAACAACCAATGTTTTCACCAATTATATTTGTGATAGGATGTGCTGACTTCATGACAATGAAATGTATTTCAAGGGTGATTCCTTGACCTCCAGGGGCCTGAACCCCTGGCCAGTGCTGCCTCTCAGCACTGGGCCACCTCTTGCTCTTCAGCAGTGCTGACTCCAACTGGGGAGGGGCGGAGGCGACTCTGGGCACCTTCACCTGGACAGCAAGCACCCCGCGGAGGGTTCAGGAGTGTGACTGACAGCCGAAATCCTTTCTGGGTATGTGGCCGGACCACCGTCGCCAGGAGGAAGTCACCGGGGATCTGGAGACAGGTAAGGAGCGGGTTTCCAGGAGGACGCCAGGGGCTCTCACCTCAGGCACAACGGGATCTTTCACACGCAGGGCCTCGGGGCGCCCCACCCTCCAGGAACAAAGTGCAGCCTGTTCCCCCATGGACCCAGCTGCTCACTGTGCAGTGACAGACTGGCCGGGACCCATTGGGGCGGGGCACCTGTCTGGAGGCCGGCCCCCACGTGTCCTGAGCTCGAGGGCAGCTGGGGACATGTACAGTAAGTGGAGACAGTGGGCGTGTCCTGAGCTTCCAGGTGGCGAGTGGCCTCTGTGCCCGTTGCTGGGTGGCACAGTGACAGTCCTTGTGACCACAACGGGGCCACCCTCATATTCAGCAGGAAGGCAGTGGCCAGAGTCTGCTCCAGCAGACAGTGACCCACGATCCCCTCGCAGGGCTGCCCCGGAGAAAGGCCCGTGAGCTCAGGGCGATGCCCAGCTCGGGAGCCGCTGAGGAAATGCCGGCAAGCTCCTGAGAGCAGGGCTGGGGCGGGGGCCTGCTGCAGGGCTGGGCCGGCCCTGTGGCCATGTGGGGCAGGGCCCGCCGTGACCCTGTCTTCACGGCTGAACTCCATCGAGAGGAAAACTCAGAAAGAACCCGAAAGCCAGATTTCAGGGATGTGGCAGGTCCTGCCCAGTCTGCCCCCCTGGGTGGGGCGCCTCGGCGACGGCGCTGGGCGAAGCCTTTATCTCTTCTCTTAGTGGGCTCACACCACCCCACGGAATCAGTCATTACTCTGGCCAAGGAACCGCACCGTGGTGCGTCCACTTGGGTTTTTGTAAAAAAAGTGACAAGGGCTCTGAGCGATCTCTGCTGGCGACTCAGTTCTGCGCTACATTTAAAGCTGTAAAAATAGTAAATCAATTATCTGAAAAATCCCCAGCTGCTCATTAGCAGACGTCAGCAATCACAGCTCCAAGTAGCCGGCACGAGCGCCCCGGCCGGCCCGCACAGGGGATGGGACAGCTGGCGCCACCCTGCCCCGATGGCAGACACACCTGACCGCTGCGGAGCGTGCCCGCCGCCGCCCGCCGTCCCTCGTCCCGGGCCCACCTGTGTGCCCTTCCGCTCCCCATCCGCCCACTGGCGCCAGCTCTCCATCTGTCCTCTCCTGCTTCTTCCCCTTCCTGCCCCGCTGCAGCTCAGCAGGACAGCGCCCGCCGGGTGGGCCGCAACCGGGTCTGGGGTCTGCAGCACGCGGGGGCACGGAGGGCTGAGCCCCGTCCTCAAAGCCCAGCCCGAGTTAGACAGGAGCGCGGGGTCTCTGTGATGGGGGGAGGCGCCAAATGACATTGAAACCATAATTTCCCAAATGACGAAGCAAGCAAATAGGCCACAGAACAGAATGGTCATGCTGACCATATGCATTTCTCTGGGGAGAAAGAAAAAATTCAGAATATATAGAGGGTTAGCATAGGCCACGCAGAAATACATGTCTAGTTATGAAAACAGGAATGAGAACAGGCAGATGAGTGAAGAGGAAAGGGCTGGAGTCCGGCCTCACTAGTATCCGGGAGGCCCCAACAGGAATCCGACCCCACGGGGCCTGAAGACGAGGCGGCCGTGGCACTTGGGCGCAGGAAGGACAGGACATTGCAGCCACCTGCATCCGCCCAGTGCGGGCCCAGGCCATGTGGCTAAGGAGGTCCCTGCAGTGTTATTTGTAACAGCAAAAAACTTCAAAATAGCCTATTTTGCCAGCAGAAGGGAGACCGGACCAGCCAGGTGCGCTGGCGCCAGGTAGGCAGAGCAAGCAGGTGCCTAAGAACAGACACCACAGGGCCTGCCCCGCCGAGCCCCACACCGCGGCCTAGACGGGGGATAGCACCTCCAAGATGGACCTGCCCGTCTCCCCGGTTACCCTGCAGGTAGGATCCTGGCGAAGCTGGCAGGAATAACCCTTAGGCTCTGAGGAAAACATGGTGACTGAAGGGCGGGGTTGGGGGTGGGCGAACAGGCCGTGGCCTGGAGGGGTGAGGGGTGCTCCCAAGGCGCAGTCATGTAGGTGGACGGCCTATGTCCAAATGTTTCACGAGCAAAATTGTCAGGCTCCCGGTCCAAAGCAAGCAGTGGGAAGCCCACAAGGGGCAAGAGCAGGACAGGGAAAACCAGCCCGCAAGGGACAGGAGGGCTGCAGACCCTGGGAGGGGCTGTCGGTGGCAGAGACGGCTGTGGCTGTTGGGCTGGAGGGTGCACAGAGGCCTCGGCCAGGGGCAACACGGCGGCCCTCAGCAGAGGGGAGCAAGGGGTTCCCGTGGGCACAGATGCTTGCAGGTGACGGCGGGGCCTGAGCGGCACTTGGAGGTGTGGGTCCGTGGGCCCCAGGCCTGGGGTCAGCCAGCCCCCTTGACACGCGCTCCCCAGCGAGGCGGGGCTGGGAAGGTGAGCCTCGAGGGGACTGCTCACTCACACATGGGGAAGGGGTTCCGCCTGAGGAGCTTGTGGAGAATTCCGAGGGGGCTGCTGACTGAGGAAATGCAGGGTTCAAGGAGCGCAATCAAGGGCTGGACTGAAACCTGGGTGTGGTGTGGGCAGGGAGAGGGCAGGCAGCCCTGGAGGACGAGGCGATGCCGAGGCTGCTGGGGGCCCTGTGCCTGGCCTGCCGTGAGGGGTGGCATGACCCCCGGCCTGCATGCGCTTAGGACCCCGGGGCCCGAGGGAGCAGCAGAGCTGCGGCAGCCCGCAGGCTAAGATGGCGGAGGCCAGAGCATCTCTGAGGGGGCCTGGACGGGGTGGGGGCCCGGGGCAGCCGACAGGTCAGCAGGACGGGCACCTCCGTCCTCTCTGTCCCTAGGCCTCAGGGTGACGCGCAGGCATCAGTGTGTTTAGAATCAAGAGGTGGGGTGGGAGGCGCCCCCATCTCAGCGAGGCTGCCTAGCACCCAGCCTGCAGGGGGCAGCTGACTCCGTGGCCTGCTGCTTGGGCATCTTTATCACAAGCAGGTGGAGCTCTCCCCGGGCACCCCAACCTTGGGCCAGCTTTCAGCCATTATCCAACAGGCTCTTCCTGGAAAGGGGTCCTGGGCTGCCGCAGGTGCCCAGGGCGGTGGGAGCTGTTGGCTGGGACCTAATAAACTGAAGGCGCCGTCCTGGGCTACGCACGCGGCACCTGCATCTCCGTGCAACGAGAGGCTCGCTGTCGGCGGCCACCTGGAGTCTGGGGACACCAGGCAAGGTCTAAGCCTCCCAGACTGTCACCCCCCAAATTGCCCGAGGGACGTTGGGACATTCCCCAAGCTGGGCGAGCCTGGTCCCAGCAGGCAGCCAGGCGCGGGGGCGGGGCTCAGGCTGGCAGGAAGGCCCCACTTGCACAAAACCTCTTATTTTGGGGGAGGAGCCAAAAGTCCCTCCTGCTTCCAAGCAGGAGACACACTGAGTAAGCTTTTGTGTCTGGGCTTCCCCAGAGCATCGAGGCCAGGCTCCTGCTCCTGCTCCAGGCAGGCGGGAAACAGAGCCAGAGGCGCGGCCCAGGGGGAGGGCCCAGGGGCGGCCACTCCTCAGAGTGCCCTGTGATCTCACCTGTCCCAGGGAAAGGAGGAAAAGAGCAGCCGCCACGCCCTCTCCCGGGGCCGCGCCTCCAGCGCTGTCTGCAGGCTTGAAATGAATGACCGACCAGTCGGTCCAGCTTCTAAGCTTCCTAAAGTGCCTCCAGACTCTGGCGTCACCCTATTGTGCCCTGCAGCCCCGGCCCCCCGCACCCCGCGCCCGGCTCCCAGCTTTGGTTCATTCCAGAGAATCCCGAAGCTGTTTCCCGCCTGCCTGGAGCAGGAGCCTGTCAGCAGAGGTCAACGTCCTTTCAGGACATAAACGCTCCACTGGGTGCCGGATGTGCCCCACCTAATACAGGCCATTTAGGGCGGACCCTCAGGGACCACCACAGTCAGCGGTGAGAGGTTGTCCTCCACCGTCAGGAGCAAGACAAGGGGCCCGGCTCCCCAGCAGTCAGCCCCGCCGGGGGCCGGGCCAGGGCAGGCGGGCCAGGCCAAGAGGGAAACCGCGTCCACATCAGAGGAGTGAAAGGCACCTGCCCGACCGGCCTCCGCCTCCCGTGCAGGTGCGCGCGGCACAAGGGACCCCGCGTGTGGCTCGCGGCCGCCCCGGCAGAGACTCCGGCAACAGCGCGGAGCAGCAGCGCGAAGCCTCTGGAGCGGGCGGCCCGGGGCGCGGCGGGTGGAGCGCGGGGCTGGGAGCTGCCCGAGGGCCCCACGGGGCGCAGACCCCGCCTGCCGCCCGCGGCTCCCGCGCGTGTGTGAGCCGCTCCGCTCCCCGCTCCGGCTCTGGGGCGTCCCCGCGCCCCTGTAACGCCGGCCCGGGCCCAGCTCTCCTGGAAAGAAACAAATCTTTAAAACAACAGCCCTGGAGGCCGCCCCTCGGGGCCAGGAGGCCGCCGGCCAGGCGCGCGTCCCCGTGGCCCCGGTTTCTCCCCGCGCGGGTCTGGTTGGCGGACGCAGGCGGCTCCTGCCGGGGACAGCGGAACCGACCCAGCGCGGCGGGACTGTCGCGCGCCCCGCCGCGCCCCCGGCCCCGCCACGACCGGCCGCGCCGGGCTCGGCGCGTGGAGACGGCGTCGCGGGCCCCGGGCGGGCGAGGGGTCGGGCCGCCCGCGACGCTGGCCGCGGCCTCCGCAGCGCGAGTTCGGTCCCGGCCGGGGGAGGCCCGCGGGCGCCCCGATTTCCCCCCCCCCCGCGCCCCGCCGTCCGGGGGCCTCCCGCCCTGCTCGGGCCGGCCCCGCGCGCGTTGCCGGGAGACCGCGGCGCCCCTCGCGGGCGTTCGACGACAAACCCGAGCGCGCCCCGAGGCCAGAGCCCCGAATCAGACGCGCTCGGCCGACACCCCACGCGGCGGCTCCGCCCGAGGCCCCCTCGGGCCGCCGAGACGCCCCACGCCGGGGCCCGGGCGCACCTGCCGGGGGGGCCGCCGGGGGGCGCCGGCCGGGCCCTGCGGCCGCCCCTCCAGGTGAGCCCCGGCCCCGCGGGGTGAGGCCGCCCCCACAGCCCCGGCCCCGTCCCGGCCCCGTCCCGGCCCCGTCCCGGCCCCGTCCCGGCCCCGTCCCGGCCCCGTCCCGGCCCCGTCCCGGCCCCGTCCCGGCCCCGTCCCGGCCGCCAGGAGCCGCGGCGCATGCGCCGCCCGCCGCCCCCGCGCCCAACGCCCAGCGCGGCCGCCGGGCCATGGAGCGCGTCGCCGCGGGCGCGGGGCCGGCCCTCCCCGGGTCCGGGCCCCCGTGAGGCCGGCGGGGCGCAGCGGCCTCCCGCCGCCCGCCCGCCCGGCCGGCCGGCCGGCCGCTCCGCCCGCCGCCGCCGCCGCCCGGCGCGCGCCGCGCCCCCGCGCCCCGTCCCGCGCGTGCGCGCTGCGCCGGCGTCCGAGGAGCGTGCGCGGGGCCGCGATGCCGCGGGGCCGCCCCCCGAAGCCCAGGCAGAGCCCGGCGCGCGGCGACTCCGGTAAGCGGCCGCGGGGCGCGCGGGGCCGCCCCCCGCACGGAGGCCCGGGGCGGCGGGCGGGGGCGCGGGCGGGCGGGCGGGCGGGGCCGGGCGGGCGGGCCGCGCCGCCGCGCGCCCGCCGCCGCCGCCGCCGCCGCCCGACTGCCGGACCGCAGGGCGCGGGCGGAATGATACGCGGCGCGGCGCCTCCGCCTGGGCCTACTTTCCTGGGCCGCGGCGGCGGCCGGCGCGCGCCTCCCCCGCCCGCCGCTCCCTCCGCCCGCCCCCGCCCGCCCGCCGCCCGCCCGCCGCCCCGCCCCCGCCCGCCGGACCCCCGCCCGGCCCCGGGCCCCCGCCCCTCCCCCGCCCCCCGCGCCGGCGCCCCGCGCCCCGCGCCGGCCCGGACCCGCGCGGCCCCGCCCCGCCCCCACCCGGCCGGCCCCGCCCGCCCCTCCCCCCTCCCCGCTTCCTGCTCGGCCCTGTGGGGCCCGGCCCGGCCCCGCCCGCCGCCCCCCGCGCCCCGCGCCCCCCCGCGCCCCCGGCGCCGCTGGGCCCCGGCCCCGCCCCCGGCCTGACCCGCCGCCCTGGCCGCCGGGCCTGACCTCCCAGCGCGGCCCGCGGCCGGGCCCGGCGGCTGGCGGAGGACGGGGCGCCCCCTGCGGCGGAGGCGCGCGCCGCGGGCCGGCCGGGTCGGGCCGGGTCGGGCCGGTCGGGGCCGGGTGCCCGGGCCGGCGGGTCGGGGGCGCCCGCCCGTTGGCCCGGCTTTCTGGACGCGCGGGGCGGGGCGCCCAGAGCCAGAGCCGGGCCCGGCCGCCAGGGTCGGGCAGCAGCCGCCGCCCGGACAGGGTGCCCGGGGCCAGGCCTGCGGCTCGTCCCCCGAAGCCCCGGGAAGAGTCCGGCTGCGAGGGTCGGTCCCTCCCCGAGCTCCGCGCTGGCCTCCGCTCTAGTCATTTTGTCACGGAGCAGCGACCAGGGGCCCGGCCTGGCCGGCGGGAGCCCCCGGGCGCCACCTGCCCCCCTGGGCGGACGTGCTGGCCTCGGGCAGGTGTGCTGGCCCGGGCAGGTGTGCTGGCCTCGGGCAGGTGAGCTGGCCCGGGCAGGTGTGCTGGCCTCGGGCAGGTGTGCTGGCCCGGGCAGGTGTGCTGGCCCGGGCAGGTGGGCCCCCACGTGGGGACCAGAGCTGGCCTGGGGCCCGCGAGGGGTCAGCGCAGGCCCATTGCTGGGCCTTGGCGGTCGCACCCAGTGTTTCCCTTGGGGTGTCCCGTCGGCATGTGTCCTGCCACGCCCGAGCAGCGGGGCCCCTTCCCTTGGAGGGAGTCTGGGGTCCAGGGGCCGTGGGCCTGCCTGGATGCCCGTCCCACTCCAGCCCCACACTTGCCAGTTGGTAAGCCGGGTCCTCAGGACGGCCTGACTGACCCTTGTAGTTTCTGCTTCCAAAAGGCGTTTCCGGGCGCGCCCACCCTCTGCAGCCCAAAGGCCCGGCAGTTGTCCAAGGTCCCGACAGGGCTTGCTCAGTGTCTCCCCCGGAACCCGCGGGCAGCCGCGGTGGCCTCAGAAGTCAGCCAGAGGCCTGCGCTCCGGTGCCAGCTCTGCAGTGGCACGGGGGCCCTTGACGGTGAAGCCCCTTCCTGGGGTTCCCCGGGGCCCTGGCCTCTTCCCTGGCTGCTCTGCTCCCCCGGTGTGCCTCCACAGCGCCCCAAGTGCGCGGGGCCCCGGCCGCCCGGTCCTGTCTGGGGACTCTGCTCTTGCTCACCCTGCAGGTCTGGGTGCTCCAGCTTCTGAGGCCCCTTCCTCACCCCGCGCAGCGGGCTGCCCAGAGGACCGGCTCCCGGAGGAGCTGCGGGGCCCACTTGCCAGAAACACTGAGCAGCTGGGGTGGGCCTGGAGGCTCTGGCCGGGTCTTGTCTGCCTCCGCCTGCCCCGCTGCCCTGCGCCCGTCTCCACAGCGTGGCGTCAGCCGGCCCCGCCGGGCCCCTGTTTACTGCTGGGGGTTGTTGGTGGTGCTTGGTTTCCCGAGCGCCGAGCTGCAGTGCCGGGGGCCCAGGGGCCGCCCGGGAACTCAGAGACTGGCCAGGTTCTCGCCTTGTCCGCAGTTTAGCCCCCACTCTTGCTCCATTTAATGACCGCCAGGGCTCGGGACTCTCCAGGAGAAGCGCGAGTGCGTGACAGAGCCGCTGGCCGGAGTCGTTGCTTGGCTGCATGGAGCCTCCGCCTCGGCACGCACAGCCCTCCGCGGCCCTCGGCGGCCCTCGCTTCCCCCTCTGCTTTATTGAGATTCAGTTGATGCCACACGTAGGCCCGGTGCGCCTTCGCGGGTCTGACTCCGGGCGTGTGAGATGATGGAGCAAGTCTGGTTAGTACCCGTCATCTCACAGGTTCCCCAAAAAGTGCTGTTGCTGAGGAACGGCAAGACTGGAGGCCCCTGTTGCCCCGTCCTCACCGCAGCCTCGGCGCAGGGCTGGGCCCCGCGAGTGCGGTGTCCGCAGGGCCGGGTGGCCTGTCCGTCCACGGTGCGAAGGGCGTCATGGGCGAGGTGGCTGTGCACGCGCGGGCTGTTGTGTGGGCGTCTGTCCGACTGGCCGCCCGCCGTTTGTCAGGTAAGTGCCGGGACACGTCGCTGGCTCCTGTGGCGACTCCTCCCAGGGGCGACGCCGTCCCTGCGCTCCTGAGTGGACAGCCTCGCCGCCGTCAGCCCCTGGTGTGCTGGCGTCTCCTTTTCTCCCCCAGCCGCTCCGCGCCTGCCAGGGGAAGCTCATGTCTCATTTTGCAGTTTCCTCGGGAGGCCGGGCGAGCGCCTGCGCCTCTGCTGCTTGGCCGCGTGCAGGCGGCGTGTCTCCGTCGTGGCTGCAGGAGTCCTGTCTCTGTCTGTCTGTCTCGCACATGCTGTGTTTGTGCTGGTGCGTTCTAGCCACTCTTGCAGGGGCAGCTGGGATGAAAAGGTTCCCAGCTCAGCGTCCCGGTCGGCAGTCCTTTGCTCTGGGACCTGCTTGGGGTCTTCGGCAGCTGCCGGCAGACATCCGCCTGCGTTTCCACCTGGAGGCGTTGTTCCTCGTCCCGCTGAGGGTCACACAGCATCTGCTGCCTTTCCTTCACGATGGGAACTTGTGTTCACTGCGGAGAGCCACCGGGCGGGCGGGGCCCTGCGGGCGGGTGGCATCTCGTGGGCCTGCCCTGGTCTCAGCGTCGTCCCGTCTTCATGGCGTCGCCTTTAACCCGAGTTTTGGTGCCTGATGGGTTAAGTGGAACCCTCAACTTTGGCTTCTTTTTTGTGCTTATCTTGATAATTTTTGGTACTTTTTGGTTTCCCATAGATTCCACAGCCAGCGTGTCGGTGTTCATGAAACGTGGCGGGTTCTTCTTTCAATTTCTGTGTTGCTAATTTATTAGTTTTTTAAATTTGATCTGGTGGCCAGTCTTCCCCCTCACCATTTATTATTTCCAATAGTTCCCTATAGCTTATTTTAGATTTTCTGTTTGATCACGTTTGCTGACATTAACAGGTTTCTCTCTTATTTCTCAGTCTTTATCACGCTGCTGCTTTCTCTGGTGTGTGTGGAACTGGCTGGAGCTTTCCTTAGTGCTGTCTGGTGGCCTTGTTTTTTAATTGAGAGGTTTAGTCTCATTATATTGAAGGCAGTTATTTGCTATTTGGGGTTTGAACTTAATATCACCATTAATTTTTTGCTGGATTCACTCCTTTATGGTCCACCTTCTTTCTGGCCTTATTTACTTAATGAAGTATTTTTAAAACGTCATTTCTGCTTTTCTGTTAACCTGCTGTGTGTTCTTTGACTGGTTTTCTAGCATTTGCTGTTGAGAATATAATGTGATCCTTGACCTTTACAGTCTAAGTTAATGCTTTTACCACTTCCCAGAAAATTCTGAGCTGTTTGATCACTTCAGTTCTATTCACTGTGCCCTTTCTGTCTCTTGATGTGCTGTTCGCGTGTGTCTCCATTACATACAGATCTGAGCCCTCAGAAGACATTTTTTTAAATTATGTGGTAAAATGCATACAGTATCACAGTTGTCCTTAGAGACGGTGTAAAGTCCACCACTCATCGCACTGAAGCTTGTTGTTGTGGGGCCGTCACCATGATTCGGTTCTAGAACTTTTTCATAGCTGCAGATGAAACCCTGCAGCCGCAGAGCCCGCACTCCCCAGCCTCGGGCGCTGTCTGTCGGCCCTGGCGCGGGTCCGTCGGTCCGTGCGTGCCGGGGCCTCCGCGCCCAGCACGGCTGTTCTGGGGCATGCTGCGAGATGCTTGAGATGCCTGTTCTCTGTTCGGATGCCTGTTTTTGTTCCTTTGGGCGCTACCTCGCGTGGCACCGCTGGGTCGGGTAGCAAAATCAGCGCACTAGGGCTGCTCCGCTTGCCCGCCCGCCTGCCATGGACGCCCCGGTTCCGGCATCCTCGCTGGCACTTGTTATGGTCTGTGGCTGTTATTTTTAAGATTCTGGTCAGTCTTCTGGGTGTGACGAGTCTCACGGCGCTGCGTTCCCCTGACCATTGTTCTCAGGCACTTGTCGGCAGAGAGGAGAGGTGTCTGTTCAAATCCTTTGCTCATCGTTTAAATTTTTTTTGAATCCTCAGAATTCTCGGTATATCCTGGATCCCTGCCCTGTGTCAGATGATCAGTAAATATTTTATCCTCGTCCTGCCCTTCCTCGATAGTGCCCTCTGATCGAGAGTTGTGAATAGTGAGGCTAAGCCCCCTCCCCCTCTGTGGTGCCCCGAGCTCAGGGTGATGGGCGCCCCAGGGGCTGCGGTGGGGGTGGCTGGGGGTTGTGGAGCCAAATTAGTAGTATTTTTTCACTGGGGAAGGGACTTACTAAGAAAGTTTTATTGTGTTTTGGGTTTTGTTAAGGAGGAAGTCTCGTCACTTACGATAAAAAGCCCTTTTCAGGAAAACTTAATTCATCGGCAAAACGACGTCATTTTTCAGTTCTGAATGTATGATCTCTTGTCTTTTCGGGTTTTGGCTTTGCAGTTAATGAAATCCCTTCTTGTTTTGGGGTAGCTAATTAAGTAGTTTGAACACACAGTCTGTGAAGCTGGTTTCCCTCTGCTTCCTGAAATAGCCTGTGACTTGCACTTCAGACGCTGCGGCGCGCCCCTGGCCATGGAGCCAGCCTGTAGGCTGGCCGCTGCCGCTGCCTTCTGGAAACGCTGTCCACCAGATAGCTTGCTTTTCTTCCCCTGGCCTCTGCACTTCTCTGTTCCCGTTGTATAAGCCTTTCCAAAGGGAATGAGAATGTGTACGTTAACGTGGTTCCAGCAGTCGTTTTGTTTGAAAGTGGGGACTCGTGACATTTCATTCTGTCTTTAGCACAGAGATTTTTAAAATGCAGTTTTTGAATAGAAGGTGGCTTCCGCGGAGAGAGAATACAGCGTCTCTTCTCGCTGGATTGCTGTGCCCGCGACAGGAGCCTGTCTGGAATTGCGTTGTGTTTTTCATAACTGGAATCTGCTTTCCGCAAGGATCCGCCCAGCTCTGTCCTGGCCCCCGCGCCCCCCGTGCTGCTTGTCCAGCCCGCCAGACCCGCGGCCGCGGCCCTGGGAGCCTGGGCAACTGCAGGCTGCTTCCTCGAAAGAGGGACTGACCAGTCTTGAGAGGAAATCTGGGCCCCTGTCTTGACTGCGTGGACCCCTGAGCTTGCTGGTTGGGTCTTTTTTTTTTTTAAAGCAATTTTTTTTTTTTTTTAAAGAGGCATGATTTATTTATTTATTTATTTATTTATTTATTTATACAAGCACTGGGTACAGTCAGAAGCGCGGGAGGGTGAGAGAATTCACCAGAGCCAGAGCGGGGAGCAGAGCAGGCAGACTGACGAAATACACTGCTGAGGGGAGCAGCGGGCGGCAGGAGAGGTCTGCGCGCCATGTGGGACCCTCCTCCGGTGGCCGGGGAGCAGCCGGGGATTGAACTGGCGCCGCGGAGGCTGCGGGCAGCTTCACAACCCAGCGCTCAACGCTGTGCCACTGAGGAGGCCCTGGTTGGGTCTTCTCCTTGACCAGTGCCCTGCTGTCCGGGTTCCAGCTTCGAACATTTTGGGGTCATATTATTTAATGCAAAGACTCTTGGGACGTATTTTTAGTCTTTGTATAGTTGGCACGTGCTACGTATTTGTGGCCGAAATGCTCGAATCATCAGACGTGGGCTCTTTTTGCCTATTTAAGAGAATTGTAGGGATTTAGATTTTTTTTTTTTTTTTTTGTGGAACCCTCGCCGGTGGCCCGGGAATGAACTGGCGCTGCAGAGGCTGCGGGCAGCCTCGCAGCCCAGCGCTCAACCGCTGCGCCACCAGGGGAGGCCCTAGATTTTCCTTTTTTTTTTAATGACATTCTGGATTCATTTTTATGATGGTTACAGGTTCTTATTTGGAAATACTTTCTAGGTTTAGGGTCATTTAACTGAATGAACTCATAGGAAGACCCTCAAGGCCACCACGGCCCGGCGTCAGGGTCCTTGATCCCTGAGGCCGGAGCCACAGGAGAGAACAGAAGGTTTTCCTTTTTGACTTAATTTTGCTTTGCTGCATTTTCCAGCATTAGGTTGAATCAGCGAATTAGCTTTTATATTTTCCTAGAGATCGTTTGCTGAGTGATTTAAAATGCCGTGCAGCTCACTGAGCTTCAGAGTGACTTGGGGGGCAGTGTGACCTACAGAGACCGGCGGGCAGAGTCTAGGACGCGTGGCCTTTGTGAGTTGGGTGTGCGGGTTGTCGAGGCTTCAGGGCGCCGTGTCGGGTCTCTGAAACGCCTCCTAGCGAGTGTGTAAGGTTCCGCTGTCTCATGTCTCAGTCACTCCATGTTCTCATTTCTAACTACGAAAACGCCCCCATTTAGAAAAATCTATGCCATTTATTTCATCTAAACTCAAAAATCCTTGACGATATTGGTTTCTACACAATAACCAAATAATCTAGTTTGATGTATGTCATGAGAATAACAACTGGTATTTATTGTCTATACTTATGCGATTTTGTAGATGGAGCTTTAACACTGAATGCGGAGAACGCTAATTATGCCTGTCAAGTTCCAAACTTCCATAAATGTGAGCTCTGCCTGCTGTCCTTTCCAAAAGAGGCCCAGCTTCAGCGCCACATGAGGGAGCACGAACGAAATGACAAGGTACGTACCTGCCGCCGCCGGGCGGGCATGGAGCCTGGGGGCTGCCAGTTGGCCATGGAGCCAGATGTTTTCTCACACTTCAGACCCCTGGATGGTGGGGATTGTGGGGCGTTCACAGTCATATAATAACTAGGCGTTTAGTGTGGGGTGTTCTTGCCGGTGCTGGTTAAGAGAGGGTGTTAGCGGTGAATGTGTGTGTTGACATCATAGATGAGTAGACCAGGGAATAGCTTGTAGCTTCAACCTCCAGCATGGCGGGACACAAAACTGGCATATCTTGATGTGTTTTCTCCAGCAGGGAGTGTTACCCTAAGTGGCCTTGCTTTTGACTTGGCGTCCTGGTATCTTAGGTCCTCCCCGGCCGGAGCAGCACCGTCTTAAGTGCAGACCTGAGCCCCTTCTGCAGTGCCCATGGCCTGCTCGGGCCAGCCGGCTGGAAGGAAAGCGCAGGGACAGCTGCAGTTCTAAAAGGCTATTGCTGACGCTCTCTCCGTAGGGGAATGTCAGACGGTGAGCCTGCTGAGAGCAGGGAATGCCAGGGGCCTCCTGAGCAGCAGACAGAGATAGCCCAGGCTGGCTCTGCCTCCAGCGCGCGTGATCACGCGGGGCCTGGACAACAGGCTGCTGCCGCCGGGCCGAGCCAGGGACTAGAGAGAAGGGCTCCAGGGGGCCCCCAGAGGTCAGAGGGAAACACCAGGGATCCCTTCACGTCTCTTTAAGTAAGTGGCAGAATATTTTCCATTTGGGGAAAATTTTAGACTGAGACCAGCAGTTCTCTTAAAAATCCAGTAAAAAAAAAATGTATGTTTACTTGTTTACTTGAAATGCTTTTGTTTAGAGAAGAAGAGGGAAGGGAGACCACCTCCTGCTGCGTTTATGCGCGCATTTCTGTTCTTCAGAAACACTCCACACTGATGGTGCCTCCTTCCTGGGAGACCTTCAGTGGGGAGCCCGCTGTGTCCACCCAGGCCGCCTGTCTAGGGTCCAGGCGCTCAGGAGCTCCCCGGGGAGGTTGTAGATGACGGTGCTTGTTAACATGTGCGCGACGCTGACTGCAGAGAGATTGCATTTCAGTGGCTTCTTGGTTTTTCTCTCCAAATAGCCACATCGATGTGACCAGTGCCCCCAAACATTTAATGTTGAATTCAACCTGACCCTTCATAAGTGCACCCACAATGGGGAAGACCCCACCTGCCCCGTGTGTCACAAGAAGTTCTCCAGAGCGGCCAGTCTCAAGGCGCATGTTATGCTGCATGAGAAGGAAGAGGTAACTGTCCTGGCCTGTGCTTTGTGAACTGATTTTTCTGATGCATCGGATCCTTGGGAGGACTTGACATATAAACTAGCTTAAGAAACCTTTTGTATCCGTTAGTTATCATTAGCGTTGCCTTGGCTGATCTCCGGTCCACTGAGAAAACATTTTATTTTTCTGGCCACGTCAGAACACCCATGTGGATGCTCCGAAGGGGTGAATACATCCATGCCCCACACGGCCCACAGAGGCCCCGCCGCACTCCTCCCCAGATGTGAGCCCTGCAGTGCTGCAGGGCCGGAGCTGGCACCTCAGAGGGCGGCGGGGGCCCGTGTGGCTGTCTGGGAGACGCGCCTTGCTGGCCTGCGCTGTGCGGGGCTGTGGGCCGAGGGCTGCAGCGTGAGAGGCTGTGGCTACGGAGTGTCGCCATCCTCTTTGTCGTTACTGTAGAAAATTAAGAAAGTGCCAAAACTGAAAAGGAGAAACAGTCACCTCTGATTCCACCGACCTGAAGGCAGTGCGGTGAATGCCGGTGTCTTTCCTTATGGCGCGGACGCGGGGTTTGGGCTGCGACGTGCTGTCTGCGCCCCAAGGCTGACGTCACGCTTGCATCGTAGGTGTGTGTCCTCTTGGTCCGTGTGCCTTTGATTTTTATTATAAAATAATGTTGTCTTCCTTTGAAACTGGATGAGTAATGCATGTTTGAGAAAATTTAGAGATTAAATAGGAGCAGGAGGGGCCTCCCTGGTGGTGCAAGGGGTTAGGGCACAACCTATCAGGCTGTCCACAGCCTCTGCAGCACGGGTTCGATCCCCAGCCGGCCGGGGAGCAACCCACATGAAGCAGCAGACCTCTCCTGACTCATCCGCTGCTCCCTTCAGCAGTGTCTTTGTTCCGTCTGCCTGTTCTGCTCCCCGCTCTGTCTCTGGTGAGTCCTCTCACCCCCCACAGCTTTGGTCTGTACCCGGGATCTTGTATGCATAAATGAATCTTTAAAAATAAATAAGTAAATAAATAAATAGGAGCAGGAGCGATGTGGCTGGCAGCACCCGCAGGGCTGCGGGTGGGCAGGGTGGAGTGGGCGCAGCTGAGGCCTCCCTCCAGGGCCCACGCTCTCCGCAGGGGCTGTGGGCTTCCAGGCGGTCCTGGCGTTCACGCGCAGAAGTGCTTCTCTGTCCGCGGGCTGGTGGGGCCGGCCCTCGTCCCAGAGGCCACGTGCTGAGCCGGCGCTGGCCCGGCTGGCTGTGACGCCTTGTCCAGGACTCCTGCACCAGGCGAGTGCCGTCAGACTTAACTGTTCCCTTTGCTAATGCCACAGACCTCAGACTCCTCCTCCAGAGCAGTGGACACGCTGGTGGTGGAGGCCTCCCTCCGTGTCCTCTGTGTGCCCCGGGACAGACTCCCGCTGCCAGGCTGCTTGTGCACCCGGCCACGGCGTGGTCTGGCAGTGCTGCTGCGCCCCCCCCCCCCGCCTGTCCCCTCAGGTCCAGGGCTCATTGGGAGTGACCATTGCCTTATTTTTAAAAAGCAGAAAATATTGGCACTGAGTGGCGGGATGCGCTGCGGGCACTGCGTGAGTGGTTGGGCTGTGCGGGACGTGGAGAGGAAGGCCAGTCTCTGCCCCTGGCTTCCAGTGGGGGGCAGTCCTCCTGAACACCCCCAGCGCACAGGCCAGCTCCCTCACAGTGTGCGTGACATGGCCCCGGTGTGAGCTCGGCACTGAGAGCCCCGGGTGTCGTAAATGTCTGAGAAGTCCCTAGAGGTGGGCCTGCCGGGCGGAGGACGTGCAGGTCCCAGACGGCGTGCTCCGGCGAGCTCAGGGGGTTCTGTTGTCTCCGCTCCAGCCGGCAGCAGATGGGGGGCTCTTCTTGCCATCTCGTGTCTGGGCCCCGGCCCTGTTGGTCGCTTGAAGACGTCCGACTCCCGTGTCATCGTGTGCGGAGCAGAGTCCTGCAGGATGTCAGTGTGGGTCTGCGCCCCGCTCTGGCCTCCCCGGGTGCCGCGGCGCCTGCTCCAGCCCACGCCCGCCGCAGCAGCTTGCTCAGGCCCTGATGCTGGTGTTCCTGGCAAGTTTGTTAAATGTCCCATGCTCAGATTTTCTGTTACCTTCTTTTTATTTGCAGATTCTGCTTCTTGTGACTCACTTGGGGGTATTTTCCAAGCCTAAAGTCATTCTTCCAGCCCCCGAGTGTCTGCTCTTGAAGGCCGTGTGGGCCGCCCGGAGCCCAACTGAGGACGCAGGCGGCAGGCGGGCAGCAGGGGCGGGGGGCCGGCCTGCTGACGGCGGCTCCAGGCTGGGTGGGAAACACGCGAGAGCCCTCTGATTGGAGGGGCCCGAGGACGAGGACGGCTGAAGGGCAAGGCCCCGGCTCATGGGGGAGCGGACGGCTCGCACTGAGGGCGCCCCAGGGTTCTGAACACAGAGAGACGTTCGTAGGGCTGGAGCCAGGACAGCGCGAGGCCCGGTGAGGACCCCGTGGACGCCGTCGCTGCGCGGCCAGGAGCTGGGTGCCGGGAGGCCGTGCAGCCGCCGGCACAAAGTGCTGCCTGAGCTGTGGGGACCATGGGAAGGGCAGGACGTGACGACGACAGCAAAGGGGGATTGTGGAAATGAAAACCCAGCGTGCAGAATGTTGGCGTGGACCGAGGACTCCCATGGCTGGAAAGACAGAGATCCGGGAGCCCGTCGGCGGAAGCTCCGGGAGCTCCGGGACGCAGCAGGCGCCTGTGCCTGGACCCGGTGCTATGGGGAGAGGGGTGTGGGCTGGAAACCACTCAAGTTTCCTGGGACGGGAGCCTGGTGCGCTCGTGAAGCCAAGCGGGCCCAGCAGGGAGTCCAGAGCCTCTGCCAAGACGCAGCACAACCAAGCGCTCGGGGGCAGAAGACACGATGATGCCCGCGGGGGCCAGTTCCGAGGGCCACCCTTCTCCTTGTGCGAGATGGGCGCCGCCACTGGGAATCGTGGGGGCGCCTCCAGGTGAGGAGTGCAAGCAGGTGGTAGCCTGTGGGGAAGGCGGCGGGGTCACCAGGCAGGAGCGCCTGGCGGCGGCCGGCGACATCACACTTCTTCTAGCCTCCTGGGCGGTTTGGGATGAGGCTAGTGTTGCAGTTGGTGGATTGGAGTAAAGCAGAGTTCCTCCTCGACGCCGTGTCCTTTACCCTCGGTGCCCGCTGCAGCCGCCGCTCATGTGCTGGGACAGTCGGCGCGGTCCGCCGCCCCACCGGTGAGCCAGTTAATCCTTCACACGCACGCCCTCCTGGTCTGTCTCGGGAGCCCTGGCTAATGTAGTCGAAGTGATGACGGCTCATCTCCCTGAGTCATACTTGATGGCTGAGGCGGACGTGACCACCTCCTGCCCCGTGTGCGTGGGAAATGTAGTCGTCAGGGCTGTCACGTCTGGTCCCTGCTCTTCCCTCTCTGCCGGGGGTGTGGCCTCCTTACGTAACGTGTTGCGTCGCCCAGCGCAGCCTCCCAGAGCACCGTGCGCACACACTGCACATCAGCCGGTGTCCGTTCGTAAAAGTTCTGAAAAGTCACCCAGGAGGGCAAGAAGGAGCAGCAGGGAGCGGGAGGCGGGAAGCAGCCGACGCGAAGCAGCGGGCGCAGAGGAAGCATTCAGCCTGAGCGCACGCTGGTGACGGCTCTCCGGACGGGACCGGCCCTCACGGCTCTCAGCACAGGGCAGAGCTCAGCAGGGGCAGTTGCTGAAAGCACTGTTTGTCAGAGGGCTCAGTACTCAGCGTTTTGTCCGGGACTGTCAGGCCTCTGCGCCTGTCTGCAAAGCAGGAGCAGAGCTGAGGCCTGGTGGAGGTGCCCTGACCCATGGGGAGGTCGAGGGCGATGGGTGAACCCGGGCAGAGGCGCCCCCTACACTCTGGCTATGGGAAGCAGGTTGCCCCCGGGGTTCAGCTGAAACCAGTCACAGGACGGTCAGAGAAGTGAATGTCACTCTCCAGTGGCTGCATAGTGCCGTACATGAAGTCTTCGATGCATTTGATACCAATAGGGCGTTTTCTTAGGTGCTCTCGGGGCTGCTCAGGCACTGTCGTTCGTGCAGGTGCTCCATTCTCCAGCGTCCTCGGGCACTGAGCGCTGTCAGGGCCGATGGCCTCAGCTCTGTGTTGCCCCCGCTCTCCACAGCTGTCGAAACCACCAGACACGGACTGGGAACGTGACCACTGCTTCGCGGCCCTTCCCCCCAGGGTATTGGGGCGTCGGAGAGGAGGCAGCACCCCCTCCCCAGCTCCCTGTGCTGGTGGTGTCTCTGCAGCGCCCATGGCTGGTGGGCTTTGGCCTTGCTGCCCCGAGACTCCAGGCATTCCTGTGGGCAAGGGGGCGTGGCGGCTGAGGCCCCGGGCAGGAGAAGGGTGTGGGGGCACAAGTGAGGGGGACTGTCAGAGGGGCGCAGAGAAAGACCCCGGGGCTGGGGGCTGGGGACTGGGGGAAGGGCAGGTGCTGGCAGGCACTCTGAGGCCACCCCCTGGCTTCGGCAAGGTGGAGGCTTGAGTGCCACGCATGTCCTGCCATGGTGGCCGCTGTGTGAAGGCTGGCGTCGAGCCTCTGGCCCCAGCGTGGTGCTCGCTCTGACTGTGCGGGGAGCCGCCCTCCCGCCGGGTGTGCCTTCTCCCGGGCTCCTCTCGGCCAGCGGGTGCAGGCTGCGGCCCGACACTCGATCGCGCTTGGCCGCCTGGCCCGGCCCGGGCTTGCTGGATCCTGCTTTCACCCTGGGAGCAAATTGTCCATAAGGCCGAGTTTTCACTCAAAAATGTGGCCATTTCTGAGATCACCAGGTAAAAGCGAGTGCACCGAGGCTGGTCTAGCCAGAGCTGTGCCGGGGCCACGGGAGGGCTGGAGGGGTCACACGTGCTTCCTGCTCACAAGTCGAGCACCTGTTGCCGCTGTCAGTGGGACGGGGGCATCTTGTGGTGAAAACAAGTGGAGAGACCTTTTTCTTTCAATGGAGAAAATTTTGTCGGGTATTTTTTGCCAGTTTCCTCGAAAGACCCGTCCTTGTTGTCAGCAAAACACTAACGGTCTGACCGTTCCTTCTTTAAATTATTACGAAGTGACGCCAACTTAAAGTTGGGCAGGTTGTGTCTTTACTGGATTGCTCAGAATATTCCCTTCACCCCCGGCTCCTCGCGCACCGGCCGCCGAGCAGTGCCAGCGCGCCGCCGCCTCCGATGGGCTCTCCACACGTCTGTGAGCGGCTCGCGAGTCAGAGTGTTTTACACGCGTGGGTTATAATTTGTGCATGAAGTTGTGAAACTATTTCGCACTCTTGTTTGGGGTCGTCATCCGCCTCGGAAGCCCCGTGTGCTCTTTCCACTCGCGCGCCTGCCCGCCCTGCCGTCTGGGCTGTGCTTGCCCTGGCCTGTGCCGGCGCTGCCGTGAGCCGAGTGGGAAGGGGCGCGGGGGCATCCCTCCAGCTCTGCAGCCATCCCCGTCGGGTCGCCGGTCAACCGTGGCCTTCGTTGACGAGGGCGACTCCCGGCCTCCTGGGGCTGACGTCAGAGCTGTCCCGCACCCCAGCGTGCCCACCCCAGGCCACGGGAGAAGGGCCGGCCCCAGGGTGTGTCTCCTCTCGCCCTGCCCCTGTGTTGTTGTTTTTTCTCCCAGTGAAGTGCTGTTTATATATTCACGTCAGGACAGGAGGATTGTCTGAGAGGTCAGAGTCGCGGGCGTGCGGGGGGCACGGTGTGGGCGTGAGCGCCGTGGGGGGCTCCTGCTTACGGGCCTCTCCTTGCAGAACCTCATCTGCCCTGAGTGTGGGGATGAGTTCGCGCTGCAGAGCCAGCTGGCCGTCCACATGGAGGAGCACCGCCAGGAGCTGGCCGCCTCCCGCGCCCACGCCTGCAGGGCCTGCAGGAAGGAGTTTGAGACGTCGGCGCAGCTGAAGGAGCACATGAGGACACACTACAAGATCAGGTACAGCCCTGGCAGCTGTGGGGCTGCACAGCTGGGGCGGGGCCTGCTGCGCTGTGGCTCATGAGCCGCGGAGCCTGGCGCGGCCATGCGTGTTCATGTGATGCTGACTGCTGCAGTGGGAAGGGCGGTTTGAAGATTGGGAATGGGCTCGGGCTGCATGGGCGGACTCTCAGCCGGTGTCATAGCGCTGCTGGCCGGGTGGTGAGGGACACACTGGGCAGGCTCAGGGGGTGGGTTCAGTGCCTCTGGGCTGCGTCGGCCTGTTCACACTCTGCATGGCGTGTCTGGAGATCGTCACAAAAAACGAAATCCTCAGGTAGTCGCTGCACACGGCCACCTGGCCGGACCCTTCAGGTCCCCGATTTACAGACAGGAGACCTGGTGGCAGTGCCCCGCCCCGCCCCGGCTGCGGACCCCCTGAATCAAGCATCGGGTTTAGCCTGAGCAGCCCGGTGAGCGTCCCGGCAGCTGTGCCCACGTCTGGACACACATCCAGCGTCACGCCTCGGGAGGCTGCCTGTCCTCCTGGTTCACTTGGGACTTGCGACTTCCTGCTCCCCCGCCTGTGCTGGTGCTTCCTTTCCACGGGCTGGGCCAGCACACCCCCGTGCCAGCAGCAGTGAGCTCTGCCTCTGAGAAGGGTGGGAGGCCGGGAGCCCCCTGGGGGGGTGGGAGCGGTGTGCGGAGTCTGCAGCAGACAGGACCAGGACCACCCTGGGAGTGGCGGCCCCACGCGAGCTGGGAGTCTGGGGGGGCAGCCCGAGTGCCTCTCTCACTGCTGCGCGTCAGGCCACCCCTCTGCTCTGAAGCTCTGGTGCTGGCCGGAGAGGCCAGATGGCATGTGGCCCGCTGCCTGGGGCCGAGGGAGAGGGAGGGGTCCGTGAGGCAGGAGCGCCCTCCCTGTGCGATGGGCAGCCTGGGGGACAAGCGTTGTTGGGGCGGGTCAGATCTGAGCTGCTCCTTGAGTGTGGTGGGCGACCCCACACTGCGGAGCTCCGTGTTGCCAGCAGGCGGGAGGGTGCGGCTGCCCGGAGCACAGGGCAAGGCCTGCCAATGGTCCAGCATGCTGCAGCTTCCTGAGCTCAAGAAACTTTCAGTTTTCATTTGATGTGGGGAGATGGACTTGATGCTGGAAGCTCAAAGTTAGCGCCAAGCGCGGATTGCGCACCTCTCGTCCCCACGGGTGTGGGCCGTGGGGCTGCGGCGGGAGCAGAGGCTCAGAGCGTCCCGTGTCTTTCCAGGGTGTCGAGCACGAGGTCGTACAACCGGAACATCGACAGGAGCAGCTTCACCTACTCCTGCCCGCACTGCGGAAAGACGTTCCAGAAGCCCAGCCAGCTGACGCGGCACGTGCGGATCCACACAGGTGCGCGGGGTGGGTGGCTGCCTGGGCAGAGTCCCTGGGCCAAGCCCCGGAGGTCACCTCCACTCTGGTGCCGTCTGCCGTGTGGTGCTGTTCCCGCACGCGGGGACGTGGCTGTCGCTGCTGTTGTGAAGGCACCGTGACCCACAAGTGGGAGTGCGTGGGGCGGCTGCGGCCACAAGTAGCGTCTGCTCTCTGCGGGGCTGGGGTGGCCCCCGGGCGCCTCCGCCCACAGAGCTCCGGCCTCCACAGTCTCTGCGGTCTTGTTGGCGCAAGCTGGGCTATTAAACAGCAAGAGTTAGAAAGGCTTCATTTCTCTGAGCCGCGCCCCGTCTCCTTCGTGGCTCTGTGTGAGGGTTTGGCGCCGTGCACAGCACTCGTGGCCCAAGGCCCTCCACGTCTCCTGCAGAGCTGTCGGCCGCCGGGCGGTGGGGGCACGCCGCCGTCTCCGGGCGCGGGTGGGCCTGGGCCGCCGCGTCACCGCCGTGGGCCTCCCGTCGTCCCGGGGCCCTCCCCGGCAGGAGCTGGGGCTGGTCGGCCCCTGGAGGTCCAGTTGTGTGTTAGTTACGTCGGCGTTTCCAGAGGGCCAGGGTATGGTTGCTCCTCAGAGCAGGGAGACGAAAGCAGCGTCAGTGGAGCTGTGGCCGCCCATTCCCTCGCGGGACGGCACGCTCTGTCTTCCTCGCAGCTTCAGTCGGTGAAGAATGAGTTTAGGAAACGCCGTGTGTTGAAGTGTGAGGTCGGAGCAGGAACCGTCAGGGAGTCGAGTCAGCATCTACGCCGCCCGCGGGCCGCCAGCCGTGACGCGCTGCCTGGGCTCGGGCCTGTCCTCCGCATGCGCAGAGCCCCGGCCGCACGGGCGCCTCTTCCCGCGGCGGGCCCCGTCCTCGCGCCAGTGCTCGCTGGACGCGTGTGATGGCTGCTGGGACGGGCTGCGGTGCGGGGCGACAGGGACGGTGGGGGGTCAGCCAGGCGGGCGGGGGTGGGGGGGCTGCGGGTTGAGGGCGGGGGCTGTGGGCGGGCACTCAGCTCCCTGGGAAGGTGGCTCGAGGGCTCTGCTCCCTCCGGTCGGTCCGGGAAGGGCCAGGCCTCATCCGCCTGGGATGGTGGTTACCACACCCTGCGGGCCTGACCCCGGGTGTCTGGGCAGGGCAGGGCCAAGTGGGGCGGCTCCCTAGATGTGGCCGCGGGTCTCGCTCGCCGCCTGTCTCGGCCTCCTCCCCCAGGCATCTGCTCATTTGTTGAAGCCTCGTCGGTCACGTCTTGTTCGTCACGTACAAGTGATGACACTGTTTCTTTGCCGTCCTGTGCAGTGGCGCTGCTCCTGCTGCGAGTGCTCGGGGGTGGGGCGCCCTGTGCCTGGGGTCGGGCTGGCCTTGTCCCCGCCGCGCCATTTGCTGGCACTGAGGGTGCAAGCGCACTAGACAGACAGACTTGCTTTTTTGGACTTGAAGTTCTTATGAGGAAAGGTGGATAATGAGTAATGTGAAGGTGCGTGGACAAGAGTGGAGCAGAGGGGGTGGGAGCACCCCAGAGTGAAGGGAGAGAGGTGTTTGTGTTGAATAGAAGTGACTAGAAAGGGACCGCTGAGGACCTGATTTTGAGCAAAGGCCTGAAGACATGTGGCCAGTGAGTGGGGCTGGAAGCATCCGCTCGGGGAGTGCGGCGTGTCTGGGCAGGTCAGTGGGAAGCCGGGTGGGTGGGCCGCCTGCGGAGAGAGCCCGGGCTCTGGCGCCCTCGGGCCGCTGGGACAGGGCTCTCCGCCAGTCTGCCTGCTGCCGCAGGGGCTGGGCCTGTGGGGCCGTGGTCAGTTGTGCTGAGAGCAGCCTGGGGCGGGAGTGGGAGCGGGCAGCGCCTTAGGAGGCGGTTTCAGGGAGCCTCTGGCCAGTGGTTGGGGGCGGGGTTGGCACCCTGGTTATTCTGAAGGTGGAACCCTTGGGGTCTCGGGGGGGGGGGGGCGTGTGGGCGTGGCCGGGGCGGGGCGGGGGAGTCTGCAGGGACACAAGGCTGTGGTGTCCAGGGCTGAGCAGGCGCCGCCTGCCTGGGAGGTGCTCTGGCTGGAGGGAGGGCGGGGTCGTGGGTGGCAGGGATGGAGTGTTGCTCTTAGCCCAGAGCCGGGCTGGTTTTGACCCTCCGCCTCCCTCTCCAGGGGAAAGGCCTTTCAAGTGCAGCGAGTGCGGGAAAGCCTTTAACCAGAAGGGGGCGCTGCAGACCCACATGATCAAGCACACAGGTGAAAAGCCCCACGCCTGTGCCTTTTGTCCTGCTGCCTTTTCTCAGAAGGGGAATCTCCAGTCACACGTGCAGAGAGTCCACTCCGAGGTAACCTGGCTGGGGGGTGCGTGCCAGGGGTGTGGTCTTGCTCTGGAGACCTGGAGGCTGAGGGGCTGAGAAGCTCTTCCCTCCTGGGGGACGCGGATTAAGCGTTCACGCAGAGCAGCCTGGCTCCGCACGCCAGGCCTGTGTGGCTGACTCCTGGGGGGACCACGGGCTCCCGCTTCCTGGCTCCTCAGCGGTCACGCGCAGAGGCTGAAAATCATCCCCAGCCTGACAGCCAGGGCCCTTCCTCCCTTCGGTGGACTTGAGACCGTCGAGTGTACAACTGGAAAGACAGGAATAAAACCGAAGGAGAGAAGTGCTCTTGCTGCTGCGGCTCCCTAGACCCTCACCCCACCCATGGCTCACTGGGCAGCTTCCCGGCCTGTTTGTTTTCCTCCAGGCTCTATGTCAGCAAAACCGATACAGTTTTGATGGTCCCGACTCCTTAGTAAAGTCCCCGAAAGTATGTGTCTGTGAAGCAGGTTAATCTCTGCTCTATTAATTGACGTGAAGTGGTGTCTTCCTTTTTGGCTGACCGATAGAATATAAAGAAGTGTTCAAGCAGCACAGTCTGCTTTGCAGAATGAAAACTACCATATTCTTAAAAGTAAATAAGTATCTTATTATTTTTTTTTCTTGGAGTAAGGTTTTGAGCTGCCCTGAAATGAAAAAACCCTATATAACAGACTCAGAATTCCATGAGTTACCTTTAAAAACTAAGTTTCATTATCTAAGACCCAAAGACCTTAGAAAGACCCAGGAGTGTGCTGGAGGGGGGAGGGGGTATTGACCTGGGGCCTAAGCCTGGCCGGCTGTCATTCTGTGGGGCTGCTTCTGGAAAAGTGAGTACTTTGCAGTTTGCTTGCACCCCCAAACCCCCCTAGACCTCAGAACAGCCCTTATGAGATGCTCCTCGTGCCCCTGAATGTCCAGGTTTCTCAGGGAGGGCAGCTGGCCCGGGTGGAGGTGCAGACAGGTGGCCCAGGCACGGCTTCCAGAGATGAGTTTGTATGTGTTCATCCTGTCGTGACCCTGGAGCCTAAGTTGGGTTCTTAACCAGGTACTTGAAGTAGAACAGACATCACCCCCAAGCTCAGAGCGGCCTGTCAATTCCCAGGCCAGCCCCGTGGCTGCAGCAAGGACTGGCCGGGCTCGAGGTGCAGACGGCTCCCTGCACCCCTGTGCCTCCCCGCTGCCACACTCTGGGCCACTGTCAGCTTTGTCGTGGTTGAAGAGCCGCCGCTGGGCCATTGGTGGTGAGACCGTCACCGTGCGACCTCCTCCCTGTGTGTGCCTTGGCCTGCAGAGCCTCGGCTGGGCGTGTCTGTCTCCCTGCGAGCGCTCGGCCCTGGCAGACACTCGGGACAGGTGTCGTTTTGTTGTCACTGAGTCAGAGTAGCTGAGAACTGCTCTTTTACTCCCAAACCAGCTCTAATTTACAGAAAAGACTGAAATTTCAGTAACCTCATACGCACAATGTTGACTAAAGGGCTGGGTTGTTGATTCTATAGCTAATTTAGAAGAAAGAAATAACGTTAAAGAGATTATTTCTGTCACTTTTTATAGAATGGCAAATTCTAGTTTGCCATGATTTGAATATTTTTATCTAATAATTGTAAAACATCACATTTTTCTTTTTTTTTTATGCTTTAAGGTCAAGAATGGACCTACCTACAATTGCACAGAATGTAGCTGTGTATTTAAAAGTTTGGGCAGCTTGAACACCCACATCAGCAAGATGCACATGGGGGGCCCCCAGAACCCAACGGGCCCCGCGGAGACCGCGCACGTGCTGACGGTGAGCGCCGGCTCCTCCCCAGCACACCCACCGTGACTGTGGGCTTAGAGCCAAGTATTATTTAGCACCATGGAGGTACTATGGGGGTTTCCAAATGGAAGGGAGGGAATGTACTTTTTTTCCTTAAATTAGTGAAAGAAAATCCTCGTACCCTTTGGAATAGTATCCAGTGACCCGGACTTACGGGCTGTCATCCGAACCAGCAGATGACAAAGATGTAGCCATTCATTTATGGAATTGTTGTTCACAAGTCAGCATTACTGAAGACTGTTACTGGAATTTCTTTAGCTTCAGGGAATAATTCAAGAGTCAGCCTTCTCTAGGAACATGCCTCCACCTCTGATGCCACAGTGATAACCCCCACCTTCGGATTTGGGGGCAGCAGTTACGTTTTCCAGTCCACTTTTTGGGATTTGTGTGATTCAAATCATACGTATTTTTATTCTTTCCGGTGGGTTCTGTGTTCTGCCCGGGAGCGTGATTGCAGAAACCGGCCTGAGCTGGTCAAGACCGGGACACCCGGTGGCGGTGAGGAGGCCGCCCGGCCGCCGTGGGCTCCTGCTGCCGTGCGCTCCCGGGCTGGGCGAGCTCAGGCCTCTGCCCCGCCACCGGCCTCCCCTCCTCCCAGAGGCCCGAGAGGCCACGGGATCCTCCACTCCCCTGTTTTAGAAGTTTGCTTAACTTTTTGACCACAGTGGTTTCTTTCTCCTTTTCTTTATTTTGTGACTGCTTTCCCCCGGCTTTCCCGGCCAACAGGAGGTTGGCCGTCCATGTCTCTGGCCACCCTGAATCCACTGTCTCTTACCGCGTAAGCCCTGAAGGCATGTAGACAGATTCCATGAGTTCTAAGAGCCAGTGCTGTGCCTGTCACTAAAGTCTCTGAGGGATTTTATTTAAAATTTAGGTTTGGCAGATTGTTAGATGTTAATGCTCAAAAGGAAGATGTGCCTGTTTCTTTTTTAAAACAACGGACGTGCAGATGAATGTGATTGTTTATATTTTTATGGGGATGTCGCTGCGTTGCAGGCCACGCTCTTCCAGACCTTGCCCCTCCAGCAGACGGAAGTGCAGGTCACGTCCGCGTCCAGCCAGCAGAACTCGCAGGCGGTGACCGACGTCATCCAGCAGCTCCTGGAGCTGTCGGAGCCGGGCCCGGTGGAGCCCAGCCCCCCCGTGCCGCCAGGGCAGCACCTGAGCATCACTGTGGGCGTCAGCCCGGACATCCTGCAGGTGAGCTCACCACGGGCGTGGGCATTTTGCTCCCTCTGGCCTGGGGTCATGCTAAATAGTAGCCGTGCGGGGCTTGTCAGGGTGAAGTTGCATCTGTGCTGAAAAGACTGTCGTGAAACATAATAAACTTAGTGCAGGAATCTAAATGTGTTTTTAATCTACCAATTAAAAATAAATTGAAACCGTCATTGTTACCCGTAAGTGGATGTACTTAAAAGAACAGGCTCTTCCGGCAGCACCTTCTGGTATCTGTCCTGTTCACCAGGCCTGAGGGCCAGCAAGACGACCTTGGCCTTGGGGTTGTGACTCAGAGACTGTCCCTGCTGCCTCGCTTCTCGCTTGTTCTCAGCGGGCAGTGCACGTGGTGGGGGCAGGGAGGGCAGGCAGGCTGCGTGCCTAGAGACGACCCTCACCTCCTCCGCCCGTCTTGATCATCTGTGGTGGCCCCTGGGCCGCCGGGTAAAAACGCCCAGGTTGTCACGAAAGCTCCTGTTGCAGGGTGAACCCGGCGTTGCCCGACACAGTGACTCTTGTTTGTTTAGAGACAAGCAGAGTTGTGTGAAGTAAAGTTTCTGAAAGTCAGATTCACTTAATTTCCTGATAATTTAGATGTGTGAATGCCATGCTGTTAATTAGGGTGGAGGTAAGGGGTTCAGGTATCAAAAGGGGTGTTTTAGTCTCAAAAAAGAGAAAAAGAAGTCTTGCTTATCAAGGTGACTTGTCAGGGCAGGGTCTGGTGTCTGGCCAGTGGGGGAGCGTCCTGTAGGTGACGCTTTTACACCTGTGGGGTAGATTTTGGTAGGCACAGCTGGGCGTCGTGTCTCCTAACCTCTTAGTTTTGTTCTGTCTCAGCAAGCCTTAGAAAACAGTGGGCTGTCTTCAATTCCAGTTGCAGCGCCCCCGAGTGACTCCAGCCATGCCAAGGCCACCGCCCCGCAGGTGCAGCCCGGCGACGGGGCCCCCGCTCCCGGTGAGCCCCCCGACGCTGCGGAGGCAGAGCAAGAGAAAGAACAGGAAAGCCCCGGGAAGCTGGACAAGAAAGAGAAGAAAATTTTAAAGAAGAAATCTCCATTTCTCCCTGGTAATTTGACCTCGTTCTAACTGGAGCGCTGCGGGCGTGTGCTTGTCTCTGAGTGCCGTGCGCCCCTCTCTCTTCCGAGGGTGGGGTGGTGTGTTTGTGGAAGCCTTTGACGGTGTCTGCCTGATATTTGATATTTGTTTGATATTTAAAATTGAAAACAAGCACCGGCTGTCGCGCTCGCTGTCTGCTCGGCTGCCTGTCCCCGCGGAGCCTGTCCCTCGGCCTTCCGGCGGGGCCCGTGGTCTCTGTCAGGCCCACCCGCCCCGCATCCTCCAGCCGCACCTGCTGCCAGGGCCTCCTCGCCTCGACCCTGCCCGTACCCGGCTGCCTGCGCCTCCCCACGCACCCGCCGCCCGCTCTGCTGGGGCCCACGAGCTGCCCCTGGCCCTCGCGGCGTCTGAGCAGGAAACGCCTCCGCGCCGCCCCTCGCACTCGCAGGCTTCAGCGCTCTGGGCCAGCCCAGGGCAGCTTCTCTGGCAGGCAGGGCCAGGCACCTCCTCTCCTCCACTCCCAGGCGGCCTCCGCCGCGGGGCAGGGGATGGGGGGACACCCCAGCCCAGCCAGACTCCTCACGTACCCCGCGGGCTCTTGGCCTGTGCAGACATTACTCAGTCTTTCCTGAATGCAATAGATTCCTGAATTTTGGGCAAAAGTGTCTCTACAGACATGTTCCCAGAGAGGAGCTATCTGGCCTCCCCGAGTCTCGGGAACCAAGAGTGTCCTGGCGTGCACGCACAGCATCTCTGTCTGGGCTCCGCGTTCCCCTGGCCAGCCTGCGGCCGGGCGCTTGCTCCTCAGGACCGGCACTGTGCGCCCCGTCTCCTCTCCCGCCCCGGGGCCCCTCTCCGTGCTGCGGAGTCCAAGCACCTTATCTCCTGGGTGGTTTGGCTCCCAGAGGCAAGAAGGTGTTTGTGGCTGGGGCAGCCTGCAGGCCATGGCTGGCCTGCCCTTCTGAATACCCACTCATGTCCCCAACAGACGGGTGGATGCCAGGCCCCCAGGAGCCTCCCTGGGCATCACCCTGGCCACCCGCTGCGGTCTTATTGCCGGTCCTTGGCAGGTCCTATTGCCGGTCCTTGGCAGGTGCCCTCCCCAGCGGGCCACCTCCTGGGGGCGAGGCCAGCATGGCAGCAGCGGTCCAGAGGAGAGGGGCGGGCGTGCGCTTCAGCAGTGCTGGGGCTGTGGGCTCACCTGCCCCCGCAGCGGGGCAGCCACGCTGTGCTAGAGGGGCCCACGGCCTTCCCCTGGCAGTGCCGGCACTAAGAAATCGTGAGCATCTCACTTTGTGCTGCCAGCAGAGCCTCCTCACGTGCTCCCTGCTGACTCCGCTGCCTCGTCCTGCTGCTCCCAGGGCCCCCGGTGGAGAGCGCCAGTATCTGCTAGAACCTGCCAGGACCGGTCCATGCGTTTGTCCCCAGCACGGACAACTGTGGAAGGCTAGCGGCCCGCCCTGCTCTTCACAGTCATGAGCACTTCCTGCCCTCTCTGCCCTGCCCTCGCCGTGCCTTCCAGCTCCCATCCCCGGGGCCTCGGGCTCAACTGAGTCATCCCCTGCTCCCCTTCTCCTTTGGAAACTGACTTCTAAGGAGTGCAGAGGGCATAGCTGGTGTCCTCAGGGGCCTTCCCGCACCCAGAAGGGCCCGCAGCCTCATGTGCCTCTGGAGCCACAACCCTGCTGGCCCTACTGAGGCGTCTCTGCGACCTCACCCCTGGCTCTGGCTTCTCCTGCCTGGTCTGCGCACTTCACCCAGCTCTGCCCTGGGTCTCCGCTCGGTGGCTTGCCCACGCAGTCTCTGAGTGCCCTCCGGAGACGGCCCTTCCCGCCGTGGCCACCTGCAGCCTGCCCTGCCTCTGGCCCACACCTCCACCCAGGAGCCTTCCTGAGTGGCCTGCCCTCAGCCCCAAGGGGCACAGGCTCCCTGGGCACCTGCACCAACTGGCATGGACACTGGGCCAGGAGCTGGTGGGGTTGGCGGGGAGGACGAGCGAGGAGGCCACAGTGTGCAGCGGCGGCTACACGCTGACTGCACGGTGAGCGCGTGGGCTTTAAAGTTGCCTTTTCAATAGCAACCCTTGCTGGTGCCACACACCTCGAATGCACCCCGCAGTCCCGGGGACACCCCTGCTCATCGCACCCCATGCCCACCGGGCAGCCGCTGCTGTCCCGGCTCTGTCTTGCGGAAGCTCTGGACATGCAGCCACTGCCCTGCAGCGGGGCCGTGCGGAGCTCCTGGACTCCTCCTCCCTCTTGACACCCGATCCTGTGATATGCCAGCGTGGCGCTCCGCCTGGCCGACAGGGGACACTCAGGCTGGTCACGTTTCTTCACTGGCAAGAGCCGCGGCTGCCGCGGCCACGGGCAGATGGGGCGCCGCGAGGCTGTCGTTCGCGCGCAGATGGAGCCGTGCCCGCCGGCGGTGTCGGGTGCCACGGTGTGGACCTGTGAAGGCCGTTTTAAGGATTGGTTTTAAAATAATTTGAGGCTTAGCAGAATGTTGCAGAAATAACACAAAGCATTCGCAGCGCGGGGCTCGTCCAGATCCCCCACGTGTTAACATTGAGCTCTGTTTGCTTTCTCGACCGATCTCCCCGCGTGCCCGCGTGTGCCGGGCGCCGCGGCCCCTCGGGAGCGCACTGGCTCCTGACACCGGCGTGGGGACCCATCTCGGCCTTCCTGGGTTTCCCGTCCAGGTCCCCACTGCGCTTGATGACAGAGGAGCAGACCTTTGCGCCTGCTTTCGAGATCCGGTACTCGCCCGCCCTGGCGGCCCCAGGCGGTGCGCTGGACGCTGTTGCCGCCTTGGGGTTCCATCCACCCCGGCTCCCCCTGCTCGCGCTCAGCTCCCCCCAAAGAGCTGTGCTCCCCCACCCCCTGAGAGTTTGAGGACCACCGCGTCGCGTGAGCTCATGGGGCGCGCGTTATGCCTTTCTAAGTTGAGTTGAAGGGAGACGTGTTGTGCGGTCACATAGCCACTGCGGAGAGAGCGCCCCGCGGGTGTGGCCAAGCGTGTGCTGGCCGGTGATGTCCGCAGCGGTGTGGCACGTGCCTTCACGCTGGCACTGTGGGAAGTAGCCGTCTTAGCCTCTCAAATTATAAACTAAATCCACAGGAGTTTATGGACCCGGTTTTATTCTTCTGTTCCTACCTGGGCACCCGCCGTGGGAACCGGCCGCGTCCCTGCCACAGTCACTGTCTCTGTCACCACGCGGGCCGGCTGTCCCCCCGGCCGCGCCCTCCGCGGCGGCCAGCCCTGACAGGCAGGAGGCCCGTCCTCTCGCCTGGCGCTTCTTGGAAATGGAGTTGTCACACCTTATTTCTTGGGAACGTTTTATACACACGCTGCTTCGACATTGTCCGCTGAAGCTCCGAAGACGCTGGTTCTGAAGAACCCGCCCCAGTGTTTGTGTAGAAGAGGCTTCACCGGGAGGAGCCGGTGTCTGACTTGGGCTTTGTGTCCAAGAATGGGTGTGCTGCCCTTGGGGAGGCTGTTTCTCTGTCACATTTTGGTGTTTTAAGACTTTCTTCAAGGTGATTTGTGGACATGAAGGGTGTTGATTTCATGTATTGAAATGTGAACCTCTTTTCTGAATTTTAGTTTTATTTCAGCCGTATGAGTGATATCATTTGAAAATAGTGATTTTACCTTTTTCCTTGTAGTTTATAGCATATTTTTTTTTTTTTTTTTTTTTTTTTTTTTTTAAAGATTTATTATTTATTTATTTGTTTGTTTGTTTATACATACAAGCACTGGGCACAGTCAGAAGCGCGGGAAGGCGAGAGAATTCACCAGAGCGGGGAGCAGAGCAGGCAGAAGGACCGAAGTACACCGCTGAGGGAGCAGCAGGAGAGGTCTGCGCGCCATGTGGACCTCCCCCGGTGGCCAGGGAGCAGCCGGGGATCGAACTGGCGCCGCAGAGGCTGCGGGCAGCTTCGCAACCCAGCGCTCAACCGCTGCGCCACCGGGGAGGCCCTATAGCATATATTTTTTATTAGCTAATTTCATTGGCTCGTGTCTCTAAAGCTGTGAATTAATATCAGTGATAATGAACTTTTCCATGGCTTTAATCAGGGTTGCTTTTAATATTTACCTGTGCAGCCAAATGTTATATTCAGCTAGGGTTTATTCACTTCCTCCTGCATCTAGGTATTTTTTAAAATATTTAGATGTTGGAGTCTGTCAGCCAGTGCCTTTCATCGTGATGGTGATGTGAGTGTGTTTGAAGAGAAGAGCCGTCCGGGCCGTGAGGGGACGCAAGGGTTCTCCTGGCCCCTCTGTTGCAGAGTCCGAGATCTGGGCCCAGTTTCGCGTCGTGATGTTGCCTGGCCGGGCGAGCTTGCGCACCCCGGCTCGGGCAGCGTCTGGACCCGGCCTGTGACCTCCGCTGGGCCTACTCCCAGGAGTAACTAGAAGTTGGCGGCAGCTTTGCATTGCCTCAGCTTACGTAACTGAAGATGCGTTTTCAGTTTTTTTTACCTCTGGGAAAAGAATCAGATTTTTGGGTTTGATTTTTAGCTAATAGATATTCGGCTTCTTTCACCTTTTACACCTTCCTGTGTTTACTTGTGGTTGCAAGTCTTTCAGGGAATGATTGCGCTTCTCTGAATAGTTTTTACCCGTTAGCTTTAAGCAGTGTCTCCTCCCTGCTTTCAAAGCTGTTTCCTGCTCAACCCCCCCCCCCACTTCTGCCTGTTCCTCTCTGACCTGACCCCACTGGCTCACTATTTTCTTTTTATTCTTATATGTAACTTTTTATTCTTATATGTAACTTCACTTTTCTTATGTTAATAAATTTTTCAAATAAAATTACATTCTGGAAAATACATTTTCTCTCCTTGTGGATTCTCTTTAATGAGAATTCTTTGTGTGTTTTTTTTTTTTAAGATTTATTTTATTTATTTTTGCATACAAGAGCTGGGGTGCAGGCCAGAGGTGCAGAGGGGTTGAGAGGATCCACCAGAGACAGTGGGGAGCAGAACAGGCAGACTGACTGAAACACACTGCTGAGGGGAGCAGCGGGGAGACAGGAGAGGTCTGCTGCGCCCAGTGGGTCAGTTCCCTGGCCAGGGATCGAACTTGTGCTGCAGTGGCTGGCGGTAGCTTGACAGCCCTGGGACTTTAACCCCTGTGCCACCAGGAAGACCCAGAGAATTCATTGTATTTACAGGTACCAGTGAGGAGGGCATAAGAGATATTCTTTTTCTCTAACAAAACTGTGTCTATATAGACATAGTTAAATAGTTAAAATTTTCTGATAAATTTCATTAACATGGTCAAACTTTTTTGATCCCAAGTGGATTCCTTACTTGAATTTTTACCTGTTCAATTACTATACATACTTAATTTAGTTTCAGATAAGTAAGTCTAGTAAACATTTTTTAAAGTGATTCTGCTGTGTTTAAAAAAACTTTTAGAAGTAACTTTACTTGTTATATAGTCCCATAGATTCTGCTTCTTATTCCTCTTCTGATGGGAATGGTTTAACCGTGATTCAGAGCTGATGATAACATTTAGAGTCACAAAGGCCACCGTCTTTATCTCGGCCTGCCCTGCCCTTGGCAGTGCACTATTTCTCTGACCTCACTGCTCGTCCAGCCCCTTGCAGGGCGTCACCGCTGGCTGCGCCGGCTCCCCGCACATGCACCATCCACTGGCCCCGCAGCAGCCGGCTCGCTTGCCCCAGCCTGCCTCGGCCCTCCCCATGCTCAGGCGGCCTGGCTCCTGGGGCCTGTGCCGCCCGCCCGCCCCCACTGCTTCCCCGTCGCCGCTGCGTGTCTGCTGCTGCTATGCGTTTCTGTGGTCATCAGTGTGGCTGCGGGCTGGTCCGACCCTGGACAGCTGTGCAGGGGCCTTGGTGTCTGCACTTGGAAAGTCTCCGGGCCAAGCTGGACTATTCTTTGTCTTGGTGTTGCCCCAGGTTCAATCCGAGAGGAGAACGGGGTGCGGTGGCACGTGTGTCCCTACTGCAGCAAGGAGTTCCGCAAGCCCAGCGACCTAGTGCGCCACATCCGCATCCACACCCACGAGCGGCCCTTCAAGTGCCCACAGTGCTTCCGGGCCTTCGCCGTGAAGAGCACCCTGACTGCCCACATCAAGACCCACACGGGCATCAAGGCCTTCAAGTGCCAGCACTGCATGAAGAGCTTCTCCACTGCGGGCAGCCTCAAGGTGCACATCCGCCTGCACACAGGTACGCTTGCACGCAGGTACACCTGCATACCTGCCTGCACACAGGTACGCCTGCACGCAGGTACACCCTGCCGGGCCGGCCCCTTTCCGCAACACCGCAAGGGCTGGCTTCCCTGTCGTGCCCGGGATGTCCAGCTGCTCAGGCCCTGATGTCGGGGGTCGCATCCCCACCTTCGTGGCCCTCAGATACCCGCAGCTTGGTCTGGGGCCCGCAGCTGGCCACTCAGACTGATTTTCTGTCTTTTCACACGTATCCATTGAGGGCCTTCTGCAGGTCGGCTGCAGATCTGCCCTGGTAAAGGGAGCCCTGGTGCCTGACCTCACGGGCCGGGTAGCCATGTCATGAGGGTCACTCACGAGCACTGGCTGGGAGGGAGCACGGGTGCCGTGCGGACGGGGCCAGAAGGTGTCCTGGCTAGTGGGGCCTTGTATGGGGGCCCATCCCTGCAATCTGTGCAGGCCCAGGGCTGGAGGGCTGGGCTGGGCAGGCGGCGGTGGGTACACAGCTACCCTGAGGGGGGCCCTTTGTGCCGAGGCCTGAGGCCGGGCGCCACCTTGTGCCGCCTGCACCTTTTGGATGCCTCATGGTCAGTGCCGGGAGCCCCGGCCAGGCTCCACCTTGTTGATGACAGCTTGGCCCAGGTGCGGTTCTCAGCTGCTGGCGTCCACGTCATCACAGCATAGGTCAGGGTGATGCAGCTCATGCCACTGCTGAAAGTGGGGAATATCTTTTATCACCTCCAAAGGAAACCTCCTGCCCATGAGCAGTGACTTAGCCTCGGGGTTCCTAGGCCACAGCTGATCTGTGGTTTAATTTAGTGCATTTTGTTAGACGTCCTTCTTTGGAATCCATGTTTTCATTAACCTATAATAAATTGCAAGTGAAGGAAACGTCCCCCAGGAAGGGAAGTGGAGGTGGAGCCTCGTGCAGAGGGTGCCACTGCCCTCATCAGAGGCGGTGACCCTGCCATGCGGGCCGCAGGCTCACCTCTGCCCCTCGGAGGTGGGAGTAGGGGGCACAGGTTGGGGGGGCACACGCGCACCCCTTGAAGCCTCACACTGGGCTGTTTTTAGGGACTGCTGGTGGTTTGGTTATCCTTATGTTACGCTTCAAGGCTGTCTCCTAAAAATCGTAAATATCCTTTTCAACTTATAATGCCGTATTACGTGCCTGACCAGCTCTTCCACACTCTGTGTGCACACAAGGGGATAGCTGATTGATAGCATCTGTGAGGTGAGAAGCGTGAGAGGGCAGGTATTTGGCTATTCAAATAAATATTGAAATGGCAGCATTGTATGCCAGGTTTGATAGGAAGGTGTCTTTTCTGGAAATAATTCTGCATTTTCTTTCATTTTTATTAGGAGTCAGACCCTTCGCTTGTCCCCACTGTGACAAAAAGTTCCGAACCTCAGGCCACAGGAAGACTCACATCGCTTCCCACTTCAAACACACGGAGCTGCGGAAGATGCGGCACCAGCGCAAGCCCGCCAAGGTCCGCGCGGGCAAGGCCAGCGTCCCGGTCCCCGACATCCCCTTGCAGGAGCCGATTCTCATCACCGACGTAGGTAAGACGTCTTCCCTGCGGCGCCACCGAGGGCTGCTCGGCCTCCGGCCCCCCCGGCTCAGCGGGCTCAGCACTGCGTTGGTAAAGCGTCTTTTACTTTCTTGCGGGCCAGTTAGTTCTGCAGTCAAAACTAAAACCCTAAAGCTCTGTCAGACAGAAAAACGGTGCGTAAGTGAAGGTGTGAGCGTATCAAGCCTACTGAAGGGAAATTTCTGCCTCCGTGGAACTGTCAGAGGCGACGGGCCTCACTTCGGGGCTCACAGCCCTTTGTCCCCCTCAGCTCAGCCTCCCCCCACGGTGCTGATAGGTGCTATGTGGGCTGCTGAGGAAACTGGTGGCCTTTAAATTCTTTGTACGTTGAGGGTCCTGTTATCATCAAGCCGAATTTCAGTTATGTTAACTAGAGAGAAAATACCGCTTGAGAATTTTCTGGAAAGTCATTTTTTTTTTTTAAAGGTTGATTGATTTATTTATACAAGCACTGGGTACAGTCAGAAGCGTGGGAGGGTGAGAGAATCCACCAGAGCCAGAGCGGGGAGCAGAACAGGCAGAAGGACCGAAGGACACTGCTGAGGGGAGCAGCGGGCACAGCAGGACTGGTCTGTCGCACCATGTGGGACCCTCGTTGGAGGCTGGGGATCGAACCGGCTCTGCAGAGGCTGCGGGCAGCTTCGCAACCCAGCGCTCAACCGCTGCGCCACCAGGGGAGGCCCGGAAAGTCATTTTTATAAGTGCTTAAATAAAATTTAAGAAACTTCATTAAATTCTGTTAGAATTTACATTTTTATGTAGTGCTTGTATTTCACCATTGTCTTAAATGCAAGAAATGTAGTCTGTCTAAATGTCAAGCAAAATGCAGTATACTGTAAATTCAGTTTAAGTGCTATAAAGGGAGACATTTTGAGTTAATATAAATCATAGTCCACTAGTAATTATGAACCTTTACGTTTCTAGGAGCATAGCATCAAAGTACATGAACCAAAGCAATAAGAAGAAGGGAAGAGTCACCTGTGTAGGGAGGTGTTGTCAGGCAGGTCTTACTGTGAACCACACAGTAAAACAAGAGGATTGAAGCATGCATATATGAAAACACTGATTTGCTAACTAACAGCCTCACAGATTCTTTCACTTTAAAACACACACACCCTTTCAAATGTCCATGAAGGGAAGTTGATCACATTGTAGGTATAGGAAAATTTCAAATTCTCAGAACAGTCTTTGATTGCTTTTATTAGTTAGATGAAAACATAATAGAAAATAGCCATGTAATATTTAATTATATGGGAAAAAAAGACCCAAAACTGCAATTATATACCACAAATGGGAACATTGTATAAACAAATTAGATGGACCAGAGTGTTCATCAGAAAAGCTAAAGCTCCTAACGAGTATATCTTAACAAAGCATGAAAGAATGAAAATAAGTGCATAGGTTAAAAGCTCAAAAATGAAAAGAAAGCAGAAAAGACTAGGTATAACATAACTTTACAAGACACAATTCCCGGCCTCCAGGTGGCGCAGGCAGTTGAGCGCGGTGCTGTGAAGCTGTCTGCAGGCTCTGCAGCGTCGGTTCGATTCCCAGCCAGCCAGGGAGATACCCCAGGGCGCGGCAGACCTCTCCTGTCCCCGCTGCTCCCCTCAGCAGTGGATTTCAGTACATCCGCCTGCTCTGCTCCCCGCTCTGTCTCTGGTGAGTCCTCTCACCCTCCCGCACATCTGGCCTGTACCCCAGCTCTTGTATGTATAAATAAATCTAAAAAAAAGGATCAATTCCTCTAAACTTAAGTAGTTTTACTTTTTCTAAGTGAACAGTCAAAAAGCAGATTTTAACTACATGGCGCTATGAAGACGGAGATGCATTTTCCCCAAACCATGGCAGATAAAGCTTTTTCTTCTGTTATTATCGAAGGAATTTTAGGAAGATCCAGGACATTTGTAGTTTGTTGTTGCTGTGTATTAACTAAAATTTAGTCATGCCTTTCTTTAGGAATTGTGGTTTCCTTCGACAACAGCAGCACACCGTGGAAAGCCCTGATGTCTAGTAGGAAGGGCTGCCTGCGGCCAGGACCCAAGGGCTTTTAGTTGTGTTCCTTTTACTGTAGGTTTTTTGCCTTCCAAGATTGTAACCTTGTAATTAGTCTAACTCTTTAACAGAACTTTTGGGTGCAAAATATTATAGATGAAAAATATAGCATTTTTAAAATGAGGCTGTTTTTTGCTTCCTAAAAGGCTGGAAGTGGGGATCTATCCCCCCGCGCCCCCCCTGTTGCGTAAGACCCAGAGCCAGCTGGGCCTCTGCTGCGCAGCCGGGCGCCTCCCTGAGACTGTTGCCCCTCTGCGGACTCAGGCTGCGCTTTGTGGCAACGTTGTGGCGATGGGCAGCAGCGGGGGTGTCTGGCCTGGAGGGCGGAGCTCGCGGCCGGCGCCTTGGAAACCGCGGAGGAGGGGCTGGCGAGATGCTGGCATCTGTGTAAACTGTTACAGACCAGGCGGGCGGCCCTCAGGTCTGCACACAGCAGCCTCCTTTGTCAGAGTTCGCCGGACTCGATGGTCCCCTTGGGATTTACTGTGCAAGGTCTTTAGTTTTTCTTTCATGGTTTTCTGAATGACTTGAGGAGAGGTCAGTGGGCGTGCAGCTTGCTCGTGTGGGTTGGCAAGGGATGGGGTCAAGCGGTTGGGCGCCTGGGGCCTGGGCCGGGTGGGGGAGGGGCAGACAGGAGCTGGCAGTCCAGGGCAGCAGCTTGACCAGAGACGTCTGTTGCAGAAAAGAAACTCCGTGAGGTTGTGTCTGATGGACAGTTGTGTATTGCGGCGCGTGGGTCCAGAGCCCCGGGGCAGGGGTGGGAGGGACGGCAGCAGGGGGCTGGCTGCGGGCTTCCTGGCTGCGGGTTTTCTGCAGAGGCAGGGGCGGGAGGGGTTTCTAAGATGCGCTGGACTCTGCTGTCAGGACTGGGGCTGCCAGTGCTCCTGCTAGTGGCCGCGGTAACGGGGCTCAGTGGGGTGCGACCTGAGATGTGTTGAAGCCACTCAGGTCCCCGCAGATGAGCTGAGTGTCTGCACTGCAGCGCTCAAGGGAGAAGCTCACCACCCCATTGGGTGGCTGACTTCCGAGCGGCGGCCGCCCCGGGGACCGTGCTCCCCTGTGGCTGGAGGTGCAGGGGCCGTGCTTCGTCTCACTCGTCGTCCGGTCCCCGGGGCGGCAGAGGCCACCCTGAGGGCCGTGCTTCCTGAGAGCCGCCCAGTGCTCATTCTCTACAGGCCTGGCTCTTACAGAATTCAACTAAGCGCTGAAATTATTTCATCTTCCCATGTTTTCCTCCTTGTTTTTGTTTTTTTTTTTTTAGTAGAGGCATGTTTTATTTATTTATTTTATTTGTTTGTTTGTTTTGTTTTTACATGCACTGGGTACAGTCAGAAGCACGGGAGGGTGAGAGAATTCACCAGAGCCAGAGTGGGGAGCAGAGCAGGCAGAAGGACTGAAGTACACTGCTGAGGGGAGCAGCGGGCGGCAGGAGAGGTCTGCACGCCATGTGGGACCCTCCTCCGGTGGCCGGGGAGCAGCCGGGGATCGAACCGGCGCCGCAGAGGCCGCGGGCAGCTTCGCAACCCAGCGCTCAAACGCTGCGCCACCGGGGAGGCCCTCCTCCTTGTTTTTTTATGTACATTTTGTCAGTAAAGCACATAAAATTAATTCCTACTGTTATACATTTGTACAGTTCATTTGAGTGGTGGGAAGATTGTTTAAACACTTTTACTGGTGTTTCAGAAGCTGCCACAGTCCCTCGCGTGGTCTTCGTACTGAGCAAAGATGGGACTTTAGGTCCCGTTAAGCTAAATTTTGGTTATATGTGTGTAAGTTCCATGTCCGCAGACGCTCGCTTGTAAGTGAATGTAGAAATTCATTAAAAACGGGCTCCAGCTTGCAGGGTAGTCATCGGCGATGCAGGCATTTCTTATGTTGAAAGTCTTTCCTGTCGAACTTCTAAGTATTTCCCAAGGTTCTCTTTCATGGCTGCCAACCCAAAGCAGCGCTTAGCTGCAGCGTCGGGTCGCCCTCGGCTCATCACAGTGCACCCTGGGTGAAGCGGCACCTTTGGACATCTGCCTTTTTTGGTAGCATTGCTGGTGACTTATTCCTGATTTTCTTTTGGTTTTAGGTCTTATCCAGCCTATTCCGAGAAACCAGTTTTTTCAAAGTTATTTTAATAATAATTTTGTAAATGAAGCAGATAGACCGTACAAGTGTTTTTACTGTCATCGCGCATATAAAAAATCTTGCCACCTGAAACAGCACATCAGGTAAGGCCTGCGGCCCCGCCAGGGCAATGTGGGTGCGGGGTGGCCCCGCCACATGGCGACTGGGAGGGCCCCATGAGCGTTGTGGCCCTTTTTGCGTTTTAAATGGAACATTGGACCCGAAATGTTTATTGACAGTTGACATTTTTATTCTGTAGTGTCTTGGGCCAGCTGCTTAGCGCAGAGACCCCCACTGACCCATCTGTCCGCCCCTGCCGTGCCCTTGGCCCGGCCCGCGTGGGGCCTCTGCCTCTAGAGCCCTGCCCTGGGGCTTCCTGGCGTCCTCGCCGGCTCCCAGCCAGCCTGGGCTCGCTGCGGCGGGGCGCGGAGGCCCTCATCCCGGGAGACGGGCGGCGAGGGGCAGCACACACGCAGGGCGGGTCCGACCTCGGTGCCATGGCTGGGAGCTGTGACCTCAGCAGCCAGGCGCCACCTCAGTCAGCCGCTTGCTCCTCCAGGTCCCACACGGGCGAGAAGCCCTTCAAGTGCCCACAGTGCGGCCGGGGCTTCGTCTCCGCGGGGGTGCTGAAGGCGCACCTGCGCACCCACACCGGGCTCAAGTCCTTCAAGTGTCTCATCTGCAACGGCGCCTTCACCACGGGCGGCAGCCTGCGGCGCCACATGGGCATCCACAACGACCTGCGCCCCTACATGTGCCCCTACTGCCAGAAGACCTTCAAGACCTCGCTCAACTGCAAGAAGCACATGAAGACCCACAGGTCGGTGGGACACAGGCGCTGCTCAGTGGAGTGGTAGCTGCACGTGCTGCAGGAGTTGGGGGTCCACGGGAGCCCGCCCCCTCGCAGCATGGCACCCCGCTGCCTGGGGCCACCAGGAGCCGAGGGGCTGGCTGCTCCTTTCAGTGGCCTGGCAGTTGCCCTGTCCCCACCAGGAGGCCAGGGGGGCCGCGCTCTGGTACTGGTGTGGGGAGCCCGAACTCGGCGCCGCGGGGCTGCTGCGGCCGTGCACAGGACCACCTATGAGGGCCACTGCTTGCCCTGGGTGACACTGAGGCCACCGCAGGCCGTGGCTGCTTGGGAGGTGTGTGGCACCAAGGGCCCTGCGTGCTGGAGTCTGCCGCCTCCAGGCCAACCTGCCAGCCCCAGGCAGCATGCGGATGCCCCAGATACCGTCTCGGATGCCCTAGACACCGTCCGTGCTTGCCTTGGGAGCGGCCCAGAGGGCGCTGTGGTGAGGTCGGGAAACCCTCCGGCTGGCAGGGCCTGGGTGACGCTCCAGGGCTTTGCTCTTGCTCTCTCCTCTCAGCCAGCGTAGACCTGGGTGGAGGAGAGAGGCTGGATCCAGCAGGGACTCTGGGGTCAGCCTCAGGTGGACCCTGCAGGGCTGGACATGGTATCCCAAGAGGGCTGCAGCCTCTGGTCTCTTGGTGCCGGCAGCGGCCGTGGCTTGAGCCCCCTTCAGAGTGGGCTGATTCTTCGCTCAGCTCCTGTTCGCTCCTCAGGCGCATCGCCGCAGTGGCGCACACGCTGGGTCCTGTCAGGGGCCCCTGGCCTTGCTGTCTACAGTCGGGGAGGGTGGTCGGTGGGACCTGTGGCCAACATGCCCTGTCTAGTTGTGTGGCCTAAACACGTGGTCAGGACGCTGTCTGGTCAGCGCCGCCGTCCGCTGAGCTGAGTCTCGGCGGCGCTTGTGTCGGGGGACTGTTACTGTGAAACATGAACTTGGCTTTACTTTCTCAAGCTCGAAAAAGTTCTGGTGCGTGTTGTCCTCCGTCCTCCCTGCTGCCTCACCCCTCCAGTCTGAGTGCTCAAAGAGGAGGCCACAGGACTTCTTCAGCACTGTGGCCAGTGTCTAGTTTGCCTGTGTGTTGCCGTCGCGACGTCGGGGTGACTAAGCGAGGGGGTGGGCTGGGCCTGCTCAGGGTTGCTCCAAGGCCGTGGCTGCCGCGGGCTCCGATAAGCCGCCTGTCGCTTCTGTTTTGAAGGTACGAGCTCGCCCAGCAACTCCAGCAGCACCAGCAGGCGACCTTGCTGGATGGTGGCGCTGCGGAGCCGCAGAGCGCGCAGGTGCCCGCGCAGATGCAGGTGGAGATCGAGGGTGCCGAGCTGCCACCGTCTGCAGACACGGTCACCGCAAACCCCGCGGCCATGCTGGACCTGGAGCCGCAGCACGTCGTGGGCTCGGAGGACACGGGGCTCGGCCAGCAGCTGGCAGGGCAGCCTCTGGAAGCGGAGGAAGGTGAGCATTGGGCTCGCGCGTGGAAGCGCACGTGTGGCTCTGGGCCCTTCCCACGCCGGCCGCGCCACCCCCTTTCCCCTGACTCCACACTCGTGCCGTGTGGATGTGCAGGTCTGCGTGCTGCAACCTCGGGGGGCAGGCGCCTGCAGTCACCGCCTTCATGTCCTGAGAACGTCTGGCTTTCGGCCCAGGACCGTGTGGCGGTCAGCAGTGTCTTGCAGCTGGGCCCGACTCGGGCGGCCTGCAGCTCCCCATGCTGGCCGCTGGAGGCCAGCCTCGCCTCTCCCTCCCGGTGGGGACTCCTGCAGGACGCAGGCCCGTGGGCTGGGACTTGCGCCCAGCACCCGCTGTGTGTGTCCTGCGGCCGCGGACAGCTGCTGACCCGCCCACTGCTCTGCTCATGGGCATCCCCGCGGGCACTTGGTCTGCGGGCGGGTTCCCACACACCCAGGAAGGGTTTAAATAGCTGTTGAATGCAGCTGTGTCTGGGGTGTCCCCTATGGAACTGACTGTTGCAGGTGGAACTGCGGGTGATAGCCTGGAAGTCAGGAGATTACAGCTCTGCACCCCTTCCTGCTCCTCAGAGTGGAGTCAGGTAGGCCTGAGCTCTTCAAGTCTGTGACCCTCCTTTCTCACTCTCGCCCTCAGACAGGTTTGTGGCGCCGCAGCCCCCGCTCCAGGGCCACATGGACCAGTTCGAGGAGCAGGTCCCTGCAGCGCAGCCCTTCGCGCCAGCCGGCCTGCCCCAGGGTCAGTGTGCGGCTTGGGGTCCGCGCGCTCGGGCCGCGTTGGGTTTTATTTCGCAGCAGCTTTGTTTCTTTACGGTCCCTCCAAAATTTAGGAAGTGAAATAACCTTTCACGTGGCTTGTGTATCAGCATGCAGACGTGTGCTGTTTCTCGGCCTGCTCAGATTTCACAGCCATTCTGCTTGTGCTTTCTAGTTGGGGGGAGGGTGGGAATTGAGCAGAAGAGCTTGAGGCTTCGGGGTGACGTGTGTGTGGGGGTGGCCTCAGCCTGCCAGCAAGCTGCCATTGCGTGTGCCGGGAGCGCCGGCCCGCCGCTGGCCCGAGGAGACACCGGGAGCACAGGTGTGAGAGCGCCCGTTGTTTGCCGCTTTTGCCTAATTTCAGTGTCTTTATAAAACCGTTGTTTTTAATTTATTTCAGGTTTTACAGTGACAGACACGTACAATCAGCAGACTCAGTTTCCCCCTGTCCAGCAGTTACAAGACTCTAGCACCTTAGAATCCCAGGCCCTCTCCACCAGCTTCCACCAGCAGGACCTACTGCAGGCGCCTGCCCCGGACGCCGTGCCCGTGGTGAGTGCGGGGGCCCTGCGCCCCCGCCCCGCCCCGCCCATGCTCAGGCTTTGCTCGCTTAGAGGACAGGACCTGCTGCTAACCGCTGAACACAGTGACTTTAAAGAAAAACTTTAGTTTTGGTGTGTAAGTCTTTCATTTTCCTGAAAACAGTTTTCCTTAAAGATTTCATTGCCGCGATGTAGCTTGTCTTCCTGGCGACAAGCGGGAAGGTCAGGAGAGGGTAGTGTCTCCCCACCGCCGCACCCTGTGCTGCTTTCACCCCGAACCTGCGCTTGTTATTTGTGAAATCTTAAATGTGTTGGAGGGAAATACAGTGAATGCTTACATGTTAAAATAAATATTGAACGCCACAATTAATTTTATATCCAAATCAAGTTAGAGGCATTTAAGTTTTGGTTTTGCTTTGATTTTTTACATTTTTGGAAATTTTTTAATTGTGATGGAGATGATTGGCCAGTCCGTTGTTCCCTATCCTTAAAGGCCGCTGTTGGTAGCTTGGCCAGCTGTTGGGCTGCCCCCAGTGACAGCCTTGGAGCCTGTTCTTGTCGAGGATGTGACCTGGTTGACAGCAGGTGCTGCCTCCGAGGCCTGGAGCCTGCCCTCAGCCACTTGCCTACGCTCCAGAGCCCTCCGCCTAGGGCTCGGCCCCAGCTCACTGGGGTGGGATCGGGCTCACCCCATTCGGTGCTGGGACTCAGGGAGGTTCGTGCTGCAGCACCTGGTCTGCCCAGGTCTGTCCCTCCCCCAAAGGTCACTTCCACTCCATCCTGTGGGCGCACGCAGCATCCTCGAGCAGCTACCCACCCAGCTCTTCTTGTGCCCCAGGGCTACAGTGCCTGGGGTGATGGCCCCACACTCCACAGCCCCTGGGGTGAACAACGTGTCCTGCTCCCTGGGTCTTTGTGATCAATGAGGGACTGAATGTCTTTAGAAACAGGACATTCTGCACGCCCAGTGCGGAGCAGGTGAGGGGCCGTCTCTTCCCAGGATGCGTCAGTGAGTATGGGAAGTGACGTGCTGTGCTTGATTCAACTTCGTAGTATAATGAATTAGAAGAAAACGTTTAATAAAGTTGGCCTCAGTGACTTTCAGTATTGGTCTGACCTCGGGATTGCGGTGATCTATTTGGCTTCTCTCTGCCTCTTAAATCCCATTGTGGAATGTTCCTGCAGCCAGGGGTTCGCTGTTCTTGAGGTCCTTTGCGTGCGTCCCTGGACATTCAGGAGTCTGCTTGTGCTTGTGTTAAATCGTAGACAACTCGTTTGATTCAGGAGTCATCCCAGGAGGAACTGGACCTGCAGACCCCCCGCCCCCCGTTCCTGGAGGCCAGCGAGGATCAGAGCCGACGCTCCTACAGGTGGGTCTGCGCCCGGGCTGGCAGCAGAAGGGTGAATGACCGTCCCTGCAAGGGGGCCCTCGGGCAGCAGGGCTTAGTGTGATGACCAGGATGGTTCTGGGTCATGAAGAGTGCTGTTCAGGCAGAAATGTCGCAGAGGCCGCGCAGGGCACCTGCTCAGAGCTTGGGGGGTGGCTGAGGCGCACATGTCAGAGCTCTCAGCACTGGCGTTTAAAGCCACGGGGTGCACATCTGTCAGCAAGAGAAGGCTCCCGAATGGCTGAGAGCCTAGCAGAGTGAGCCTGGGCCAGCAGGGAGAGAAGGTTGCACTCCTGGCCCTTGTGAGGAGAGGATGTGACTTTCTGGTAGGACTCATGGGGTCAGGCTTCTCCCCCAAGCCCAAGAGTCTTTTGCTAGACCTTGATCACGGCGCTGCCGTTTGCAGTGTGAGGTGGAAAATGAGGGCAAAGCCGCATGGCCTCGTGACCTGGCCACCTGCTCTGTGGGCTGCTTCTGTGGGCACCAGGAGCTTGGCCCCATACACCTCCTGGAGGAGCAGCCAGAATGGTGGCATGGCTGCCTCCAGCCAGACAGGGCCTCACTGTGCCTGGACCCTGGGGACAAGGGCTGGGCCAGAGTGGTAGCTGGAGTCCCGACCAGGGCCTGCACTGGGAGCAGCCGTGAGGCTGGGAGGCTGCGTCTCCACGGCTGCGCACTCTCTCCAGCGCTGGTGGTCGTGACTGCTGTGGAAAGTCTGCTTTCCTGCGCAGAGAAGCTTTCAGCATCGAGTGATTTAGTCCTGCAAACAGATCGCTTTCTTCTGCTGACACGTGGACTAGAATTGATCCCAATTTCACGCCCAGTATTCTCTGCAAAGTGACTGGAGAATGCTGTTTGCTTATGTCTGTCCTAGTAGGTGACTCCCCGGAGCCCCACACATGCGTGTCTGTGTGTAAATTATTGTCAGCTTTTCGTTTCCCGCGGACCCTGGGGGTGTCTGCTGCAGATCTGGGTCTTGGGAGATTGAGGCTGAGAGTTTTACTAACCTCCCAGCACAGAGTGAAACTTCAGAAGTAGAAAAATAGGGACATGGAGCAGAATAGGCTGTCTTAATTTTTATTTTTTTGTGGTGCATGAACAGGAATCCTGAAATTTATAATCACTAGTTAATTTTCATAGTTCCACAACTACCGTGGGGGAAAATACTTCATACTTACGTATGCAAAATAGCTGCAGGAAATCTGTTTCAAAAACTATTTTGTAATCCAGAGGGTCTCGTAACGGCCTGCCCCAGCGTGGAGACTCACGGGCGCTGCTGACCGCAGAGCAGGGGCTCACTGTGTCTCACGGCACAGCAGGGGAGCAGCAGGTGCTAAGTTTTCTTGCCACTGCATTTAAAGAAAGAGTTTCTGAGTGGTTAAATATGCAGCCCCTGGGCCACTGGAGGATTCACGGGCTGGGAGCAAGAAACTGGAGTCAGAGGGCTGGGGCGCAGGTGGCCGCAGGCGGGGATGGGGTGGGCCCGGGCGGGCAGTCACTGCGCTCCCTGTCGTGGGCAGGTGTGACTACTGCAGCAAAGGCTTCAAGAAGTCCAGCCACCTGAAGCAGCACGTGCGCTCACACACCGGGGAGAAGCCCTACAAGTGCAAGCTCTGCGGGCGCGGCTTCGTGTCATCGGGGGTGCTCAAGTCCCACGAGAAGACCCACACAGGTCCTGGCCACCCTCTCACCCGCCCCCCCAGCCCGTGCCAGGCGCGGCCCCACCAGCCACCTCCGTGGCCTTCTCTGCCAGTTGGCCTCCAGGGACGTGGCTCGTCAGCAGACGCTGTGCTGGTGGCCGCCCACCCTGTCGTCCCCCACCCAGCGGTGTGGAGGCCTTCCTGGTGCAGGCTGTCAGCACCCATCACTCTCACAGCTGAGGGTGACCCCTGTGGGGCAACCACTCACCTGCTGTGCAGCAGCTGTGGGCACTTGTGCGGCCCGCATCTTCGGGCTGTCACGGCCAGTGCTGACTGGCATCAGCCTCTGTGGCGCGTGTCCCACTCTGTCTGGGCGAGGCCTTGCTGGTTTAAACCTGAGCGTTGACTGCACCTCGTCTTCCCAAGCGGCCCCCCTTATTTGTACACCAGCAGTGGGAGGGGCTCCTGGTTCTCCTGCTCCTCAGCGCTGACCATTGTTGGTGCTATTCCTTCTGTGCGTGACATCGTCTGGCCGCGTCCTGACGTGCACTTCTCAGATGCCCGCGGTGTTGAGCATCTTTTCGTGTGCTTTTTGGAGAAAGTCTATTCTCACCCTACGCTGTTCTCGAGGCGCCCTCTGCACCCTAACTGCATGGTGGAGTTCACTGTCTCTTTGTCAGATGCATGGCCTGGAGTTAAGGGTATTTTGAATGTCACTTCCATCTGCTCATCGCCAGTGCGTCCGCGCCGTGTCCGCTCCTTGCGGTGGTGGTGCGGCGCCAGGCCTTGTCAGCGAGCATTGTGCGCAGGGACGAGCATTGTGCGCAGAGCCCACAGACAGCAGGGACACGTTTGCAGGCTGGTCCGTGGGTCAGCGTGGCAGGGACTGTGGGGCTGCTGGGCAGGTCGCCGGTGCCGGAAGCCTGCCACGCCTGAGACCAGCGCGTGAGCAGGGGGACACCACGTGGGGTGCCCGTGGGGAGGGAGGTGGCAGCTCTGGGACTGGGGAACCAGGCATTCCTGGCGTGCGAGGGCAGCTGGAGGCAGTGCCCGCTTCTGTGCATGCACCAGGTCTTCTCAGGCCCCGCCGGCCATGCTGCGTAGAGGCGCGGCAGGTTTTTAGGGACCTAATCTAAGTCACTTGTTATGGGAACGATGAAACAAGGTGGGTTTGAGGACTGATTTCTGCGTAGGAGCGACAGCTATATTGCCAGTATGATTCTGGGGGACGGGCAGAACCTGACATCGGTGGGGAAATGCCCCGTGGCCTTGGGTCCACGGTGGGCGTGTCCTCGGAACCCTCCGGCGCCCGAGAGCCGGAGACCGCGGTGTGGGCCCTGTGAGGGTGCTGGGGCACCCTTGGTTTGCTTCGGCCGCGGGTGGCTCTGAGGTCCTGACGTGCCCTTTCCCTGTCGCCGCTGTCCAGGGGTCAAGGCCTTCAGCTGCAGCATCTGCAGCGCGGCGTTCACCACCAACGGCAGCCTCACCAGGCACATGGCCACGCACGTGAGCACCAAGCCTTACAAGTGTCCGTTCTGCGAGCAGGGCTTCCGCACCACCGTCCACTGCAAAAAGCACATGCGGAGGCACCAGGCCGCCCCCTCCGCCGTGTCTGCGCCGGGAGAGGCCGGAGGAGGTACTGCCCGGGGTGGCGCCGTCGGGGCCATGCGCCGCTGAGGGCCAGACTCGCTGCCGGCGCCCTCGAGGCTCGCGCTTGTCTCCTGGAGTAGAAGTAGCGCAAGATCTGCGGGGAGCCCAGAGGGCGCCAAGGGAACGGCCGGTCACCACTCCCCACAGCCCAGACCCCATGCCGCAGCCCCGCCCCGTGGTCTCGGGGTCACAGGCCACTTGATTGCCCGCCCACCAGTGTGTTCTCGCTGTGCGCGAGGCTGGCGAGCACAGGCCTCCATCAGCGCAGACCAGTGCTGGCCGCGTTGCTCCTGGTGCTGGCCGCGGCGGCGTGGAGGACTGCAGGCAGTGCCCGCCCCCCGTCCGCCCACTAGGTACATACGAAGGCCGACCCGCCGCTGGGGCCTTCGTCTCCCTGTCCCGACCTGCTTCCCTGTCCCTGCCCCCCCCCCCCCCCCCCGCCCCACAGGCCTGTCCTTGCTGTGGGGTCTCAGCAGGGGGTTTGCTCCCACTAGTCGCCATCCAGGCGCAGCGCCCGCCCAGCCCTCCTTTCCTGTCACATGCTGGCGACCGTGGCGCCCATCCAGGCAGCGCGCGCAGCCTGCGTGTCCCCGGGAGCGTGTGGACATGGGATTCTCCAAGTTAGGTTTTGCTTCCGGGAGCCTGCGGGGGGCTGCGCTGGAGGCCCCTCCTGCTCTCTGGGTCACTAACGTTCCGCGTCGGAGGGAACGCCCCTTCCGCCCGAGGCGGCACAGGCGGCTTCTGAGGACACAGCCTCGGGCCCTGTGGGCTGAGATTCTCAGCAGACCCCGAGCCCGTTACTGTTCTCAGCAGCGCCCGGCGGGGCGGGCGTGCCCCTCACGGCTTGCTGAGGGTGCGCCGCCTGTTCTGCTGGCGCTCGGCTCCTGTGCGCGTCTGTAATGCCCGCGCTCTGCCCAGATGCCTGCCTGGAGGAGGAGGAGGAGGGCGCGGAGCGGGGCGCTGTCGCCAGGAAGGCGCGGCCCGAGGTCATCACCTTCACCGCGGAGGAGACGGCGCAGCTGGCCAGGGCGCGGCCGCAGGAGGGCGCCACGGTGTCGGAGCGCGTGCTGGCGCAGTCGGCCGCCGAGAAGGACCGCATCAGCGAGCTGCGGGACCGGCAGGCGGAGCTCGAGGCCGAGCCCCGGTTCGCCAACTGCTGCTCCTACTGCCCCAAGAGCTTCAAGAAGCCCAGTGACTTGGTGAGGTGAGCGCGGCGGCTCGGGCAGGCCCCACTGTCCGCTCGTTGTCACTTCATCTCCAGCGTCCTGCCCGGCCAGGAGCTGCCCGTCCCCCACACGCCGGCGCGTCTCCCGGCCTCAGAGGCGCCGCCGTGGGTGCGGCCCGGCCGCGGGAGCTCCTGGCGGGGGGCGTCTTAACAGTTGGGTGTGCTCCGGAGTCCAGCTCGGGGTAACCGTGGCTGTGCCGCTTTTCCTGTAAGCTGCCCCCTCGCACCCCATTTCTCTTGGGGCCGGCGGGTCTTGCTGCTCGTTGGCGAGGGCGCCTTGGCTGTGAGGCGCTGCCTCGCTTCTCTTGGCTGGCATCTGGGTTCCTGAGGGTGCTGTGTGCTGGCGTGAAGCTGTGTCAGCGCCGCGGGTCTTTGTTACGTGAGGAGTTGGAGCTTTCGGAGGCTTCGTGTGGGGTTGAACAGAAACGCTAACGGCAGGTGCTTCCCGGCCAGGCATGTGCGGATCCACACCGGGGAGAAGCCCTACAGGTGTGACGAGTGCGGCAAGAGCTTCACCGTCAAGTCCACGCTCGACTGCCACGTGAAGACCCACACGGGTGAGGGCGCCGCCTACGGCCGTGCCGCCAGGTGGCCTGTGTCCGCGTGCGGGCGCCCTCAGCCGCGGGCGTCGGGGGTAGGAGCCGGGGCACCAGGCGGAGGGCCGGGAGCCCACTCTGGGGAGCCCGCATGGCACGAGGGAGCGGGCGCATGTGTCGGGGACAAGGGGTCTCGTTTCCTCACTCAGCCTCGAGTGCCTCTGCCAGTTCGTCGCCCCTTGGGGCTGACAAGGCTTGGCTCCTCGAGGTCCTGTGGGAACCGGGGGCCAGGAGAACCCGGGGGAGGGGCATTGTGGGCACCGGGGTCAGTCCGGCTCCCGCACGAGATGGAGAGCTCCAGTCTGTCCCTGCCTCCCGGGCCCTCTCCCCACTCCCCCCACAGCTCTCGGTCCTGTAGGCGCCCCCAAGCCAGGTGTGCCCCTCGCTGCTCTCGGACTTGCGAGGCCGCGGAAAGCCAGGACGTCCTCTACCCCCGAGACTGTCCGGGGCGACCAGCCTTTCCCTGCCGGTGCCATCCAAGAGCTGGCCCCCCGCGGCTAGGCACAGGCCCGCCTGCCCAGCGCAGCCTCCTCTGCGGGCCTGGCTGCCGCCGCCCAGGCAAAAGCGGACACGAAGCGCTGCCCGTGCCCTTCGCAGAGCCCTGGAGAAGGGCAGGGACCATGTCGAGGGCTTCCGTCCCCGCACCCGCGGCCCCTGAGGACAGCCCTGGGGCGTGGGGGTGAAGTCGCCACAGTGCTGGGGCTGAGTGGCGACGGGTGTGCCGCCACTCCTGAGGCTCGGCAGCCGCCGCTCACGCTTGGCTGCCTTCCCGCAGGCCAGAAGCTCTTCAGCTGTCACGTCTGCAGCAACGCCTTTTCCACCAAGGGCAGCCTGAAGGTCCACATGCGTCTGCACACAGGGGCAAAGCCCTTCAAGTGCCCCCACTGCGAGCTGCGCTTCCGCACGTCGGGGCGGAGGAAGACCCACATGCAGTTTCACTACAAGCCCGACCCGAAGAAAGGCAGGAAGCCGGCGACCCGGGGCCCCGCGGAGGGGCTCCCACCCGGAGGCCTCCTCAGCCCGCCCCCCTCCGACCCCAGCGTGTTCATCATGAACAACTCCGTCCTCACGGGGCAGTTTGACCAGAACGTGCTGCAGCAGGGCCTGGTGGGCCAGGCCATCCTCCCCGCGGCCATGTCAGGTGAGCAGGCGGAGCGGCGGCTGGCAGCGCCCCTGCGTCCGGGCCGGCCACGCGGCAGGTTGCAGCCGAGACACCCCCTTCCCAGAGGCCCATGCGCTGCGGAGAAGCCGCATTCTTCGTTGAGACGCTCACCTGCTGGCCCATCTCCTACCCTGGCGCCGGCCTCTCTGCGCTTGGGCTCTGGCTCCCTTTGCTGCTGTCAGGTCGAGGCTGACTTCTTTCTCAACGTTCTCAGCAGCAGCGCGGGGTCACTCCCAAGTGCGCGGGGACGCTGCTTCAGGGTCCTGGGCGCTCAGGCTGCTGAGGCCCCACAGAGCTTGGCCAGTCCCGGACCGAAATGAAACAGCAGCTGCTGGCGACTCCCGCGGGTGAGGCGGGAGGGGCTGGCCCAGCCTCTGACTGCTTGCGGCCTCCAGCCTGGTTTCCGGGCGTGTTTAATGAGGACAGTGATGTCGTCTGTTCCGCAGGGTTTGCTCCGTGCCGGCTGAACACCGCATATGTGTGGCGTGAAGGTTGTACATGTGCGTGTGAGTGAGCGTGTGTGTTAGAGATACCCTTGTGCAAGGGAGTATTTCCTATCTGAGAGGCTTTTCTCACACCCACTCTCTGCAGCCGGCGGCGACTGGACGGTGTCCCTGGCGGATGGGGGCCTGGCCGCCCTGGAGGGCGTACAGCTGCAGCTGGCCGCAAGCGTGCTGGGGCCGAACGTCCAGATCTCTGGAATCGACGCCTCCAGCATTAACAACATCACGTTGCAGGTACCACCCCCGCTCCCCACCGCCCCCTGCACCTGCCGTGGCCCCAACTGCACGGTGCACGAGGTTGTCACACAGGGTCTTGCTTTCCAGATTGACCCCAGCATCCTGCAGCAGACCCTGCAGCAGAGCAGCCTGCTGACCCAGCAGCTGGCCGGGGAGCCCAGCTTGGCCCCGCAGAACGGCGCTCTCCAGACCCCAGACGGCACGGTCCCGGCCAGTGTGGTCATACAGCCCCTCTCAGGCCTGTCTTTGCAGCCCACAGTGACCTCTGCCAACCTGACCATCGGCCCGCTATCTGAGCAGGACCCCGTGCTGGCCACCAGCAGCAGTGGTGAGCACCTCCTCGCCTGCTCCTCCCAGAGCCCGCGCCCCCACCGAGCCTGGACAGAGTCCCTGGCACTCGTACCCACAGCGGGAAGCAGCTGGGCCCTCACCAGGGGGTGCGCAGATGCCCCTACCCCTGGTCTTCCACTGCCAGCTCCACATGAGGCCTCCTTACCTTTGCGGTGGAGGCGCAGGAGAGCACAGATGCTTCATTTTGAATCTTTCTCTTTCCGAAATTATGATTCCACTATCTTTAATGGAAAATAGGAGAAAATTAGTGTTTTTTTTCAACCTTGGTTTTGTTTTGTACTGTTGCCCAGGGACTCACGACCTCTCACAAGTGATGACATCACAGGGCCTGGTATCCACCTCCAGTGGCCCCCACGAGATCACCCTGACCATCAACAACTCCAGTCTGAGTCAGGTCTTGGCCCAGGCTGCGGGGCCCACAGCTGCATCCGCCTCGGGGCCCCCACAGGAAATCACCCTGACCATCTCTGGTCAGTCATCTCACACTTCTCCTGTGATTTGCGTTTACCTTGTGGTTTCTTCTGCAGCACTGAGCTTTGCCTGCAGTCAGCGCACAATCGTGCTTGTGACTTCCGTGAGAAATTCAAGATTAGAGAAGATGTCACAACTCAAATCTGGTTAACAAATGAGTGTGTCCTTGTTGAAGGCAGTTGTCTCTGTTGCACATTTTTGGTTTAGCAAAGAGCAGAAAACCATGGCTACCTGGCGCTTCCTCCTGCTTGTTAACCTAAAAGGGGCATGTATGTGGCAAGACCTGTGTCCACCAGGGCATCGTAAGATACCTACTTTCTCGTTTTTCCAGAACCCTGTTCAGATTGTGTTAATCATGGCAGCAAACTGAGAAGTAGAGAAGAGGGTAGACAATGCCTGATGGCAGTGGGGCTCCCGGAAGCCCCACACCAGCCCCGCTTCAGGCGAAGGGCGTCCCGGGTTGCCCCACTCCCGCCTGAGTTGTAACGTGAGACCCTGCGGTCCCAGCTGTGAGCTCTCCCTGCCACCTCGGAGGGACTTGACCCTTACCGCGCGCCAGGCACACCCGTAAACTCACAAATACTAGTTCATTAAATGAAGCCTCCGGGCCGCATGAGGCAGACTCACTGCGGCGCATCGACACAGCCTCCTGGAGACAGGTGTGGGCCGGAAGCTGTGTCCACCTGCAGACGCCAGCGTGGCTGGCCTGCTGCGAGCCACAGGCGTCACTTTGCCTTGGCGAGGTTCCTGCAGAAGCTACTATTGGCATAGAGAGACGTGGCAAACGCGCTCTTTTATGCGGGTGTCCGCGCTCCTTGTCACGTGGGTAGGAGCTCAGGAAACACCTCTGGGTGGGGCGCTGCGGGGGCACGGTTCAGCCGGCGCGGGCAGCAGGGTGGCGGGCTGTGGTGATGCGCAGCCGTCGTCTCCTCATCACGGTGTTTCTAGTTTCAGGTTGAGATCCCACAGGCTTACGTACGGAAGCTGTTTTGTTCAAGAAATTTACCTTTTAGCATGCCCTGGGCCTGCAGGGAGTCCTGCCCGGCTGGCCCCTACGTCTGCCTCGCCCGACTGTGCCAGTCACTGATGGTTTAGTCGTCGCCGTCATTGTTTGTTTTGTTTATTCATTTATTCAGAAAAGCAGATGATTTTAAAAAGAATTGGCTTAAAAGATTTCCTGTAGTTGAAAACTTTAAGGCAGTTCACTGCAGAAGGTTTCCCCAAACTTGGAGCTGAAGGTATCTGTACTTAGTCATCATCATGCATTCTATTTTTGGCCACCTGTTGATGGAGACGTGTAGATATTTAATAGGAATTTTCAATTTTGAGGGGTTATTATTTCCATTCATGCAGAGAAATGTTAAGGTGCAGATGTTGCTCAGCCACGTCCTGCGTCCACGGGGCAGCTCACAGCGCACTTGGGTAAAGCACACGGCTGCTCTGCAGCCTCTCAACGGGAAGAGCCTCTCACCTGAGGTCTTTAGTTGCTCTGTCAGAGTCAAAAAGCAGCGTCCACAGACTTCTGCGGGCCTCCTGCAAGTGGCCCGTCTGCTGAGAAGGGCCCATGGCCTCTGCCGCCCCTCCTGTCCGCGGCGGGGCTCACTGTCTGTGTCTGGGGTGGGGCACAGGCCCGTAGCGGTCGCGCACCCAGCACCACGGCCTTGTGTCTGTGTTTTCCTCCAGTCTGTGTGGTTGTCTTGCTGTGTCTGACCGGACGGCAGAGCCTCTGAAGGCAACTGTCCTTATCAAGTCTCCCTGAAGCCCTGGTGTGGTTTTCAGTGAAACACCCCTGGTTCTTCGTTCCCGTGTGCGCCTGTTTCCGTGCCCCGACGCTGGCACACAGCCCGGTCACTGGGTCCCCGCCGAGGCGCAGCCCAGCGGTCTCAGGCTGGTACTTCAGCTGCTTGTGAGCACGCAGCCTGCCCGGCACAGCCCTTCCTGGAGGCCAGTCCCACGACCAGGTCGCTGCGCCCGAGGGCTGTGGGCACGCAGTCTCGGTACAGCGGGTGGTGCTGCTTTGGGACATAGTCCCGCCACTGGCGGCCGGATCCCACCACGTGCAGTTCTGCATGTCAGGATACGGGGTTAGAGCAGAACCCGTAAGGAGCATTTTTGAAAATGTACAGTTTCAAATGATTATTTTGATTTAGAGAATGTATTTCGTGGTCTTCATCTATTCCTGTAAACGCTGTCAAAGATGAAATGACTGTAAAGGGCGTTGGCGCGCGCTTGGGCGCTGCTGGCTGAGGCGTCCGCGTGTAACTCTCCACGCAGGTCAGGACCTCATCCAGCACAGCGCGAGCGGGGGCAGTGAGCTGAATGGAAGCATAAGGTTGTCCGCGCCTGCGCTCGGTAGCCAGCCCGCAGGGGCCACCTTGACCATCAGCAACGACCAGCTGCTCCCCCAGAGTGCTGCCTTGAACTCCTCAGGTACGTGGGCGGGGCACCTGCCGGTCCCCATGGTGGAAGGGGGCGCAGTCAGCAGGAGTCAGCCCCCCACGCCGGGGAGCCGCTGCCCGCCGGATCCTGTGAGACATCCCCTGTGCCCGCGGCTCGTGCGGCGGTAGGGCCGAGCTCCCCAGAGCCGTTGTGCCTGCGCTGGGTAAGGTGGGCCTCTGGGTGCAGCTGCCAGGCGGGTGCCCTCTCAGAGCAGCCCTCCTGGTCCTGCGGGATCCACCCCTCTCCCCATGCCCCGTCAGTTCTCTGGCACCAGCTGACGTGGGACACAACTGGCAGGAGGCGTCTTCCTAAAGTCAGGGTGTGTCCTCTTGTGTTACAAGCCCAGTGAGCAAGCTCGGGCGAGGATACCACAGCTTCATGAGGGACGGTCGGGCGCTCAGGTGCCCTTTGTCCAGCTTCCCTACTCTTGTAGAGCGAAAGTTTCCTCACATGCTAGGCTTCGAGGCAGGAGGTGACTGCACCCTTAGAGGGAACGCGGCCCTGATTTCCTGGGCGCAGGCCCAAAGCACAGACCCGGTCAACCCTCTGCACGCGGGCTGCTCTCACGCTCCCTGAGCCGCTCCCTCGCTCTCTTGCAGAAATGAGCCCCGCCCCCAGCAGCCTCCCAGCAGCCACGCCCATGTCCCCATCCGCCGTGGCCGCACAGAGCCTGGTCATGTCTTCGTCGGGAGTGGGCGCGGACGCCAGCGTCACCCTGACTCTGGCCGACACTCAGGGCCTGCTGTCCGGAGGCCTGGACACGGTCACGCTCAACATCGCCTCTCAGGTGGGTGCACGCCCTCCAGCTGGCCGGGGCGCCCTCTCCAGGAGGCCCCGTCTTCCTCAGGAGTATGCTCTGAACATTTTCTTTCAAAACTGAAGTGGAAATTTTTTCTGATTAAAAAAGTCGTGTTAAATGCAAAAGTGAGAAAATAAGAAAATTCGGGAACTACAGAAAGTTACTCGAAAAAGTATCTGCCACCCAAACAGGAGCCTGCACCTCAGTCCGCAGCCGTCTGAGCGCAGTGTGCGTCTGCACAGGACTGTCTGCGACCGCGTCTGCAGGACAAGCTGTGGGAGGTGCCCCTGCATGTCCTGCTGGCGTTCGGACCCCTCCCCATGCCAGCGCCCTTGCTCCCCAGACAGGCACGCCCAGGGCCGGTGTGGGGGTTCTCGTGGCCTCGGCACTGGTGTGCGGGTGACCCCTTTCAGCACACGGGCTGTCCAAAGCCCGCGTTCCCAGTGCACGTTGAGCCAGACGCCCCGGTGTGAGCGGAAAACCCACCATGGTGCGCAGTGATGAGTGGAAGTGAGGCCGTGTCGTGGTCGAGCCGAGCTGACCTGGGCTCCCTCCCGCTTCCCTCTGACCGTGACTCCCTGGGGGAGCAGCCACACGGGCAGCAACGCTGGGAGGCCCTTGGCACACGCGGGGGCCTCACCTCTGCTCTCAGCTCCCCGGGCCAGAGCCGAGTGCAGGCAGCGGCAGAGAACAGGCCTGGCCTGCGCCGTGACCTGGCTGCTCCTTCTTCACTCTGGGGGAACACCTAGTTATAAATTCCCGGAAGGCGTGAAAACAGCACACGCTTCCAGGGCATGTTGCTGGCTGGCTTTATGAAGCTTGTGGAGGGAACTGGCCATGAGGAGTCAGGACAGCCCCCGCCCGAGCTTCTGCGCTGGCGAGGCTGCTCCCCTGGGCAGCTTTGCATGGCAGGAGGCTGGGCATCACCTTGAGCTCTGCCCATCAGGCCCTCAGTGACGACGCTGAGCCCACGCCTGCAGAGTGGCGCTCGGCATGTGTGTCCTGAGCCACCCTGTGCCCGGCTCACTCGGAGCCGTCACGGTGGAGGCCGTGTTTGTGTGCACACGTAGGTGTTTACTGCTTCGTTGAAATGCAGCGCACATGCGCTGAGACTCACCCGCTACCTGTAGTGCACCATGAGTCCTTGGTAGATTTACAGAATTGTACATTCTAGTTCTAGAACATTCCATCACCCCCAAAAGTAAAGTCTCTGCCCTCTGCAGTTACCCCACAACCCGTCTCCATGCCCAGCCACCCTCGCTGGCCTGGCTGCATGCACGAGCGGGTCACGGCATTTGGCTCTACGGCCGGAGCACGTGTTCACTCAGCCCTTGACCCGGACAGTCGCACACCCTGCCTGGCCTCCCACTGGGTGGCTGTCAGGTTGGAGTCCCCTCTGCTGCCTGGGTGGGCGGCTCGTTACCGCTCGGCTCGTTACCGCTCCGTCTCTTGCTCCGTGGGCACCCGGGGGAGCGGACCTGCCACCGTGTTGTCCGAAGAGACCACTGTAAGCAATATTGTAAGTGGCTCCTGGCTGTTTGGATGTCACAACTTCTCAAAGAGTGGTTGTCTCTGCAGGGTCAGCAATTCCCAGCCTTACTCACGGACCCCTCTCTCTCGGGCCAAGGAGGAGCGGGCTCGCCCCAAGTCATCCTAGTGAGCCACACCCCACAGCCCCCGTCTGCCGCCTGTGAGGAAGTGGCCTACCAGGTACACACTGCTCCCACCGGCTCTACCCAGGGCATGCCGCACAGCCGGGGCTGGGGCCGGCCTGAGGGGGCGGCGATGGGGCACAAGAGGGTCTGGGAGTAGCCACCGGGCTGGCTTGTGTGGAGAATTGGGGTCCCGCTGACCCCATGTTGACGACACAGCTGAGACATAGGACCGGTGCTGTGCAAATCTAGTTTCGAATTTGCTAATTCGAACTAAAGTGTGGGAAAAATAATTTGAATTTAAGAAGGATTCACTGCCTTCGTAGATGAGTTTTAGGGTGGCCGCTTACTGTTCTCTCCAGGAGAAAAGGTGTCGTCCGCTCTGGGGGCGGGGGCTGCAGTGTCAGGCTGGAGGCCAGAGGGGGGCTGTGAGCCATGGGCCCAGCTGGTGAGGGCGTCGGCTCGGAGCAGCCCTCTGCACCCAGCCCCAGCCTTTGGTCTTGCCGCAACTCCGGCCGTTTCTGTCCCTGTTCACCTCGTGGGTTTCCACAGCAGTGCCAGGACAGCCTCACCCGTTGCTCCTTTGGACTCGGGAGCTGTGCTGCGTGCGCCTGGCACCGCGTGTGGGGTCCTCGTCCCCGGCCACGCGGTCCCCACGGTGTCAGACGGCCTTGGGGGCATGAGCCTGTTTGCATGTTGGGTCTTCTGGTCTTTTTAGTTTATTCCTATTTTTTTCATTCCATTTGTCATTACGCCACAGAAGCACCTTGTAGCGCCTCTTGCTGAATGTTCTAGACTTGAACCATTTCTGCTCATCTTGGGGTTACGCAAAGGGGTGGTGCTGCTCGTGGCACACCTGGCTAGCGGGCAGGTGCCGTTGCTGCTGTTCCTTGGGTGAGGAGTGACCGGCAGGCCAGGCGCTGAGGCACGAGTCAGCGGGCGTAGCATCCGCCCTCGTCAGTGGCGCCCGTGTGGCCGCGCTGTCCCTGTCCCTGCCTGGGCGATTCCCCGCCCACTCTCAGGGCACGGCTGGACGCGCTGCAGCCCCCCCCATCCTGGATGGCCAGGAGGGTCTGGGCCGTGCAGGCCATCGCCGTCGCCCATGCGATGTCAGGTCTCTCCACTCCGCAGGTGGCTGACGTTGCTACCAGCCTGGCCGCGGGCGGCCCGGCCGAGAAGGAGGGCCGGCTACACCCCTGCCTGGAGTGCGGCCGTACCTTTCCCTCCGCAGCGCTGCTGCTGCACCACAGCAAGGAGGCACACGGCCGGGAGCGCATCCACGTCTGCCCCGTGTGCAGGAAGGCCTTCAAGCGCGCCACGCACCTCAAGGTAGGCCTGTGCCGGCCCGCCTGCTGGTGGGTCGGCAAAGGTGGGTGTCATCACCAGGCAACCTGGGCGTGGCAGGCCTGTGTGTGCAGACAGGGCCGCGTGCTCACGGGTGATCGAGAGCTGGTGTCTCTGCAAAGTCAAGTAATGGGAGCTGCGTCGCCGCCTGTCAGCGCACAGGGCCCTCAAACCTGCGGGGCCTGTGGCAGAGCTGCGGGGAGGCACCTGAGCTTACTGTGGGAGTGGCTCACTCCCCCCAGCCCCCCAGAGGGCTGTGGCAGGCAGGAGGGGGCGCCTCTGGGGTGCTGCACAGGGCATTTTAATACTTACACCTCATTTTCTCTTGATGATCTTCTGAAATTTGGGGTTTTTGAAAAATGAAATTGTGCCAGAAAATCAGGATTGTGTGCCCTGCTGCGGGGCGGGCGAAGCGTGCCGTGACCCTTCTGTCTCCCCAGGAGCACGTGCAGACCCACCAGGCCGGCCCCTCCGTCAGCTCGCAGAAGCCCCGACTGTTTAAATGCGACACGTGTGACAAAGCCTTTGCCAAGCCCAGCCAGCTGGAGCGCCACAGCCGCATCCACACAGGTACCCACGGCCGGGCCTGCCCATCTGCTGTCCCGGGGGCAGGATGTGGCCATGCCAGGCTGCCCTGGAAGGGGGGCATGTGGATCAGAGCGGCCTGTGCCTCCGCCACCAGCTTCCCGCCCCCAGTCCTGGAGGACCCTGCCGCCTCTTTCTCTCCAAGCTGCCCCTTCCTGGCTCTCCTGTCTCCAGTGGAATCCGCCACGAGCCTTCTCGGGGGCGAACCCAGCACAGGGAGGAATAAACTCCCGTCCCTGCCTCGCATCCGCCTGGGCTGCGGGCCGTGAGGCTGGTCACACTCTAGTGTAACGTTTTGAGCTTCGTTTCATGGCCAAACACCCAGCTCTGCAGCCCGTGTTTCCATCAGTCAGCGACCTTAGGCCTTCCCGCTCCCCGGCGGCCCCGCCTGCTGTGCTTCTGGGTGGGAAGGCGACCAGTCGTCGCTTGCGTCCCGGCCTCCTGCTGTCCTGCCCTCCCCTGCCTGGCGCTTGGTCCTGGGCCGCATGGCGTGTCCACAGCCTCGCCGTTCGCTGGCGGCTGTCACAGACGCTTCAGCCCTAGTGCGGTTCTGTCACCGCTGGGCGCCGCGGGGCCTCCGGCAGTCGGGCTGAGTCTCCCCGGAGCACACCTGCTGGTCCTGCCGTCTTAAACCCACGTCCCCCTCTCAGTCTCACCTGCTCAAGCTTGGGAAGTGCCCCAGGTGAGTCCCGCGCTGTCCCCGCAGGGGAGCGGCCCTTCCACTGCACCCTGTGCGAGAAGGCCTTCAACCAGAAGAGCGCGCTGCAGGTGCACATGAAGAAGCACACAGGGGAGAGGCCCTACAAGTGCGCCCACTGCGTCATGGGTTTCACGCAGAAGAGCAACATGAAGCTGCACATGAAGCGGGCGCACAGCTACACTGGTGGGTCGCAGGGGTTGGGGCAGAGAGAGTGCTGGTGCGCCTCTGTGCCCCAGCAGCCAGTGGGGCCCAGTGCTGCCCCTCGGGCCCGCCTGCTTGCTGAGGAGGGGGCGCCGGGACCGCCGGACGAGGTGGCCCTGGGCGGCATGGCCCCTCCCAGTCCAGCCGGCATTTGGCCATCCCTGGCTGTCCACTGCGGCTGTCTGCTGGGCCGGTGGGTGTGTGAGTGGGGCACGCCCCATGGGCGGGTCTGCGGGGTGCTGGCACGCATCCTGCTGCGCCTCCTGTCAGCCAGCCTGGCGTGGTGACTGCCACCCATAGCGTGATGGCCCCGCAGCCCAGCTTTGCTCTGGTCACTGTGTAGGAAGCAGGCCAGCCCCTCGTGCAGCTTCTGTTCCCCCCCCCCGCCCCCCGCAGCCTCTTGCCGCTGGCATCTGAGACACTCCTCTCCCGCCTGCCCGCAGGGACATTGCAGGACCCCGCCGGCCCCCAGGAGCAGGCCGTGGAGGAGCTGGGCCGCACGCTGCAGCTGGAGGCCGTGGTGCAGGAGGCGGCCAGCGAGTGGCAGGCCCTGGCCGACGTGTTCTGACGCAGCCCGAGGCCGGCGAGTCCATGCTGGGATCGGCGGCGCTGGGCCTGCTCCTAGGAGCGGCGAGTGTTGCAGATGTCACGGCAGCTTAGCTGTAGCGTTAGCTGAAGAATCACTGTCTTTCAGAGACTTTTAGGAAAAAAACTGGGAAAAGTGTAAGCACGTTGTTCTCACTTGTCTACGAATCACTGACCTCAGGTACCACGCCCGGCGCCTCGCCGTGGCCCCACGGCCAGCGTGTCCAGTTAAGGAGCTGACTGGGCCTCACTATCATTGCAGTGTGATTTCTCTGTGTTGGCCAAGACAGACGTTAACACGGAGAAGTAAAACGGGCCCCCCGCGCTGTCTGCTGTGGAAGCCGAGCTGCGGAACAGCGCGTGGTGGGCGCAAAGCCCAGAGGGAATGTTCGCGCACAGGGAGGTGTTTTCCAGTTGCTTTCTCTGTGCGTTTTGAAATTAGTAGAAATTGACTCTTTTTTAGGTGACCTTAAGTTACTATGACTCATGTCTTGAGAGGCGGCTGGACCAGTTCTCTCTCCGTCGCAAGCATCTCACCATCAGGTACACGACGCAGACCTGGCATGGGCGCGGGCCGGGCGGGCCTGGCGCAGGACTTCCGAGGCGCCGCCGCCGGGCGGGGGGCCGCGGCCTCCACAGAAAGCACAAGCCATACGTTGCCAGCAGGAAAGAACGGGGTGCCCGGGCCGGGCCCAGCGGGCGGCTCCGTGGCAGAGCAGCCCGCCTGGGGTGTCAGGCCGGGCCGCCGGACCGTGGCTGCCTCTCCGTGCGCGAACAGACGTATTTTTATTTCAGGGAATTCTTTAGTCTCATCGATGGTGCCACATTAAACGTGTCCCAAACCAAATCCCACCCCACGCTGGGGCAGAGTGTGCGTCCCCCGACAGCATTCCAAAGATGGAAAGTTCCTTCCTTCATGTGAATTTCTCCTTTGAAATTATTTATATGTTCTATATATAAATACCCGTGTACATAGACAGATATATGGGCCTCTGTGCGGCTGAGCAGTATATTTTGTAAATAGAGCCCTGGTCCAGGGACAGAGCATCCGGGTCTTACCTCCTGCGAGCACTTCAGATCAGTATTGGCTTCATTTTATTCAGAAATGGCTCTCTCCGTTGTAGCATAAAGCTGGGGTTCTTGGTTTTTCTTTTCCTGAAAAATAATTGCCTTTATTTCTCTCATTGCCTCCCTGGTTTCAGCAGAGAGTAGTTTTATTATAAATATTGTATGGACTTTGTATAGTAAGAGAGGAGTCATTTCAGATTCCAAAAGAAAGACATTTCACTGTTATTTTTTGAAAGGGCATCTTTAAACTTCTGTTGTTTTTGGCATATGTATATAAGTAATATTGGTGGTTGAAATAAATCTTTTGTTATGTGAGAATATTTAAGTCAGAAAACTGTTAAATAATATTACTTTTTTTCAAACTGCTTCGTGTATTGTATATTTTTTTATGAAAAAGAAGCCTTATTTGACTGATTCTTGTGATACTGGCCTCTCCTATCCTCTGAGTTTCCTTGAATGTCAGTGCGTGTACCTGGTCAGTCAGTGTGTTCGGAATAACTGTAATTGTGCCAGAGTTTTAAAGGTTCTGCTTTTTAAAATGCACTTTTCTTTTTATAATTTTGTATTAAAATATTTTAGAAATGTTGATTGATTTTGATGAACAGGTTGAAATCCCCAAAGTTGAAATTATTGGAATTTTAAAATTTGTGCTCTTACCAGATTATTTATTTTGGTTTTAGCATTAAACGTCATCTCAGGACAGTCTCTGAAAGGGTTTGTTTCATTCCTGATGGCACAGAAGGTGCAGTTCGTGGCCTGCGCTGGGGGCTGTCGCAGAAAGGCTTTGCCGGGTGAATCGAATGCCCGCTTGTATTTTGGTTACAGAAAAAGGGAGACAGGGTCTTACAGACGATTGGTTTTATGAGTTTTTGCGATTTATTAGCAACCCAAGAAGACGCCACTGTATGATCTTGACTGACTTTCTACTTATAAAAGCTGCTGCTTTGCAAGACATTCCTGGCAAATACAAGCTTTAGCAAAGACATCAGTTCACCTGAACCTTGGGCGGAGGGCAGGGCTGTCTTGTGTCTCGCTGTCCCGAGAGGGTCTCCTGACGAGAGCGTCTCCGGTCTGGGCTCCGCGCTGGGCGCCTGTGTTTCTGGACGTGGCGCGTCACCGCGTGTCTGCCTGGGAGCGCCGGTCCGCGCGGAGTGAAGTTAGGACGTGGGTGCTATTTTTCCCTTTTAGAACATTGACTATAAAATCATTCGGCATGTGAATTCATTTCTAGTTCAGGTAATTTTTAGCAGAAAAATCTCTCGCAACGGTTCCCCCCAGCGCTGGGCAGGCCAGGCGCGACGCCGGCCCTCACGGCCGCCCCGGGAGCCGCTCCAGACGCCGGGTTTGGCTCGGGCGGGGCGCCCTCGGGTCGTCTCCCCTGCACCCTGTGGGGCCGCGGTCTCAGCACTGTGGGGCCCGGCCTCTCAGAGCACCTGGAGGAGCTGGGGGCGGCGCCCGCTTCTTTCCCCTGGAGGCTTCCTTGAAACCGGCGGCCTCCCTGAGCCAGGCCCGGGGGTCTGGGGCGGGGGTCCCCAAGGCCTGTTTCCCGCCCAGCACTGGTGGGCTGGCGGCAGGCCCCCCGCAGGCGCGCCTCCCGCCCCCACGCCAGCCGCCCCCGCCGCTCTGGAGCCCCGCTTCTCTCCGGCTCGGCGCGAGCAGGGTTTTCCGCCACTCGCTGCTGTGCACTCCCGGGCCCCGGCCCCTGGCCTCCGGCCGCGGCCGCTGGTGCTCCCCGAGTCCTCGCGCAGCTCCGTGGCGAGACGCCGCCCTTGCGGGCACCCGATCGGTCTGCAGCAGACGCGGGGCTCTGCCCTTGCGTGGGGCTTCCTCCCCACAGGCTCCCCGCCGCGGGCCGTCTCAGGGATCTCTCGCGCCTGCTGCTTGCGTATCCTCGCCCGTCGCAGCCAGTGTTGTGCCCCCCACACATCAAAAAAGCAAAAGTCAGACTTAATCCAGGGGTTGATCTTTGCTACCCAATTTTCTTCCTGAAGTCGGCGTCTCCGGTGAGGCAGAGGTGAACCCTCCGTGGGTCTCTCTGCGCCCAGGCGTCTCCTCGAGGCCACTGTCCTCTGCCCGTGAGACGGAGGGTGCGGGCGGCTGATCTCAAGGGCGCCAGCCCTGCGGGGCCCAGCTGCAGCTCCTGCGCCTCGAGAGTGGAGGCAGGTGGGGTTGGGGTGAGAAGCCACAGATCCCCCGTAGAGACTTGTCAGGCCAGCGTCGTGGCCCCGTCCTGAAGGACTCCCCGGCCCCGCCCGGCCCCGGCAGGCGCTGCGCCGCCCGGACGGGGGACAGTGCGCTCGGCGGCGCTCGGCGGGAGCAACGGGCCGTCGCAGAGGCCTCGTGTCCTTACGCGCGATGCTCACGGCACGAAGCCTTTTGTGTTAAATCGAGATTTGTATCCGACAGTCTAAGGTGACATAATTCGCTCTTGATGCACCATGAGAATTTTTAAGTTAATTTTTTTATTTACAGAAGAATTCTTTTAATCTTCAAAGTCATTTCACGGTCTATTTATACATTGGATGGTATTTTATTTAATCCAATTTTGTATCAGAAATGAAGTTATGCCAAAAGCCACTGTACTGGCGTTAAGAATAATAAAAATAGTTTTTGTATAATTTCAAAACTCCTGTATATTTACTTCTTTGGGTCTGAGTGAGCTGTGGCCTGGTAACTCAGCGTGGGCCTGCACTGCGGCCGTCTGGACACTCGCATGGGTGCTTGGGCCCGAGCCACTGCCACCTCAGAAGCCGTTCAGGGACTGCGTTTGTGCCGCAGCTGGGACGCTGGTGACTCCGTTCCGGTGTCGGCGTCGGTCCTTCCTGGAAACAGCCCCAGACTCCCGCAGCCCAGAGCTCAGGGGTGCGTCACCCCGTGGCACCAATGCGCCCAGGGCCCAGCGGCCTCGCCCCTGGCGCAGCACGACGCTGCCCACGCAGTGCCGGGGTGCCCACCAGGGGCACGACCTCCTGGGCTTCGTGGAGAGGCTGTGGCCGGGGCTGGGGTGTGTGCTCAGCCATAGCAGACAGGCCGCCTCTCCAGGACAGCTGGCTGTTGGACGTGGCCCAGCCAAGCCTCCCGCCTCTCCTGTCGGGGCGAGTGTTCTTGCCACCTCAGAGCCGGGCGCAGGTGGCGGCCCCTGCCCCACGCTGCCCAGCGCCCGCCCTGACCACTGGGCCAACTCTGGCCGGCCTCCTCGTCTGCAGAGTTGGTGGCCAAGTGTGTCCCTCCCAGCTCACAGCCCTCCCGCTCTGCTCTGCGCCGAGAGCTGGTGTGTGCGGGGGATGGCCGTCTCGGGCACGTCCACGCCACGGAGCCCCTTCTCCGCACGGCGCGCAGGGACAGGCCTGGGAAGGTGGCGAGTCGCCTGCTCAGAGCTGGGGTGCTGTCGCCGGCCGGTGGGGCTCTGCCGGAGCGGCCCCCTCTTGCCCCCTGGGCCCCCGCGGGAAACCGGCAGGACTGCAGATGCTTCGAAGTCGATGACACGTCGTCAGTCCACGCTGCCGTCCCCAGATCCCCGCTGAGTTTAGTTATGAATGGACATTTTTTTGCAGGTCTCAGTGGTTATTCCACCGCATCCGCGGCGCCCGCGGCAGGTGAGGGCTCACGGGCCGCGGGACCTGTGCGGTGGCTCCTGTCGGGACGGGACAGGGCGGTCACCCGCCGCCCGGTGCGGGCCGTGGGGCGAGGGTGGCCAGCGCCGCGCTGTCCCGGGACAACGGCGCTGGGCTCCCGAATCCACTTTCTCCAACGCGGCGATGCGGAGCTGCCAGCACAGGGCACCGCGCCGAGGCCCGCGCTCTGCGCCCCGCCCTCGCCCTCGCCCCTGCGCGGGGCCCCCGCCCGCACGGCCAGCACGGCCAGCACGGCCAGGACGGCCAGGACGGCCAGCACGGCCAGGACGGCCAGCACGGCCAGCACGGCCAGCACGGCCAGCACGGCCAGCACGGCCAGCACGGTCCCCGCCCGACGGCCCTGCGCTCCCGCGGGCACACCCGGCCCGTTCGGGGCTCACGGGTCCGGAGAACGCCCATTCCCGCCTCGGGGTGGCTTCACCCCCACGCCTGTCCTCTCCGCACACAATCCGCGTGGCGCGGGGTCACCGTGCCCCGGAGCAGCGGACTAGCGTCCCCCGCCCCAGCCGGCGACGCCGGGCTCCCGAGCCGCCAGTCCGGAGGCGGGGCGGGGCTCCTGGGTGGGCGGGGCCCGGGCGGGGTTCCTGTGTGGGCGGGGCCCAGGGCGGGGCTCCCGTGTGGGGGGGGCGGGGCGGAGCTCCTGGGTGGGCGGGGCCCTGGGCGGGGCTCCCGTGTGGGCAGGGACGGAGCTGGGCTCCCGTGTGGGCGGGGCCCGGGTGGGGCTTCCGTGTGGGCAGGGCCCGGGGCGGGGCTCCCATGTGGGCGGGGCCCGGGTGGGGCTCTTGTGTGGGCGGGATGGGGCGGGGCTCCTGTGTGGGCGGGGCCCTGGGCGGGGCTCCCGTGTGGGCAGGGCCCGGGGCGGGGCTCCCATGTGGGCGGGGCCCGGGTGGGGCTCCCGTGTGGGCGGGGCCCGGGGCGGGGCTCCTGTGTGGGCGGGGCCCGGGCGGGGCTCCTGTGTGGGCGGGATGGGGCGGGGCTCCTGTGTGGGCGGGGCCCTGGGCGGGGCTCCCGTGTGGGCGGGGCCAGGGGCGTGGCTCCCATGTGGGCAGGGCCTGGGGTGGGGCTCCAGTGTGGGCGGGGCCCGGGGCGTGGCTCCCGTGTGGGCGGGGCCCGGGGTGCGGGGTGGGGCTCCTGTGTGGGTGGGGACGGGGCGGGGCTCCCGTATGGGCGGGTACGGGGAGTGGCTCTCGTGTGGGCGGGGCCCAGGGGCAGGGCTCCTTGGTGGGCGGGGCTCCTGTGTGGGCGGGGCCCGGGGCGGGCCTCCTGGGAGGGCGGGGCACCTGGTTTGGGGGCGGGGGCCTGTGGGGGCAGGGCCTGTAGAGGCGGGGCTCTGGGGGGCGTGGCCCCTGTGAGGGTGGGCGGGGCGGGCGGTTGGGGGGGCTGGAAGGGCCGCCCCGGGGCTGAGCGAGGGGGCGGGGTGGTGAGGGGGGCACGGGGGGCGCGGGGGGGCGGGAAGGGGGGCAGGGGGCGGGGGGAGCTTGGGGGGCCGGGGGTCGGGCCCGGGGCTGGGGGGGCGGGAAGGACGGAGGACGGGGGTCTGGGGGGCACTGGGGGTGCGGGACCGGGGCGGGGGGCTGTGAGGCGGGTGCTGTGTCTTCTGTCCGGAGGGCGTGTCCGTCTTCTGTCCAGTCCCCCTGGGGCCCTGGCCCTGCCGCGGTGTCCCGCAGCCCTGCTGCCTCCTGGCGCCGGCCGGCGCGGCCCGCTCAGCCTGCGGTCAGCCTGCGCTCAGCCTGCGGTCAGCCTGCGGTCAGCCTGCGCTCAGCCTGCGGTCAGCCTGCGGTCAGCCTGCGCTCAGCCTGCGGTCGCCGCGGACTCGGCGTCTCGGGGCGTGTCCTCTGGTCAGGCGCGCGGCCAGGGCGGCCGCCCCCAGGCTCGCTGCGCTGCGCGGGCTCCGGGGCCGGACCCTGGGCGCCCCCAGGTGCGCGTCCCGCGGCCGTGGCCGTCGGGCGGGCGCTGACCGGGCGGGCGCGGGCGGCGCTCCCTGTGCGCGACCCCGCGCGGCGCGGCGAGGGTGGACCGAGGCGGGGCGGGGGGCGCCCGGGCCACGCTGGCCGGCGGTGGGGCCGGAGCTGGGGCGCCCCGCGAGCCCGCCGCCCCCGCCGGGCGGGGTTCGCTGGGAGCGCGCGGAGAGGGACGCGCCTCCAGGACGCGCTCCTGCCCCGGCCGGCGCGGGCAGCTCCGAGGCGCGTGTCCTTCGCCGGAACTGTCCTAGAACAGCTGCCCGGAGCGCGGGCCCGCGCGGGCGTCCCCCGGGCGCTGACGGGGCGCTGACCGCCGGGTCCCGGGCCGCCCTCCGCGCAGCCCCCGCCGCCCCCGCCGCGCGGCCCCGCACAAACGAGAGGACCCGGCGTTGCCATTAAACGTTTATTGTTTTATTCCGAGGCTGCAGGAGCGCGCTCGGCACGGGCCCCGGCGGCGCGGTCGGGCAGGGCCCGCAGCGGCGGCCACTTGCCCCCAGCCCCGGGCGCCCCGCGCGCTGCGTGTTAGTGGACGGTCCAGTAAACCCGCGGGACATTAGAAGGGGATTAAAGGGTCGCCCCTGCCGGCTCGTCCTCGTCTTGGGTCCGCGGGGAGGGGGGCCGGGGGCGCGCGGGAGGCCGGGGCGCTCTCCGCAGAGGGCGGGTGGGTGTTGGGGGGGAGGCAGCGGTTAGAACGGCTCGCGCCGGCGGCCCGGGCCGGGCCAGCCATCGCCGGGGCGCCCTGCCGCGCCCTGGCCGGTCAGCTCCGCCGGCGCGGCCTGCAGGCGGCCGGGCATCCCGCGTCCCGCTCGCACGGGCGAGTCCCTCGCTCTCCGGCCGGCCCGCGCGGGAACAGGCGGGGGGCGGGCACCGCCCCGCTCCGCGCGTCCCCGCTGGGGGCCAGCGCCCCGGCCACGTTCGCTCCTGTCCATCCGTCCATCCGTCCGTCCATCCGTGCTCTCCGCCGCGCGCCCACGGCGCTCATTCGGGAGCGGGGCGCGCCCCTGGCCGCCCCGCCGTGCGCGCCGCGCGCCGTCCACAGCCCCGCCGCCTCTCACGTACCGAAGCCCGCCGGGCCGGAGCCGGGCCGCCCGCCGCCGGGAGGAGGAGAGCGCGCGGGGCGGGCGCGAGGAGGGCGGGGAGGAACACCAAGGAAGCGGGGAGCACCACGGGCCCGGCCACCCCGCGCGCGGCCGGGCTGCCGCAGCGCCCCCAGGGCAGCACCACCCAGGCGGGGGCGCCGGGCAGCAGCGCCAGGCAGCGCCCCGGAAAGGCGGCGGCCCGGGGGCCGGGCAGGGGCACCTGGGCGCGGGCACTCCCAGGTGGGCCCCGGGCGCGCGCCGTCGGGGGCATTTTTCTCCCTAAAGGTAAAAGCTGCGCAGCGGGGTCGCGGCGGCGCCATGGAGCTGCCGGCCGGGGCTGGGCGGGGGGGCGCGGCCTGGAGGCGGCGGGGCAGGCGCGGGGCCGGGGCGCGGGCGCTGGGGCCGGGACTCCGGCGCGGGCCGTGTTAGAGTCTGGAGGCGGGAGGTTAAGAGGCTGAGGACGGGAGACGGGGCCGAGGCGGGGCTTCAGCGTCTGGCCATGGGCGACCCGGAGCGGCTGTCCCGGCCTCCCTGCGGAGAGGAAGGGGGTCAGGGCGGAGCCGGGGCGCGGGGCGCAGTGGGGCCTCCCCAGCAGGCCCCCAGGCCCCGTCACGACCCTCCTTTGGGTCGTGTGGAGCCTCGGCCGAGTCCCTCCTCCGGCAGCTCCGGCGCTGGCAGACCCGCCGGGGCGCAGGGCGGGGAGGGCGGAGGCTGGCCCGGGCGCGAGGCGGGGCGCGGGGCCTGCTGCTCTGGGGCCCAGAGCTCGCTCGCCCCACCTCTGGTCGCCACCTTCCAGGATCAGGGCGCGGCCGCGCGGGGGACCCTCCCCTGCTCGTGTGGACGTGGAGGGCGCGCACGGCACGCGGCCGAGCCCACCCGGGAAAGCGCCGGCCCCTGCGCCCCCGCGCGTCCCGGAGCTGGGCTGAGGCCGGGTCAGCGCGTCTCCACCCGGCGGGGCCTCCGCACACGGGCCCGCAGCCCCCGCCCGAGCTGCAGTCAGGCGCGAATCCGGGCGGCTCGGGGCCTGCCCAAACCCTTGCGCCCCACCGGGGTCCGCCAGGCGGAGGGTCTCGGACCTCGGCGGGAGGGAGCCCTGGGCGCTGCGGCGGGAAGGGGCTGGGCCCCGGGACCGTGCTTTGATGTTCCTTAGGCCCCTCTGGATGCTGAGCAAGGGCCCCGCGGCCTCGTGAATCTCTGCTAAGGGACCCGCAGACCCCCCCCCCCCGCGGGCCGCCCCCCACCCCCAGGTGTCTCCATTACCAGCTTAAAGATTCTGGAAAGCGCGCCCTGGGCGTCGTGGGCCTTGAGTCCCTTGTGGGCGGACGACGCGCGGCCCCCGTAGCCGAATCCCGGCTTCTGCCCCTCGGCGCCCTGCAAGAGAGCGGGCACTGAGGGTCGCGGGCTCCAGCGGGCAGGGGCCGCAGGGCGGCTGTGGCGCCGGCCCTGCCTCTGGGAGCGGTTAGGGGTCCCGGCCAGCAAGTAGCCAGCAGGGGCAGGTGTCTTCAGGCAGCGCTGGGCCTGCAGGAGGGCAGAGAAGGACGCTTGCGGCCAGGCCCTTCACGTCTGTCCACACCCCGGGAGACCCAGGAGGGTCGCCAAAGTGCAAGTCAAAGTTCTGCTCTGTGGTCCCGACAGCTGGTTTCCTGGACGTGGCCGCCCTGAGTGTGTGGCCCCCTCTCCTGAGTGGCCGCCGGGGTGGGGGCAGGTCTGGGCTGGCAAGCCTCCCCCAGCCCTGAGGGCCAGAGCCCCCGGGTCTCACAGGCCCGGACAGAACAGGCCCCTGTCTAGGCGGGGAAGACCCTCCGAAGCTTCCTCGGGCACTGGCACAGGCAAGCCATGTTGCAGCTGCGCCCCACCTTCCTGCCTGACCTGCCCCAGTTCCGGCTGGGGTCCCCCGTGAGCAGGGCTCGGGCAGGAGCCCAGGGAGGCACAGCCGACGACTCAGCATCTGGGGTGGTGGCGCCCCAGCCTGAGGTGGGCACCCACGTGCTCACGGACGGGCGCAGGGAGTTTGCTTTGTTTGCCCAAAGAACGGGGAGGACCTCTGCACGGTCCCCCCCAGGGGGTCCCAGCCACAGAGCAGAACCGTCTCCTGGGGAGCCCAGGCTGCTGGCGGGCCCTCAGCCCCATGTGTCACGAAGGGGTTCAGCTCTGGGGAGGGGAAGCCACCTGACCCCCTGATTCCAGAGGTGTGCGGGGCAGGACGGGTGTGGACTGGGTGCCCATGCCGGCTGCAGACCCGGTGGAGCCGCGTACGGGAGAGCAGCCAGGTCTGCCCGTGCGTCCTGGCGATTTCCACGGACGCGCCGTCTCCACGCCGGCCCCCGGGGGGTAGGTGATGGTCAGGGAGTGCTGCGCCAGACAGACAGACAGACACGGGAGCTGGTGGAGACCAGCCTTCCCCACACCAGCGGGCACTGGGCCTCGTTCTCCTGTTTTTCTCCAAAAATAAAGCGCGTCCGAGAACTGAAACCAAGGACTGGGGTTCAGGTCAGCGGCGCGTGGCTCTTCCTCCCTCAGGTCCTTGGTCACCTCTATCTGTGGACACCCTGGCATCTACCACGACACGGACGACACAGCTTGGAAAAACAAAGCGGCGAGGGTCGGAACCAGCAGGGGTGGAGCGCAGGCGGGGGCTCGCTGGGGAGGAAGAGGCGGCCCAGGCAGGTGGATGCAGCGGGGGCAGGGCAGGCGGGCGGGTGAGGCCAGCTCCCAGGCGGGCGCCCGCCCCTGCGCCCGGAAGCCAGGCCGGAGTCCACACCAGCGGGGCTGCGAGGCAGAGAAAGCTCAGCGCTCACTAAAAGAAGGTTCTAGAGTTAAAATGGATCTGGCTCTTCAGGCTCATCTTTGTTTCCTGCTGGCACAGAAAGTCAAGCATTAATTGTCTGTGGGCACCGGCTCGTGCGAGTTTCCGGCATTTTGTCCCTGTGCAAATTCATTAGGTCAGAAAAGGGCCCAGATACAATCAGGTGAAGGGCGACACAGCTGACCCCGTGCAGCGCGAGCCACGTGACCCGGGTCTGGGCCGCCCGTGCCCCTGCCCCTGCCCCCTGCCTGCCCTGCCCCCTGCCTGCGCTGCCCCTCTCCCTCCCTCCCTCCCCTCCCCTCTTTTGTCCTTCGTGCCTTCATTTATAGGACCTTCCTGACGGAGCAGGAGGACAGGGGCCTCTACTAGAGAACAGGACGTTGTGTCCCCACGACAGACAGCTCCCGGCCCGGCGCTGGAGGTCAGTTTCCATTTTGTTCTGAAAATGAAACTTTTTCTAAAGTAAGAACCATGTTTGCTGTTTCACTAGAATACACTGGTGGCGTTTTAAGTTGGCTCGGACCAGAGATGTCGTGAGTAGAAAGTGCCCGAAGGACCGTTTTGAACCTTCCCTCTCCTCTGGGTGTCTAAAGCCTGACGTTCCCCAGGAGCTCGGCCCGGCCAGTCTCAGCCGCAGCTGCCGCTACGGCCCCCATAACGCCGGGTCTCGCGCATCGGCTGGGCCTCTGCGCACGGAAGCTGGCCCTGCCTCCTCCGGCGGGCGAGGGGCTGCTGCAGCTGGGGCCGCCCCCCCCACGCCCGGACGGGGCTGGCCTTCTCGTCGCCGCCTTGGGAGGAAATCGGGAGTTTCTGTCACGCGGCTCAGCGCCTTCCCGGGCGGGGCCGTGGATCTCGGGCCCTTGGGTGAGAGACATTGGGCCCAGCTGCGCGGCCCCGGGCGCGGGGCGGAGGCAGGGTGCTGAGCGGGGGGCAGCCAGGGAGAGCAGCGGGCGGCAGGAGAGACGGGGTCGGGAGCAGACGCCAGCGGCCGCGAGTTCTAGGGCGGAGAGAGGCGCGCGCCGGCCACCTACCCAGCTAAATCTGCTGAGGGACAGTCCTCGCCCCTGTGAGAGAGAGAGAGCCGGGTCACCGGCGCGGGAAGGAAGCCCGCGGGCGGACACTGCGCTGGGGCCTGCCCCAGGCGGGGAGGGGCGCTGCCGGCGCGGCCCGCACGGCCGCAGGGAGCCCGTGGGCGCTGCCCAGGTGGTGCGTCCCCTCCGGGACAGCGAGGGCTGCGGGGAGGCGGCGAGGGGACGGCCTGGCCTTACCTTGCCCTGCGACGGAGGGGGCGTGCGCGGCGTCACCTACGGAGACAGAGAAGCGTGAGCAGCCTGGCCCCGGGAGAGCCGGGCCCCGCGTCCAGCCTCCTCCCGCTGTGCGCCGTGTCTAGCGCCTACCGGGCACCAGCCCCGCTGCCCGCTCCCCCTCCCTGTCCGCGCCGAGTGGGGAACCCACAGGGTCCAGGGCTCCACGGGCCTCCCAGGTCACCGGAGAGGGAGGGGCCGTGCTGCGCGGATGGACCCAGCCCCCGCCCGCTGCCCCTGGGCTGAGTGCAGCCCCCGCAGGAGCCTGCAAGGACGCCCCGGGCCGAGGCTCCGAAGACTCAGGTGCCCACAGGCAAAACATGCCCTTCGGGTGTCTGCCGAGGGGAGACGTGTCATCCCGAGCCGGGGCTCTCCCTCCTGCCGCCCCCGCCCCCGGCAGAGTCTCCACCCGCGAGCCCGGGTGCCGCCAGGCAGCACAGCAGGAGGCGGAGGACAGCCCCGGCCCCGCCGCCTCGCCCCGCCTCCCGGCCACCTTCACGCCAGCGCCTCGGGCCGTCCCGTTCCCGGGCCAGTGAGTCCTGCAGACACGGGCGGGGGCGCAGGTGCCAGCCCCACGGGCAGCCTCCCCGGAGGAGGCACCGGGGCAGACGCGCTCCCGAGGCTGGCATGTCGGGGCCCCTGGCGCCCGCGGCGGGCGGCGCACTCACGATGTTCTTGAAGAAGTGGACCACGGGGTTCTCGTCCTGGGCGCGGCCGTGCTGTGACTTCTGGGGCAGCGAGCCGTAGTGGGTGGTCCTCGCCGCGTGGTGTGTGTCCTGGAAAACAGGGCGCAGCAACCACTGAGGACTCCCGCCGCGGCCCCGCGTCCGTCCTCGGGGATGCCGCTCTGCTCCTTGCGGGTCCAGGTCCTTCTGCCCCCCGACCTGGTGCCGGCGGCCGCGGAGGCGGCCCAGGCCAGCCTGGAACCCGCCCAGGGGAGCGAGGCGGGGCCTGGAGGGGCACCCTCGCCGCTGCCCGCTGGGCCGGGGTGCGCGGAGCCTGGAGTGCGGCTGGCGTGGCACCAGATGCCCGGGCCTGGTCTGGAGCGGGCACACGGGGCCCTCCCATCACCAAGAGCCCCAGCAAGGGCCAGACGCTCAGAGCGCGGGGGAGGGTGCCGCGGGGCGGGCCTCCAGAGCCCCAGCAGCGTGCGCCCCCCGTCTCAGAACAGGCCAGGTGCAGCTGGGGCGGAGCCTGTGCGTCCGAGGAAAATGGAGCCGTGGGGCCGGCGTCCTGGACGCTGTCCTCCGTCTCTGGCTGCGCCCGCCTGCCGGCCCCTTCGCACCACTGCAGCAGCTGGAGCGGGCAAGGAGGTGCTGGCCCACCCCATGGCGGGGGGCCCTGGCGGACGTGGCCCCGAGGACACCCCACTATTGGGGTGTCGCGCTTTAGGCCTCCAGCGGGCGCTCCGTGGGGGTGAGGGCTGCACCCCAGGCTGCGGCTGAGGGAGGGCCCTGGGCGCCCGTCCTCCTCTGACCCTCTCTCGGCGGGCCTGGATGAGGGGCTGCCCCCCTCTGCCGCGCGGCGCCCCTGACCAACAGCTCTCGGCTGCAGCCCCGCCCGGCCTGGCAGGTCTTCCCCAGCGACAGGGCAGGAATAAAACAAAGAACTGAAACGCCAGACACGAACCAGGAAACCATTTCAGCGACTAACAGGACAAGAGTCCTAAGCGGCCACCTGCCTGCTGGGTTATTAGACGCCCCCTCGAGGTCTCCCGCCACCCCTGGCGCCGCCCGAGCGCACCCGCAGGGACAGACAGCGCAGCAGGCCCAGGCGCCTTCACCCCAGCCTGGGATTCAGCTAGAAAAAGGGCTTCGACGTTGGGTCAAGGGTTTCAAACAAGTGAACGTTCGCCCTCGGACGGCTGTGGCTTATTTTGCTGTGAGACGCTAAGAAGTCGACGAAGGACAGCGTCCCGCGCAGCCGCTCTGCGCGCCAAAGAAAAATAACGTTTCGTGATTTTTACAGTCAAAACATTGGGCACCAATATTTGGGGGGGAAGTAATTTGATCTTTTAGATGCACATGGAGCTGGCTGTGCCCTTTCGTTCCAGGGGCTCAAATCAAGGACCAGCAGCTCGATGACAAGCCGGCCAGGGGCATAGGCCCCACGCGGACTGTGCGTGAGGAGGCGCCAGCTGGGGCGGGTGCGCGGGCTGTGGGTCCAGGTCAGGCGGAGAACACAGCTGCGCGCGGGCCGGGGCCAGGCGGGGGGGACAGACTGGGGCAGTTTCCGCATCACACACGCCCCGGGTGGCGAGCGGCCCTCGGCCTGCCCCTGCTTGCCCGTCAGCTGCCAGCTGCCCGAGCTTGTTGCCCTGCAGCTGTGACAGGATGCGACGTGCCGGTGGCGATGCCTGTGGCTAGAGGACACTCAGGCGGCCACTTCCACAGAGCAGCGCGCCAGCCACGCACAGCAAGACACGCAGAGCAGAACCACCGCCCCGCGCGAGGGCGTCAGAAGCAAAGCACCAGGCGCACGTCGAATGGAACCTGCACAGAAAGCGCCGCTGGGAGAAACCTAAGTGCTGAGGTGACCGCAGCCGGCGGCACACAGACGCCCACTGTCCCCAAGCTGACCTGAGGACTTAATGCGGCCCCAGTCGCGCCCCCCGCAGGGTTTTGTTTGGTTACAGACAAGCCTCTACTGCGAGGCTGCGTGGAAATGCAGAGGAACCAAAACAACCAAAGCGAGCGGGAGGGAGCACAGGTCGGGGACTCACTCGCGGCGCAGGCAGAGGGCGGCCCGCGGCGAGGGCACAGCTGGGATCGCCACAGCCGGCGGGGCCGGGCCGGGCCGGGCTGTGCCAGTCACCCTTTAGAGCACTTTAAAAATCCCGCAGCGCAGCACACAGCGAAATTCGCCACTCGGCTGCTTGCGGGCGCACGGCTCGGCGCACTGACCACGCTCGGCCTGTGCTGCGGCGTCCCCAGCGTCAGCTCCAGGACATTCTTGTCCCCCCACGGGGAACTGTCCTGGGGGCACCGGATCTGCCTCCCGCTGTGGGAGTGGGGCCCCAGGTCCTCTGGCCTGCGGCCTCCGGCCCATCCCTCTGGCCAGCCGGTCAGCAGAACCCTGTCCCGGATGGATGTGCGGCCTCGGGCGCCCACTCACCCCAGATGGACATCTCGGTGGGCTCCACCTTCGGTCGCCGTGCTGAGCTGCCTGATCTGACCTGGACGTGACTGACCTGAACTGGCCGTGACCCCTCCTTGGCCTCTGGCTGCGGCAGGAGAAGCTCAGCTCCCAGCTCCCTCCCTGGACGGTGGCTGAGGGGCAGCCGGGCCCAGTGGACGCCGGTGGAGGGGCAGCTGCTGGGAAGGAGCTCGGGGCTGTGGCCCAGCCTCGCTTCCACCAAGGGCCAGCAGGACATCCCTGGGATTCATGGTCAGTTGGCAGCCTCCAGGGGAGGTGGCGGTGGAGCCAGGAAGAGGGTCCAGTGTCCCAGGTCTCCAAGCTGACCACCAGATCTGACCAGGGTCCTCAGTCCGTGGGGCCATCTGAGTCAGGGAGCGCCCAGCAGGTTCTCAGCCGGGCCCCAGGAAGGCTGTGGGGTCCCCTGTGGGGTCACTGGACCCGGGGTCGGGGAGAGAGGAAGGACCTTTGGGTGGCTCGCTTGTAGGACGCACGTTCAGTGACCGTCAGGGGAGCGCTCTGCTCCCTGCTCCCGGAGAATGACTTTAAAGCCCACGCTGCACTTCGCCATCGTTTGCCAAACGGGCGTCCCTCTGCCCGGGCCGCCCTCCTTCACTCAGTAAGTGATTAAACGGCAAGAAAAAGCTGGAAGGCCAGTTGCCCCATAAAAGGGGGGGCAGGACAGTTGAAGGACAGCCTGGGTTTTCAGACAAAAGCTTTGTTATTCAGAAAAAGATGACGAGCTTGTGCTGCCGATGAGCTTCCACCTCAGGCCGGGGAGCACCCGAATGCCGGGGTGGAGCCCGCCTGGGGACGGCGCACCCCGGGCGCGGGCGAGGCCACAGCAGCAGCCGCCCCTGCCCCGCCTTGGCCGGCTTGGAAGGGACGCTCGTGGGGACCCGGCCCTGCCCCGGGTGCCCCAAGTTCCCTCCCTCAGGCGCCCGAGGCCTGGGGGTTAGGCGCGCCCCCACGGTCTGCAGAGCCGGGGCCTGCGGTGGACACTTGTCCTGTGGGCGGCGGCTGCTGGGCTGTGAGGGTCGCGGCGCCTCCGCGTTTGGGTCAGAACCCGGTGACGGCGCAGGAGCGAGAGCCGCTTCCCGAGCAAAACCAGGCCCGCTGGCCGGCCTACCTGTCTCCGCCAGCCCAGGGGTGCCCGCGGCCTCCCGGCTCCCCTTCCGCACGAGGGGCCTCCCCCGCCCGGCGGGGCCGGTGTGGACGCGAGTGGACGCTGGACGCGGACTCTGGACAGCGGGACGCGCGCCCCGAAATCCGTCTCCGCCTGCGGGTGGGGCGCGTCCCTGGGACGGGCGCAGGCTCAGCGCCCCGGGGACCCGCCGGGCGGCTGCTTCTCGCCGCCCGCCCGAGGCCACTCTTGCGCGGCCTGCGCGCCTGGGCCTGGGCCTTCCGCACTGCGGCACCCGGAGCGCCTCTGGGGCCCCAGGAAAGGCGGGGCGGCTGTGCGGAGCCTCGCCCTCCACAAGGCGGGCTCCCCGCTTGCGCTGTCTCCACCTGCTGCGGGCTCAGGTCTGTCCGCGGGCTCCTGGCCTGGGGCCTGCACCTCCAGGCGCAGGGGGCAGCCGGCGAGGCCCGGGACCACCTCAGGGCGACCGTCGGGCGGACAGCCCCGGGACTCGGCTCCGACGTGCGCACCACAGCCTGGCCTCTCACGGCCTGTCCGCACCGAGCGCGCGTCTGGCGCCTGGCGCCTGGAGCCGCCTGCCTGCGGGCACAAGGCCAGGAGCCCGGCCCCTGGCGTGGGTGCCGGGGCGACATGGCCGCCTGGGGGCTGCACTCACCGCGCCCAGACCCCAGGGGTCCGCAGAGCTCGCAGGAGGACTCGGCCTAGTGGACCCCCAGGGCGGAGGAGGAGAGGCTGCCCGGACGTCCAGAGGGACTCCGGCACCAGGGCCCCCGCGTGGGGAGGGCTGCAGGGCTGGAGGCCGGCTCCCGGGCGTGCGCTCACCTGCGCGGCTGAGGAGAGAGCTGGGGACCAGCCTCGGGCAGGAGAGAATGTCAGCCTCCCACGGTGTTGGCCGGGGTTGGGAAGGAGCTGCCGAGGCCCCTTAGAAGGCCTTGGAGACCAGCCTGCTGGTCACCTGGAGTGCGGCCTCTGGTCAGGGGTGCGAGGGGCCTCCGCCTGTGGCCATCTGTCCAGACTGGAGCCCAGCGGGCAGTCACACTCCTCGGAGCCTCGCTGTGCTCTCAGGTCCAAGCCCGCCCGCGGCCAGCCCGTGGCCAGCCTACACCCCTGCCTGGGTTCTCAGGCTGGCCTGGGAGGGGAGCCCACCAAGGCCTGGGCAGGGCTGCGGTGACGCCTTCCTCTGACTCTGTGGCCTTCCTGGAGCCGCGGGCTCAGGCGGCTGCGCCCCCCACGTCCACACCCCTTCCCCCGGCAGGACGGGCGGCTGCTTCCTGGCGCGGCCTCTAGGCCACGCACAGGTGGGGTTTGGGGCCCAAGGAGCCTGTTGTGCTAACAAGACAGCACGCCGGGTCTCTGTGGTCAGTCTGCCGGCGACAGGCCAGGGAGCGTGGGGCCCACTGGGCCCGGGCTGCCTGCGCCTTCTCTGGCAACATGCTTCCTCCCCCGACTGTCCCCCAAGGCTCCCGGGAGGGGCCTCTGTCCTCACAAGGCGCGTTGTCTCGCTGGCCACCCCCGTCTTCCTCCCAGCGGCAGGGCAGCGGAGCGAGTTTGGGGTGAATGGAGGCCCCTGAGGATGCCGGGAGAGTGGGCACCCCTGCCCTGATGCTTGTGGTCCCAGAAGACGCCGCCCGGCTTCCCTCCTGCCCAGCAGCAGGCTTGGTTCCTCTGCCTTTGGGAGACGTGACGGGCCACTCTGGTCCAACAGCTTCTCGTCCCCGAGACGGTGAGCCGGTGCTGGCCAGCGCTCAGGTCTGTGGCCAGGGAGAACGCTTCCGGCCGTCTGTCCGGTGCTGTTGCCCTTGGCAGGTCACAGGAGACATTTGTTCCTGAACCACCCACTGGGACGCAACGCCACGTGCTTTGCTTCTCTGCGGGGGGCCGCGGGGGCCGCGGGGGGCTGCAGGCGGTGAGGAGCTGGAGACACGGTGCAGTGGCTGGAGCCGGCAACCAGGGCGCAGGGTCTGGCGAGGGCGTTCCCAGGGTGCTGCGTTCCCAGGGGGCTCTGGCGTTTCCAGGGTGCTGCGGTGGCTGGGCCTGAGCCTGTGGGGACCACTCCCTGCTCTTCTCCCCGGCCAGCGGCAGGCAGGATGGCCTGGGGTCACGGGGTCATGGGGCCCAGCCTGGGATCAGAGGCTGCGACAGCAGAAACTGTGGACGCAGGGGGCTGGGCTGGGCTGGGGAAGGCGCACTGGACTGTCCACTGTCCACACTTGCAGCCGCTCCCGCTTGGACGATGAGATGCTGTCTGAGCCGGTCTGAATCCAGAGCCTGGACTCCACCTGCCAGAGGGGCGGCCGCAGGAGAGGACATGGTGCCGCCGGAGCCGGGTCCTCGGCCGGGCGGGAAGGTGACAGGAACTAGCGCGTGTCCACCTGGCTCCCGCTGCGGCGGGGCAGCCGCAGGTGTGCAGAGGGGCCCCTCCAGGAAGAGGCGTGGATGAGAGCCGCCCGGCCCCCAGGCCTCGAGTCTCATGCGGCCGTGCTGGGGGCGGGTCTCCGGGCGGAGAGGCCGGGCTCTGCTTCCCAAGCGTCAGGCAGGTGGGGGCCTGACCTGGAGAGGGCGCGTGAGGCTTCCGTGCTGGCTCCTTCCCAGCTGCAGGCGGCCTCGGCCCTCTGATGCCCTCTTGGCTTCCAGGTGCCGCTACGGTCACACGAGACCTCCTTGACGAGCATCAAGCCCAGTGCACAGGTGCGCGAGCCAGCGGCCATGTGGAGGCCTTTCCCGGGCCAGGCATTTGGTCATCGCTCAGAGAACGTGGTGAGCAAGGGTCTGTTGGAGGGAGGCCAGGCTGAGCCTCTGCTGCATGGGCACTGCGGGCCGGAGGCCAGGCCCGGGCAGCCAGTGGTGGCCTCCCGGGGGGTCCGTCTCCAGGGGCCTGGTGGGCTTAGCCCCACAAACCACTCATCCATGGCCAGAGCCAGTGGGGAAACGAGCCAGAGGGGGTGAGCCTGGCCCGGCCTCGTGAGGGCAGCGGGGCACTGACAGGTCCTGGCCTGGGAGCGTCCTGCGGGGCTGGGTGGGTGCTGGAGCTCTCACACCTGCACGTCACGACGCCGGAGACTCGGGAGACCCGCGGGCTGGAGCCGGGAGCGCTGCAGCGGTGGGCGGCGTGGGTGGTGTGCTGGGCGGCAGGGGCCTGCGGTCCTGGGGGAAGGGCCGGAGCGTCAGCCGACAGGACCCCCAGGCATTTCCGCTTCCTGGTCTCGGGGCACGGAGGCCGTCGCCCTCTGCAGCTGCTTCCAGGCGAGGAGGGGCGTTTGGAGTGGACGTGGCCATGCTGGGTCCCACGCGTGTCGCTGGAGTCACATCCCACGCGCTCAGTGTCAGCGCACAAGGTTGTGGGGTCGCGCTGGGCTGGCCTTGGGTGGAGCGGGCTCCTGGAAGTGGGTTCTGGACAGGCCGCGTGAGGAGCAGGCCTCTCGGGCCGGCGGTCAGCAGCGGAGCCCGGGTGGGGAGGGCAGGCCGCCCGCATTTCTCTGCTCGGTGCCCTCGGGCTCGGCCTTCACAGCTTGCGCTGGGCCCCAGGAGCGCCCTCCTCGCTCCTCCCGCCTGCCCCCATTGTGCAGCCTCCAGAGGCCTTCAGCAGCCAGCGTCTGTCCAGAGAGGTGGCTCCCGGCGAGCTCCTCGTGTGCTGCCCCTGGCGACACGGCGGGGGACGCTGGGGGTGCTCACACGGTGGTGCCTTCACAGAGACACAGAGAGACACAGACATGGGGGAGGGACATAGGTACAGAGACGCCAAGATACTGAGAGAGAGAGCCGAGGGGAGGTGGAACGTTCCAGAAGGGTGCACAGGTCAGCTTGCCGTTGCCACGGATTCCTCTGGAGTCTCCGAGGGGCGGGAGTTCGCTGGGTTCTGTTGGCTCAGTGCCCACCGCTGCCAGTGCAGCCCGTGGCGGCCGCCCGGCCACGTGCCCCAGTCAAGGCTGCGCCTCTGCGGCCGAGGGGTGGAGGTCCTGCCCCGCAGCCGTCCCGCCGGCGCCGCCACAGACCCAGTCACTTTCTTAAAATGACGGAGCCCCGATGCTCGAGGGAGGCCACCAGGGCCACGCTGCTTCCAGAGAGGGCCTGGGCTCCCTCCGTGCGGGGTCGGGCGGCCCTGCCTCTCCTGTCACTCAGTAGACGTGAATCGCACACTCGTACGCGCTCACACTCGCACCCCGGTGCTCCTGGACACGGGTGCTGGCGCCCTCGGTGGCCCCCGGTGGCCGTGCGCAGGCGTCAGCGTCCTGGCCCCTGCGCTGGTCTGCCCGGGGAAGCTGTTGGGGCGGGCACTGTTCTTCCTGCGCCGAGTGATGTTTTACAGAGAGACCAGGCATCCCGTCGGGAGTCCAGCCCCGGCCTCCTGCCCTCGCCCAGCTCCATCCAGAGCCGGCCTTTCCGGCAGGTGTGCCTCGGGCGCAGGGGCCCTGGCAACTCTGTGGCGCAGGGGCTGGGGCAGGGAGGGCCCAGGGGCCGGGTGAGGGCGCAACTCCCTTCCCGGGACCCCGCGCCCAGCACGCGCCCCTGCCCCGCTCTCCGGCTCACGTATGTGCCGTCCTGGCTGTGGAGCGGGGTGCGGCTGCACGAGGCCCGGGGCTCCCCCAGCGAGGCTAAGCCTGGGGAGGGGTGGTGCTGTCCACGGGCCGCGAGCGCCCGGAGGACGGCTCTCCACGGATAAGCCGCCAAGCGACCGAGTAACTACAGGAAACACAGCGGAGGACATCGGGGACTCAGGTGACCGTCCAGTCCAGCCCACGTGGGCAGTCACTGCCCAGCAGCCTTGGGGAAGGTGTGTCTGGAGCAGCAGTGGCCGCACCATGTCCAGCCAGGCTGCCTCTGCCCTCAGGCCCCGGGCTCCCTGCCCTGAGTTCCGTGAGGATGCACCGAGGGCGTGGCCCGCGCAGGACTCTTGCCCGAGGGCCTGGCCGGGAGCGCGCCCTCCCCACATTCCCACATGCGGAGAGGCTGAGCCGAGGGGGACAGAGTTGCGGACGCGAACGTCCTCCCCCCAGGGGCTCGGGCAGCGTGGGGCGGGCAGCCGGCGCAGGCCCCCGGCCCTGGGTGTGCAGGTTAGTCAGCCGGTGGTTAGTGAGCGCTCAGTACCTGTCAGGCGCTGGTTTGCAAAGACTCGACCCAGGCAGGCCCATGCCTGAGGCCGGCGCCCCCTGATCCGGCCGCCGCTGCCCGGTGCCGGGGGTCCCGGTCCGAGGACAGCCGCTGAGCCCCACCGGGTCTGAGGCCAGCCCTCCGCTGCCTCCGGGGCCCCGGGCCTGGCATGGGCCTGTGCCCACCGGGAGACTTGTGAGCAGCAGGCCGGCCCCGCTGGCCCTGCCGGCCACGGTGGGGCAGAGCGACTTACCTTGTACAAGTGGCACAGCCCGGGCCGGCTCCGGGCGTGGGAGGGCAGGGCGCTCCGGCTCTGCTTTAGCCAGGGGACCTGCCAGAGGACACAGAGTGGCCGTTTGAGCGACGTCCAGCCTGACGTCCTCGCCTGACGGCTCGGCCAGGCCTGGCGGTGAGCGGCGCTTGAGGACGCAGGATGGATGGTGGGCGCGGGGTGGGGCCCAGAAGGAGAAGCCAGCTCCGGGAAGGAGGAGCAGGGGAAGAGGAAAGGAATCCTGCCCTCGCCGGTCTGGGGCTCCGGTCCCGCCTCCGGGCTTGCTGCCCTGGCGGCCCCCCCCATCCGGGCTTCTCAGGAGCAGGCGCAGCCCCCCACAGCCGTGCGCGGGGCTGGAAGGTGTTTGGTGTCTCTCTGCGGTGGGCGGGCGTTCCACGGCGTCTACTCACTTTCCCCTCTAGAGCAAGCGCGGGCTGCTGGTGGCGCCCACAGGCAGAATTGCTTCTGCCTGGCGGGGTTCGCGCGCTGACCTTGCAGACCCAGCGCCTGCTGTTCTGTCAGCCGCGCTCGACCTGCTCTCAGCCGCAGACGGAGGGGCCGCCAGGGAAGGGGGCTCGGCGCCTCTCTTTCTGACTGTCCACAGTGGGATGGAGGCACGGGGAGACAGAGACCGACACGGCCTCGAGGGAGAAAATCACCACAAAGGCCTCGGGACGTGTGTTGGCTACAGGCAAAGCGAAATCCTAAAAACCAGCTTAAAAGCTGGTTATGCGTGGAAATGAGCAACGTTAAGACAGAACGCCGCCGCGACCTGCCTTCCCGAATGGAACGTGGAGGCGTTGGGCACAGCGGGGTGTCCGGCGCGCCTGGGGTGTGCTCGGCTGCCGGCCAGGCACCCTCCCTGCAGGGGCCACTTCCCCACGGCAGGAGGCCCCGGTGCCTGCGGCCCCTGGTGGTGGGGCCCGGAGGAGCGGTGACTCCCCCTGGGGTCTCCACCTTGTGCCCACAGGGAGCGACCCCCTAGAAGGTGGGGTGCAGGCCGCCGCACGTGGGTCACAAGGCAGAGAAAGAGGTTCTGATCTGCTCCCCCGCAGAAGCGCTGCCCCTCCCGAGCGTGTGCAGAGTTTCAGCAGCGCCCGGTAGCTGCTCGCCTCGCCTCTGCACACCCCAGCTTCCGGGGCCGGTGGCCAGGCAGGAACGGGCGCACCAGCTGCGGCTGAGTCGGGATGGCCCTGTGTGGAGCCTCCCGGAAGGGCGGTGGGTGAGGCTGGATGGAGCTGGTGCCCAGCGCCCCGGCCGGGTGTGGGTGACACGAGAAGGGCCTCCCATGGCGGGTGCTGGTCACCCCAGGCCTGGGGCTGCCCCGGGAGAGTCCACTCTCCTTTGCGCCCAACCCCTGCTGTTTGCTATTATCGATGGAGAGCGGTTTGGGGGCCTTCAGGGGTGGGGGGTTGGCGATGGGGGCACTTGGGGGGATGGACGAGAGGCCACCAGTCTTAAGCACTGGACGAGGCCTGACTGGTTTCCCCGAGACCTCTGCTGACTTTCCCCGAACGGTGACATGGTCCAGGTGTCGGGCCAAGTGCTCCATCCCCAGGGAGAGTTGCCTGGCGCCCCGTGGCTGGTCCTTTCACCACCGGGGACGGCAGGAAGAGCTGAGACCAGACTGAGCTGCGGGGGACAGGCGGGCCAAGGCCCAGGCGAGCCAGGCACATGGGCAAGCCCTTCTGGGAGCCAGGCCCACGCCCGTGCACCCGCTCTCACTCCCAGAGGGTCGCCCTGCCTCCGTGTGGGTCTCCAGTTCCCCTGGACAGGTGCCGGTCTGCCAGGGTGCCAGTCTGTCCCCCAAGCTCGTCCTGGTCAGTGTCCAGGACGCCCTGGGTCCCGGCGGGGCGAGGGATGTGGCCCCAGTGTCTGCATCCCCGTGGCACCTGCCAGGCGGGCCCAGCGAGTGGGGAACCAGCAGGACACGCGGGGCACAGGAGGGGTCAGGCCACGCGGCGGGTGGGCGGGGAGCCTGCCGTGGGCGAGGCGGGACCAGGCCCGGACTTACCTGGCGTTTGTCGTCTGGGGACCGACGGGAGTGCCAGGCACTGGCGCGTAGGGAGGGGGGACAGCAGTGAGGGCAACAAAAAAGGTCCAGGCAGTTAGTACATCACCCTTGGCTGTGAGCGTGTTTAATGAGTGCACAAAAGAAATATTTACAAAGCGGGGTTCAGAACCATCGGGAGCACAGTCTCAGGGGACGCCGTTTACAGCAGGACGCCCTGCAGGGGCTTGGCCGGCCCGGCCCACGCGCTAGTTTAACCTGCTGGTTTAAAAATGGACACCTGGAGATGACAGGCCAGTGTCGGCCTGGGGCAGGGCCAGAGGACCCACGGGCCCCATCTGGGGACCTCAGGAAGAAATCCCTGCAGGAAACCTCAGGAATGGGGGCAGGGACGAATGTGCCAGTGTATTTGGGTTCTGCCCAGAGGCCACCGGCCAGGCCTGAGGGTGAGCCCGGCTGCCAGCGGCCGGCGGGGCCAGGAGACATGGCTGTGCTGGTGCCGGGGCCACGGCTGGTGGGGGAGCCTGGCCACACCAGGGCGTCCATCCCGCCCGGACGGCGGGGCCGACCCGGACAGCCTGCCCCGGATTGCCGCATCCTGCCTGCCATCTCCAGGAGCACAGCCCGGTTCCCGGACAGGCCGCACGGTGGGGGCAGCAGGGGAGACCTGCGCACTGTAGAGCTCAGGCGTGTCACATGAGCTGAAACTGCAGGCATCTCCGCCCCCGCGAGCCCCCCACCCCTGTAAACCCCCCGGCCCCGCGAGCCCCCAGCCCCTGTGACCAACGTGCAGGCCGAGGCCCCGCAGCTTCACGCGACAAGAGCGCTGACTCTGCCAAAGCAGCCCCCGGGCGCCGCCCTGAGACGGAGACGAGAGACGGGCCGACTGTGGCGAGAATGAGACGGGGAGCCCTGTCCGAGGGCCGGAGCCCGGGCAGGGGTGGGGGCGCAGGGCTCAGCCTCGCACGGACACCCCAGCTCAGCCTAGCTCTCGGGAGAACTCACTGCTCGGAGCGAGAGCAGGTGCAGAGCCCAAGCCTGGGGCGGGCTGGGGGGGCGGGGGCGGGGCGGGCAGCAGAGGACGCTGCCAGCTGCGAGGCCACGCCCAGGCCTGGGACCCTTCCCTCGGGCACCACAGCCTCCTCCCGCCTTCCCCCTCGCAGAGGCCCCTGCTCGCCACAAAAGCGCTTTTCATGTGGCCCTCAAGGCCGCGCCTCCCCAGGAATCTGCGATGTGCTTTCCTGAAGGTCAGCTGCGGGCCACACGGGAGGGGGTGTGCATTCCTGCCCGAGGGGCGGGGTGGGGCCGCAGGGGGCGCTGCACACAGGGCCCTCTGGGTGGTCAGCGCCACGCAGTCCCACAGCGCCCCCCTGAAAAGCTGCCCTGGGCAGACAGCATGACAGGCGGCGGGGCCGCTCTCCCAGGTGCAGGGCGGCCCGCGTCCGGCCCGTGTCGGGGCGCGGCGGGGCAGGGGCACAGCGAGGGGCGCCGGGCTCCTCTGTCTCAAGCCTCCTGGCGAAGGGCCTGTGCGTGCCCGGGGCTCCTGGCCCGCCAGAGCAGAGGGAGGAGAGCGGACGCCAAGCCGCCCGCAGCCTCCCACCGAGACCGCCGGCCCCACCCGCGCTAGGGAACAGCAGGCAGCACCCCTGCGGCTCCCGCCCAGGCAAGCTGTGCCTCTTGGAGCCTGTTAGACTTGGCGCCCGCCGGGAGCGGGCACTGAGCGCCTGCTGGCTGCCGCAGAAGGGCTAACACCTCGGCTTCAAGACTGTCCGTGTTCTAAAGTCCCGCGAAAATGTTCCCATGTCTCTGCCCCGAGGTCCGGCGATGCTCGATCTTGCAAAGCGGGTGCCCGATTCTCGGACGCGCCTCCTTTTGCTTTGAAAATACTGGCGCGTCTGAGAGGCTCAGGCAGCCGCTGTCCCCGCGGGGCCGGGGCGTGTGCGAGGCCGCAGCGGCCACGGGGCGGATTCTGCTGACCTGCGTCCCTGAGTGAGCGCACTGCACCCCCACACCCCGCCTGGGGCCCGCAGGCACCAGCCACGGCCAGGACCAGCTCTGCTTGGAGCCGCCTCAGCTGGAGTTAGCGCCGCACACGGCCAGGGAGGCTCCGCGCAACCGGGAGGACGGGGCGCCTGCAGAGCCGGCGGTCAGGAAGCCTCCAGCAGACGGGCACCCCGAAGCACAAAAGGCCAAGGTCCGAGTCTCCCGTGAGACCCCCCAGAGCAGATGCCTGACGTGCTGCCCCAGGTCCAGGTGCCCAGTCTGACCTCACCCACTGCGGGGGCTGGGGCGGGGGGACCGTCCGAGGCAGGGACTCGAGCAGGCCCTTCGCTCCCGGCGGCCAGGGGTCTGAGACGCTGTCTCTGGCTCCCCGCTGAACCCCCCACCCAACCTCCCATCCGGAGGCTTCAGGCCATGCCCGGCACCCATGGAGAAAACCCGTGTCCAGGCCTGGGGCAGCCCCAGGAAGCTGGGCACTTTCTGGAGAAGCCCCTCTTCTCCCAAACCGCGCGCCGTGCAGCCTCTCCAGGGCCGCAGGGACCAGCTCTTTGGGCAAAAACCTGCCACCGGAGGGCCCCACGAGCGTTATCCCCACCGGCCCAGCCCCTCCGCCCCCCCATGCCACGGGCCTTCCTGGGGATGCAGCGTTCCCTGCACAGCACCCAAGTCCCGAAGGGCCCCAGGCTCGCTGTTCAAGCGGTACAGTACGGAGACAGAATTACCCGCCGCCCGTCCACGCCGCCGCTCAGACGGAGGGAAAGTTGGCTCCGGGCCAGTGCAAAGCTGAGTCTGTCAAAGACTTCACTGGCATCGCCCTGCATTGCCCTGCAAAGCCTCCTGAAGCCGCCGGCTGGCTCCCAGCAAGACCAGCCTGACCCCCGCTGAAGCCCCGAGGGTGGGCAGCAGACACGACCGGCCGTGGAGCTCCAGGCCCGAGACGCCAGGGACCCAGCTTTCTACATGGCCCCGTCTGTGCCACCTGCACAGCAGGCTGCACCCCTGAGTCCGGCAGCCGCGTGGGAGGGGTGGAGAGGGAGGGCCGCGGGGGCCTGTGGGCATTGCGCAGGGCCCCAGGCCGGGAGCAGGGGCCGGGGTCGGCGCCCGGGCTGCGGCTGCCCCTGCTGGCCCTCTGGCCGGCGAGCCGGCGAGCAGGCGCCCGGCGCTCCTAGTCCTCCGCGCTCACCTTGCCCGAGCCCCGCTTGGGCACGCCCCTGTCGCCGCTGAAGAAGCGCCCGAGCGAGTCCAGGAAGCCGGTGTCCCTGTGCCTGGGCAGGAAGCCGTGCCGGGCGTGGTCCATGGTGCTGGCCGAGGCCAGGTACTTGGAGCCGTGCCGCTGGGAGGGTCTCTTCTGCGAGGCCATCACGCTGGGGCCCTCAGGAGCGGCGGTGCTGTCCTCTTGGATGGTCTGGAGCTCGTCTGATTCCGAGGGCCTGTCTTTGAAGGTGTTGTCCTCCCGGCCCGGGGCATCTCGGGAGAAGAGGCGGATCAAGTGGGGGCGGCCCCTGGGGTCAGCTGGGCTGGCGCCCGGCCAGGCATTCTTCGGGGCGGCTGTGCGCGTGGAGTCTGTCACCGCGGAGCCCGGGGAGGGGCCCACATTGTCCGGCCCCGCATCTGCCTGCCCTGCAAACAACGGGGAGAGTGAGCGCGGGTGAGCAGGGCCAAGCGCGGACAATGCCGCTTTCTTCAGGCCCCGGCCCTGCCCCCGGCCCACGGGCAGCGCCGCCTGGATCCCGGGCAGAGCCCAGGCAGACGCCCTCCTGGCGGCCGGACCCCGGAGCCCCCTGGGCAGACAAGCGGGGCTCGGCCGGGCCTGGCAGGGTTGCTGCTGGGTGGTGTGGCTGCTCGGAGAAGCCGGGGCGTGGGAACCCCGAGGAGCCAGGAGCCGGGCTGAGCGCTGTGGGAGGGTTTATTTCACGAAAGGTGCTGGCAGTGCTCTTGGTAAAGCCCAGTTGCCCACGTCTCTGCCACCCAAGCCTTAAAGAGACGGAGGCCTCAGGAGGCTTTGCCGTCCAGACCCCACAGAGGAGCGGCTCGGGCACCGGGGAGGGCGCAGCTGGACGCCTCCCCGGGCAGCCAGCGAGAGCCGGGCCGGGGCCTCGGGGCGTCCTGGAGAATGCGCCCCGTCTGCTCCCCAGTTAGCGTGTCACCAGCTGCAGTGTCTCGTCAGTTACTGCAGGAAATGGGCCCCCTCGCACCCCCCAGCACCACAGCGTTCACGGTCACTGCTCTGCAGCCTCCGTCCACGTGTCCATCTGTCTGTCTATCCGCCCCTCCCTCTAGACACCCAGACACCCCTCCTCTCCCCACTCACCCCTCCCTCCTCCTACCCCTTCTTCCCCCCACCCGTCCAGCCCTCCGCGCTTCCTGCCCGCCCTCCCCATCCACCCTGCCCTCCCGCCTCCCGCCAACCCAGCCCCCCAACCTGCTGCTCCCGAGGACGGCCCAGCAGGGCCTGGCCCCGTGAAGGTGGCCGCCCTTGGAAATGGGTCTCTGGTGGCTCTGACCATGCTGGGGCCATGCCGGTCGCCCTGGGCCGTGACCGGGCCCTTGTAAGAAGAGGGGATTTGGCGGCGGACCAGGGAGGGGCTGTGTTCCGGGCAGGGCACCTGAGTGCGGGCACCCTGGACACAGCACCCTCTCCCTCGGGGCCGGGCCAGGCACCACCACACCTGGCCTGCTGGCCCGCACTCAGAGAGGACGCCTGCCCACTCGCAGCACGTGTGGCAGAGCCTGGAAACAGTCGGCGCAAACGCTCACCGCGATGCGGGAGGTGGCGGCCGGTGGGCGTCAGGCCCTGTGGCGTCTGGGGTGGGGAGGCAGCGCTGCTCCAGGGAGGCCCCGGGGCCAGCCCTGGGGTGGGGAGGGCCGGACCAGACGCTCACCAGGGCGAGTGGGGAGGCTGGAGCCCCAGGACAGCCAGGGCCGGGGGCCGAGGCGAGGGCACGCCGGCGTCCAGGTGGAGGGCGGCGACTCCTTTCCTGGCCGTTTCTCCAGGGAGCAGCCAGAGCCCAAGGGCGCGAGGGCGGTACCTGACCTCGGGGCGGAGACCATGGGCGAGGGCCACACGTGCCTGCGGGGGGTCAGCACATGGAGGGGTGAGCCAGTCACACCCCCGTGGGTGTTGGTCAACACACACCACACCCCTGCACACGCACGTGTGTACGGAAAGGCAAGTGGTGCCACTGCTCTGACAGAACCACAGGCCGCTGGCAGCCACCTGGAGCTGCCCGGACCCCCGGGCTGACCGCACGGACCTCTGCGTCCCTGTGACCGCGGGAGCCGGCCTGTGTGGCCAGCCGGGTGCGCAGGAGCCAGAGGCGCACACTGCCCACTAAGGGGGGCCTGGGCGGACCCCCTCTCATGACCACAGATTAAGGCTGCCGGCGGGCGCCACTGCCCATGCAGTGCCCAGGAAGTGAGCATGAGGAGCACAGGGCCAGGGCGCTTGGGCCGCAGCAGAGTCAGCACCTCGTCCTCTCACTGGGCCACGCCCTGTGGCGCATGTAGCTAACGCGGATGTGAGCGGAGAGTGGCCCCATTGTCCCCAGCCCAATGGCTGACGGACACCTGACCACCAGCAGGCCCAGCAGCTGGGCTACCTCTGAATGCCGGCCCTGTGAGGCCACAGGGGGCCCGTCCGAGCCACCTCTCGCACCTGAGGGGGACCTGAGGCCAGATCTGGGCATTTTGAGCGGAGGCCAGAGCAGTTTTCTTTGGCCATGAACATCAGCTCCGACCGAGGTGAAACCTGGTGTGGGTTATTCCCACGTGGGCTCGGGGCAGAACGCGCTGCGGGACGGGCCTGGCCCAGCAGCCGTGCCAGCAGCGAGCACTTTCCTCAGCACCCGTCCCAAGGGACCCGAGCCCCGAGACACGCTCGTCCCCACTTGAGGACCTTGAGGGGGCTGCAGGCACCCCGGGCCCGGAGGGTGCTCTGCCCTCTCTGGCTACCAGGGCAGGGGGCGGAAGTCAGGCTGCAGAGTACGGGCTGCAGGCCCTGGGCTGGCGGGGGACAGCTGGACGGGACCCCAGCTCCTGCCTGCGCGCCGACCCCAAGGTCGTGGGCCCCAAACCAGCCAGGCATGGCCAGAACCTCAGGTACTCACTGGAGACCAGCAGGCCGCCAGGGGCTGAGGGCACGGCTGTGTGGCAGACGCAAGGATGGCCGCCCTGCCGGGCCGCAGGGTCTCCGCGGGAGCCGGGCGGGCCTGGAATGCGGCCGTGGGCCGGGCTGCAGAGGCCTCCTTGCTGGCACAGACCCCCCTCCCTGGCAGGCAGCGGGTCCGCGGGGAAGGCAGGAACAAGCAGCCCTTGGTGTGGCCAGTGGGCTGGGGGCGGACACTCTGCATCTATGAGAGGCACGTGGCCGGCCGCCAGGCGTCCCGGCGAGGTCTCTTCAAAACCTCTCCACAAATGGATCTTCTCAGCCCACCCATCTTGCCCGAATGCCTCCTTTGTCCGCCCAGAACATACAGGTCCTATTTGCTCTAAATAGCTCGCCCCTCGGGCCCTCCCACGGCCGCGGGGTCACTGGCGGGCAGGGCCGGGCGGGGGGCGGCAGGAGGCTGGGGCTGGGGGAGATGGGGGTCCTGGGCAGTTCCGAGGAGTGAGCGCAGGCCTGCGGGCAGAATCACTGACCCCGGGAAATGCCAGGCGCGCCCTCTCTCACCAGGCCCGCTGACCAGGAGCGGGGAGGCCGGCATGTGCTGGGCGGGAAGCGCTGGGCAGCCCACGCTGCGGTTCTCGCCTGCACTTCAGAGAAGGCCGTGCCGGCCACACATCAGAGTGGGGGTCTCGGGGCGGGGGAGGGGGGCCGGGGGAGGCGTCCCCTTCCCGAGGTCCCCTCACCCTGCAGGCGCTGCCCTGCCCCGGGGCTCAGGAGGCTGCCCCCCACCCCGCCCCCCGCCTGCACGAACGCAGGGTCACGGGCCTCTAAAGCCCACGGCTCCGAGCCGAGCCCTGGGGTCTGGCAGCACTTCGAGCCTGGAGGCGCCTTCAGTGTGACCCTCCTGGGCCAAGTGGGCTGGAAGAAGCTTCAGAGGCAGCCCGGCTGCCCCGCGCTCAGCGACCCTCCCCCTCAGCAATGCACGGACATTGGCAATGCTGGAAGGGAAGGGACCCCGAGGGCGGCGGAGGCGCTGCTGTCACCCCCAACACTGGCAGGCACGAGACCGCGTGTCTTCTCTCCCCAGTCATGTCTGCCGGCGCCAGCCTGGACAACAGCCCCCCTCACGCCGTCCGGCTCCTGCCCAGAGGCCCCCCAAGGGCTGTGCCGGCCCGACCTGCCTCTGCTGTCTTCCCCAGCCCACCCCTACCCTGCGCCCCCTTGCACTCCCGCCGGGTCTGCAGGCCTCTGGGACGGAGACGCAGCCGGGGCTCCACTTCCGGCCGCGGGCCGATGGCAGCACCCGCTCCCCGGGGCGTCACCCAGGAGCCGGCTCACAGCTGGCGGGCGGGGGTCGTCGCCCGGCCTGGAGAGCGGAGGCTGCCCTGGAGGGCACGGGGAGGCCACAGCAGTGGACGCTCAGAAAACCGTGTGAAGGGACGGGAACCGCATCCTCACTGGTCGGTCCCAGTGGCGTTCAATGCAGGGGACAGGCCCAGGCAGGGCTGGCGACGGCAGGTGCCCGGGGTCCTGGGAGGCGGGACTGCGTGGGGGAGCCGCGTGGCCTCCGGATTCACTGGTGGTGACACACAGCCGCGCTGGGCGCTGGGCCCTGGGCCCGGACAGCTGCAGGGAGGTGCGGGCCAGGATGGCACGTCAGTGCACTGGTCTGCCCCTCAGTCTGGGGGACGCCGGTCTGCCGGGGAAGCAACTCTGTCAACTCAGCCCCAAACCCGAACCCTAAAGTGACACTAAGAGCTAGAGATTGGCCCCTGCGTATTTCGTGCAACATCTGCTTATCCTGAGCTGAGTCCGTAACAGTAAGTTTTTGAGAAAAACTTTGCAAAAGGTCATCGCGCTGAGGAGAATGTTCTAGAACAAGCTGCCGCCAGGCGGTGCTGACGCCTCTGTGGAGGGGTGTGCTCCCGAGCCCTTGCAGGCAGCCTCCCTTGGCCGGACGGCGTGCTGGGCCTGCCTGGCTCGGGGCCGGCGGAGCCTCCCACCTAAGAGCGTGTTCTGGGGGCCGCGCGAGAGCGCTGGGCCGACCTTCCCGCAGACACCTGCCGGGGTGACCCGTCCAGGACGAGATGGCCAGAGGTGCAGAGGCAACTGGCGGCCATCGTCTCGCCAGGCACCGCCCCACTCCCTTGCCAGGGCCGGGAGGCGGGAGGGGGCTCTGGGGTCTCCCGGGAGACACAGCAAGAACAGCCCCTGGGGACGGCCCGAGTGTCCATGCTGGCAGGTCTGCGTGTCAGAGCAATCAGGCCGCTCCCCGCAGGAGGCTGCTGCCCCGTCCCGCCGCCGCGCCGGCTCCTCTCGCGAGGGCTGACGTTTTCCGAAGCGGAGCCGGCTTCAGAGGAGTGGACATGGCCGCCGGCCTGCGCTCGGCCGCTGCCTATCCCCGCCGGCCTGTTCTCAGGCAGGGGCCGCCCCGCTGCAGAGGAGTCGGTTCATACAGGAACACGCGCCTGCCTGGCGCCACACCCCGAGCACCCCACGCCGGACGCCAGGATTTCTCCCGCTCGCTTCCATCCCTGGTGAGTTTGCCGAGTCAGCAGACGCAAGATGGCGCGTGGGGGGAAACCAGTGACAGGCCAGCAGAAAGCCGGCGGGACCGGCAAGCCAGGCCCCACGCTGCCCTCGTGAGCAGCGAGAGGTGTGACCGCTGGTGACCGTGGCGCCGTGATGAGCAGCAGAAACCCGCTCGTGCAGCCAAGCACAGGGACGCTGGCGCCCTGTGGCCGCCCGGGATGGGCGCGTGGAGGGCGGGAGCAGGAGGTGGGCTGAGGCGGTGACTCCGCCGCCCGCAAAGCCGTACACCCAGGCCCGGGCCTCAGGCTCCCACGCAGCACGGACTCTCTCGGGCACCGGCTGGCCGGCCAGCAAGGGTGAGGGGTCCCGGCGCGAGGAGTCCGGGCCTGCACGGCTGCGCTTGGCTGAGGGCTGGACGTGTCCCTTCTCCAGAGGGCTGGGGCGCGCCTCACCCGGCCTGGGGACGGCCCGACTCTGTCCCCACTCGTTTCACCTCCTTGGTGCGGGCGCGGGGGGGGGGTCTTGGCTCGAGGGGTCGCGCGCTCCTGCGCAGGGGACAGCACTGTGTGTCCCGGGGCCCGGGACAATGGGGCGAGTGTCTGCCGCGGAGCGGGGCGCACAATGCGGCCGTTCACCCGGCCCGGGGGCCGGTACCAGCTCGGGCCGCCGCGGCTGCTTTACGGGTAAAAATAACTGGAAAGCTCTTCAAGAAAGCAGCTCTGTGAGCCCCGCAGACACAGGCGGGCGAGCCCCCGGGACCTGCAGGTTAAGGAAAGGTGGTGCGTGGTCAGCTAAGGTGGGGTGCAGGGCCCGGCCTCGGGCGCCGGCCTGACCGGTGCTGGCCTCCTGGAGGCGGCGGCTAGGGTGGAGGACACACGGCCGCTCAAGGGTGTTTTCCAGCTTATTTTCTTTTCTGGAAGTCATTTCGAGACCATTTCTCACGCCCGCATGCTCGGAGACCACCGGCGTTTCACAGTTTCCCCCGAGGAAACTGGACACGTTCCCTGATCCTCAGCGGAGGGCGGCAGGTGCGCTTCATTCTTTACGGCGATTCTAACGTAGCCAGGAGTCCCTGCATTGACCCACTTTCATGTTCTGCTGTGTGGACCTGGCGGGACCTGGCGATTTCAGGGAGGACCACCCAGGGCAGGCCCCGCCCAGGCCCCAGTGCACCTCAGGGGTCCTCGAAGCTCCCACCTCCTCCACTCCCTCCGCCGCGTGCCAGTGTGCTCCCTGCGGACTCGCTGGCACATGCTGTAGGTGCTGCTGATTCTGGGGCCTGCCCACGGCCACCACCAGCAGCTGGCACGGCCATGCACCCTGACCATCAGGCCCCACCGCTCGGGACGAGTGGTGCAGTGTCCACGTGCGTCCATGCACCGGGAGCAGAGAAGGGGAGTGGAGCACATGAGAGCTGACGCAGCCAGCTCCTGGGCTGTCCCCCACCCGGGTCACCCACTGCTGACCACTGGGCGGGGCCACGCCCGCTCGCCCAGCCTCCCCGGCCTTGGGGACCCCGGCCCAGCGACCCCTGGCCCTTTCCTGACCCAGGCTTTGCGCATCCCTCACCTCTAGCCCACACGCCTGCTGCCCATTTCTGACCTTGGGCCCTGCAGTTCCCTCCCGCCCACCCACACCACCTGTCCTCCTCCAGGAACTGGCCCCACGCGGGCACCTGGACGACCCGAGTGCGCGAGTCCATGCTGCGAGGGGGCGGAGCCACAGCCAAGAGGGCAAAGGCCAGGCTCGGATGCCAGGCACTGTTGAGGCCAGCGTGGCCGGCTGCGGGCGAGGGCTAGAGCGGGCGGCTCCGGGGGCCGCGGCGAGTGGTCAGTGTCATGGCCATGCGACAAACGCCATCTCCCACTTCAAATGGGTGGACATGGGGGGCACAGAGGACAGGCCGACAGCGGGTGAGGCTGCTACGGGCATCCAGTACCTTGCTGCCCTGGCACAGCTTCTCAGCCGCAGCAGCCGACGAGAAGAGGCGCCGGGTGGGGCTCGGCTGCTGTTAGGGCGATGGGAGCGTGAGGAGGGGCTGATGCCCCCAGGTGGCGGAGGGCGCACATCTGCGGGGCAAACCCACAGCTCCTGGTGCCCCATCATGCCCACCGCCCACCAGAGGTGGCTCCGGGGGAGATGGCAATTCCAGCATGGGATGCGGGCCAGCATAGCGAGGGCCAGAAGTGGGGGCGCTCTTCTGAGACGGGGCCTCGAAGTCAAGGCAACAGGAAACCCACTGGCTACTGGCAGGAGGCTCCTCGGTGCGTCCCTGCGGCTGTCCCCAGGAGGTGCCTGCAGGGGTGGCCGGCGCCCTCAGAGGCCCTGATCCCTAAGGCACCCCAGAAGATGCCCTGGGGGCCCCCACAGGAGGCCGCGGTCTCAGGAAGCTCTGTCTCCTGGCTGCAACAGGCGTGGTGGGGCCGAGGCCCTTGGGCGACCAGGAATGGACACTGAGGCCCACGCGTGGGGAGGCGAGCTCAGCCCTCGGGGCCACGCCTGGTGGGGGTGAGCAGACACGCTGGCCCGGAGAGGACGCCGGGCTGGGCGGGGCAGGGGCCTCTCGGTGCACCTGGGGCCAGGGGCAGAGGGGGCAGGGCGGGAGGTGGCCGAGGCACAGGTGCCCGCGCTGGGCAGCAGGTGTGGGAGGCCGGGACACGGTGCTGCCTGCTGGCCTGGGCCCATCGCAGCTGCTGTTTGCGCCGCTGTCCGGCGGCATCTTCTCTTTGTCCCGCCATCTCTCAGTCACCCTATTGTGGCCCTCTGACCTCAAGTGACTCTCGGCCGCGCCGAACAGCCTGGACGCTGGGCCCCGCAGCTGGCAGTGCACGGGTGCTCCCCTGGGCCACACGCTCATGACTGTCCCTGGGAGCTGCAGACGTGCAGACCCAGGAACCCGCAGGCCCCGGCCGCACACCAAATCCCCCGCCCCCCGCAGGGAGCTGCTCTCCTCAGCCGCTCAGAGCCCGGCCCCGGGCTTGGAGAAGCACCAGGGCAGACGGGAGCCGAGTCTCCTGATCTGGACGGCCCGGGAGGGGCTGAGCACGCCAGCGCCGGCAGGTGGCCTCGCGTGTCCCTGAGACTCAGCCGTCCCGCACCTGTGCCTGCTGCTTCCCGCCCCGTCTGCCTAGTCACGGGCGTCCTGCGGGCTGAAGCGGCCCCTGAGGCCCCGCTGGCCCTGCTTCCACGGCCATGGTCAGGGCTTCCTGACGGGGAGCTCACGCGGAGCCCGTCAGAGCGACCGGGCTGCCAGCCGTCTCAGCGACGCTCTGGGGTAAGCCGGCCCGGCGCCCCGACTTCACAGACAGCAGCTGCTCTCGGAGCTCAGGGACGCCTGCCTGCTGGGGCGCGTCTGTGCTCGTGTGCAGCCAAAACTGGCAGCAGCACAGGAGCACGAGCTCACAAGCACACACGCAGGGCAACACGGCTCCTGCGGGCACATGTGCACGCCTGCGTCACGCCGCGCCTGACCCGCTTGCTCAGCGGGGCCGGGCCCAGGACTTTCTGGCTGTCATGGGAGGAAGCTGACTCCCCTCTGCGGGGCAGGAGCCCGGCGAGAGGCAGCGGCCGTGCCCACCCCAAGGAGGGGCCACTTGGCTCCCCAGGAGAGACCAAAGCGGGGGCACCTGAAGCAGAATCCTCAAAGCACCGGTGTCCTCACGGGCGAGCACAGAGGCCGGAGGCCCGGGAGTGCCACCCCCAGCCCCGCCCGCCTTCACCACGTGTGTTTAATTCCAGTGGTTACTCGGGCATCTGCGGAGGGCCCGGCCCACGGGGCACACCCAGCCCGGCGGCAGGGGGAGAGAGAAGGGCGCGCCCCGGCTTTGCTCTCAAGTCATGACAGGCGCTGTATGGGAGAGGCTGGGCACATGACACCTCCTGGCACCACTGCCTGCTCCGTGCAGACCTGGACGTCGGGCAAATGCTGCTTCCCAAGCCTCGGCTGGAACAGCCAAGGTTCTGCAGCGGCTGTTGGGTATTTTTAAGAGTGAAATGGGGGCCCCCCAACCCTCACGCTCCTGCACGCCCCCAAGCTCTGGGATGGCAGCTTGTCATGCCAAGCCTCCCCCCCCCCCCGCCACACACCCCCCCGCTGGCCCTCTGCAGCCCCAGCACCACGCCAGCTGCCACGTGGTCTCGCTGGGCAAAGCACCGCGCTCGCCCGCACATGCAACAGCAACTCGTGAACACGGACGTGGTGACCGGGTGAGGGCACCAAAGTGTCAGCTCTTCTGCAGACGAGGTTCCCGCCTGCTGCCTGTGGCACTCAGGAGGCTGACTTGGGAGCTCTGTCTACCAGCCGCTGATGAACAGGCCCACTTTCCCCGTCAGTGGTCACTCCCACAAAAATCACTGGGCAGACGCGGCTGAAATACGGCTCGATTGAAAAAGAGAAACAGCAGCGGCTGAGACCTGGCGCGGAGAGGCAGGACAGAAGCTGCCCAGAGGGGCCACGAAGCCGGGGCTGGCCGCCCACGGGCCCCATGGCCCTCCGGACACGCGGCTCCACCTGACACCGCTCTCCACCCTGAGGGATCCAGGTGGGAGCTCAGAGGTGGCCACAACGTTCCATGTCTGGGCCGGACAATGGCTCCCGGGGGCAGCAGCTGGAGCCGAGGACTGCGGGGGCAGCACAGACGGGGCCAGCATGGGGCGCCTCTTCAATGAGCTATTGGGACTTTGCAGGCGTGCGCTGTGGGGGTGGAGCCGGCTCCTGGGGTGCCCTCACTGCTCTGCTCTTCCCCCACATCGTGACGGCATCCACAGGGACCAGGTGAGGGCCCAGGGAGTCGAGGTGGGGGTCCGGCCAGTACTGCATGGGGGGGAGGGGATGCCAGGGTCCGCCAGGCCAGCCTCATGCGGGGCCAGTCCACAGTGGGGCCAGGGCGTGGCCACCGAAGGCGGGTCCCAGGGCCGGCTCCGAGGGAGCGGGTCTGTTTGGAGGCTGAGGGCTGTCGAGCAGCAGGACCGCAAGGGGGGGCCTGCGCAGGCCAGGGGCGGGCAGAGCCGCGGCGGCCGTGGCCCTGGCCTGCGCCTCCCTCGCCTGCTCGAGCTGCGGCTCCCGTGCGCGCGCCTGTGAGCGCTGGCCAAGCTCCGTGCAACACACGCTCAGCGTCCCGCACGTGCGTGCACAGCGCTCGTCGCCCCACAGGGGCGCGCTGGAAGTCACCGGCCCTGCTCGCCGCGCACGTGGAGGTGCCGGAGTCCGCGCCACCCGCTCGCCCCCAGGCTAGACGGCGGACTCTGGCTCGCCGTGAGCCAGGGACGCCCCTGGGGCGGCCACAGTCGGGCCCCCCGCGCAGACTCCTCGGACTCGGCCTTGCAAAGGGCGGGCAGCCCCAGCCCCTGGGAGGCGCGTCCCGAGGCCGGTCAGCAGGCGCCGCCCAGCTCCGAGCCGCGCGGGAGGCCCGGCCGCCCTCTTCTGGGGCTTCTCCTCCGCGTCGGGGCCGGGGGGCCGGAGGCTCCACCCGCCCCACCCGGGAGTCGCTGGCCCAGTTTGGCGGGGCGCAGTGGCCAGCGTCCCCACCGGCCTCGGGGACACAGGCTGTGCCTAAGGGGGCGGCCCGCACATGCCGGCGACTGCCTGGTTTCCCGAGGTCCCCAAAATGCCCCCGGAGACGCCCCAAGCTGCCGGAGACGAGGCACAGGGAGGCCTAAAGGGCCCCGAGCGTCCCGCCCGATCCGCCCGATGTTCCCGGGTCCGGCCGCCGCCCCGCGGGGCGTCCCGGCTGCGCGCCCCGGCTGTGCGCCCCGGCGCGCGGGAGTCAGACACCCCTCCGGGCCGGCCGGCGTCCTCCGGGCCGCGGGCCGCTGGGCCTCCCAGGACGCCCGGGCCCGCTCGGCGGGGAGCAGCGGGAGGCCAGCGCCGGCCCGCGCCGGGGGTTCGAGCCCGGCCGCCGCCGCTCTCGCCCCGAAGGCCCCGGGGCGCCCCCGGCAGCGAACCCCGAGCGACACGGCGCCTGCGCGACCTCCGCGGGCGCGGCGTCCCAGCCCGCTGCGTCACGCCCCCCGCTACGTCACGTCCCCCTACGTCACGCCCCCCGCTGCGTCACGCCCCCCCGCTGCGTCATGTCCCCCCCCCGCGTCATGTCCCCCCCCACTGCGTCACGCCCCCCACCCCCGCTGCGTCACGGCCCGGCCCGCTACGTACCGAACACCTCGTTGTCCTCCGAGGCCTCCCGGGAAAGCTCGCGCGCGGCGCGTCTCCCGCCGTGGCCGTCTCCGCCGGGGCCCGCCGCGTCCTGCGGGGAGACAGCAGCGCCCTGAGGAGCCGGCGCCCCGCGGCCCGCCCTCCTCCGCCCTCCGTCCCCCGTCCCGCGGGCGGGCCTGGCCACCTCGGGGGCTCCGGGCGGGCGCCCCGGGGGAGGCCGCGGCGCTGGGGGGGCGGGAGACGAGGCCGGCCATGGGCCCGTCCTGCCCCCGCCGGCCGCCCGCCTCCCCTCCGCCCTGCGGCCTCGCCCCGGCGGCCGCCTGTGCCCTGCCGGGCCGCGGACAGGCGGGGCGGCCCGGGGCCCGTCCAGGGCGAGCTCACGCGCAGGCAGGGCGCACGGGCGCGGGGGCGCACGGGCGCGGGGGCGCACGGGCACGGGGGCGCACGGGCACAGGGGCGCACGGGCGCACGCCGCCTGGTGGACTCGCGTCTGCAGCCAGCCGCGCTTGGGCAGGCCGGAGGTGGGAGGACAAACCAACGAGGCGAGGTCCAGGGTCACCCCCGATCAGCGTAGAGGCTTCTGAGAAAAGAACAGAGACCCCAGAAGCGCAGCCACCCCGCAGCCCCCCGGGGGGTTCTGATGCTGCGACTCCAACTGGGGAGTCGGCGCCGGGAGACGCGGGCCCCTACAGGTGACACCCCAGACGGCAGAGCCGGCTCCCGCCAGCTGCAGGCAAGCCCCGGCCGGCCACTTAGGAAAACAAACAAAAAAACCGAGCGAGACCTAAGTCCGCGAGCCTTCATGGCCACCGGCCACCCATCCCTCTCCTGCTCGCACCCCACCCGGACCCCGACAGTCCAGGACCAAGGACGCAAAGACCAAAGAGACCTGGGGTCTGAGGGGCTTGCGGTGCAGCGAGCAGAGTGACCGCCAGAGAACAGGGGCCAGGGACACCGTGCTGAGTGCCGGATGCTCCGTCCCCCAGGTTATAGCCCCCAGAAGGTGGCAGGTGGGGGCTCTCGGCCTCCCCGTCACAGCCACGCGCTCCTCTGGGGGACTCTGACCTGGCTGAGTTGTCTGGAAAGAGGAAGAGGCCCCCACAGGCCTGCCTGGCATCTCCTGCAGCACCCGGCCTCGGGCTTCCCCAGCTGGCTCTCCCCAGCCTGTGCCGTTCCCCTCCCCAGCGCGCCCTCCCCTCCCCAGCGCGCCCTCCCGGCCCCTGGGAGCCCAGGCCATCTCAGAGCAGAAGCTGCTGAGACAGATGCGTGTTCCGACACGTTTCCACTCCCTTCTCCCGTTCACGCCGTAGCGGGTGGGTCTGACCCGCTGGAGCTGCTGGGCCAGCCTGGCCTGGCTACTGCCACCCGCCGGCCGGCACCGAAGCGCTGCCCGCACAGGGGCTGGGATCCTGGGCACGCTGCCGTAACGCCCTTGAGAAAGCCTGCGGTTGCCACAGCGTGGGACAGACGGACAGAAAAGCGACCTTGCGTTCAGTGCGTTTTCTGGGAAAAGCATAATCAACGTGTCACCCGTCCCCCGGCCGCCGCTCAGGCAGGGGGGCCCCGGCACGGTTGGCAGCAGCAGGGCTGGGCTGAGGACGGGGCGGAGGCCCGGCCGTCGTGGCAGAGCAGCACAGCAGCCCGGTCGGGCATCCTTGCTTCTTCAAGAGAACAGCTCACGCGTTTGCTTCCATTTCCCCTCTAACAAGCCAGTCACCTCCTCTCGAGAGGAGACCCTGGGGGTCTCTGCTGGCCCTTGGGGTGTGGGTGTCCTGCCGCCCTCCTGGGCTGCGAGTCTAAGTGACACCTGCTGACCCTCTGTCTGTCGTGTTCATAGTCACGCGTTGGCCGTCCCCAAACCTAGTGGGAACCCCCTCACCTAATGGGTGAGTGGGGGGCAGATGCTGGCGGGCCCCCAGCCCAGCCGCGGGGGCCTGTGTCCTCCCTCACAGAGGGGCACCCAGGGCGAGCGTGTGACAGCAGAGGCAGAGACAGGGTGATGCGGCCACCAGCCTGGGGACACCAGGGGCCCCATAAGCTGTAGAGGTGGCAGCCTCGGAGCCCTGGAGGGAGCCGGCCACCCCGCTGCCCGCGGACTCTGGCCAAGCAGTTAATGCCCTGGGCTGTCCCCAGAGGCTGCCCGCGCGGGCGGCCCATGCTGCTCCCTTAGTCAGTTGGCTGTGGTGGCTTTCCTTCCCCGTGACGGAGGAGGCCACTGGGGAGAGCCTGAGGAGGGCCTCTCCAGAGAGCTTTCTCACGGAGCTGTGGCCTGGAAGCCCCCAGCAGGCACCGGAGGGCGACAGGCCAGCCCGAGGGGACCGTGACCAAGGCCTGGGGAGCAAGGCGGAGCCAGTGCCTGCCAGCCCCAGCGGGGAGGGACCAGCAGGGGCTCCGTCCCCCGCCTGCAACCAGCAGGAGAAACAGCGAGCGGGCGCCTGAAGTGGGGGTGCGGGCAGCGGCCAACAAGAGGGCCCGGGACGGGGGCAGGCAGGGTCTCGGTGCAGCCAATCCCCAAAAGGTCTAGAGACCGGGTCACAGGCAGTGCCGAGGCTGACCCCTGGCTCTGTCTTGAGACACGTGTCTTGTTGTTTACCTCAAGGCCACGATGAGCTAGTGGGTGTAACACACATGTCTCTGAATAATCGGATGCAGGAACCCTAAATCACCGTGCGCCATTAGTGTAATTACCACCTGCCTTATTTGTTTACTTACAACTCTGGTTACATATGACGTGCTGAGGGTCGCTGAGGAAGCAGGACGTGACAGAGTCTGCTGTGCAGGCATCAAAAGCCGCAGGAGCATCACAATGGGTTTTATTAGGCTTTTGTTACCAACGTGATAACCCCATTCGGCCCCAAGTCACCCCCAGGACGGCATGCCCCAGGGGGCCCGGTGCAGACCCCAGAAGGGGCGGGCGCTGCTGGTGGGCGCCTACGGGGAAATACCCCAGGCCGACTCGCGGGCACAGAGAGATCGTGTCTCACAAGTGGACTCCGGAATATAAAATCTTTTGCTTCCAAATTTAAGCTTTTAAAGCCGGATTGCCAAAGCCATGAGTCAGACAGGAAATAGCATTTTGAAAACGGGATTTTTTAGTTTTTGTTACATTTAAAACCTTAGGAGGGTTTTGCTAAAAATAAAAAAGTGCTTAAAAGTAAAACAAGTCCAGAGATTTCACACGGAAGGACCCTCGTTCCCTTTCAGAGCCTCAGAGAAACTTGGCTTCAAGGATGAAGTCACGCGGTGGCACTCGGGGGCTGCGCGGCAGAGAAGCGGCAGCCGGGGCCTCAGGCACACTTGGGCCCGTGCGCGGAAGGTGCTGGGTGCGACCCCGCCAGCCAGGGCCCCGCCAGCCAGGGCCCAGGCCGTCGCGCAGCCCCTCCCGCGGGGGAGGGTCCCGGCAGAGCTCCCGGGCGGGCGGCGAGGTGCAGCCGCGCCAACCGCAGAGCCCAGGCCACCGCCAGCTCCCCCCAAGACCACCCCTCACTCTCTCACCTTCCCACCTTAAATAAACCCGTCTCCTGTAATAAGCGCAGCCCAGTCGGTCGTGGTCGTCCTGGGCAGGTTGATGTGAGGCCACGACCTCTGGCTCCCTGCCACCCCCCACCCCCGGCTCTCACTACAGTTTAGCATGACAGATCCGGCGCGGCCCAGCTCGTGGCTGTGACGTGTGACCGAGAGAGGAGCCCCCTGGCCGAGGGCACCCGGAGTCCAGCCCCTTGCACACCTCCCCCGGAGGGCTGTCGCCCCGCCGCTGGCTCTCGGACATAGACCCACGGCGCCCGCAGCTACTTGGGGGATGTGGGGTCACGCCTGCCTCACCTGCAGCAGGACTGGAGCAGGGAGTCCGGCTCCCACCAGGCGGGGGCCTGCAGATCTGGCCCTCGTGGCCGCCAGGCCCCTGCACGTCTGACTGGCCGGCGTCAGCAGAGGGCACCAGCCAGCAGTCTCAAGGCACCCAGGCCACAGGGAACCGAGGGGGAGGCAGAGGCCCGGGGGGAGGGTGGGCCCTACGCCCCCGCCCTGCCTGGCACAGAGCAGGGCCCACAGAAACGGCGGACAGACAGGCGGATGGATGCTTGGCACGCAGCGCCGGGGGTACCCTGGGGGGCGCAGGACAGGGCGGAGGGCTGGCACCTGGGGGGTGGGTGGGAGGAAGCGGGTAGGGGCATGAGTGCGGGGTCCCAGGGCAGGGCCTCCAACAGGAAGGATTGGGGCTCCTCACAGGCAGGGCGTCCACGCCCCGAAACAGGCAAAACTCTCCAAGTATCGGAGCGCGCCTCCCGGAGCTGCACCCAAAGCTCCGGGTGCAGGTGAGGCGGCAGCCTGGCCGCTGGGAGAGGACCCGGGGTCGAGCACAGCTGCCCCCGGAGCTCGCCCGAGTCCCAAGATTTGTTTTGAACTTATCAGCACGCGGAGAATCGGGTCTCAGAAAACGCACAGCCACGGGCTCCCCCGGCAGTGAGCGGCCTTCCGTCGGGGAGTCAGACAAACGCGGGGACGTGCGGATGTGCGGGTGTCGCGCAGCGGGAGAGGCGCCATGGGCCACAAGGGGGCTCGGGGGCGGAGCCCTGGGCGCCCTGGCCAGCGCTCACTCAGGCTCACGGCCAGCGGACCTGTCTCCCCATATAGGGCCCCGCCCCGGCCCTGGCGCTCGCTGCCGACAGGGCTGCTCCTGGCAGGGCAGGGGAGCGGACGGCCCGGTGCCCACCGTCCTTATCGGCCTCTGCACACGGCCTTTCACTGGGAGGGGCCCGGAGCAGGGGCTGCTCTGCAGGGCGTGACGCCGCCACCTTGCTGGGGCCTGACCCCGGAGGCAGGATACCAAATGGTGCCAACTGTTCGCCAGCCCCTTGAGAGAGACCTCGAGGGAGGCCAGCGGTGGCCCTCACCGGCCTCCCAGGTGACCTGGACGCAAATGAGGGAGGATGATGCGTGTGGCAGAGGGACAGGGAGGCCAGTGCAGGACGGAGCGTCCAGGCCTGAGCCTTGGGCTGGGCAGACTCATGGGGCACCTGGGCACTTGCCCGGCTCCACCAGGACATGGACATGGTGAGTGACCACAGCTACTGGCGGACAGTCCTTTGCCTGTCGGTGTGACACAGGCTGCAGGCTCAAGAGAAAGCCCCGAGACACGGAGCCCCTCCCGCCCCCCACAAGGGCACAGCCCTCTGCTTGCCGTGCAGCCCCGCACCCCCCCCCCCCGCCATCTGCAGTGACCCTGGGCAAGTGGTGGACAGAGCCGGCCCAGGTGCCGGAGGTTGGCGGTCCCGGTCACCTGCGGAAGGGGGCTCGGTCGGGAGAGGCTGTGCCTCTGTCCCCAGTCACCGGGGAGGGGGAAGGGGGCCAGGCTGGAGGGTGGGGAGGCCGTGGCCTGTGCCGGGGGCGGCAGGTCCTGGGAGCAGCTGGAAGGACTCGCTGCAGCCTCCCAGGCTCAGCGCTCCCCAGGCGGGGTCTGCCACTGGCCGCAGCGCCCACATGGATGCTGGGAGGACCCCGGGATCACTGTGGGGGCCGGGAGGGGGCTTCTCCCCGGAAGCGCGGCCTGCGGGGTCTGCAGCCCGCTCCCCTCTTACCTTCGTGGCCTTCTCGGCGCCAAGCTCTCGCTTTCCCACGTGGTTCCCCATCCTGGAGCCCGGAGCTGTGGGGGCGAGAGGCAGAGACGGGGTCAGTCTCCAGAGCAGCTGTGGCTTCCAGCCAGACCCCGCTGTGCACGCCTGCAAATCCAGACGCCCCGAGCAAGAGACGCCCTGCTGCCTGCTAGTGACCATCACTGTCTTCCCATCAGACTCAGAACGGGGTGCTGCCACCCCCAGATTCTGCTTCACAGCAGCGAGACACCGGGATGCTCCTCCTCGATATGAAACAGCGACAACTCTCAAGGCCGCTCACGGACGGTGTGCACTCACTCTCACTCCTCACACTCCACATGCACAGTGACTCACACATGCACACTCACCCTCACACGCATGCACACTCATGTGCACTCACACAATGCTCACTGACCCTCCCTGTCACACGCACGCACACTTACACACACTCTCACACACTCACACGCACACTCACACAGGCTTGCTCACATGCACGCGTGCGGCTACACCTTCCGGCAGTGAGCTGCGCGGGACTGCCGATGGCTGAGCACAGCCGACGCTCTCAGCCAAGGCCCCGGCACCCCTGCCAGGGAGGGCGCCACCCTCGGGGCTCTGGGCAGGGGCAGCACCCAGAGGAGTGAGTGCAGACAACTGCAGGGGCTGCAGGGGCTCCAGGAGGGACAGCCGCTCCCCAGGTCTCAGCCGAACCGGCAGCGAGCCCACCACCCCCGCCTCCGCAGGGCTGCCTGGCTCGGGGATCCGACAGGGGTCTCTGCACTTGTGGGTTTGTTCCTTAACAACCGGGGCCCTCAGGGGCTTCCTACCCCGGCACGGAGCACGCGCGGGCGCCATGCCCACTGCCGTCTCTCGGGGCTGAGTGCTGGCCGCCTGCCCCAGGAAGGCGCCGAGGGGAGCGTGGCCTGGACTTTGCCCGCTGCAGACCAGCTTTCTGCGCTGCGCCAGCCCCTCCCGGGGCGCCTCTTCCTCTGGGGCACCCGCTCGCTGTGGAGACACGCCTGTAGGGGCCACGCAGCCCTGGGCATCCGGACACAGCGAAGACCTGTGTCCAGAGGGGTCACACTTACTAACACACCCGTGTGACCTGTCGCGAAACACACACGTCCCAGGGGCCCCCAGCCCCCCGCGGGATCCTCGTTGGGCACCCCCAGCAGGAGGGGCGGCCACACTGATGCCACCAAACACAGACCTGGGCAGAGCTCGGCGAACTCTGCTCCTCCTGCTCACAGCACCCGCCACGCCTGGCCTGGCCCGGCCTCCCTGCCTCTCGGCCGGCCAGCTGGCTCAGGGCCCAGAGTAGGGCGTGGGGGTGGGGCGCGCTGCGTGGACAGCTGGGGACCCAGACCGGGGCGGGGGGGCGTCGCCGTGTTAGGAGGCAGCCTAGGGGCACACCCCAGAGGACAGGAGGGGAGACTGTGGGTCTGCACACCGGAGAGAGCACCTCCACCCCGACACCCCGCTGGACACGAGGGGAAACCACGCGGGACTCAGACCAGGGAGTGGGCAGGGGTCCGGGTTCGGGCGATGGCCCTGGAGTTGGCGAGCATCCCAAAGGCCTCCTCCCTTTCATGCTGGGAGGCCAGATGCCAGGACAGCGCAAGGCTGCAGAGTCCCTGCCACCCCCACCCCTCCCCCCTCCTCCGCACAGGCCGCCCCCACGTGGCGGGGCTGGCTCAGAGGTGACACAAACCCGGCGAACGAGACCCGACGGTGTCACTCCCGTGTGAGGACCAGGAGCCAAAGCAGACGAGCCGACAGGGCAGACAGATCCGGGCGGCGGTGACGCTGGGGGCGCCGCCGGAGGGTGCGCCGGGCCGCTGAGGGGAAACGGCCGACCCCCTCCTGCCAAGGGCTGGCGCAGGAACAGCTCCAACCGGGTCAGGCCCCGCAGCGGTCGCGTCACCTGGCCGCCTGCCTGGTGCCTGTGCCGACAGGCCGCGCGCAGACGGGCCCCCGGGGCAGGCGGTGGCGGACGCCGTCCAGCTCGGTGCCGTCCTCCTGTCCTGAGGCCCCGGGCCCGGCCCTCTCCACCGCCTCGCACCTGCTGTCCTGGGCCTCAGGCACTTCGCACTCAACCCCGAGCCCGGGTTTTAATCCACCTTCATATTAGAATTTTATACCAGGATATAAAATAAATATATTACATAATTTATGAATGTATGGGATGTGAATATATATAATTTGTGTTAATCACACGTGCTCATATATAATTACACCCGCAGCGTATTTTACAGCTCCAGGCACTGCTGTGTCCTCCCTCCACACGGTCATTTCCTAGCGCTCCCCTGGAGTGCGCGAGCTGAGCTTTAACACCTGCTTTGCAGCCTTCTCGCTTGAAAGGAAGTCTGGACAGACGGGGGTAAGGATGGAGCCACCGGTGCCCTTTGAAGCCACAGCACAGTGAGTGCCGTGCGGGTGGGGCCTGGAGAGGCGACTCACCCGCTGTCTGTCCACTTCAGGAGACCCTCGCTGCCTGGGGCTCGGGGCCATGACCCTCGCGTCCACCCCCGCGGATTACACTGCCCGCCCTTCCTACGCGCCCGCTGCCCGAGGGCAGGATGGCAGGTGCCGGCACACTGGCCAGGGGACGGGCCAGGGGACAGGCCGGGGACAGCTGAGGACACCCGAACAGCCCAAGGGCTGGGGCAGAAGGGCTTTGCTGCAGGCCCGTCAGAGCCGGCGCTGGGCGTCCTGGGCCCGGGCTGCCCATTGGGGAGTCCGAAGCCCTGGGGTCCTGCGCCTACACGGCAGGCTGCTGCCCCGCCCCGGCGCCCTGTCTGCTGTGCAAGGGCAGAGCCGCTCCCAGGCCGTCGTGCCGGGCCTGGTCACGCAGCCAGCGGTTTCTGGGCCGCCCGCAACCTCACTCTGCGCGTTTCGGTCTCACAGGCAGGACGGCAACGAGTTTCCACCACGCGGGAGACGGCCCGAAGACCGTGAGTCTGGTGAATGTTCCGGGGATGAAGTGTTATTTTCTAAATGCAGAGAAGGTATTAATAGTAAAGGATCCCAGTGAAGACGCGCTGTGGCTCCAGAGGCTTGCTCCAGACACAAGCTCGGCCCGCCCCACGCGGAGCCCACGGCAGCTCCCACGGGTCTCATGAGGAGCGAGGCGGGAGCTCGCGCTGCGGGACGCCGACACCTCTGTGGCGCCAGGGACCGAGGGACAGAGCCGGGGGCGGAACGCAGCAGCCCGGGCACGGGACCCCGCTAGATGCGGTTCTCGGCCAGGGCGTGGAGGCCGCTCCGTGTTTGTTTTCAACAAACAGTCCTGGAGCCGCTTGTCATTGCAGGCGAGACACGAGCAAAGCCAAACCCTCGGCCTGCGAGTCACACTTCACGCGGAAGCTGGCATGACAGGGAGAACACCGAGGTGTAAAATTATAAAACAAGCAGAGAAAACAGGAAAAAGCCTTGGGACCAGCGCCAGCCCCTGAAGAGGAGCGAGCTGCTGGGTCTCGCTGCACAGGGGGCCCCGCCGCGCCCCGCGAGCACGGGAAGGAGCCGCCCGCGGGCTCGCGCACCCCCCCCAGAAGCGCCCGGGACACAGGGCTCAACTAGAAAGCGGGCAAAGACGGGACGGACTGCCGCTGCGGACAAGCAGGAGGCGGGCGGCTGCCAGAAGCCTCCACCGCCGGTGGCCGCTGCCCACCTGGGCTGACCGTGGACACCGCCAGGAGGCCCCGCGCGGGCTGCTGGGGGCCAGTGGCGCTTCGCTGCGCAGGCGTGGGTCGGCCACGGCCCCCCGGGCGTTCATCTGGAGGGATGGACAGTGCTCACGCCGAAGCCTGGCCGGGCGCGCCCAGCCGGACCTCCGCCGGGAAGGCCCGTGCCCTCAGGGGGCGAAGGGCTGGCAGCAAGCAGGTGCCGCCTCCAGGCGGCTCGGCCGGGAAAGATGCGCAGCCAAACCCAGTAGCGGGTGAGGTGGCCAGACGGTGCTGGCGAGAGGCGATCAGAGGCCTCATGTCTTTTATTCTATTTACCGCACTTTCAAAATGATGACACTACTGAGAATGGGGAACAGGGCAGTGGCTGCCAGGCTTGGGGGAGGGAGTTGCTGTGGCCACAGGAGTGGCGCGAGGTCCCGGAGCGAATGGCCCTGCGGGGCTAGGCCGGCGGCCCCTGCCCCACCCGGGTCAGCGTCCCTGGGGCCACGCGCGGACACGGGCCACATGGGCGTGGTGAGTGAGCTCCGGCCTCGACAGGGGACGCCGGGCTGGGTGTCTCAGGCTGCGGGCGCCCTGGGGCCCTGCCCACCCCCCAGGGGGACGTGCAACTATCCCACACGGACAGGTTGAAAAACGGCTTCCGTGAGCACCCTCTGTGGGCGCCCCTGCCGTGGGGGGTACACGTGGGGATGGCACCGCTGGGCACGGGCATTTCCACCCCAAGAACTCGGGTGCGCTCCCTCCGGGTTTTCATTTATCCCACGGAGAGGAGCATGTGACGGGGTGCACCGGGTGGGGGAGCGGCCCCGTCCTGTCACCTTCCAGCCCGCAGCGCGGCCCAGTCTCCACGCCTGCTTGGTGCTCTCGGCTGAAGCGGTGTGAGGGCATGGAAAGCTCTCCCACTGGGACCCCCGGGGCCCACAGTCTCGTGGGCCACAGGAAGTGACCGCCGGGCAAGGAGGCCCCCATCTCAGAGGCGCAGTGTGTGCCTCCTTCCTCTCGCCGGCCGCAGGGATGACAGGGGAAGATGACTAACAGACCCGCGACCGCAGCCGGGGTCAGTCACCCCAGGAGGAAGCTCGCTGCAGGGCGTGGCCACCCCAGCAGCGGAAGCGCGTGAAAAGAGAAAAGCAGGCAGCTCTGGGGGTGTCCCCGCGCCTGGGGTGCAGGGCGGGGCTGGTGGCCGCCCTGCTGTGCAGGGCCGCTGGGTCTCTGTCCCAGTCGGTATTAGGGGGACCCTAAGAGGGAGGTCAGTCCTTGGGGGCCCCGGAGGTCAGGTGACCGCGTGCCGGAAGGCCGCCTGCCAGCGGGCCCCGGAGAGGCCCAGACCTTCGCAAATCTCTGGTGTAAAATTGTTAAAGGCCCCAGAAAGGAAGTTAAAAAGCAAACAAAATAACCTTCCACTAACATTCAAAATTCAGGCAGTGTGGGGCACACGCCAGGCCGCGCTCTGCTCTCCCAGCTCCGGGGAGACCTGCAGTGGGCACGAAGGCCGGGGCCGGCCAGGAAGACGCGGGCGGACACCCCAGCGCCCCGCGCCCCCATCACAGCCCACGCAGGCGCCTGCTCCGCTCTCACCTTGGGCGGAAGCGTGGTGTTCAGGCTTTCAGAGTTGATATGAACCAAATAGCTTTTGTTTAACCCCAAGTCCACAGAACAGTCGTTTCTGAAGCGTTACAGGCGGGGGAGTTCCCATTTACCAGCATTTTACCATAATGTTTACCCGGGTGCTCTCCCTCCAGGTTTTTATTCACCCCACTTAGGAAAGCACGGTGCTGTGGGAGCAGCCGGCGCGGTGGGGTCCTGGGGTCACTTGGCACTGGCCCGAGGGTGGGGCTCAGCGCTGGCCGGGGCCTCGCCCCACTGGGCAGTGGCATCCCACACAGGGTGGGCCGGGCTTGGGGGCGAGGGCCCGTAACCCGCCCCGAGCTTGATGGGCTAAAACTCTTCTCCACAAGCTCTCTTCAAGCTCGCTCACCTGAAACACTGTTTTCAACGGAGAGCAGCTGACGCCTCCCTCGCCCTGACCGCTCTGCGCCCTGGCCACACGCCCAGACTTTCCCCGGCCCCTGAGCCCACGCAGGCGATGCAGCCCTTTCTCACCTTGTTGCGAGCTGGAGCAGAATAAGAAACCCAAAACATCCATTTCCTGCCGGGAGCCTCCCAGACCTCCAGGGAAGCTTAACCTTGTTCCAAAGCCCCGTCCACCTTCAGAAGGGGGAAGGACAGCTGTTCCTAAGAGCAACCAGGCGTGGCCGCCAGCATCCCACAGACCCAGAGCAGAGCCCCCGGTCAGCGGGTGACCATCCACGCTGCCCCCAACAGCCACCAAAACCAGGCTCCTCTGGCCTGGAGGGGCTTCAACTCCAAAAGGCCGCTCTGGTCACAGCGCCTGGGGAGCACGTGCCCAGGTGGGTGACAGGTGGGCACAGATGCCTGCAGGAGGTCCCAGGTGGGTGACAGGAGGGCCCAGGTGGGTGACAGGAGGGTGCAGGCAGCTGCAGGAGGGCCCAGGTGGGTGACAGGAGGGCCCAGGTGGGTGACAGGAGGGTGCAGGCAGCTGCAGGAGGGCACAGGTGGGTGACAGGAGGGTGCAGGCAGCTGCAGGAAGGCCCAGGTGGGTGACAGGAGGGCCCAGGTGGGTGACAGGAGGGTGCAGGCAGCTGCAGGAAGGCCCAGGTGGGTGGCAGGAGGGCCCAGGTGGGTGACAGGAGGGTGCAGGCAGCTGCAGGAGGGCCCAGGTGAGTGACAGGAGGGCACAGGTGGGTGACAGGAGGGTGCAGGCAGCTGCAGGACGGCCCAGGTGGGTGGCAGGAGGGCCCAGGTGGGTGACAGGAGGGCCCAGGTGGGTGACAGGTGGATGCAGGCAGCTGCAGGAGGGCCCAGGTGGGTGACAGGAGGGCCCAGGTAGGTGACAGGAGGGTGCAGGCAGCTGCAGGAGGACCCAGGTGGGTGACAGGAGGGTGCAGGCAGCTGCAGGAGGGCCCAGGTGAGTGACAGGAGGGCCCAAGTGGGTGACAGGAGGGCCCAGGTAGGTGACAGGAGGGTGCAGGCAGCTGCAGGAGGGCACAGGTGGGTGACAGGAGGGTGCAGGCAGCTGCAGGAGGGCCCAGGTGGGTGACAGGAGGGCCCAGATGGGTGACAGGAGGGTGCAGGTCAGAGCAGGACAGGCCCAGCAAAGGAGGAAGTTGGACTGAGTTGTGTGTCTCTGGCGCTGGCTGCTTTGCCCAAAAGGAAACTGTTTTCTGGGGGAGCGGCGGCAGCGGCGTGGGGGGTGGGTCAGGTGCAGGGAGTGCCCCCCCACTCCAGGCGCGCGGTTAGGAAGCACCTGAAGCCAGTGTGGACCCCAGGCTTGGCCTGCAGCTGCCAGGAGCTCCCGTCCAGCGCAGGCAGGGCAGGCGCTCGGCACCTCCCACACCTAAGCTCCGCCCCGCCCAACCCCCACCCTAGGCCGGCGCCTCTGCGACCCCGGGCCGGGCTGGGGCCTCACCTGGAGACCCGACGGTCCCGGACCGCCACGGTGGGTCCGCGCCCACACCCGCGCCCACTGCTCGCCGGGGCTCGCGGGGCGCAGAGGGTCGGGACCGCGCGGCTCCAGGGCGCGCTGCCCGGGGAGGGTCCTGCGCTCCCGCGCGCCGACAGCGCCCCCTCCTCCCCCGCCCCGCGCCCCGACCCGGCTGGGGCCCCGCCAGGCGCTCGCGTCCCGCTCGGGGCGCAGAGACAAAGGCCCCCCGCGGGTCACGCACCGGCCCTGCAGTGGCTTCCGCGCCCCCGCGCGTGGGTCCCGCCGCCTCCGGGCACCGGCGGGTCCTGGCGCCGAGCGCGGGCTCCGGGGCCGCGGCGACGCCTTCCGGGGTGCAGGACGCGGCCGCGGCGGCGGAGCTCGTCCTCGGGAGCGCGCGGCGACGGCGACGGGCGGTGGCTGCTCGAGGGCCCGGCGCGCACCCCGCCTTCCCTCCCCGCCTCCCGCTTCGCTTCCTGGAGCCAGGTAAACAGGCTGCCGGGCGCGCGCCCCCACCTGGCCGCCCCCACCTGGCCCCCTACCTGCACCCCCCACCTGGCCGCCCCCACCTGGCCCCCCACCTGCACCCCACCACCTGGCCGCCCCCACCTGGCCCCACACCTGGCCCCTCACCTGGCCCACCCACCTGGCCCCCCAACCTGGCACACCTGCGCCACCACCCTGGGACGACCTGCTGACGGCTGCCCAGGCGGACCTGGGCAGGGCGGCGCCGAGGGCCCAGCTGCCCCCAGCTCCTCTCCAGGTCCTGCTCCCTGCGCAACCGGGTGGCCTCTGCGGCCAGGACAGGAGGACCCGATAGCATCGCCCACGCCCACCCTCAGCAGGAGCGGCTGGTAGGGCCAGGCCGGGTTCCCGCTCCGGAGCGCCAGGCTCCCACAGCCGCCGGGCAGAGCACCCACGGCCTCCATGGGCCTCATGGCCTCTGACAGGCCTCTCCCCCAGGAGGGGGCCAGGAACCCCAGCCACCTGCCAGCGAGCTGCGACCCAGCGCCCGCGTCACCCTGCTGCCCGCCCAGTCAGCTGGACACAGGGTGGGGTGGCCCCGGCATGCGGTGGGCTCTCCCCTGGGCCCGGCTCCTCCTGCAGGCGGGATGCGGGAGCCCCTGGAAGGGTCCCAGGAGACCTCCCTCCTGACGCACCTTCAGGGGAGAGTGCTGCCTCCCAGGAGGTGCGGGCACAAGAGGCTGCTGGGGGGTGGGGAGGGGTGAGGCCAGCAGAGGATGCTTCCTCTTTCCCCTACCTGCTGCCCAGGACAAGCGGCACCTGCTGCCCACGCCCCCCCCCCCCCCAGCCACCAAGACCTGGGCTGGCTCCGTCACAGACACGTCACACTCACTAGAGGATTAAGAGACCCAGACAAAACTGGGGGGCCCAGAAAGTGTCCTCCACCGGGGCACCCCAGGCCCTGACTCCGCTGCGCCTCCCTCTCCCCAGGCCTGCTGGGGCGGCTCCATCTTCCAAGCCAGTTTGTTCGCCACGAACGGCTCCTCCCCAGGCCTCTGCTTGTCCCTGCACTAAGATGGACGCGAGGACCCTGGGGCGCCCGGCAGAGGGGCAGCTGGCCAGGGGGACTCACAGGGCACGGAGCTGGGGGCTCGCCTCACACCCTCGCGCTGCTTCTCTGTGTCCGTAACACCGCAGCAGACGCCAGGCGGCAGCGAAAGCTGTTTTATTTTTTTAAAGATTTATTTATACAAGAACCAGGGCACAGGCCAGATGCACGGGAGGGTGAGAGGATTCACCAGAGCCAGAGCGGGGAGCAGAGCAGGCAGAAGGACCGAAGGACACTGCTGAGGGGAGCAGCTGGAGACAGGAGGGGTCTGCTGCGCCCTGTGGGTCACTCCCTGGCCGGGATCAGACTGTGCTGCAGCAGCACCTGAGACCCTGCCGGCTACTCTTCACCGACCTCCCTCGCCAGATGCCGCTTCCTCCCGGGCTGCCGGCCCCTCTCAGCAAACCTGTCCCTCCCGGGGCCCTTTCTGCCCACGGCGTCTAGGCAAGTGCCCTTTCCTTTTCTCCCCCTTCGTAATAAACCTGCCCTTTGGGACGCAGTTGACGTCTCTGTCTCGTGGGGAAACTCTTCCCAGGGTGACCCGAGGACCCCACTCTCCAAACCCAACGTCTCCAAAAAAAGACTTCAAGAACCCATTTGGGCCGTGGAGAAACTCACCCCCTCCCCCGGAGAGAAGCCTGCAGGTGACCTCCGCCCGGCCGGAGCGGCCACCCTATTCCAGAGCGGGGGCCTCTGCTGGTCCCGCAGGCTTTAAAATTTTCATCTAAACTCTCCCTATGTATGTTATTAACTTGGTCCTTTTACCTACTAATCTGTCTTGTGAACACATCTTAAAATTTTCTGGGGACCGCCCCCCGCCCCAGCCTAACAGGCGACAGAGCAAAACTTGTGCCTGCACTTTGAGTCGAAACAATGGCAGGGGAGGCCAGGCCCAGGCCGGGCGGGGGGACGACCAGGGAGGCTCACCCAGACAGGGCGGTCTGTGTATCCGCGGGGCGCCCTCTCGAGAGGACGGGGGTCCTGCAGGCCCCCCACCCCCTGCACCTGCGCACCACCAGGTTCGGGAGATGGGACCTGAACAGCCGGAGTGACTACGTCACTGGCCCGCCGGCGGCTCCCAGGGGACCCACGGGCGGGCCGAGGGGCCAGCAGGTCCGGGAGGAAAAGGGCAACATCCAAATCCAAGCCAGGGTGAAGGTTGCCACAGCCCCCCACAGGGCCCTCACCCCGCCTGACTCTTCTGAGTGTCTCCCTGCGGCCCCCAGTCCCTGGCACAGGTCAGGCCGGAGAAACCAGCATGGCCTCTTCACACATCTCAGCCCCAAGAGCCTCCTCCGGGCCTCCCCTTGGCTCCCTCCCGCCCTCCTCCAGTCTCCTTCCAGCTGCTCCTCCTCCCCCCAGCCCCACCCTTCCCGCAGGGCCGGAGCCTCCCCTCTCAGTGCATATCTCGCTGCTGCAGAACTCAGCAAAAATTGAAACTTGCGCCTGCCTCGACCTGGCGACCCGCCCTGGGGCCTTGGCCCAGTGCCGTGGTGGTCACCGCAGCGCAGGTCCCAGGCTGGACGCCAGCGGCCTGCTGAGCCCCGGCTGGCTCTGTGGGTGCTGGGGGAGGGCGTCCTGGGGGAACTCAGTCACAAACCCGGGTTGGATGGGCCCGCCCCCACCCCAGGCCAAAGAGACCCGAGGCAGCCAGGACTGCAAATCCGTAAAGTGGCTGGGGGGTGGGGGGGTGGTGGTGCTGGGATCTGAGCTGCAGTTAGCCCCCAGGCTCCTGCGGCCAGACTGGGCCGGTTGGCCTTTGTGCCACCCTTCGGTGTGCTCTTGGGGTGACCCGGCGGACACGTGTCTCTGTCTCCCTGGGTTATTCCTGCCCGCGTGTCCCTCCTGTAAGACTGCGCTCCCCCTTGTGTAGCACACAGGTGGGGACCCATGCTCAGAACACCCCGTTTCACATTGGGGTCGCCCTGGAGCATTACAGGAGTCAGAGCAGGGAGCACCCCTCCCCGCAAGCCGAACGGGGCTCCCAGGAGTGGGACAGAGGGAAAGCCTTAAGGAGACAGCGGTGTCAGCGGGAGGGGTCATCCGGCCAGGCGGGTCCTGGGCAGGCAGGGCTGGCCAAGCTGTGACATCCCCGCCCCCCCCCCCCCCCCCCGCCCTCCCAGCTGCGGGACCCAGAGGGCCGCTCTGGGCCCCACCCCACCCGGCAGGTCTTCAGGGAGCCAGGGCCACCTCGCCAGGCCCAGCTTGTGGGCGTGTGCTCCGCGTGTCCGCCTTCTCCAGTTACAGCCCCGGGTGCCGAGGGCGAGCTGGGCCCCAGCTAACCCTGGAGGTCCCGCAGGCGGCCTCTGGGGTCACTCAGGACACGCCTTGGGGCGTGAGGTCCACCCACGTGGCCCAGACACCTCAGACCAGGACAATTAACCTCAGTCAGTCCTGCCTGTGGGCGCAGAGACACCCAGAGTAGCTCGCAATGGAGCAGCTGGCCCCTGCAGCCCCTTCCCAGGAGACTCAGCCGTGTTGGATCAGGACGTCGGAACGTGCGCTGCTGACACCACCCGGCCTGCTGGTCTCCATCAGCAGCACCCCAGGAGCTGCAGGGCCACTGAACGTCTGATGGAAATTGCTGGGGGACAGGCGTACAAGTGTCAAAATGCATTTTTTGTTCATCTCTGACTCTTTATGAACTTCAAGGAAATAATTGCCCTCAGGGTAGACATCTGGATGCTTTTAAAAAATAGCATTTGGAAGATAAAGCACTTGAGAGGTCTTCAAGACGCGGCCCCCTCCGCGTGATGGCGTCTTCGCGCTAATGTGCGCCCTCGGTAAGCCAGTCGCTCTTCCCTGGGAGGGTGCGATCCGTTCTCTGCTGACTGTTGTAAAAATACAGATAAAAGCAGAATTTCAGAAGCTGCTCCACAGGGTTATCCAGTCATCCCAGGCCTAGGGGAGTGCGCCTCCTGCGGGCGCCCTGCCAGGTGCTCTCCGCGCGGGAGGGAGCTCCAGTTTATTCATCGGGGCAACACCTGCTTCAGGACCAGGCCGTGGCGCCACAGTCAGCCTGTACGAAGCGGAAGCCGGTCTGGGCCTGGGCACCGGAGGCCCTTCGGTGCCTGCTCGCGTCTCAGACGCTGCCTCACAGGGTTACCCTCTTATCCTTGGCAATGGTAAGAGGCCCTGCCCGTGTGAGAGCCAACGAGATGGCAGCTGCCAACCGGCTTCCTGTGGGTGGCTGGATTTGGGGTCTTCCACCCCGAGGGTGGAGGGAGGCTGGGTGAGCCAAGCTCTCGGTGGGGGTGTCTGCCTCTGGCTGGTCCTGGGGTGTGCAGTGCTGGGGCTGACCCTGTCCTCTCCATTCAGTTACCCGAGGTGTCGCCTCCCTGAGGGCTTTCCAGAGAGCCAGAGCTGGGGTGTGGAGAGGGGGAGCCGGCCCCGACGTGGGGGTGCAGGCGGCTGCAGCCGCTGTGAAGCAGGGTCCTGGGAAAACCACCAACAACCGCCCTGTGGCCCGCAAGCCCGCTTCCAGGGGTTTGTCCAAAAGAACTGAGAACAGGATTTTGAGGCTCTGGGAGTCAGTATCCCCAAAGGGTGGGGTGAGCTCCCCAAGCTCTGGGCCATGCTGGGCTCTGCCTTGGGAAGCTGGTCATGCTATGATGACGTTTTTCGGAGTCAGTGGGTTTCCCCAGAGCTCCCCTTCCAGCGGCACGTGGCGGGTTTCCCGGTGAGTTTCTCCACGAGACAGAGACATTAGCTATATCTAAAGGGCAGGTGTACTAGGCACAGGGACAGAAGAGTAAAGGACACTTGCACAGACACCAGCGGGCAGGAAGGGCTGCCCCGAAAGGGACAGGTTTGCTGAGAGAGGCCTGTGTGGCCGCAGGCGGGGCCCTGAGGAGAGCGGCCTCCGCTGAGGGCGGTCAGAGAGGAGAAGCCCCGGCAGGTGCAGGGCATGGGCAGGCAGGAGGTGGCTGCCCTGCAGGAGAGAGTGGGTGACAGGAAGCACCTGCACAGGCACAGGTGGGCAGAGGGAGTGCTGCCCCGTTGGGGCTGTGTTAGGTTTTATCATCTTCAGGATGGTGTGTGCTCCTGACACTCCGTGCAGCAGGCTGATAGTTTTCGGGTGTTGCACCTTCTGATCTGGGCGTTGATGCCTCGGGTCTTGGTTTCTGTAACTGGGTTAGTGGCTTACACTCACCCCCTGGCCCCACCTCCTCGTGTGAGTCAGGTTCTTGACCTTGTATCTCCTTCCCTCCATCATGAGGGCACCCCCAGTTCAGGGGAGGGAGACAGACAGCGCCAGCGCCCCTGGGCCTGCACCTGCTGAGCTGGCAGGCGAGCTCCGCTGTGGACATAGGCCGGCCCCAGGAGCAGGGTGGCTGGGTTTCGTGCCGTTGTGTCGAGGACGTCTCTGCTCGTGCAGGAAGCTGGCACGTTTGCTTTATGCTTATCAGCAGAAGCTTTATGATCCACGCTGCAAGGGATCAAGAGCCCGGGACACAGCGTGGAGAGCAGGGTGACCCTACAAGGGGGTGTGTCAGCCCTGCTCTCTTGGCATTTGAGGCGATGCCTCTTTGCAGGGCCTGGAGCTGCGCCTCCGGCCTCCGGCCACCAGGCGTCAGCACACACATCAGTCCTGCAGCCAGACGTGGCCAGTGGCCTTTGGAGGGGCTGGGACCACTGTCCCTGGCAACTCTGGCTGTGGCCATGCTGCACTGTTGCCCCCGGCAGAGCCACTTGCTCGGTGTCTGGTTTTGTAGCTTTGAAGAGGAGATGTTCTAGATTGACACAGCTGACCCCCGGGCAGCCCCAGGGGCTGGTCCGTGGCCGAGGGCCCTGCTGACTGCGCCGGGGCAGGCCCTGCGGAGCTGAGGTCACTGGCCGGCGTTGGGCCCTCCGAGTGCGACCCTGTGCTGTCACTGTAGCGATTCAGCTCCAGAGCCCTGGGCAGGACGCGGGCAGGGGCTGCAGGGGGCTGGCCTCCTGCAGAAGGACAGGCCTGTGGGACCAGAGACCCTGCTGGCCCCACCAAAGCCGAGGCAGAGGGCGTCCTGGCAGCCTCTCTCGTTGGTCAGCACACCCAGCTGCAGGGCACACTCCTTGGCAATTGCAGCTAAGTGGGCCCTTAGCCTCTCTTAGCCCACAAATTGGACATAATCATGTCTTATTAGTTCGTGAGGTTGTGATGTGGATTTAACGAGAGCACACATGTCAGTTCTCAATAAATATAACTCAACAAATATCAACTTTATTAACACAAATATCATTAGCCGATGAACTGAGTCATGCAGTGTTATCGGTGATGGCGACAGTCATCAGCCCCCTAAGTTAGACAGGTGTGTGCCGCGAGTCTGGTCACGGGGGACACTGAGCCTCAGGGCGGTGATTCGCCCCCAGCTCCGAGAGCCCCTGCTGGACTGCGGCCTGCCCTCCGGCTCCCAGCGCCTCCTCTCTGCCAGGCTCGAAGTGGGGGGTGGGGGCTCCCCACCAGGTGTGAGGCAGGAAGTGGTTCCCAGCCCGGGCGTCCCGGTGCCTATGAATCGACGTTTCCCAGCCCTCCCCACCTGGCGGGCGAGTGCCTCGGGGTGCTGGCTGGGGTGCGGGCGGCCACCCCAGCTGCGCCCTCACAGGCAGCCTGGCTTCAGACGCCGGCGTTTAGAGTCCACTGGCCTGTCCCTTCTGTTTCTTCTAATCATCGCCCCTCTGCGTGTTCATCATCTCCTGTCTTAGTTACTCGGCTCTGGAGTGAAATTCTGAAGTCATTCTCCAGGTGCTCCAGAGCCCGTAGGACTCGGGGGGGCAGCGGCCTCCTCTGGTTCCCAGCCGCTGGATGACGGCCCGGGACGCGGTGTCCAGCACAGCCCTTGAGGTGGGGGTGTGAGGACACTGGCTTCCAGCCCACAAGGAAGAGGCCGTTGTTGAGCGTTTCAGATGTAATCGGCCAATTATCCCTCACTTAGGCTGTCTTTGAAGGGGCCCTGTCCCTGGGCGGCAGATTAGATTCTTGTAACCCGTCTCCTCCGTGACAGCCGATCCGGGAACCATGACAACTGCTGGGGCTTGTGCGGAAGGACCGCAGTGAAGGGTCGGGCTGCCGGCGGCTGGGGTGCTCCGTTGTCTGCTGGTTGCACTTGTGGTGGAGAGAATAGGAACGTGAGTAGCAACCCACCCTTTATTGGTCCACTTCTTTTAATTTTAGGGTTCCCCAGGTGTGGCTTAACAAGATCCTTGTCATCAACTTGAAAGCAATGGTGCAGGGAAGAGACAAGCTTTGAGGCCTCTGCCCAGGCCCAGCCCCGCCAGACCCCACGGGGAAGGCTTCGCTCAATGGACACGTGTGAGGCGCCCTGACTTGTCCGCAGGGGCTGAGCATGGGCGAGGGGCCAGCTGGGCCCTGCTGGCCACAGGCAGGCAGCGGTGTTGGTGGCCAAGGGGGTGCTGACCAGTCAGCTCACCCCAAGGTCAAGTGGAAAGACTAGAGATCCAGGCCGAGCTCTCAGCAAATCAGAAACCAGCCAGGAGCTGAGTCATCACCCCCTCACTGCAAAACAGCAGTGAGCGCAGCTATGGCACCGTCTGTCTGGAGCTAGATGTGCCCTGAGAGGGCCGATGACAGACGCCGATGCCACAGCTCCTGGCGGTCGGGCTGTGCGGACGCAGCAGGTGGACCTGATCTCCACCTCACGGCCTCCTGAAACGCCAGATGACCCATGGTGTCGGTTACAGAGTGGCCATTAGGGGCAAGATGATCTCCCCGGCCCAGCGGCTCAGCCACGCCCACGTGGGACTTCCACAGGGAGACGCTGGTAAGTGTTGGGGACGTTTCTCTATCAGCAGCCCCACCTCGTGACGGGCCTTGTGTGAGGTCAGAAGTGTTAGCTCCTTGTGTGTCTGCACGTCCACGAGTGTGGGGGCACGGCCCAGTGACACACACCCCTCATGTAGATCCTCTAGCAGAGACCACAGGAATCATTTTGATAACTTAGTGCCGCCCCCCCACAGGCCTTGGCGTTCATGTACCGCTCTGCGTGCTTTCAGTTGCGTGTAATTGCAGCGGCAGGCCGGCCACAGGGCAGCATCTCTGCGATCCGGGCAGAAGAGGAGGCCTGGAGCCCTCGGCGGCTTTTCAGGCTTTTACTGGGATTTACCGGGTACACGGCAGGCAGGGGTGCGGGGGGCTGGGAGGCGAATCTTCACTCTTCCTGGGCTCTCCGGTGTTCTCGCGTGGCCTCTGCGCTCCCTTCGCTCTGCTGGCGTCCCCGTGACGCCGCCCTTATGAGCCCAGTCTCAGCCCAGGTGCGCCCACCTACTTCCGCCCCCCCCCCCCCCCCCCCGCTCCAGGGGCCGCCATCAGGCGTGCAAGCAGGACCGCAGGGGTCTGTCATCCATCCTGAGGGCGGGAGGGCGGAAAAGCCTGAAGGTTCATGACTCACAGCACTTGGGGTTTGTGGAGCCTGAGGCTGAGGTACTGCCTGGTCCAGCCGTGGACCTCGCCCGGCTCCGCACCCGTGTCCCGGGCACCCCACAGACTGGACCCGAGAATCGAATGTAAATAATCCCGCGTTAGGAAGAGTTTGACGTTCTACTCCTCGTTTAGCACAATTAAATACAGATACTCTGAAATTGCGGAGTTTTGCCAACAGTACAGGAACTCTCACCTTTTGGAAGCTCAGGGGCGTTAAAAAGGCCGTGACTTCACAGCATCTTCATGTGGGTTAACAGCCTCGGGACCAGGCGTTGGCAGCTACGGGTGTCCTTCACTGACCTCCCGGGGCCCCTCTCCGGACTGGCGGCGGCCGTGCCCTTCCATCAAGTGTGAGGAAGACCCCTGTGTTGAAATAACCACTCTCTGATATTCGGGCCAAGTTTATTATTGGCTGGACCGTATGTAGGGTAAGGAAAAACGTCAGGCTTTCCTGCCCTCCCGCCATCAGGAGAGATGGTGGATCCCTGGGGTCCTGAGGGCATGCCTGAGGGCGGCACCTGGAGCGGGTGTGGGCATAGGTACATGGGATTCACCTGGGCTGAGACTGGGCTTTCAAGGGCGGCGTCACAAGGACGCCAGCAGAAGCCAAGAAGCAGCAGAACAAACGGAAGAGCAGAGAAGCAGAGAGAAGGCCGGAGAGCCCAGAGAGAGTGAGGATTTGCTGGGGGCTGGGAGGCCTGCCAGCCATATGCCTGGTGAACCCCAATAAAAGCCTGAAAACCCGCCGAGGTCTCCAGGACTCTCCTCCTTCACCCCGTCTGCTCGGGATCCTAGAAACCCTGCTCCGTGGCCGTTCCTGCCTTTGCAGCACACTTGGGCAATAGTGAGGACTCAACCGTTCTTGTCCAAGAAAGTGAGAATGGCGCCAGGAATAACTATGATTATTAAACGTCAAATGCCGACGTCTTACACGAAAGGCGAGTGCCTTTCTCTGGACTCAGGGCCCGTGTCCCCAGGGCCGGTGCAGAGCCCCCCGGCCCCCCAGAGCTGCCCTCCTCTGCTCCCAGGACGGTGGTGTAAGGGCAGGACTGGCCACAGGGCAGGTTTTCTGACCCAGCAGACCGGGTCAAGGCGGAGTCAGGGTCCTCAGTGGCTTTGCAGGTCTTTCATTGGGATTTACCAGGCACAGGGCAGGCAGGGTGCTGGGGGGCAGGGAGGCTGGGCGTCCTCTAGCCCCCAGCAAGGCTTCACTCTGTCTGGGCTCTCCGGCCTCCTCTCAGCTCTGCTTCTCTTGCTTCTCCCTCGGCTTCCGTTCGTTCCTGGCTTCTCGGCTTCTCTTTCGGCTGCTGCTGGCGTCCCCGTGACGCCGCCCTTGAAAGCCCAGTCTCAGCCCAGGTGAATCCCATCCACCTAGGCCCACACCCCCCTCCAGGTGCCGCCCTCAGGCATTACTCAGGACGGCAGGGATCCCTCATCCAGCCTGATGGCGGAGGGCAGAAAAGCCCAACGTTTTTCCTTACCCTACACCGGCGTCCCGCCTAGTCCTGCTGGTCCACTGCCTCCCCCCCGACTTGGTTCTGCCTAGGAATCTGCACACTGGGGGCCCCTCCTGTGCTGTGTGCTCCAGGGACTGGGTAAGAGGGAGCCCCGCCCCCGCCCCGAGAGCCTGCAAGGCCCTGCCCTCCTGGCCTGTGCGCGCCCTCCGTCCCCCAGCCGGAGCTGCACCCCTCTCTGTCCTCCCCCTCTCCCTTCCTAGCCCGGCAGCCCAGCCTCCTGGCTCCGCCCTCCCCAGCTGCACCCGCTCCAAAGGCTGGGGTTACCTGGTTTACCTGCCCTCACCTGGCTCCTGCCCCCCTCCCGTTCTGGGGGCAGACTTGGCTGTGCTTCTTCTCCTCTGCAGGGGGGCTGGTCGCTACTGTTGGTGTTACCCCCCCATCAAGTGCCCCCTCCCAGCCCCGGGGGGTGTGTTTCTGTCCAGGAGAGCCGCCCCAGCTGGCCTCTTTGCTGTGAGGCTCCTGAGAGGACCCTGCCCAGCAGATGTGGGTGCAGGGGTGCGGGTGGGCGGTGCGGGGTGCCCCGGCTGGTCTCCTGGCCCTGCGAGCTGCGGGTGTCAGGGAGTGGTGGGGTTTTCGGGGAGCGCTGGGGTATTTGGGGAGCAGTGGGGTGGTCGGGGAGCGCTGGGGTTGATGGGGAGCGGTGGGGTGGTCCGAGTGTGGGGCCGCCCGCCTTCCAGAGACGTGTCTTCTCTACTTGTTTGCTGGGCCACCCTCGGCCGGGCTCGGCCTGCGCTGGAGGCAGCACCAGACCCGCTTTTCTTCGAGGAACGGAGAAGGCAAGAGCTGAAAACGTGGGGCAGGGGGTCCCTCCCTGCTCAGCCTCCTGGAACCGCTGGATGCACTGGGGGGTTCGAACCCCCGCCCCAGCTGCTCCCTCCCCGCGTCGTTGCGGGGAGCCCTGGGAAACCCGCCGAGGTGCGTCCCGGGCCAGCCGGGCCGCGGGAGCGGACAGCAGGGAGAACGGCCTTCCAGGGCGTGTCTGCGGGGCTTTCGGGAAGAGACCGCCCGGAGGAGGGACGGGAGCAGATGGCCTCGCCCCTGGGGAGCCCCGAGCGGAGGCAGAGGGGGGTGAGGGCAGCTCCTGGCTCCGAGGGCTCCCCGGCCGCGGCCGCAGCCAGCCCGGCCACCAAGCCTCCGCGGAGCCGCAGCCGAGGCCTTGCAACCTCACGCACGCACACGCGTGTGCACACACGCACACGCGCCACAGTACAAATGACCCTTCTCTGAGAGGCATTAACACATGCGTCTCCCCCACTTCCTGACAGGCTTGTCTTTGATGGGCACTAACCAGAGGAACAGTTTGTCGCCCCCACTGTCCACTGTCCCCTTGTTCGGTGCATTTATCTCCACGGCCCGGAACCCCGGAGGTGCACCCCGCGTTTCGAGGAAGAGAGGTGAGCATCGGCCACTGAAGGGAAACAAGCTGGCGCCCGCCCGTCTCAGGGCCGACCCTTCCCCTCCCCTTTCAGACCCCGCGCGTCTCCGCTGTCCCCCTCGTATAAACACCCCCCCCTGCCCAAGAGCAGGACGGGGGCCTTCGGGCAAGAGGCTGCTGCCTCCTCGTTTGTTGACAAAATCAACCACTTTCCTTTTCCTCAAACTCTGCTTCCTTGCGTTCGGCCACACCACGTGCACACGCACCCACGACAGACATGCACCGCCCGTGTCGCCTGTTCTGTGGAAACCCCACTGCAGGGAGCAGGGAAAGGATCCTCTTGGCCTCCAGGCCCTCCCGGGAGCTGGGGCGCCGGGTGCACCCCATAGTCCCGGACCTCACTGGCTCTGCCAAAGCTGTGCTTTCAGAGCCGGCGCTCTGGGGAAACTCTGTCTAAACAAAACTGAAGAGAGAAACGTGCTGACACCGTGGCCGAAGGGAGGCTAGGAGCTCAAACTCTGAGTGGAAAATAGTTTCGAAACATGTCACCCCAGGCCCACCCAGCCTCAGGCCTGGGGAGCTCGCGTGTGAAAGGCTGGCTGCACACGACGCCTCAAAGACCTCTTTTCACCCCAGTTGGCGTGCGCTCCTCCGTGACCCTCTGCATCCTGCTTGGGGGTCAAAGCCAGTCACTGTCGCTGGACAGAGGAAACTTCTGGGAGCAGGGGCCTTCCTTCCCGGGAACCCCAAGGGGCGGCTCGAGCCTCTGGAAGCAAAACGCGGCCGCTCTGAGGGGCGCCCCGTCCCGAGTCGCTGCTGGGCTGTGTCTCCCCAGCTCTGCTGCTGTGACAGTTTGGGCCCCCAGAGGCCACTCCCCGCCCCCGTTAGCCATGTCGTCATCCAAGGACGCCCGCTGGCCCGCGGTTGTTGGGTTGGTTGGACACTGGAAATTGCTGTTAATTTCTAAGGCTTTATTCGGAAATGTTTATATGAACGGAACGAGCCACATCTTTCGCCTCAAAACCAAACAAGGGGACGGGCCTGACAGGGCTGCCCGGGAGCGGGTCCTGCTGGTCTCTCTGGTCCGCCCCTCCCGGGCCGCCCGGCCCCGCCCCGGCTGCTGGGCTCCCACCTCGGCTGACCACGGGCGCCCTCGGATCTTGCCCGACGTGGGTGCCGCTCCCCGGTCGTCGGTATTTGTCCTCTTCAAGCTCTTGATCCATCTTCCCAAGGGGAGGGCAGCCTCTGGGAAGGAGCCCACATCTCGGGTTTAGTTCAGGTCGAGGCCGGCCGTCTGTGCTTTTTTTCTCCCCCCATTTTTAAAAAAGGGTGATCTGTGCCTCTTCCTGCTCGCCGCGGCTGACCTTGCGCGGCCCGCCTGGCGGTGCCGTCACGTCCACTCTTCAGACCCGGGAAGGCGCGCGTCCCTCAGGCCGTGGGAAATCGGACAGGAGTTTAAAGTACGTGAAAAGAAATTGCTGCCACTATTTAAATGTTAACACATCATAAAGGTCAGGACGGTCACTGTGGGAGAATCCAGAACCCTGACGGTGGATGAACGCCCCTTGCTGCCGGCTGGGGAGCCCCCTGTGCTGGGGAGCCCCACTCCCGGGGACTCGCGCCTTCAGGTGGGTGCGCGACACACCCGGGGCCTCGCTCCTCCTTGAACAGATCCAGGCGTTGGCTGGTGGGTTCCCTTCTGCAGCGTGGCTGGCTAGCGTCGTTCTTGAAAGCTTTTAATATAATTTGACCTCACTCGAGTGGGATGGAAATATTTGGTTAAAATAAATAACAAATAAAATGGCCAGAAGAGCTGAAGACGGGAAGCCATGGTCACACCAGGTGCCCGGGAGCCTGCGCGGTCCCCAGAGGACGCTACTTCGAGTTACTTCTATTTCCAGTCCCTGTTGCGCCCCGACTCTTTTTAAATTTATAGCACCGGATAGTAGCCATGAACTCCTTGGCGCAAAAGATGAACATTTCTCTCACGCACTGTGTATCTTATTACTTTTAAAAAAGATTTATTTATGCATAAAGAGCTGGGGTGCAGGCCAGAGGTGTGGGGGTGAGAGGACTCCCCAGAGACAGAGTGGGGGGCAGAACAGGCAGATCGACCGAAATCCATTGCTGAGGGCAGCAGGGGGGAGACAGGAGAGGTCTGCTGCGCCCTGTGGCTGCATTTCAGGGGAGCGGGCTCCCACCGTGCAGACGTGTGACAGCATGCCGCGCCCCACAGGGCATGCGGGGGGCTGTCAGGGCACATGGGGGCCTGCCGGGGCACGTGGGGGGCTGCTGTGGCACGTTGGGGGAGGCCGGGGCACGCGGGGGCTGCTGGGGCACCCGTGTGCCCAGGTTTTGAGTTGATTTGGGCGGAATGACTACCGGGAGCTTAAAGCGGGCATGTTCACAGATCCCCTTGCCTGCCTGAGGAGCGAGTGTCCTTGGGCGCGGCGTGGGCGCGGCGTGGGCGCGGGGCCTGGAGGCGCTCAGAGCAGCGTGGCTGCGTTTATGCTGATCTTACGCCGCTCCACCAGACGCCCAGGTTTTAATAAAGTTTTGGTCCCTCTAGATGTTTAGATAATCATCTCATATATTAAAAAACGACAGTTTTGCTTTTCTGTCTAACGTCTTTTATAGCTTTTTAAAATTTTCTTGCGACCGGCGCATGCGGGATTCCTGGCTGATGCTGCCCGCGCGGGGGGCGCCAGCTCGCTTCTCAGCACCCGCCGCTGCGCCTGTCTGTGCAGGAGAAGGTTCCGGAAGTTCTTGTTTTCCCCTTTATTCTAGAAGAGTTTAAATTAAAAAATACGTGCACCCTCTCAGACCCCGGCTTCACCCGGCCCCTTAGTATTCAGCGCTCGAGACGCGCCTGCTTCCTCGTCCCCCACGAGCACGTTCACATGTTCTTCCTCTTCCTTTTACATCGCATTTTGCAACAGGCTGGGTAGAAACTTGGGAACTGTGTCCACAATCTCAGAGGCGTCTCTGAACATCAGTTCACCACCTCCAAGCTCCGGCTGCTGGTCCATCTCAGCGGTTATTTACTTGCACGCTCTGGTTTTTACAACAGAAGGTGGCGTGTTTCCCCATCCTGAAAAGGTGAAATTAATGTCACTCTATTGCGTGCCTTCCCGCGCAGTCTCCATGACAGAATGTGGGCGCCCGGCTGACTTTCTCTTCAGGACAGGACGAGGCTGAAATCCGGGTGGTGATGTGAACAGGCGTCGTCACTGATTTGCTGAGACTTGCGGAAAACTCGCTGCAGTTTCCTCTCCCTGCAATTTTTAAGCTTCTATTTCCTCCGTTCTTGACAAATTTCCTTCCTCGCTGTCCTGGCCATGGGGGGAGGGGAGGCATGGGGCGCCCCTCTAGGAGGAGGGGAGGTGGGTCCTGCTGCCCGACCCCCTCGGGGACGTCTCGGGCCCCCCAGCCCCCCAGCCCCCCACCCCCAGCGCGGGCGCGTCTGTGTCTGTCCCGGCCGGAACCGCGCGGCCTCCGCGGCCTCGTCGTGGCGCCGGGGCTGGGCCGGACCGGGTCCCTGCGCGGGGCTGCAGGCAGGATCCCCCCCCCCCAGTACGGCCCCGGGAGGCCCGCAGGGACCCCGAGAGGTGCACAGGGACCCCCGAGAGGCGCAGGGACCCCGAGAGGCGCGCAGAGACCCCGAGAGGCGCGCAGGGACCCCGCGGAGGGCAGCCCCGTCCGAGGCGCCTCGCCCTGCGCTGCAGCCGGCGGAGGCCGCGCCAGCCCGAGGAGCCGCAGGCGCGCGGCCCCCCATTACCCGCCCCCGCTGGGAGCCGGGCGTCCGGGAGCCCACTGTCCACGCCGCGGCGTCGCGGGAGGAGACCCCAGGACGCGGCCCCTCCAGCCCCGGCCTGCCCGGAGCCGCGGGACAGCGACGCGGCGCCCCCGCCGAGTGTCCCGTCCGCCCTCCGCGCTGGGGGCCGCGGTCAGCTCCAGGGCCGCGAGGCCGGGTCAGCGCAGCCGCGGCTCCTCGCAGGCCCGTCGCCCCGCCCCGCGCGGCCTCCCCGCCCGCGGCCCGGAGCCCCCCCAGGCACCCGCGCCCCCCGCACCCCCCCGCGCCCCCACCTCCCCGCCCTGCTTGCGGGCGCTGCCAGGGCGCGATCTTTGGACGGGGGCAGGTGGGGGCGGGCGCCCTCACGGTCTCGGGCGGGGAGTTGCCGCCCCCGTGCGCGCCCTCCCCCCCTACCCCCCCCCCCCGCGCGCGCCCTCCCCCCCTACCCCCCCCCCCCCCCCCGCGCCCAACGGCGCCTCCCCGCGCCCCGACGCCGTCTGGACTCGCGGGGGCCTCCAGGCCGGCGTGTCCCCCCCGCGAGGGCCCCGGGGGCCCCCGGTCCGCAGCCGCGTTCTTCAGGCAGCGCCCCGCGCCCCGCCGCGCCAGGCCGCCGTCACCGCCCTCCCGCCCGGGGCCTCAGGGGGGTCCCGCCCGCGCCCTGGGTGGACACCGCGGCCGCGGAGGGCTTGCTCTGCGGGACCGCCGGCGCCTCCCGGTCAGCCCGCTGGCGGCCCGCGGGCCTTGTCCCCCGACGGCCTTCAGTCAGCCTGGGGGCAGAATCTAGCTTTGCGCGCAGACCCCTTCTTACCCTCTCCTCTTGTTTCCTTGGCCCGCACTGCCTCCTGGGCGCACCCCGCTGTCCTGCCCGCACCGCCTCCTGGGCGCACCCGCAGACCTGCCCCGCACCCCCTCCTGGGCGCACCCCGCAGTCCTGCCCGCACCGCCTCCTGGGCGCACCCCGCAGTCCTGCCCGCACCGCCTCCTGGGCGCACCCCGCAGTCCTGCCCGCACCGCCTCCTGGGCGCACCTGCAGTCTCCTGGCTCTGCCCTCCGCTGCCCCAGACACCCTGGGGCGTCTCCTGTGTCTTCCATTCTCCAGCCTGGCAGCCTGACCTCTGACCCCCAGGTCGCTTGTCTCGGGGTCACTCCTGTCACTCCAGCTCAGGCAGACCCCGGCAGAGGCTGCCCCGGAGGCGGCCATTCCTTCCGGGCACGGAACCTGTCTGCTCCGGGGCTTGGGGTCGGCGGCGGCACGTGCTCACTTTTAAGAAACGTCATTTGTAGACTGGACTCCGGCGCATGGTGGACGCTACAGCAGTCGCCCTTGGCTGACCTGAAGTCGGGGCCGCGCTTATGTTCCTAGCGGCGGCATCAGCTGGGACCCGAGGGCCAGGGGGAGGGCGAGCAGGCCCGGCCAGCGCCTCCTGGAACGGTCTTCTCAGCAGCGGCCATACCGAACCCCGTGGGGAGCGCAGAGGCCGGGGCCGGTGTGAGCGGCTGCGGGAAGCTCCCCTCTGACCTTCTGGTCCCTTCACCCACCTGTGTTTTGGGAGCCATTGTCACTCCCAGGGACTGCGTCAATTTTTAAAAATTGCCCCTGTTATTAGCGGTGCGGCTCCATACAGGACTCCTGTTAGCGGGGCACTACTCGCCTTTCATTTCCGAAGATTGTTCTCTGATGTACTTGATCAAGATTTCAAGCAACTCAGGAAATGAAAGGGAAGGCGGCTCGGGGTCGGATGTCTGAACAGAAGCAAGTGCACGATGTTGAAACACCTCGATTTACTAGAACGTCTTGAAATCACTGTTGCGTGTAGGCAACGGGGTCAAGAGCCCGAGGCACGTCAGGCGCGCACACAGTGGCCTTCAGGGCAGGCTCCGCACCTGCCTGGGCGTGGCCCCCCACGCCACCCCACCCCCGCCTGCTCACCGTCCTCTCACCTGCTGCAGGCCGTGGGGCTCGGTCACCCCAGCTACACAGGCCAGACTCTCAGCGCCCCCCGCGGCCCTGGGCCTGCGCCTGCCCACGTCCTGCCTGCCCGGTCGGCTAACCTGGCTGCTCTACCTTTTGGGGTTAACCCGGAAGCTGCCCACGGCTCACGGCCCCGCTCCCACCAGCCCCGGGGTCCGCGCTCTGCCCTCCCCTGCCAGCTCTGGCTCCACCGGCTCAGGCTGGGAAGGGCCCGTGCTTAGAGGTGATCGGACGGTGAGAGTTAGTTTTTAACCCAGCTTGTAAATTTGCATTAGTGGGAAAGCGTGACGGCGCGTTGAGAACGGGATTTCGACTGCATCCGGGGAAGTGGCGGCGGCGTGAACACTGCATCTCCGCAGGGGAGGGTGACGCGTGGAGATGAGACGAAGGCTGCATTTATGCCGCCGGCCTTTGCTCCCCCGGGGCGGGGGACCGTGAAAATGACGGGCGTCCTGTTTCCTCACGGCGCGGCTGTGAGGAACGGGAGGGCCTCGGGCAGCGGGCTGCGGACCGCGCCGCGTGAAGGAAATCCTTGTGCATGTGGTGTGCGGGGCTTTGGGTCATGATTAGAAAAACCTCCGTAGCCTGAAGCCGCCCTTCTACCCATGGGGAGTCCCCAAGCCCGCGCTCAGCTCACCTGCCACGGCGTCGGCCGTCACCACTGTTCACCCCGAACCCTCGTGCCACAGACTGAGAGCCCCGTCCCCCTGCCACCCCGCCTCCACCCCGGCCTTTGCGTGGATGGGGGCCTCCCTGGGGGCGCAGGCGTTAGTCTCAGCGCCATGAAGCCGTCGCCAGCCACTGCAGCATGAGTTCCATCCCCGGCCAGGGAGTGACCCCCAGGGCGCAGCAGACCTCTCCTGACTGCCCGCTGCTCCCCTTAGACCTGCCTGTTCTGCTCCCCACTCCATCTCTGCTGAATCCTCTCACCCCCACATGTCCGGCCTGCACCCCAGCTCTTGTAGCATAAATAAATAAATCTTTAAAAAAAAAACCCTAAAAAAAAAAAGACCTCTACGGGCACAGACGCCCCCGGAGCCCCTGCCCTCTGCATCCCAGCCTCACCAGCCACGAGATGACGCACCCGTCCAGCTCCGAGCTTGCGCCCCCCCACGAGGGGTTAGACACAGACGCCTCGGGCGGAGCAGACACAGGCAGGAGCAGTTCTCCAGACGCCGCGGCTATCATTCAGGGAGACCCCCGGCCCCCAGCCCCACCACAGGGCAGCGTCTGGTCAGCGGTTACTCGATGGCTTTCTCAGCTCACCCCTTGCTCCTGCTGCCGCCAGGGCTGATGTCGGGGCTCGGGGCCACGCGGGTGCCTCTCCAGCCAGTGCCGGCTCTTAACCCCCCCAGTCTTGGTCTCCTTGAGGGGGTCCCTCCACATCCTTTCTTGCTCCTGCCTGTCGGGTGGCCACGCGCCCCCAACATCGGTGGGGGTCAGAGAGCCCAGTGGACCACTGCCTGGGTGTCTGGAGACACACCCCTGGGCCCCTGCTTCTGTGGAGGAAGGAGACGCGGTCTCTGGGCCGGGCTGGGAGCGCTGGGCTCCTGGAGGCAGGGTGGGGGGAGTGGCAGAAAGGGGGTTGCTTCTGTTCCCCGGGACTGAGGGGCAGTTCTCAGCAGACTTATCCCAGGTTTTCCTAGGCGGGCAGATGCCTTCTGGTTAATACTTACCAGAATTTATTTTGAGTGGCCAGCTGGGAACAATAAACAGGAAATATCTGATTTAAGGGCTTACTCTAAGGTTTAAAGATTACCCTGTGACTATCTGATAAAGACTCAAGGTTCAGGGATTATCTTGGTGCAGTTCAAGTTCTGCAGTTCTCTCAGGCAAAGTCCGAGGCCCTGGCGGCCTCTGTGCCCCTTCCCCGGTGCCCGCCCTGCCAGGTGACAGCTGGCAGCCGTTCCGCGGGCTGGTCCAGGAGAGCCTGTGGACTCGCCACTCTGGGTGGGTCTTGGGCAATTTGTGACTTTTGTGCTTGCCGCGGGCTCTGCCTGTCGGGCCCTGTCTTGGAAAACAGGTGCCCCGGCTCAGCTCCTGCTGTGTTTCTGCTCACACACGTCCCGCCAGGACGTCCCGGAGAGGCATCCACCCTGGGGCGTGGCCCAGGCGGCCTCCACGCGGTGTCTCGGCCACAGGCTTCCCGTAGCGGAACACCCGCCGGCCCAGCTTGTGCGAGCGAGGCCCGAGAGCCAGAGTCGGGGGCTGAGTCCAGGCCCAGTTCAGGCCCGCAGGCCTCTTGCTCTGCTCTGCATCTCCCGCCCGTCCTTGCACTCTGTTTGGTCATCGGCCTTTAGTGTGTGAAGTGTGTGGTGGCCACACACTCAGGGCCTGACCCAGGGCGCCCAGTGGGAGCATTGCACGGCCTCCCACCCGCCTCCTACCCCGCGCTGGCCGGTGGCCAGGAAAGGCTCAGCCACAGGGTGCGTGAGGCTCGGCCCTGGGCCTGGGGCCTGCAGGCTTGTCCCCCTGGTGTGCAAGGGTGGGCAGGCGTGCGTGTGGGTGGAGAGTGTGCGCGTGTGCTGGGAGAGCGGGGCAGGTGAGCGAGGAGGGAAGGGCGACCGCTCTGCTCTTCTGGAGCGCCCGAGGCCCGTGCCTGCCGCTGCGGGGCCGTCGTTACCGTGGGAGACACGTGAGTCCGTCTGCAAGCAGGAGGCGCTGTCGGGCAGCCTCAGCGCGACTGCCCACGCACAGCTGCGCTTGTGTCAGCAGCCACGTGGTGGGGCCGCGGGAGACACTTCCAGGCCACGTGGTGGGGCCGCGGGAGACACTTCAGGCCTCGGGCTGGGCGGTGACTTTGGGTCTGGGTGCGGGCCCAGCTGCTGCGGGCTAAGGACCCCCCCCTTATGGTGGCTCTCGGGACCGCGTGGGGCGGGGAAGGGGTCCAGATCGCACCCTTTCCAGCAGCGTGCTGGCTGGCCGCATGCTGTTGTCTGGTTTGATGTCGGGGGGGCATAGCACCCCCATGCCCCCCCCCCGCATGTTACTTTGGCTATTCGTGGTCTTTTGTGGTTCTGTACAAATTGTAACATTTTCCTGCTCTTGTAAACATTTCCTTGAAACTTCCACGGGCTGCGGCGCGACCCCGCCCGGCTCGGCTCATGGCGCCTGCGCGGCCCTTCCCTTGGGAGCGGGGGCGTCTCCCAGTCCCCGGGTCCTCTGCTGCTTCAGCTGCTTTTGTGCCTTCACTTCCTTTTTCAGTTTATCACCAGGTGTTTACTTTATTTTTAATGTGGTTTGAAATGAGGTTGTTCTCATTGTTCTCTTAATTTCTCTTCCTTCTAGTTGTTATTTGCAATAGATCTTTGTGTATTGATTGTGTAGCCGCTGCCTGATGTCCTGGTTACTGTCCCACCGCCGCGCGGGGCTTGGGGCCTCCTCTGTGGTCTGCAGACAGCGAGGGCCCCCCCTTTCCGATCCGCATACACCGCATTCCCTTTCTTGGCTCGCTGCTCTGCCTAGATGCCGGCGCTGCGTTGTGGGATGTGGGGTGGAGTGAACACACCCCATCCTGGGGGCCGCACCCCTTCCCCACATTTGCTGCAGGCGTGTGGGGGTGGCCTGAGCACCCCCAGGGCACTCCTGAAGCTGCGAGCAAGTGGCTCCCCCATGCAGGGAGCAGGACAGCCTGGAGAGGACCCGAGTGTTTCTCTGGAGGGCCTGGATTTCTGGAGTGGGCACCGGGGTGACGCGGCGTGAGGGGGAACAGAGCTCTCTGTGACCACAGCGGAAGGAGGACTCCCCGACAGGGGCAGCCGGACGCCGGGGCTGACCACACTGCACAGGTCACTCATGCATCTGGCCGCGAGGAGCAAAGCTCGTCGCCTGTGGCCGCGCGGGGGCCTGGGTCCCGCCGAGGGAGGTGCGTCAGAGCAGACAGCTGCTCGGGCTCGGCTCCCGCAGCTAACCGGCAGCGGGGGAGGCGGCTCGGCATGGCCAGGGCCTGGGCGGGGTCAGGCGGACGGGGATGGAGGGCGAGAAGGCGCAGTGGGGACGCCCCGAAGTCCAGGCCGCGCCGACCGGCTGTGCTGGGGGCCTTTGGCCGGCGGCGTTGGCTGGGGCCGCGCTCACAGTGACGGTCACTGCTGGGACAGACCGCCCACCCCGCGCCCTGCGCCCGCGACCTCTCGCAGGTCTGCTCCACCTCAAGTTAAAGAAGGAAGAGAAAACAAAGCGGGGGCAGGGCGAGGGCAGCCTCCTCACGGGCCTGGGCCCAGCACCGTGTCCTGCGTGCTGTGGCGGGAGAGGGACACCCGAAGGCCGGTGGTCGCAGAGAAGCACCGCGAGCCGGGGCAGTGGCTGGCTGGACGGCATCCCCGGGGAGGTGGGTGCTGGGGAGGAGCCCGGGCCCCTGGCTGGGCCTGTGTGGAGCCGGGCGCCGGAGCCAGGGTGGCTGCAGGCAGCAGGAAGGACTCTGGCCTCAGGGAGGCGGGTCCCGGGCAGCGCGTGCAGAGTGTCCCGTGGCCGCCCCTCCCCGTGCGCCCAGAGTGAGCGCCCAGGCGGCTGAGCAGCTGCGGGTCCCCACCCCCTCGGCCAGGGCCCTGGTGCCTAGGGCTGGGCAGTGAAGTCCTGGGGGCGGAGCGGAGCGTGGCCCCAGGGAGCCCGAGGCGGGTGGCTGGGATGGCTGAGGCCTGGCTGCTCTGCTTCCTCGGGCTGGTTTCCCCCTGTTCCCAGGAGCTCCCCGCGCCTTCTCCAGGGGCATTTTTGAAATTCCCTCTCCCGATGCATGTGTCACGTGCCATTAAAATGCCCCTAGAAGGTCCCTTTTCAGACGTGATTTCCCACCAGTGTCCCGGCCTCTGTACTGAAGGGTCTTGCTGGGTGGACGAAAATGCAACTTGAGGCCACAGATGAGCCTCCAGGAAGCGGGGCTCCCGGAGCCAGCAGCAAAGGAGGCGCAGAAGAGCTCCCCCTCCAGCCCCCAGCCACTGAGGCCAGGGGCGGTTCCGGCCAGGGCCCCGGGTGGCCGGAGCCAAGCTGCAGCGCTCCCCGCGAAAGCCAGTTTCTCAGCCCCACACAGGGGCGAGCGGGCAGAGCGCTCCTGCCGCTCCCCGGGGGGTGCGGGGGCCCCGGAGGGTCTGGGCTGGCGGCTGCGGAGGTCGGCGGCCCCTCGCCTCCCCGCGCGCCCCGGGCCCTCGGCGTGGCCGGCGCGCGCTGTGCCGGGCGCTGCCCGGGGGCACCTTCCGAGGAGCGCGGCCGCCGGGGGTCCGGCCGGGAGGCGGCGGCGACCCCTCGGGCTTCCGCGGGCGCCGGCGCGACTTCCCGGGTGCGGGGCGGTCCCGGGGCCGCGCGCGGGCCGAGCCGCCCGCGTCCTGGCGCGCCCCGGCCGAAGCCCCCCGCCCGCGCCGCGCCCGCGCCGGGAAGCGCGCTCCGGGCCGGCGCCGCGGCGGGAGGACACGCAGGCGCCGCGGGCGGGGACGCGCGGGCAGCGGGCGGCAGCGGGCGGGCAGCGGGCGGGCAGCGGGCGGGCAGCGGGCGGGCGCGCCCTCCAGGAGGCCGGGCCGGGGCGCGCGGCGCGGGAGCCGCGGGGCGACAGGTGCGGGGCGCTGCCGGGCGCGGGGACGCGCAGCCCCAGCCGGGAGGGCGCGGAGGGGACCCGCTCCCAGGCGCGGGCGGCGCCCGGCACGGCTGCTCCCGGCGACGCAGGGGCTCGGCAGGTCCGCTCGGCTCCGCTCCCTCGCCGCCCGCCCCGCGCCCCGTCGGGAAGCTGCGCCCGGGCGCCCGGCCCGACCCCACGCCCGCCCCGGCCGGCATGGAGCCCGCGGGGAACCTCAGCGCGGGGAACGCGAGCGGCCGCGAGGCCCCCCGGCCCGAGCCGCCGCTGCCCGCCGGCCTGGACGTGGAGAACTGGGTCACGCTCGCGGTGTTCGGCCTGATCTTCGCGCTCGGCGTGCTGGGCAACAGCCTGGTGATCGCCGTGCTGGCGCGCAGCCGGCCGGGCAAGCCCCGCGGCACCACCAACCTGTTCATCCTGAACCTGAGCGTCGCCGACCTGGCCTACCTGCTCTTCTGCGTGCCCTTCCAGGCCACGGTGTACGTGCTGCCCAGCTGGGTGCTGGGCGCCTTCCTCTGCAAGTTCACCCACTACTTCTTCACCGTGTCCATGCTGGTCAGCGTCTTCACCCTGGCCGCCATGTCCGTGGACCGCTACGTGGCCATCGTGCACGCCCGGCGCGCCTCCTCCCTGCGCGTGTCCCGCAACGCGCTGCTGGGCCTGGGGCTCATCTGGGCGCTGTCCGTCGCCATGGCCTCGCCGGTGGCCTACCACCAGCACCTCTACCGCCCGCCGGGCAGCAACCAGACCTACTGCTGGGGGCAGTGGGCCAGCCAGCGCCACAAGAAGGCCTACGTGGTGTGCACCTTCGTCTTCGGCTACCTGCTGCCGCTCCTGCTCATCTGCTTCTGCTACGCCAAGGTGCGGCCGAGCGGGCGGCGGGGCGGGCGCGGCACTCCCGGGCCTGCGCTGAGACCCCCCTCCAGTCCCCACTTCGGCCCGGCAGGGACCCCTGCTTCACAGCCACCTGAAAGCTACTTGGAGCTGGGGGTGCCTGGGGAAGCTTGTGGGGCACTTCCCTGATGCCAGGAAGAAGGGTTTTCTGGTCCCTCCCTGCACACCCCTCCCCCGTCCTGAGCCCTGCGGTTGTCCTGGCTCCAGAGCACACCCCCACGTCCCAGGAGAGGCCCTGCCCTGCTCCTGACCTGGACTGCCTGGCTAGCTGGTGATGGGGGGCTGACAGCGCCTGCTCTGGCCCCCCACTGGCTTTTTGCAGGGTAACAGGTTGGTCACCCCCCCTCAGTTGGGACGTGGGGGTTACCTGGGGCAGGTGCAGGTCCCTGGCATGCAGGTCCCTGGGGGCCCGACGCAGCATGGCTCACACCCCGGTGGGAGACACTTCACTTTCTCCACAGCCTCCAGAGGCGGGGGCGGGGGGGGGGGGCTGTGACTGTGAGACCCCGTCCACTTCTGGAAGGCTGTGCAGGCCCTGTCAGTGATTGGGCAGCCGGTCCAGACCCTTCACTCTGCAGCTGGACTCCTGGGCTGGCTCTGGGCCCGCCTGCTCCCTGGGTGCTCGGCCACTGCCTCCCCCGCCACCAGTGGCTCTGGAGTTTTGTACTGATCCGAAGTCTGAAATCTTTTGACACACCTTGCTTACGTTCGCGCACAAGGAGTGATGCTTAGTACCTCGCAGTAGGGATTTGTGGGGCTCCGTCTGCGCACCCCGGGCCAGCCCTGTCTGGGAAGCATCTCTGGAGCCTCACCCTGCAGTGGGCACTGCCCCCTCTCCAGCCCCTCTCTCTTGCCTTCTCCCTGGCCAGCCTGTGGCTCTAGAACCTGCCAGAACCTGTATCAGCTTGGGGGGGTGGACTAGGGGGGCTGGGGGGACAGAGTTTCCTGTATTCATAAAGCATTTTCCCAGCACAGATGTGCACTATAAACCGCTGGCTCCTGCTGACCTCCGTCCCCTGGAGCTGCTCTGAGTGCCGCGTGTCTGGCCATTGTCTGACAGGCTGGGCTGGGCAGGGGGCTGGCCCTAGAGCCCACACGCCCCAGGGAGCCGCACGAACGTCCTCCCAGCTCTTCGGGAAATGGCTGGTTTGTTCATTTTGTCTTTGGCAAACGCGACCGGGGCTGGCCCCTCAGGCTGCCCTCTGGCCAAGACGGGCACTCTTCCGCTGCCTGCTGGAGGCGTCGGCTGGCCCACATCAGGCTGGAGGGGGGAACTCGGGACTCCCCGCCCAAGGGAGGGGCGATGGGTCAGCCCCAAGGGTGGGAGACTTGGGGCCGGACACATTCTTCCGTTATTTGGTTTTTGATTTAGAATCCCTGGGTCGGGAAGCAGCTTTTACTTCCTAAAACCTTTAGGGCAATGACTGAGGTCTTGGGGATGGAAACGACGAAATCAGCCTTCGGGAACGGCTGGGCTGCGCTTCTGTCATTTGGGGTTCAGGAGAGCAGTGCAGGGGTGGCGTCTAAAGCTGGTTTGTTAAAGCGCAACACACGTGATCACAGGGAGATTTTTGTACGGAAGAGGTCTGCTTCCAAGCGTGTCTGGTAGATTTTACGATTCAAGGCGGTGTTTGCAGGTTCATTGCCACGCCCGGGTGGGGGCGGTGACCGCTCGCCTGGGCCCCTCTGCTGGCCCGTCCCGGCTCTCACTGGCCAGGCCCAGGGCGGCCAACCCGGCCGGGGCGTCCTCGTGGGGATCACAAAGGACCAAAAGCACCTGAAATGACACACCTTTCCTTCTTCTGCCACCCGGGGGAAGTGCGTTCCGGAACTGCCTTCTGCTCCCGGGACTGTGGGTCTCCAAGGCTTGGGGTCCTCCAAGGTTGGGGGTGCTCTTTGAGGCTGGTGCCTCTGGGAACCGATGGGGAGGTGGCTGCAGGCCCCCCTCGCCTGCTGCCCTGCTGAAGGGTTCCTGTCCGGGGCTGGCCCCGCACGCTCTCCCTGTCGGGGATTCCTCGGGGACCCTGTGAGTGCAGCACGGGCATCAGCTGTTCGCCCCCGCGGGGGCTGCTCACTCTTTGTGGGCTGGGCAGGCTGCGAATGACCCTGTGGCTTCTCCTTGGGGAGCCGCTCCCAGGCGCAGCAGGCTCTCTCCACAAGTCCAATTGGATTAGGGCTCCTGGCTGCGCAGAGGGCCGAGAGGCTGGGCCGTGGCTTCTAGCTCTGAGACCTCACTGCATCGCAGGGGAAAAGCCCTGAGTCACGCAGAGGACGATTCTCCCTGAGCGCCCACTCCAGAGCGCACTGAGAGCTGCCGTCGGCGGGGCTGGGCCGGGAGGTCAGGCCAAGCTCCTGCCACAAGTCCTGGGGACCCGTCGCGCCAGCGTTTCCCCCCAGGGTTTGTAGCTCGGCCACTCGGCTGCCCAGGGAACAGGCCGGCTTTCTCAAGGAGCCCTCCCCAGCGCCCACTGTCTCTTGCTGACCGATGTCCACTCCCCATGGCAGTGGTCAAAAGGCGCAGTGTGTGTGTTGGGGGGGTGGGGGCCCCAGGTGGCCTGCTGGTGGGGGCTCGCAGGAAGGAGGCTGGGGGTGCCGCAGAGCAGGGCGGGAGTGTGGGCTGAGGGGGCCTCCCTGACTGGCCTCACGTGGCCTGGGCCTCCCTGCCATGTGGGTAGTCCCGGGGCACCGTGATTGACACGGGGCCTCGTGGTGTTAGGGAGCGGCTCCGGGGAGACGGGTGGACGCACAGAGTGAGGACGCAGGGGCGGGGGGTGCGGCCCATCCTGGAGAGACCAGGGCCGCCTGCAGACAGGCCCTCTGGCCATGACCCCCCAGGCCCCGGTGCCGGCCGCCCGTGGGGCTGCCCCCGTGTCTCGTCTCTGCTCCTGGAGGTGCGTGTCCATCCCGCGGGTTTGCTTCTCACCGTTGACAACGCCCAGCGTCACCAGCGCAGAGGGGACGAGGAGTCGTGGGCTACGAGGCTGCACTTTCATTCATCGTCATTCCTCTGTGTCCTTCAGGTCCTTAACCATTTGCACAAGAAGCTGAAGAACATGTCCAAGAAGTCAGAAGCCTCGAAGAAAAAGGTAAGTGCAGGTGCGCCTGCGCCCGGGGCGTCCAGTGTATGTCCGCCGCGTTGACCCGCTGCCCACCCCGCGCCTCTGGGATTTGGGCTCCCGGGCAGACGTTTGCCAGTGCCCGGCGTGGGGGACGCGGGCGTCAGCTCTGGGGAGGCTCGGGGGCGGCAGGTGTGCGCGGCGTCGGGGCGGCCTGTCTGTTGGGCGGGGGAGCGGGCGCGGGCTGGGGACGCTGCGCGATTCCCCCGAGGCTACTGCCTTGTCCTCCGGGGAGCGCAGGCCTCTCCCTCCAGCCCGGCCTCTCTGGCCTGGGATGACCTCGGCCCTGCGGGGGATTCCGCCGGAGAGTCCGGAGCCGGCCCACCGTCACTGTCTGTGTGATCCTGCCTGTCAGCCCGGCTGGCAGCAGCCCGCCCAGCGTGCTCCCGTCTCTGGCGTTTCGCGTTTTGAGGGCAAGCTATTCTATAAATCAGGATTAATTTAATCTTACTCAGATAATTTATAATCTCTGGCTTTAGAAAGTAGGAGGAAAGCAGAATGAGATTACTAGACAATCTGATTAGGGCGGAGATTATAAGCAGACATTTTAACCCATGAATATGCACCACAATGTCTTAAAATATCTTGTTTTTCTTTCTAAATATTTATTATGATCAATGGCGAGAATAATCGCAGAAATTATAGTTCAAATAGTCATAGATTTCAAAATTTCTACTTAAATCAAGTACAGATCTTCCTGGCTTTGTTATTTTTTTACTTTATTATTTTTAATTATTATTGTCTGTAAACAACACCGTGGCTGAAAACACAAGCGCTCGCAGGCCCTGGGGAGGCAGCTGGAGCAGGTGGTTGAAAGCACAAGGGTGAGCGTGTATTCATGTGTGATCCTGGTGTCTGGGCTCACCCTGTCCGGGGCACGCCAGGTCTGAGAGGCCTCTGTGCCCGGGCTGCTTCCAAGAGGAAGCGCAGGAGAGGCCTCTGCCCGCAGCAGCCCGGGCTCTTTGCACTCGCTTCTCTCCCCTCCGGTGAGGGGCCAGCAGCTCTCTGCCTGCCGGCCACGCAGTCGGGGGTGCTTCTCCCCGTTTTCGTCTTTTAGGTCCTGTTTTCCTCCCTCCGAGTTCCATTAGACACGCTGTGAGGGAAAAAGCAGATGGCTGTTGAAAACGAGCATCTCGTAGGAAAAAAGATTAGTATTTTTCAGATTCTTCCCGGCCAAGGAGGACGAGGGGCCGGGCTGGGGAGGACGCAGGCCTTTTGCACTGTCCGGAGGCAGGACTGAGGCCCGCTGCTCACGGTGGACACGTGGGGCCCCCATGTCCAAACGAGGCTGTAGCAGGGGGCGCAGGACACCATGCAGAGGGCCTGCTGGCCAGGCGCTCTGACACCCAAGGGGAGGGGGCGCTCTGGGGGGACTCCTCCGCCCTGGAGGCCGTCCATGCTGCTGGGCCTGTGTGTGCAGCCTGAGGTGGGTGAGAGCTCTGCTTTGCCCTGGCTTTCAGGTCCCTCCCCGCGGCTCTCCGGCCGTCTGCAGAGGCGGGCTGTGCGTGAGACCCTGCTGCGGCGCCAGATGAGCCTGGGCGGGGGCTGGGGCCTGGGCATCCCGAGATCAGTGCGGCAGTGCGTGGGCACGGCGGGCCCGAGGGCAGGACCCAGGGGGACTTGTGCGGGCATCAATTTCCCGGCTCCCTGACTTAGAGTGGCCAGTGGGGGCCGCTTCCTGCACCCCCTTCCTGTGCCCTGGCCTGGGGCGCAGCACCTGTTGCAACGGAGAGGGAGGGAAAGTCGGCTGTTCCAGCTGTGCTGGCAGAGGCAATTGCCTGATGCGATGTTGCTGCAGGGGAGGCCGCAGGGCCAATACCGGCCTTCGCGGGGCTGGCTGGTGTCCAGCTCCAAGGCCTCGGCTCCAAGGCCGAGCTGCTGTGAGCCGGAGAGCTGGGCTGACTCACCCCACTGGGCAGGACACCAACAGCCGTCCTGTTCACCCCGGGAGCAGCCTCGGGTTAATGACTAGCTTGTGTAGTGCCCGCGGGTGTCCGCTCCGACAGACCATTGCAGAAGGTGACACCGGAGCTGGAGAGAGGGTCTGATGCTCAGAACAGACCACACTCTGCCCTGTTTGCCGGGCGATGCGGCTGGACGCCTCTGAGACAGTGTCCGAGGAGGGAGCCGCCTGATGGGTGAAGGGCTGCGCAGGCCGCCCTGGTGGGCACATGCCTGCTGGCTCCGTGTCCTGTGCCCGCGGCTCTAGCCTGTGGGCCTGCTGGGCTGTGGGCACCGGGCGTCCACCCGGGCTGTGTCTTGTGTCTCCACGGACCAGGCCCGGCCGGGGTCCCTCCTCCCTGACCGGGGCTCCGGGGCTGCTGTGGACTTCCTGGGCGCAGAGCTGCCGCACGGCGGCAGGGGCAGTGGCGGGCGGTGGTGGGTAGTGGCGGGCACGGCGGGCGGTGGCGGGCGACAGTGGGCAGCGGTGGGCGGCGGAGGGCACGGTGGGCAGTGGTGGGCTCGGCGGGCAGTGGTGGGCACGGCGGGCGGCGGCGGGCGGCGGTGGGCAGTGGCGGGCGGCGGCGGGCACGGCGGGCAGTGGTGGGCTCGGCGGGCAGTGGTGGGCACGGCGGGCGGCGGCGGGTGGCGGTGGGCAGTGGCGGGCGGCGGCGGGCACGGCGGGCACGGGGGCACAGTGGGCAGCGCGGGCCCCTCCCGGCACTAACGCCCCCCCTCCCCAGACCGCGCAGACCGTGCTGGTGGTGGTGGTGGTCTTCGGGGTCTCGTGGCTGCCGCACCACGTCATCCACCTCTGGGTCGAGTTCGGCGCCTTCCCGCTGACCCCCGCGTCCTTCCTCTTCCGCGTGGCCGCGCACTGCCTGGCCTACAGCAACTCCTCGGTGAACCCCATCATCTACGCCTTCCTCTCCGAGAACTTCCGCAAGGCCTACCGGCAGGTGTTCCGCTGCCGCCCGCGCGGGGGGGCGGCCCTGCACGACCCGAGGGAGAACCGGAGCCGCGTGGACACGCCGACGTCCACCAACTGCACCCACGTGTGAGGCGGACGGAAGGGGGGCCAGGCGGGAGGGGCGGCCGCCGAGCCCCGCCCCCGCCGAGCCCCGCCCCGCCGAGCCCCGCCCCCGCCGAGCCCCGCCCCTCCCCGAGCCCCGCCCCCGCCGAGCCCCGCCCCGCCGAGCCCCGCCCCGCCAAGCCCCGCCCCTCCTGAGCCCCGCCCCGCCGAGCCCCGCCCCCACCGAGCCCCGCCCCCACCTAGCCCCGCCCCTCCCTGAGCCCCGCCCCTCCCTGAGCCCCGCCCCGCCGAGCCCCGCCCCCGCCGAGCCCCGCCCCTCCTGAGCCCCGCCCCGCCGAGCCCCGCCCCCACCGAGCCCCGCCCCCACCTAGCCCCGCCCCTCCCTGAGCCCCGCCCCTCCCTGAGCCCCGCCCCACCGAGCCCCGCCCCCACCTAGCCCCGCCCCTCCCTGAGCCCCGCCCCCGCCGAGCCCTGCCCCCCACCGCCCACCAGCGACCCAGCTCGCCCCCAGGCACCGCCCCACCCCCGCCTGCCGCTTCTCACCCCGCCCCTAAAGCAGGTGCCGAAGCCGGTGCCCGAGGCTGGCACCGGGCCGCGGCCGGGGAGCGCGTGTCGGGGCGCCGTGCTGGGGAGCGCGGGTCTGTGGCGAGGGGCGCCGGCGCCCCAGCCGGTCTCTGGCTGCGCCCCGAGCGGAGGGGGCGCCCCAGCGGCCCCGCACCCCTGGGCGGCCCGCCGAGGGCCGCTACCCCATCAGACACGGACTTCGGGGGCTGCTCCGTGTGGGGGAGAAGCAGGAGGCGTCGGCGGATCCGGGGCTGCGCCCGAGCCCCTGTGGGGTCAGGGCGCCCCCCCCCGCACCCCGGCCGCTGGGCCCGCGTCTCCCGGCGCCTCGGGGCCGCGCGGGGGGGCTGCGGGCGGGGCGCCCCGCGCGGGCTGTTCTGCGCCCTGTTCCAGGCAGCACGAGGCTCGTCCCGACCCGCGCCTCGCGGGGCCCCGGGGTGCGCCGGGCTCGGCCGGGCCGGGCCGGGTCAGGGTCTCCGCCCGCGGCCGCCGCGGCAGAAATGGGGTGTTCAAGAGAAGAGCATGGAACAGCTCACAGCGCGCCCCGGAAACAGGCCTCGGCGGGACAGGCCGTGAGGCGCCCTAGCTGCTGCCCACGCCGGCGCGGCCACCCCTGCAGGGACAGGCACCGGGGCCACGGCGGCCCCTCGGGTGCCCCGCGCTGCAGGGGGGCGCGTGTCGTGTCCCGGCGGTCCCGGACCTGGTTCTCCCGCGGCGGCGCGGCCGGCTGCTCCTCAGCAGGCCGGCAGCTCGTCCTGCAGCGCTCTCCAGGCCCGGCGCCCTCGGGCGCGATGCCGGCCATGCCCACGAGCACCCGGGGGCGCGGGGTCCCCAGCCGTGTCTGCGCCGGCGCCCGGGCAGCCTTCTGGCGTGGAGGGAGGAGTCCTCCAGCGGCTCCTTCTCTCCAGGGGGTGAGAGGCCCCGGGCGCCCCCGGGCTGGGACCTGCATGTTGTCTGTGAAGCCGCCAGCTTGGGAACGTGGGTTTCGGTTAACTTCAAAGAAAATGGATGTTTTCTCCTTAATTTGGCTGCCTCAGGGCCTGCGGGCAGCTGTTATTTTTCTGAGGTCTTTGTTTTCCGGGGTGTTTCCGTCGCCCACGTGCTCGCGGCTCCCTGGGCATGAGCTGCAGCTCCGCCTGCCCCGGGCACGGCCCCCCGCTTGCTCGTCCGCGTCCCGGGGACATCTAGAGTGACGCTTTCTTGGGCTTCCGACCTGGCTCAGGAATGTGGGGCTGTGAAGGGAACCTTCTCTTTCGCACACGGGTGTGCCCACACGCTGCTCCCGCCCGCCCGCTTCTGCTCCCGCGCGCGCTGACGGGAGACGCCTCCTGGCCCTGCTTGGTCAGGAGGGAGAGGAGGGGCAGAGTCGCTGGCGCCACACCCGGCGCTCGCCCGAGCGGGAGGGGGACAGCTCGGCCTCCTTCCGCGGACGCACAGCCACCCCGGGCACCCCATGCCAGGCTGCCGGCCCCGCGTGAAGAGCCTCCCTGCCTTCTCTGCCCAGGCCCCCCGGCACCTCACAGTGGTGAGGCTGGGGCTCGGGCAGGGCTCCCGCTGGGCTCTGGCCTCAAGCAGCTGCAGCCCACACTGGCCAGGCCCCAGGGCGTGCAGTGACCCGTCCTGCGCTCCTTGGGGTGCCGGGCAGCTGCGGACGCCGCTGTTTTTATTTTCAAAGACTGTGTCGCGCGCCTTGTGCTGCTGCTACGTCTTGGAGAGGAGAAGTCGTGCCAGGACTAGTACCTGAGAGTTTACGCCGTGTTATCCTTTCTCGTTGGGGGCCTCACCCCCTCGCCGGCAGAGGTCTCGGCCTCCCCCAGGCCGGCCTCCCCGGAGCAGCCGCCGGGGCCCAGACGCGCTCACGGCTGCAGCGCCTGCTCGGCCGGGCCGGGGCTCCTCTCCCCAGCAGTTTGTCCTCGGTGCTGCGGCCCAGGGTGTGACTGGAGAACTGAGGACCCCATTTTCACACCTACTCCCTGATTTAGTTGGTCTGAAAAAGGAGCCCTGGTTTTTCTCAGGCCCCCGGCTGCTCGGCCAGCACTGAGGGTCACTCACGGTGAGTGGACGGTCCTCTCCAGTCCACGCTCAGCGGTTCCGTGAGGACAGCTGCTCTCACGGGCCGGGTCATGCCGCTCTTTCCTGTCCGCGTGGAGCAGTGCGGACGCAGCTGCCCAGCACCGTCCCCGGAGGGAGACACACGCTGCCACGGCTCGGGGTGTTGGACAGCCGCACGGGGCTGCGGGGATCCCCACAGGCGTCCCTGAGGGAAGAAAATAAAAGATCTTGTTGGAAAACAACAGTCTGCATTCACTTGTCTTCCAACCCAGAGGGAAGGTGTCGTGTTCAAAACCGCGGCAGTGGCTTGCGGACTCGGCGTCGCGACTGACGGCGGCCCCCACGCTGCGCGCCCCGAGTTTCAGCTCCGTTCCCACCCCTGAGAGACACGTGCGGCTCTCTCTGCGTCTCAAGCTTTGCGATCAAGCATCCCCTGGCAGTACAGCGGCGAGAGAACAACCGCAGGCGACTTTCTCCTCCCCCCAGCGCGACTGCTTCGACGCGCCGCCTGGCCAAGGCCCAGCCGCTCCCCGCATGCCAGGCGCTGCTGTGGCTGTTCCCTCAAGTTTGTTTCTCTAAAATCTGTGTCATCGCGTACAAATCCGGTGTGAACATTGTGTGCACATTAGCATGGATGTCGGTGAGCTTGCAGCCAAAGTGAGCCGTGTGTGTCCAGCCACTCGGTGCCGCGCGCCCTTCCCCCGGCTCTGCATGGCGTCCGGCCCGCCTGTGAGTGGGCTTGAAAATAAACTTTGTTCCTCAAAATGGTCTTATTTGTGAATATACTTTTTTTAAAGATTGATTTATTTGTGCACACAAGAGCTGGGGTACAGGCCAGAGGTGTGGGGGTGAGAGGATTCACCAGAGGCAGAGTGGGGAGCAGAACAGGCAGACTGACTGAAGTACACTGCTGAGGGGAGCAGCGGGGAGACAGGAGAGGTCTGCTGCACTGTGTGGGTAGCTCCCTGGCTGGGGATCGAACCGCTGTAGAGGCTGCGGTCTTCACCCCTGCGCCCCCAGGGAGGCCTCTGAATATACTTTTTCAAAATAAAGGGTGATCATACCGTTTTGTAAAGCATTTCCCGGAACACGGCTCCAGGTCGCTGAACGTGCTGGTGTCACCCCCGCGGGAAAGCAGCAGGGAAGCCCTGGGGGTTGTGCCGTGGACAGCCACGGCCACGGCCACGGCCTTGGGTTTCTCCTCCTCCCCCGCCCGCCCCTCCCCACTCCCCTCTTTTTTTCCTTCCTCTGCCTCTTCTCTTTCCCTTTATTAAAAAAAAAAAGTCTATTGTTTTCATAAAAATGACACAAAACCACGACGGGAAAGTGAAAGGAGAAAGCGCGTCCATCCACACGTTCACCCTCCAGACCCGCCCGCCCCGCCGCTGACCCCGCGAGCCCGGCGCAGACCCGAGGGGGGTGCGGGGCGGGAGGGCTTCTGCGAAGAATCGGATCCTGCATTCGACTTAGAGGTAAGACATGAGTGAGATCGTTCACTGTAGTTTTCCTTGAATTTAATTGGCAAAAGCAAGATGAAGTGAGGCCAGAGCCGCTGGCTGGGCGGCTCTTCACGCTGCGTGAGAAGAAAGGCCGGGAAAGGCGCGGACGTGGCGTCTCGGGGGGCCAGGAGCCCTGACTGTCCAGAGGGAGGGCGCAGAGCCGGAGGCCTGAGGGGGCTCGGGGTGGGGGAGCCTGTTGCGGGGGACTTGCTTGCTGAGAACAGAAAGCGCTGACCCCGAGCGAGGGGAAACGCCGGGATTTGTGGGCTTGTCCGAGTGTGACCTGCCTGTGTCCCTCCAGTCCCGCCAGGTGGCCCCGCGAGGACCCGCCCTGGTCATGCCCCTCACCTCAGCCCAGAGCTGGCCAAGGAGGTGCCTGTCCTGCCCAGGGAGAGCCCAGCGCGGGTCGCCCCCTCGACACAGCCGCCCGGCCAGCCCGGGCTCCGAGGAATAAAGAGCTGCCCTCGGTCAGCACGCGTTTCCCGACAAGGCCCGGCATTTGGGGGGCCTCTTTCTGCTGGGGCCCATATTTGGCACCTAAGACAGAACTTCCCGTGGAGAAAGCATCTGCCAGAAAGACTAGAGGCATTTGGGTTTTTATTTTGTTTTATTTCCCTGATGCCCTCAGCTACTCTTATCTGTTTATTAAAACACTGACGGCAAGACCAGCCGGAAGCCGGCATCTCGGGGTGCTAGCAGAGTCTCAGCTGCACACGCTTTATGACCCTGCCCCCCTCTTGCTTTTCCAACACGTGGGCACACTCGGTGTCTGTGCGAAGCGGGGCCGGCGTGACCAGTGCGGGGCCAGGTGAGCCGAACCTGTCCAGGCGAGTTAGAAATGGCAACGGTACCCAGTGGAGGTGTGGTTTGCTGCTGCTTGAACAGAATGGGGTGTCACACCCCAAAATGCAGACTGTGTCATCCTCAAGATTGTTACTACACCCATGGGCACTCATGGATGCTGAGTGCCCGGTCTAGTGCTCGGGGCTTGTGGAGTGTTAGTCATCGCCTTTAGCTCTACCCCCGCCATCCTCACCACCACCATCCCGACCTCCATCCTGACCATCCCGACCACCATCCTGACCACCACCACCATCAGCACCACCTCCACCCAGCGTCAGCTCCGAGCAGTGTGTGCAGGCCACCTCGGGGCCTCCCTGTCCTGTGCACGCAACGGGGCGACACCTTGCTCAGCACGGCTTAGAGGCCACCGCGCTGCATGTAGTCCCTGACTCCGTGGAGCGATTCTCCGTTTCCAGGAGCCTCTGCCGCGTCTTCCCAGGCCGCCATTGGTTTTACCTCTAAAGAAGGCGAGGACTCCAGGGAGCCGTCGGTGGAAGAAACCCAGGCGCAGGCATCTCAGCCGTGCCATGGCCGCGCCCCGGGTCAGGAACGTCAGCCCCTGTGTTCAGCTTGAACTCCGAACCTCTTCAACCCGCTGCCAAACCCACCTGCTCCTCTTGCGCGCGGCCGGGGCTGTGGTTTCCTTTGGTGGCATTTCCCAAAGCCATGTTTTGTTGCTTTTTTAATAGAAAAGTCCAGAATTTTCATCAACTGGCAGCACCTACAACGGGAGCGGCTCCCCCTCCCGCCAAGCGCCGGAGCCTAAACCCAACGGTGCCCTGGGACGGCCCGCTGCTGCCCACGCGGCCCTTGGGCCTCGGGGTCTGGCTGGGGAGGCTGGGACCCCCTCCGCCGGCCCCTCCTGGGCGAGGGCCGGGCTCCCTGGCTCTGGGCTTTGCCTCACTGGAAAATGAGGGCGCTCCTCCCAGGCGCTCACCTGCGTCAAGGTGGGGCTTGGGCTTTGTTTGCAGGAATAACCCTAAAATTCTCAGGTTGGGGATGTCCCTGCTTTGCTCGTGGTGCTGCTGCTTCTTTTCTGACAAGTGCCCAGAGCGTTGATTTTGCTCCGTTGACATCAGTGTCGCCGGCAGCCGCCGCAGGCTCGTTCCCGCCCGGCGGTGCCGGAAGCGCTGCCCCGCGCCAGCCCGCCCAGGAGGCTGCGGCAGGGACATTGCTAACGTGAGAGGGCCTGGGCGAGCCTCTGTAATGTTCATCATCCCCTTCCTCGGTTAAGAATTTCTGCCTCTAACCACAAGACATACACCTACCCGATTGCTTTATGAATAAAAACTAAGTTAAAATGCAAATGAACTTAAGCAACCCCCTCTGGTATGTTCGTTTGCATAATTGTGAGATGCTAATATCTTTTACCAATTCTTTTTTGCATTTTAAGTTTTCACTGCTGCTTTGGGGTGAATATTACTTTTCTGTGCCCAGCACCCTTCAGGATTTTGCATGTAACAGGCAGAGGCTCTGCTCTGGCCCGTGATACACTCACCCAGGTGAAACTCAGTCACAAAATATTTGAGAGCAAAGTGTCCATTTGTCCCCAGTAGAGTCTGAGTGAATTTTCTGTGCTCCTTTTCTCTTTTCAATCATTTCTGGGGTTCCTGGGTCTCCCCCCACTCCCCAGGGCTCTGCTTTCTCCTTTCTCCAGGCACTGGAGCGCCGGGGCCGCGGAGGAGACCCCGTGTGTGGTCTCGCAGACACGGCGATGTGTTTCCTGGAGTGTCTTTCCCTCCCAAGCGGTTCTGATCCTGAGGTGTTCACGCAGCCCGGCCGGCGCCATTTGGCAGGAGCATTTAATCTAAAAGTGGATTTAAACGTCCAGGGACAGCAGGCGGGGAGCCGGTGGGAGCCACTGGGGACCCCACATGCGCTGGCCGGGCGGGTCAGGGGGCTGTCAGGATGGGGAGCCAGGCCCCAGACTGCCCTGGGGGCCTCTCGCTCTCGACAGGCCCCAGACAGAGCGACCGCGGGCCCTCTCCCCCGTGCAGGCCCTGCCGCGCAGGGCGGGGGGGCTGAGAGCCCGGCCGGGGAGCCGGGTGCGGGGATCAGTGGCGGCGACCCAGGCCCACTGGCCCCGCAGGACCGTCCCTGCACCGAGGAGCCCGCGCTGGGCTGTGCCGTGGTCCTGGGTGGTGCTGGAGGGACCGGGCGCGTCTCAGAGGCAGCCTCAGGGAGAAGCAGAGCTCCTGCTCGCGCGCTTTTTCAGAGGCAGGAGCGACCTGAGCTGTTTAAGAAACACCCTCACGGATTTGCAAACACCAAGAAGTTGTTTCCATGTCTCTCCCCCCGAGGGCTGCGGACTCGCCGCGCATTCCAGGCTGGTTGTGCAGCCTGTCTCCCCAGGCTGCCTGCTCCCCAGGGGCTTCTCTGGGAAGCGCGGGGAGGCAGCTTTCTCTTGATTAGGGCTCGGGAGCCGCTGGGCAGAGTTGCTGGGGGTAACTCCGTCACTGTCCAGATTCCGCGTTAGGGCTGTTGCCATGGAGACCCTTATTTTGCGAGCGGTGAGCCCTGGGGACTTGCAGAGACTCATCTGCACATGATTATTTCACGGCCCCATGCCGGGTGGTCTCACCAACCAGCGGGCGCCCAGGAGTCTGAAAGGAGCACCCCCCAACCCCCCGGCCATGGAGGCCGCCTGTGCCCTGCCTGGCCTGCGCGCCCGCCGCCTCGCCCTGGCCCCCAGCGTCTGGCACCCCCTAGCTTGGGCAGGAGCTGCTGCTGTGCAGCAGGGGGGAAGCCTGGCTCCCCCACCTGGGCCCGCGCCCTGCCCAGCCGTCCGCACCCCTCCCACGGGATGCTCACCCCTGCGCTGGGGAGTCAGCGTCCCACGGCCCAAGAGCTTCGGCTGCACGACGGACCGGCTCCGCTTTGGAGGCCTCAGCTGCCCCCACCCCTCCCGCCCACCGGGCACTCGCTCTCCCTGGGAGGAAGAGGCATCTGGCCTCTGCCAGCATCACCTCGGGACCACCACCCCGAGTCGGTTTGCCCCCTCCTCCCCGGGCGCAGCCCCCATGCGCCCCTGTCCACCGCTCCCGGCAGCTGTCCCTGCCGCCCGGGCCGGCTGGCTCCGTCCCGCACTCTGGGGCTGCCTTCCGGGACGGGGGAGGGAGTTTGTGTTTCCTCGGACGTTATCCCAGCGCAGGCTTGTGAGGGGGTGTTTGCGCACGCAGGCCCAGTCAACTGCAAACGTTCTGATAAACTTTCGAGAAACTGAATTTCTGAGCCAGAAGGCACGCGCCGCTCGCGTCTCTCACAGATGCTCTCAGCACTCCCGGGGCGCGGGCCGCACAGAGCCTCGGCCCCCGACGCCTCACGCTTCCTCGCGGCCACCCGCGCCACGTCGCGGTCCCCCCCCCCCCAGCAGTGACTTGGCTTGTTTCCTTTACTGAGCGTGAGCCTGGGGGCGCAGTCCCAGCGGGCTCCCCCCACCCCGCAGCGCGGGAGCTGTGTGCGGGCCAGCCCGACCGAGAGGTTCGGCGCGGTCAAGAGCAGGAAGCCAGGCTCAGTTTCTCAAAGGAAGGGAAGGTTTATTGCGCCCCGGGTGGACCTCGTGGACCCAAGGTGGGGGTGCACGTCGTCAGGGGGAGGCAGGCTTCCACAGGGTGAGGAGAGCTCAGGTGGGAGACGGGGTTCGTGTGGCGGGAAAAAGTTTGTAGGGTGCGAGAAGAAAAGATCTGTAGAGGGCCTCCCCGGGGGCGCAGCGGTTGAGCGCTGGGTGGCGAAGCTGCCCGCAGCCTCTGCGGCGCCGGTTCGATCCCCGGCTGCTCCCCGGCCACCGGAGGAGGGTCCCACATGGCGCGCAGACCTCTCCTGCCGCCCGCTGCTCCCCTCAGCAGTGTCCTTCGGTCCTTCCGCCTGCTCTGCTCCCCGCTCTGGCTCTGGTGAATTCTCTCACCCTCCCGCGCTTCTGACTGTGCCCAGTGCTTGTATAAACAAAACAAACAAACAAACAAATAAATAAATAAATAAAACATGCCTCTATTTAAAAAAAAAAAAGAAAAGAAAAGAAAAGATCTGTAGGGCGGGGGGAGTTTCTGGGAGAGGAGATTTGCAGGGCGCGGGGAGCTTCACCGTCTGAGTCCTCTGGGCAGGCTTCCGCACGCCTGGTCCCGGGTGGGCTGCCTGGTGGGTTTTTGCATTCCGGCCTCCTGCGTGGGCCTTTCACCACGAGCTGCGGGACGGCGGGGCAGAGGGCGCTGGGCGGCGGCACTGTGGCCGTGGAGTGTTCCGGGCCCCGCGCAGCGTCCGACCACGTCCTGCTGGCCCTGCCCACCCGCCGCCTCCACCCAGGTCCTCGGTCCGCCCAGGGTGCTGGGCAGGAGCTGTGCCCCGCGCAGCTCCTGCCCCCGCCCGGTTTCCGGGTCCTCACAGAGGTCACTGCTGTCCGGAGCTGCCTCGCCAGGCCTTGGGGTACGTCCAGCACGCTGGAGCCCCGTCTCTGACACCCCAGTGTCTCAGGAGGGATTTTCAACTTGGAGCCTAAAAACCCCTGTTCAGTGTCTGTTCTTTTCTGAGATGTCAAACGGGCAAAAAAATGTCATGGACTTCCACACAGGAAAGGTCAGTGAAATCCCGCTATTAGATGAATGTCGCCGGCGTCATAATCTGTTCTTGTTCCTTTAATGAAAATGTCAATTCACTTGCGGTTGTGCAGTGAGTAAATGATGGACGCGTTTAAAGGGGAACAGGCGGGCTCAATAAATTCAGCGTAAGTGGATAAAAGGGCTGTCGCCAGGTTTCTCTCCAGCAAGCAAGAGATGCGTCTGTGCGCGCGTTTTCCTCGGAGCAAGCAGGCGCCGCTGTGGTCCCCCCCACCCCGAGGTTCTCTGCCCCGGAGTTAGGCGGGATGGCACCACCTGGAGTGTGCGGGCCCCGGGGCTGGGCCAGCTGTGGGTGTGGCGGTCTCTCCTGCGGGCAGCTCCTGCCCAGCTGCCCCGCCTGAGGTGTGGACGTGCCCCCCCACCCCGCCACGGTGCTGCCAGACCAGCATCCCGGGGCTCACCGGCCCTCCTGGGCAGGGGCCTCTGGGGCGGTCGGCGCGGAGGCCCTGGGCCCTGGTGAGCCCTCTCCGCTCCACCGCTGCTGCCGCGCTCGGTTCTGGAAAGGGCTGTGCCCTGGTTCCCTCCGCTGGGAGGGTGGCCAGGCAGGGTCCGCTCCAGCCCACATGGGGCGGCTCCCCAGGAGGCCCGACTCTTCCCTAAGCCTGACCCCTGCCGGGTGAGCACAGCCCCCAAGTGCCCGCTGGGCCTTGCCGAGGTCAAAGATGGTGAAGCGCGAGGCGGCCGCGCTGGCCCCCAGGCCAGGATCCCCCTGCCACAGCCCCGCCCGGAGGGCAGAGAAGGCCCCCTCGCGCCTGCCTTCCATAGAGCGACGCTCGCTCATCCAGAGCTTCGTGCCAGCCCTGGACGTGGTGGCGCATCTGGGCTAGCCCTGACCGTGGCGGAGGCCGCCCTGGGCTGACTAGCTTGGAGCACCCCGGGGAGCCTGGAGGAGTGTCGAGCTGATGCCCCACAGCGCACAGCACTGGTCTGGGGGTGGAGGCTGCGGGTGCCGGGGAGCCCTGGCCGGAGCCGGAGGGAGGCCAGGGAGCCGGCGATGGCACGGGCAGCCTCTGGACAAACCCCAGGCAGCTGTGTCCTTGCTGGCCGTCCAGGGCCGAGGCCGCCACGGCTCCCATGGGGGAGGTTTGCAACCTCCACGGGCACCTTAGTAAGGACTGGAAGCCCCTGCACGATAGAGACATGAGGACGAGGCTGTGCGTCTCCTGCAGAGGCCAAGCCTGGGTGGGGATCAGCTGGGAGCGGCTTCAGGGAGTGGAGCCTGGGGCCAGCAGGGCCTGGCGGGCAGCCTGAGGGTGCTGAAGGCACACGGGTGCTGGTCCGGCAGAGGTGAGGACAGGGCAGTGTGCGGTGGGCACTGGTGGATTCGCGTTTGCTGAATGAGTGAACCTGAAGGAATCGTCCAGAGGCACCGGCGGAGGGGGAGACCTGGGTCTGAGGAGAGGCTGAGCCCCCCGGACAGCCTGGTACACCCCAAGGCCCCCAAGCTGCAGCCACCTGTGCGCCCTGCCTACGGCTTCCTGAGTGACCTCCTGTGTCCCCTCGCTGCGCGGACACTTACCCTCCATCATGTTGCTAATTAGATGTGTTTGCTAGTTGCCCTCATCCTCATTGTTTTACTTTGCTCGTTTTTTTCCAGTTTTGTGACAGAGGAAATTGCTGCTCTGAGACCTGCTTCCTCCTCTGATGTGGCTGCGCGGGGCCATCAGGGCTCCCTCGCCGCTGGGTTGGCTGGAGGCCACGGATTTTAATGAGCCGCGTTTTCATCTCCTGGCAATTACTTGTGGCCTTTGTTCCCCCGAGAGTCCCCCCTTGAGTGCCGGCCGGCCCACGGTGCTGTGTGTGACGCCCGGCGCCTGGGGTGCGCGGCTTCCTTGGCCGCTGGCTTCTGGGTCCATCCCACGAGGCTGAGACGTGCTGGGCTGCGGCAGGGCCTGTGCCAGGCGCTCCTGGCCAAGGCGTGTGCGCGCTGACAGCAGTGCCCCGGGCAATCCCTGTGTGAGGCCCCCGCAGTGGTGGATTCGTTCCGTCAGTCCCGCCAGCTTACCCCGCACGTGTCCGCCGTGTCAGACAACACCACACTGACAAGCGGGAGTCGAGGAGCAGGCTGCACAATGCAGGATGCTGCTGAAGAGCAAGATCCTGGCCCTTTTATTGACACATGTAATTGGCTGTAAGGAGATTAAGGGGACGGAGATTAAAGAAAAGGGAAGGGTGTAGAAGATTAGGGATTGTGAGTCTGCCCTCCAGGCACTTCTCATCTGCTTGATGACACACCCTCGTCCCCAGCCGTGGCTCTGATCTCATCAACCAGGCGCTGCACTGATCAGCTTCTGGGGTCCCTTGTCATACATCGGTCCTGGGCCCCCTGGGCGTTCCCGGTCATACCTCGTGATGTATAAATTGGGAGTACGTGTTACACATCGGTCCTCAGCCCCCGGCGCTCCGGACATACCTCGTGATGCATAACCTTCCCGTGTGACCCAGCTTTGTGCTCTTGTTTGATCTGAAGGGCTGAAGGGTTGGGCTCCTGTTCCTAACGGGCCGGGCCACTTTGACCTTGTTTAGGTGACAAAATGGCGGCCGAAGAGGCTGCCTAGGAGGAGCAGACCCACACGTGTCCAAAGCGCTCGTGGCTGACCGCCTGGCACTTCAGCCCTTGACAAGGCCTTCGGTTTTCCTCTTTTCAGAATGTCCGACTCCCCGTCGCCACGTCTCCTTGATAGTGCGTCATTCCAGGTCAGGCCACACGAGTCGGCAGAGGCCATGTAAGAAAGTGGCAGCTCCTGGCTAATCAGATTTTAATTCACTCAAACCCAAGCCCCGTCTGATTTCATCAAATGTTCTAGTGTGTTCGATTTAGCTCTTCACTGGAAAAGTAATTAATCAGAGAAGTAATTGCCTTTACAGACCAATTGACCTAGGATGTCTCCAGCCTAAGTCAGCAGCGGGAACGGAGCCCGGGGGCCCTGCCAGGCGCTGCCTGGCGATTCAGGACATGCTCGCTGTGGAGTCCTGCGGTGCCCGGCAGTGCCCAGCGGTGCCCTCTAGCACCCAACGCCATCCACGGGGGACGCCACTGAGGCGGCGGCGTGTGCCGGCACAGCGGCGCGGGAGGGCGTGTGGGCGGAAGCTCTCTGACCTCTGCTGCAGCTGCGTCTGCGCGGAGCAGAATATTCCTCAGGATCAAGGCCCGGGAGAGTGCCCCTGCCGGCCTCCCGTGGTTAGATAGTCCCTAAATAAGCTGATTCGATTTTGGCAATGGTTTAGCTTCTTCCAATTATTTGGTGAAAATTCAGACTGTGAAGGGCCGATCTGTCACCCGCGGGGCCGGGGCGGTGGCGTCAGCCTAGCAGTCAGCGGCTGGGACGGTTTAAAAATATGCAGGGACTTGGTGAGTTAGCTAGCTCAGTTATAACGGATGCTGTGGAATCTGGCTCATGGATAATTTATAATTTATGTGATAAATGGGTTAACATTGCTTAACATTTATGGATTTTTTCAATCTAATGAAATAGTGTGGTTTCACCGTCATCCATCACGCTGCTGAGTCACGCTGGCGCCCCAGCCGGGGAAAACGCTACAATGTGAGAGGCAAATGGTGGCGGAGCTGTTCCTGCGGCTGCTTCCTGCCTGGGCTGATGGAGACGAAACGTGCTGGGGCCCAAACAAGTATTTTGTCCCCCTCACATCCCCACTCGTTTCCATCGCTGTCCCGATGTGGGGGGAGGGTGCGTGGGTGGGTGGGGGGGACCATCAAAAAACAAGTCAAAATCCCCGACTCAGAACCAGAAATGCATCCTCACAAATTTTGTATTTTTATCTTTAACCCCAAACATTAAAATAAAAAATCAATAGGCTTGTGCTCTGGGGCGGTCACAGATGTGCAGGCAGGCTGTGCAGACAGCGCAGCCCCCACTGGCCCTCCCCCAGCTCCCCTGACTGCCCGCTGCTGTTATGAGTGGTGACCGCGACGGGCTGGTCTGGGCTGGCCGCGCAGCCCTCGGGCCCCTGCCGTGGCGTCCGTCTGATCAGACGCGTGTTCTGCAAGGATTTCCCCCCGTCCGTGATTTCTGTTTCACCCTCTGTGTTTTTGCAGAGCACGAGTAAGCACCCTCCCGTCTAAGTTTTTCCCTCCCGGCGATGGACAACCACGGGTTCGAAGGCTGTGCCTGCCTCCGAAGGCTGCGCGCTCCTCCCTGCCGCCTGCAGGGCTGGGTGGTGCCGCGTTCCCACCTACGATCTTTGTGTGGACTCTAAGATCAGTGTCTGGATCCTTCTTTTGCGTGTGACATGCGGTGACTCAGGACCCAGGCGCTGACAAGACCGTCCTGCCCTTGAACTGCCTTTGTGCCCTGTCAAGGGCCGCTCACGCTGTCCGCCTGGGCCGGTCCCGGCTCTGTCCCGCCCTCCCACGAGCCGGCGTCGGGCGAGTCCTGGCAGTGGGCCCTGCGTCGGAACATGAGCTGGCCTGCGGGGCTCCGCGGAGTGCGGGGTCCTTGGGGTCACTCTGGGAAGGGTTTCCCAGCGCTCCTGCTTCGGCGGCTCGCGGCGGGTTTCTCGGCGAGGCAGAGACGGTGGTGGTGTTCAAGAGCGGGTCCAGGGAGAGGACAGCGAAAGACCCTTGCAGAGACCCAGCGGGCAAGAAGGGCTGCCCCTAGGTGCGGGCAGCGTCGGGCTTTCCCCTCTGCTCTCGGCAGGGAGGGCCCGTCTCTGCGGGTGGATGGTTCCTAGTCTGATAGCTTCTGGGTGTGGCGCCTCCTGATCTGGGCGTTGATGCCTCGGGGTCTTGACTTCTGCACGCGGGTCAATGGATTCCGCGCCTCCCTCCACCCCCACCTCCTCGCGTGAGGCAGGCTCTTGACCTTGTTTCTCCTTTCCAGTTTTTTCTGTTCTTATCCTTTATCAGCCCCACCATTTATGTAAGTGTTATTTTGTCTCCCTCATTAGCATCTTATTGTTTTCCTTACATGCATCATCTGCAGGTTTGTTAGATTTACACTGACAATATTTTTCTTTCTCAGATGGTCTCATAAGTGGCTTTTCTTGGTGCTTCTCACGGCCACTGCTGGTGTCACATCTGGCCAGTCAGAGCGGGGTGCTTAGCTGCCTGGACGCAAGCTCCTCTTCACCCTCCACCCGCTGGGGAGCTGTCTTCCTCAGGGGAACACACACCTCTGGCCACGAGTCACCCCTAATAGTGGCATGACTGCCCCTGGCTGGGTGTCTGGGGCCGCGCCCAGCAGTGGCAGACTGTCCAGGCACCGGGCACGCCGCCTGCCGCTGCCCTTACTTCACCCAGTGTCCATGCCGCTTCCTCGCCTGCTGGGAGTCCCAGTCCATATTTCCAAACCAAAAGGAATGCCCCGCTGCCATCAACCTGGTGATGGTTGCCATCAACCTGCGCCCGCTGCCATCAACCTGGTGAGGCAGGTCAGCCCCCGCCCCTCCTCCGAGTCCTTGGGATCAGCCCCCCCCACCCTGAGTCCTTGGGGACACTCCCTCGCCGCTGTTGATGGTCACCTGCCGGCCCTTTCTCATGACCCACGAGGGGTCCTCCACCTCGCCTCGGCCAGCCGTCCAGTGGCCCTGGCTCTGGCACATCCCAGAGTGCCGTCACCTCCGAGACCGCGAGGGCCTTCTCCTGTGGTCCGGAGCTGCCCTGGGTTAAGGAGGCTCTCGAGTGGGGCTGATAAGCAGCCATCACAGCCTGAGAGAGGCGAGGGCCGTCTGCCAAGGCCCCTCCTCCCATGCCCAGCCCCTCCTCGCCACCCCCGGCTGGGCAGGCAGTGCAGGCCCTGGACCTGGCGGTGGGGGGGCGTCGGGGGCGCACGGAGTGCCGCTGCAGGCCTCGCCGGGGTCCAAAGGGGAGCCTCCATGCAGGCCGCGGGGGCCGGGGCCCTCACAGCAAGTGGGGAGAGCCTGAGGCTGGCTTCCAAGAGGCCCCTGGGGTGCGTTCATTCCCTTCTTAAACTCTCCCTTATCTGGGCTCTGATTTTGTTAACTTACAAGAGCAAATCCATCTCCCCACGAGACGCAATCTAATTAAGCGTGCCGAGCTGACATATTAAACCAAAGCTCAGCGCGGCTCTTGGAGAGGCACTCACGCGGCGCCAGGCTTCCAGGAGCATCAGCCCCCACCCCCGGGCCCTTCTCCCTGCCGGGGAAACTGCCCAGAGCGTGAGGCAGGGACACCACAGGCCCGCTGGGCACAGACAGAGCAGGCGGATGGACGTGGCTGCCCGAAAATCCTCCCCAGGTCCAGATTCCACCTGGAAATTGCTTGAAAAACTTAGAAACTGGAAAAAAAGAAGATTCCATGGAGCTGAAACTGAGCCCCGGCAGGTTAGCCCAGACTTAGGGGCCCTGCATGCCCTTCCTTGGGTTTTCCCCAAATAAAAAGTCACTTGCACTAGGAAAGATCGGGACATGATCCGGAACATTCCGCTTCTGAAAACCCAGTGCACCTGCTCTTCCCCAGCGGACCAGCCTGTGACCTCCAGGGGCGGCCTCCGCCCCCAGCGGCTCCAGCTGACTCTGCTTTGCAGTGCCCAGGTCTCTCCCCTGTCCACTCCCCTTCCTCCTGCAGAATCGCAGCTCAGCAGGAGCCTTCCAGACGCAGCCCCCACACGGCCCGGACACGCCCCAGCCCTGCCTCCTCCACTGGTCAGCACCGCCGGCGGCTGCGGCTCCTCGTGGCTCAGCTCCGGCCCTCCTGCAGTAGCCCTGGGTGGGCCACCGTGGCTGCCCTGATGGGCTTCCTCTGTTTTTGCATGAACAGGGCAGAGCAGGAACGGTGCCCACGGTCCAGGGCAGTCCACTCAGTCCAGAGTGCAGCGAGGACGATCCCAGGCTCTGCCAGCCAGCCAGCCTCAAAGGAGAGCGTCTCTGCTGATGTCTCCTGGCAGAGCCCCTGGGTGCTCGCTCCCCCAGGCTGCTCACTGTGCACCGGGGCCCGTCAGACACGGGAGCCTCGCCTCATTGCACGCTTCAGCAGTGCCACATCCACACGGCTGTTGGCAGCCAGCTGGAGAGAGGACAGGCCACCTGCGGGTGTCGGCCACCTACCCTAGGAGGAGGCTGGTTTGTGGCCTTCGGGTTTAGACGCGACGCATGGGCTGATATTGTCCATGTTGCTCTCGAGATCGGTCTCCCTGTGTTTTCTGGGGAAGATCTTTCTTCCCTGCCCTTCCACTGTCAGATCTGACCGCCCGCGGTCAAGAAGTCACCTCGGGCTGCAGCCCCCTGGCCCAGGATGTCTGTGGCCACAGGGTGCTCGTGGGCCTGTCCCCTGCTCGCAGCTCTGAGCCTCCCGCCAGGGCTGGGACTGTCCTGTGGGCCCCTCTGTGGGCTGAGAGTAGCCCTGGTTGTCCCTGCTGCTGGGACGGCAGTGGCCATTGTGACCTGTCCTGGGCAGACGGGGAGCAGGTAGGGGGGTAAGTGGGAGGCACATGAGGGCAGACTGGGGCAGACGGGGACAGATGGGGGGCAGGGACAGAGGGGCAGGAGTTACCCCAAGTCACCCACTGCTCCCCATTCCAGCTCTTCCTCCTGCTTCATGGAAGTATCTGTGACGTCCGCCGGGGTCTGCGCCAGAAGTAGGGGCGCTTCTGTTCACTCTTCCATCCGTGAAGGGCTCAGGGCCAGCTCCGCCCTGAGTGGCGCTGCCCGCCCGGTGGCCTCTCCTGTGCCCGGGGAGTCGGGCACCCGCCCTCGGGGTGCTGGGGCTGGGTGGCCATCCCTTTCCGCTCCCCGCTGCACGCCCCCTCACCGCTGTTCTCACCTCGCAGCGTTCGAGATGAAAACAAGAAGACACAGCCCGATGCCTCGCACATCTCCCCACGGCGCTGGCACCTGCCCGCCTGCTCCGCCATCACATCCCGACAGCCGCCCACGCTTGTGCAGACTTCGCCGGGGGATGGAGAATTAAGTCGATTCTATTAAAAAGAAAAAAAAAAAAACAAAACAGCAAACACAAGCTAATTGCGGACGTTGACGCATCTCACTCGCGCAGCCTCACGAGAAAACGCCCCCCACGTCACTGGTTGTGATCCGGGAGCAGCTCCTGACGATCCGTTTTATTTGGCTCTTCTTTCTAGAGAATGTTCTGCCAAATATATCTTTTGACTTAGAGGAATATTTTCTGTGCAAACTGTTATTTGAGGTCTATGGAGATAACGCACACGATTACTTTCCTGCTTTTTTATTTGTGCATTTTAAAACATCCATTTTGTTGGGATTTTGGGACGCCTGTTCCCACTCACCGCGGCGCCTGAGGCTCCGGGGCTGGGCTCGGCGGGCGGGTCAGCGGCCAAGGCCCAGGCGCCGGCAGTCTGCGCCGGGCTCGGTGTCCTGCTCGGGCGAGCTGCTGCTGCTGGGGTTTTCCAGACACCCGTGCCTGGGAGTCTGGGGCCTTTGTCCTGCCTGAGCCGGCTCCCATCCCCTGCTGTCCTGCGGTGCCCGGGCCCCGCCCTGGCTGGAAAGAGCCTCAGCGTTTCCACCTGCCTGTGGCAGGCCGAGCCCGGGACCTGGCGCCCTCGTGAAGCCGATGCCCGGGTGCCCTGCTTCCACTGTCTGCGCCTCCTCTCGCGCCAGCAAGAAGGGGAACCTGGCGCTCTCGCTGACGGAGAGGGCGCTGGGGGCAGCGAGTGTGTTACCCCTGGGCCCACGCAGGGGACGGCTCCCGCCGGCCCCTCCCCATGCCCGTGGCTACCGTGGCAATGAGCGGCCCGTCCCACACCCTCTGGACAACTCCTCTGGGGTTTTCATTGAACTTACCCGTCGTGGGAGCAGGGCTCTGGAGGGCCCTGGAGGGCCCCCCACGTCAGGCCGAACCCGCGCGCTGGGGTTTACCTGCTCAGACGGGGTGGTTTGCCGCTGCACCAGCAGTGAACGCTGGCGTCTTGGTCCTGTGAGCGGCGATAAGAGTCCTGACACGTTTGTTGAACTTTTAAAATAGGCACAACACATGGCAGCCCGTCTCTGCGTCACCGGCCCCGGCCAAGCCCCACTCCTCATGCACACGTGCAGCCAACCTCCTGGTGTTCACGTGTGGCCAGCGGTTTGTGGGCCTGTCAGAAGCCAGGTCAGGTGACGTCGGCGTCAGGAACGTGCAGATAAGGCAGGGCCTTGCGACCAAGGGTCTAGCACCACGGGAGGGAATGACATCTGCGGGCCACAGGCACCGAGCGGTCAGCACTGAGATGCCAGCAGCGGGACTTGGGAGACGCATTGATGAGAGCACAGTCGGGGCCTCGATGCCCCTCATGATGGACGGGTCTGGAAGACGCAGTGTCAGCGAGGGAACAGCAGCTCTAGCTGAGGAGCGAGGCCGGACACGCCTGATAGCCTCGACCCACGCCCTGCACTCTTGCTCTCCCGGGGGGCGGCCAGGAGCGGCGTGTCTGGGCATGGCTCGGCTGTCAGTAAGACCAGGAAGGCTGAGATCGCCCCGGGACGTCACGGGCCTCAGTGGCGTGAACTAGAAGCCGGCATCAGAGACACACAGGAAAACTCTGATTTCGTGGAGATGAAAGAGAGGCTGCCTGGAAGCGAGTGGGTAACAGCGGAGATCGCAGCTGAAATTAAAAAATACCTTGAGACAAACAAAAACGAGAGCGGTTGCCAGAATCTATAGGATGTAGCGAAATCATTCTTGAGGGAGAGGAGACTTGCAGCACAAGCCCGTAGTGCAAAGCAAGAAAATCCCCGATAAACAACCCAACATCACACTCGACGCAAGTCGAAGAGGGACAAGTCAGACCTGGAGTTAGCAGAAGGGAGGAGATAAGAAAAGAGCAGGAAAGAAATGAAAACGATATTTTAAAAAGACTATACAAAAAAAAAAGAAAGAAATCACAGAATCACACCGAAAGGGGAAGGCCCAGGCGCGGGAGTGCTGGAGGCGCCGGGGCTGCGGTACGGGTACGTGGGAGCCAGCGAGGAGGCTCCTAGAGGAGGGCGGGCCAGGCCCGGGGGGAGAAGCAGCAGGGCTGCCGGTGTGCACAGGCCGGGGGCAGAGCACCCGTGTGCTGCGGCCGCCTGGGGAGGGGTGTGAGGGCGGCTGTGGAGAAGCAGCAGGTGGGGGCAGCGCCCGCGGGGAGGGCCTGCGAGGAGGGAGGAGCTGACTCGATCTCAGGCCCTCAGAGCACAAGAGACAGAAAACGTAGCCCAAATTTTCACTGAGACTTGCTTCAAGACACAGCAGAGTCAGGGGTCTGCACACACAGACGGGGGCCCCTCCGGAGGGGGGCGCCCAGCAGACATGCAGAGCCCCGGGAGCTGAAGGAACGTCCCCGCACGGCCCTCACCTGTGAGCTGCTCTGAGATGACCCGCCGAGCTCCCGCCAAGGCCCCATTCTTTGCCCCTAACCTGCCCCTTAGCCCAGAAAATGTAGCCTCTTTGCTCTTCGCCCTGGTCCCCCAGAGCTGTACAGTTTGTTCCTTCCCTCACCAGGGAGGAGGGCTTGAGTTCGCCTCCTGCCGCCCTGCCAATCGGCTCGTAATGAAGCGTCTTCCTCTTCTCCCCAGCCTGGCGGCGTAATTGGGCTCCTGCATGCTGGGCCGAGAGCCGCCCGCGCGCCCGCACGGAGACCCAGTGGGTGAGCCCCCGCCGTGGCCAGGCCGCCGTGGCCAGGCCGTCGTGCCCACTTCATGATTTTTCAAGTCATTGCTAATAAGAACTTAAGGTGGTGAATTTGCTCCGGAAGAACCAAAGCGAGTTCATCTAATTCTAAAAGCCCCGTGATTTCTTTAGCTGCCAGAGAAGCGACCAGGGAAGTAATCACAGAGGATAATGCAAGATGGCCTTGGTCTAGCGGAACAAGCGAGAAAAACAACAGATCTGCTCTGATGAGAGAACTGAACGAGGATTAATGATGAGCTTTATTCTTTTATTCATAACTCTAAAATCTGGAGTTGCGGGGGAGAGGGTGGTCCCGTGGAGAAGGCGCTCATCACCGGCGGGGGCGACCGTCTCGTTCCCTGTCCTGGGCGTCGCCCCGAGCCCCCCCGGCCGCGGCACAAAGGCCAGCTTCTCCTTCTGCTCGCCGCTGCCACGCGTCACGTCTGCTTTGATCTCGCAGAACCAGCCGTGTCCCGGAGGGAAGGTCAGCAAAGAAACTGGTGGTGTTAGTGGAATCCAAGTTTTTCTCTTCCAGAATCTGTTTACAGGCCCGGCCTGGAGCCCCGTTCTGGCGGCAGAAATTTCAAACTGGACCCATGCCCGATGGGAAGAACTACGTCTGCTGACCCGTGGACTCTCACCGCCTGGCGCTGCTGCGGGGAGGTGGCTGTGGGCAGGCCCTCACCCTTCTCTCGTTGTTGGGGGGCTTGGGCGTGTGCCCCAGTGCACAGCTGGCTTCTCACCCTCTTCACGCCGTCTTTCCTAAGTGTCATTTAAAGACTTTTTTTTTTAAAGATTTATTTATTTATTTGTACAAGCACTGGACACAGTCAGAAGCGCGGGGGGTGAGAGGATTCACCAGAGCCAGAGTAGGGAGCAGAGTACACTGCTGAGGGGAGCAGCGGGCGGAAGGAGAGGTCTGCGCGCCATGTGGGACCCTCCCTGGAGGCCGGGGATCGAACTGGCGCTGCAGAGGTTGCAGGCAGCTTCACAGCCCAGCGCTCAACCGCTGCGCCACCAGGGGAGGCCCCATTTACAGACTCTTGATGACGCCTTCCACGTCTTCTTCCTGGTGGATCTTGTTTCGTGGACGATTCCCGAGGAGGCTCTAGCGCAGCTGGCGGGGAGGTAAGGGAGCTTTCATGTCTCCTGGAAAGTCCAGCCCTGGAGACCGGCCACTCTTCACAGCGCTGACACATTGGCAAGGATGTCCTTGAAAGTCCCGGATCCTGGCCCTGCAGTGTCTGTGGGCCTGAGGGTCAGCGAGATGGTGCGGGCCACCCCCAGGACATGGGGCCACCCCCAAGACTGCACACACGGCAGCACCAGCCCCCCAGAGCCTGCACCCCCGTGCCCCTCGGGCGCCTATGGGACAGGGACAGCGCCAGGCGAGGAACGTGAGGCTGAAGAGAGGAGCCGCGGGGCTGCGTCCATGACTCCAGCCAGATCAAGCTGATGTGGGATTTGCCCCATTTTTTTTTTTTTTTAAGATTTATTTATTTATTATACAAGCACTGGGTACAGTCAGAAGCGCGGGAGGGTGAGAGAATTCACCAGAGCCAGAGCGGGGAGCAGAGCAGGCAGAAGGACCGAGGTACACTGCTGAGGGGAGCAGCGGGCGGCAGGAGAGGTCTGCGCGCCATGCGGGACCCTCCTCCGGTGGCCGGGGAGCAGCCGGGGATCGAACCGGCGCCGCAGAGGCTGTGGGCAGCTTCGCAACCCAGCGCTCAACCGCTGCGCCACCGGGGAGGCCCGGATTTGCCCCATTTTGAAAACAAAAGGCGCCACTGCCCTGTCCCGGCAAGGGTCAGCCCTCCTCCCAGTGGCCAGGAGGGCCTGCTGGCCATCCCCCGAGGACGCCACTGCTCGCTGGGCATTTGGGGAGACTCCAGAGTCAGTTCTGAGGAGCAAAATGAACTAACAAGAACGTAACGAGACGTTCAGCAGTTGACAGAACTAAGCCACCACGTTTCCCTACAATAATTTCTTTTGTTTTGTTTTTGGTAATTAAGCTTCTTAAATGGCCCTGTGCACGCGGGGACAGCGCCGGGACAGCGTCTGGTTCCTCAGGCACGAGAGGCCTCGGCTCGTGTTTCTCGCCAGAGTCTCACGGCGTCTCATCGCAGATAACTGCGCCGTGATAAATTCTCTGTATCTTTGCCAAAGGGCAGCCGTTTCAAAAATATTTATTAAATGGGTAAATGAGCAAACAAGTGAAATAAGGATAAAATTTGTATTTCGTTAGGAAATAGAACTTTGAAAAAAAGATCGTGTCCAATTTAAAGAACCGGCCTTCTTTGGTCTTTATATATATTTTCAATTTCCCGATACAATGAATACTCATGTTTATAGACGTTTTGCGGCTAAAAGCCCACAGAACTCAAAGACAATTTTTATAGGCAATCATTCCTTCGCGTGCGCTGTGTTCAGAGCAAAGAGGACATTACTGTTCCCGTAGGAACCGTCCTTGGAAACAGAAAAGAAGGCGACGCGAGCCGCCTCCCTCTCAGGAGCCCGGGCCCGGGGCTCTGGACCAAGCGCCCCGAGGGCTGGTCAGCTGGACTCCGTCTCAGCCTCTGCCTCTTCTCCGAGGGCCGGCTGATGAAGGACTGGTCAGCCGGACACAGGGCGAGTCCAGACGGCCCATCAGGGGGGGTCGCGCCTCCTCCCGTGGGGTTCCCCGACGTGGTCCCCTCCCACCCGCGGCCCCCGAGCCCCCTGCTTCCTCGGCTGGCGGCCCGTGAGTGTGCGTGTGGGCGCGGGGTTCTTCTCAGCCAGGCCCTCGCGGACTGTGGGCGCCGGCACAGACCCCTGCCTATGTTCCCACGCCTCTGGGGTCCCGTGGCCACCGGGCAGGACAGAGGGCTGGCATGGAAGCTCCACTGCACGCCTGCTGCTGCCGTCTGCCCAGCCTGCACCCTGCTTTCCCTGTGGTGGAACTGGGGGTCTCTCCTGCAGGACCCCCGGGTGGAGCCTCAGTTCCTCACCAGCCTGCAGGAGGGTATGGGCGACTCTGCCCTGCTTCTGGTGGCACCTGGTGGCCCTGGGGCCCAGGCCTTGTGCCTGCCCCTCCCTCTAAGCGCGGACGTACTGTCCTCGTGGGCCAGGAAGAAGGAGGGGTCGTGGCGGACTCTTCCTTGACGTCTGTGGCTGTCTATGTGGTGGCGGCCGTCAGACACATCGCAACGCTGCCAGGCCTGCAGAGGCCCAGCTCTGCGCAGGCCAGTGCCCAGCACCTCGGCATGGACCCTGCATGGACACCAGAGCAGCCTGCCGGGGCTGAGCTCAGGCCTCTCCCTGCCTGGGGGTGCAGGCGTGACATGGGGAGGACGCCCCACCCCGCTCCTCCGTGCTCCCTGAACTGCTCGGTTGGCCCTGAAGGCCTGGGCAGGAGAGCTGGTTATGCCGCCCTCTCCCGGTGCCCTTGTCCTGTTGGGTTGGGATTAACACAAAATGAAAGAATTCTCTAAAAGAGGAGGCACTCGGAGGAGCAGGTGCAACACTTCACGTCCAGCGCCAGACGTTTGCTTTCAAAGTGGCCTCCTGGGCAGTGCAACCGGCCTCATGGGCCGTCGGGCCAGGCGTGGCCTTGCTAACTGCGACCGCGTCTGCGGCTCCGGGCACCTCAGTGCCTTTGTCCCCCCGTCTCGAGTTTGTCTCTTCGGAGCCTTTAATCAGCACCTGGGAGGGCTGCACTGGCGCTCACAGGAAATGACCCCGTGTGCAAATGGCAATTTAAAATCACTGATGTGAAGCCGGCACTGCTAGCAACAATTCCAGGGGCACGCACTGAGGCGAAAGAGCAGGAGTTCGTCCTGGCCAGGAGTTCGTGGCCGAGGGTCTTTCTGCCGCTTCTGTTCCCTCACAGAAGCTCGGCCTTTCGTCGTCGGCCCCAGAGAAGCGGCTACGAGGGTGTCTCTGCGCCGCGTGTTTCATGCGGCTGGAGCGTTAGGTGCTTAGAGGCTGTTTGAGAGACGCCTGAATGGCCGCCCTCCGGGGGCCCAAGCGCTTGACCGTGACCGGCCTGCCTTAGGGTTCAGCTGACGCCCCCGCCGGCCTCGCAAGCTTAGTCTGTCTCGGACGCCGCCGGTGTCCTTTCTTAAGCCTCAAGACCCCCACAACTAGCTGCACGATGAGTTTTAAGTCTTAAATTCTTTTTTTTTCTAGCTGTCGTGTAGTGACGCAGCTGCCCGAGGGATGGACTGACCCTCCTCAGCGCCACTGGCACGTAGCGCTGATGACCCACGGAGGGTGTCCACGCAGTGGGCGCCCAGACGGGCCTCCCCGCGAATCTTGCTGAGTGGAGCTTTCGCCTTGAAGCAGCCAGGCCTGCCGCTGCCGCGGGGGGCCTGCCCTGGCAACACCCCTCGGCTGACGGTCGGCCGAGCTCGCCCCATCGCCCCAGGGTGGAGGGCAGGGCTGGGGAGGGGATGCCTGTCCTTGCAGGGGCTGTTCCAGGCGGTGCCCGCCTCTGAGCTCTGTTGTGAGAGCCATGAGCTGCCTCGAGGCTCTCCCTTCCCGTCCCTGGAGCCGCACTTAGGAGGAGTCAGGGCCGCGCCGTCATTTCCTGTTTTGAGGGGCAGCCAGATAAGGCCGTCAGCGAGAGGCGCGGGCTGAGCCGGGGAGGGTGGCCTCCATCCTCCTTGCGGGGGTGCGGGCTGTGGCCGAGGAGTGGCGCAGGGGATGCCGCCCGCTTCTCGGGGGACCTTCTGTCTGTGGCTCCCGCCCCGTCTCGCTGGCCCGCTGAGCCAGCAGCTGCAGGACCGCGCCTGGCTGGAATTTTAGAAGGTTAGTGTGAGTTGCCTCGACCTCTGGACCCAATTACTTTCCGTCACAGAAAGCGGAAGGAGAGTAATGATTATACTCGAGGCAGGCCTGGTGGATGGTGACCCTGTAAGAGCTGGACGATCCACCAGCGTGACTAGGAGGCGCTCACCAAGGGATTGGGTGTCACCCCCCGCAGCCCAAGCTCCGCACAGAAACCATCAGAGACGGTCTCCTATTAGGGGCCTGCAGGCCCCCTGGCATGGCACTGACCTGCCGGGAAAATGGACGCCGCTGCCCCCGGCACCGACTGAACTGACCCGCCAGCCTGGGCAGCCTGGGGTCTGTGCACCCGCAGTGGGCGCCGGTCCCCACGTGGCCCTAGGACTTCCCGCTGCCACCTGCGGGGGGCTGTGGGCGCCCAGAGGGGCCCCTAGGTGTGGCGTGCGACGTGAGGATGCCGGGGAGGGCGGGACCTGGGCTGGGTGCAGCCGGTGGGTGCAGCCGGTGGGTGGCGACTCCAGCTGCCGGCCTCTGCCGCGGAGCCCGCCCCCGCCCTCTGTCTAAAGGGGAAAACGAGTGGGAAGCTGCGGCGCCGCCGGCACTCTCTCCTCCAAAGGGACAGTTGGAGAAGGCGGCCGCGGGAGCTGTCCTTGTTACGCTCACACCGTCGGGGCCAGCCGCGTCCTGACGTGGGTGGCCGCAGAGTCCAGCTCCAGGGCCGCCTCAGGCCGGATGTGAGCTCCCCGGTCAGCCCTGCCTGCCCGCCGGTCGGGAGCCGTGCGCGGGCCGGGTGACGGTCCGGAGCAGCTTCTCAGCCTGGCTCGGGTCCAACTTCACTCTCAGAAAGGGCCGAGCAACTTGGAGACTAAAAATCTCCCAAAGTAACTTTGTTGACGTGAGGCCAAGGCAGTGACCGGCAGCCTCCAGGGCAGGACGCGTCCCCGGGGACAGGGCGAGGGACGGTGGGATGAAAGAGCACAAGATCGTAGACTTAGTGAGAGGGAACTGTCAACCCCTTCGGAGGTGGCCGTAGAGAAAAAGGAATGTTCTCCCTTAAAACAGAACCCCGGCGTCTGACCAATGTCTCCTTCCTGAGTGTCCGGGCACGGCAGCTCCGAGCAGACGTGGGCCGCGGCCTCAGAGTGGCCAGGGGGCGCGTCTGGGCAAGCCGGGTGGACGCTGCTGATGCGGCCTCCCCTGCCCACCGCCGGGCCCGGCCCTCCGCGCGGACGGTCACGGGGCCGGGGTGCCCGGAAAAGTCAAGCCTCTCTCGAGTCACCTGTCAGCAAGGAAGTGAAGCGGGTGCTCGGCAGGCCCGTTGCCATGGCGCCCGCTGCCTGGCTGCCCAGTTCACAGCCTCATCTCATCTCCAATTAGCGCCGGGCGGGGCCCGCCCTGGTCTGCGCCCCTCCCGGGAGGCCGCGCGAGAGTCCGGCCCGGCGGCGGCCATTTCCCTGTGCAGAGGAAGCTTTGAAAGCGACTTCTCCCAAACCGTTGAGCTTCTAAAATCTTATCCTTTCCCGACAAATTCGTGGCGCCCAGTCTGTCTCCCCGAGGACCCCGCGATGTTGAGGTGAGTGAGTGGAAGGACGCGTCAGCTGCCCCTTGGCACTGACCCCCTGACACGCCGCCTCCAGGGAGGGCCGTCCAGGGTGCGGGGTCGGGCCCGGCAGCACCTCACAACCCCGGCACAAGTCCGGCGCGGTGGAGATTCGGGTTTGCTGCTCACGTGTCCGCCGCCGCCACTGTGAACGCAGCCCCAGGCGGCGTGAGCGCGCTGTCGTGGCCGTCAGTCTGGCTGCGCTCCCCTGGCTGCACGGATGTGGCCACGCGGGGCCAGCACGGCCTGCAGGGACGTGGGAGGTGACCGCGCCGGCCCAGAGCTGTCTGCGGAGGGTCAGCTGTGCCTCCTGGTGGAAGTGTCCCTACGCACCCCCGCATTTGGTGTCATCTTCAAATGTAACATGTTTTTTGGATCAGACATCTGACTTGCAAATCGAACAAAATCACAGCATTTTTATCCGCTTCTCATGAAGGGTCAGAGATTTTTGCGTCTGTCTGTGCTGCAGCAGGAGTCGGCAGGCGTCTGTGGCGCCAGAGAGCAAAGATGTCACGGTCTGCGGGCCAGGAAGGAAAATACAGACCGTGACATAGACATTTACACGAGGGAAGCACTTCTCTTTTTTTTAGAGATTTATCATTTATGCTGCAAGAGCTGGGGTGCAGGCCAGAGGTGCGGGGGTGAGCGGATTCACCCGAGACAGTGGGAAGCAGAACAGTCGGGTCCACTGAAACCCTCTGCCTAGGGGTGTCGTAGGGGGAGACAGGAGAGTCTGGCGCGCCCTGTGGCAGCCCCCTGGCCGGGGATGGAACTCGTGCTGCAGAGGCTGCGGACAGCACTGCAGTGCGGTGCTTAACCCCGCGCCTCCAGGGAGCCCGCACATTTCTTTTTTGTGGGAGAAATCCAGGGCAACCATGGCGGCCAGGTCTTCCCACACAGGCCGCAGCGCTGCAGGAGCGGCGGGACGGGGGCCCTGACAGGCTCCGAGACTGTGGTTTGTGTTGTTCTGGGGATGTCTGAGGAGAGGCGCACAGACAGCAAACAACCCGCAAGGGAGAGGGGCTCGGGGAGTGAGGCTTCCTCGTCCGCAGCAGCGATGCTGAGCGTAGCTGGGAGGTGACCGAGGCGCCCCGGCAGGCCGGCCGCTGGTTCGCACGCTCAGGAGCCCCGGAGACACCAGGGACGCTTCTAGGGTGGGCCTGGCACCGGTCCCCAGAGTCCAGCCACAGGCGGGGCGGGGAATTCATGGCGAGACGATCTTGTTTTCACACCGGAGGAGCCAGGAGAGCCGATGGCGCCAACCCCCACTTTCCTCACTGAGCCACGCTGGGAAACGTTTGTTTTCTTCTGGAAGGTCATTAAAGGGGACGCTCAAAGTTTGTTAATCAGGAAACAAGCTTCACCTGTGCCCCCGTCGTGCGGGAGGGCCCCGCGGGCGTCCGGGCAGGCGGCTGCATGGACCCTGCAGTGCTGAGCTCGGCAGACCCCATGATCCCGTGGCCCAGGAGCGCTGTGGGGGCCGGGGAGACGGGCGCTGGCCAGCGGCCTCCAGGCAGAACGGGCGGGACCAGAGGACGGAGGGAAACAGGCAGCAGCCGGGTGACTGCAGAGACAGGGCGGGACAGAGCCAGAGGCAGGGCGAGGCCAGAACTGCCCTGAGAGCCCAAGGCTGGGGAGGCCGCGATGTGGGCCAGGCCCCGAGGAGAGGCACAGCCTCCACGCCGCGCTGTAGCGCTAGGCCAGCCTGAGACGGAGTCCCGGACACTCTCTGGCCTCTGTCCCCTGGTGAGAACCTCCATGCAGCCCCTCCCAGGACCACACCATGGCTAAAGCTGTGCCTGTCCCTGCAGGCCTGACGCTGGCCGGAGCAGAGAGGGAGGACGCAGCGGCTGGGGCTCACCCTCGGGGCCGGACGCTGCCCGGTGCTCAGCTTCCCCCAGCACAGGGCCAGGGGCTAGCCCCGCTGGGGTGGGTGTTGCCCTGTCCCAGGTCCGGTGGCTCCGTGCTGGTGACCGTCGGAGGGCAGGCCTGTCCGGAGGGCAGGTGGCTCCTGTCCCCCCCTCCACGCAAGCACACGTTGTCAGTAAATTTCTCAGAAATGTGCTGGGTTGAGCCCCTGGAGATGAATCACACGCCGCCGAGCCCTCCGGGGACTCCCGTGGCCCCGGCGTCTTTACCGTGAGCCTGTGGACTCGCCGCGCAGGTGCAGGTCTCCTCCCAGCCGAGACGACGCGGGAGCCCTGAGGAGCCCCAGCCAGGCGGGCCGCGGGGGCGACGGGCGTGACGTGGGGAGAGCCCGGCTGGGACGTGGCACTCCCGGGGGTGGCGAGGGTAGGGCTGGTGCGTGCCCGTGGAGCCGCGCGGCGGGGAGGCGGGGAGAGACGGCGCCTCCCAGGCAGGGCACGCGGGGTGGGGCCTGCTGGGGGAAGTGCCACAAAACAGACACCCCACTGGCCACGGGCAGCCCAGGCCAGCCCCGCGCTGGCGTCTGACCTGTTGCTGCTGCGAGGCAGTGGGCACCCCCGGGGCCACCCCAGCCCACGGCCTCCGGCTGCTGCTGGCCTCCGGGCAGGCTGGGCCAGAGAGAGCTTGTCCTCCGTGGTCCAGAAGACATGTGTGGATCTAATTACTCCTGGGTGAACGGTCTAATTTAATTAGCGAGAAACGTTGCATAAGTCAAAACATCCCCGACTGTCACGTGGATAAGCACAGATTTGTTCTCAAGTCATGGTCCGCGTGGAGCCGAGTGTGCTGACTAGAGACCAGCGCTGCTCAGCTCGGCTGCTGCTCCCGGAGGCCGAGGAAACGGGGCGGTGGCGGCCGGGCCTGTGTCCACGCTTGGGCTGACCGCTCCTGGGGACGGTTCCCTGCGCCCCTGCTCTGAGATGCCCCCTCAGCTGCGAGGACCCAGCACTGGCCGGCCCCTCAGTGGCGGGGCCAGCGAGCTCGGTGGGCATCCAGGAGCCGGGCGGCACCCGCCACGCGGGCATTGTGCTGGGCCTGAATCCGCTGCCCCTGGGGATCATCTAAACAAGCCAAAAACACACGAAAGGAAAAACCTGAGGTGGCTGTGAGTGCGCCAGGACCGTGGGCGCTGGGGTGAGTGGTGCCCGGCGGCTGTGAGGCGAGGACCCCGTGGAACCCAGCTGAGCGGGCGGCGGTCACCAGCAGGCTCTGGACACTGTGGCACCCGGACGTCGGCTTGGCCTCACGGCCCTTGGCACCCAAGCATGCAGGCGGCTCACGGGTCCAGGGGATCCTCTGCACAGGGCTTGGCTCTGCCTTGACAGGCCGGTGGTCTCGGCTGCGCCCCATTTTGTTATTGCACGAGGTGTGCTGGGGCAGGCATGTTGCAGCCTCTGCAGAGGGGTGTCCTAAGGGGTCCCCGCAGAGCGCCTGGTGGTGAGAGGACAAGGAGGACGGCACGGGGCAGTGAGCACAAGCTGTGGGTAGCAGCTCGGGGCTGAATCAAGGCCTCTTGGACAATGAAAAGAGCTGACACGCAGGAGGCAGAGTCCAGGCAGGCCTCCCAGAGCGGTGCCACTGGGCCAGCGGCGTCACTGAGACTGGGAGGGGCAGGAGGACATTAAGCCCAAGACACACACGGGTCCCCCCAGGCCCAGGAGCGGGCATGTGAGGACCCTGGAGGCCAACCCCCTCCTCCCTGGGGTCCCAGCGCGTCTCTTTAGCACCGAGACCAGCTGCTCCGCGAAGACCGACTCCCTGAGCTGTGGCGCCCGTGTGTTTTTGCTTCTCTTCAACTGGACCGATTGCAGTTAAGGGGCAGCTGGTAGTGTTCGCTGCCAGAGGACGGCGGGTGTTTTTATCAAGAGGTGCCGCGGCCGCCGGTGGGTTCTGAGCACGGTGTGGCGTCGCGGGGAGGGCTGCAGCCTGTGGACGCCAGTGACCCCACCTTCCCGCCACACAACAGCCTGCTCCATACGCAGGCGGGAGAGGAGCTGTGAAGTGGGGTAAATAGGAGGAAGAGAAGTTATTTAAAAATCTGGAGGCTGCCAAGCGGGAGGCGGCCGGGGAGGCCGTGTCGCGGGGTCTGGGCCGGCTCTGCAGGCCGCGCTCGTGGGCGGACGCGCTCGCACGTGGGCTGCGCAGGGACATCCCGGCCTGACTCGCAACCACTGTCCCCTCGCGGGGTTCTGGGGACACCGTCGGCTGGAATCCACGAGGACACTCGTGCGCCAGGCGCTCCTGAAGGCGGCGTTGGTTCCGCGGGGGCGGGGAGGGGGGTGCGCACTTCCCGGGGTCCGAGCTCTCTGCCAGCGGTGGGGAGGCAGCTCCCGGCCAGGAGTGCTCCGTCGCCTCCCTCCTCTTTAATTCAATAATCCTCGCAGGGGCTGAAGAAGCGTTTGAGATGACACCAGCAGAGTCACATTTCTGCTCGAGATCAAACTCAAGTGACGAGGCGGCGCTGCCCCGTGCGTGAGCCCCGCGGAGGCACGTCCCCCGCCAGCTGCACTTGAGGGGTTCATGTGGCCCCTCTGCTCTGCAGACTCCCTGGCGGTGCCGCTGCCCGTGCCGTGAGGCCGTCAGCTGCGATGCAAGAGCACAGACAGAATTCATTTCAATCTTATTATTAGTGTTGCTTGGGTTGTTAAATAAAATATCATCCACCTTGAAGGAAGCGTCGGACCTGAATTTCTTTCTCAGGCATTTTCTTTCTCCCACATAACATTTCATTGCAAATGTGGGATAATGAACATTTTTTTTTAGACTTGGGGCCACGTGGGCAATGGATAGAATTTTTGCATACTACTTAAGATCACTTATTCCACAGCCCTGCTTAGTTATGGAACCTCCAGCTTGTTGGGAACTTAACAGCTTCCGTTTGAAAGGCTTTTGCAAACAATAAAAATAGCCAACAGCAAAGAGCAAGCCAAGCGACCCAGTTAGGGGCTCAGCGGGGCCTCTTCTCCGCAGTTATCCATTCAGTGAGTGTTCATTGTATGTCGAAGACATTATACCTTAATTAATATGTAATTATTCATTTTACTGTGACGGAAGTGCTTGCTAAAATTCGGTAAAAAAGAGCCTTCGGGGGCCTCCCTGGTGGCACAAGGAGTTAAGCACCTCCGCAGCCTCTGCAGCATGAGTTCCATCCCCAGGGAGCAACCCACAGGGCACAGACCTCTCCTATCTCCCCGCTGCTCCCCTCAGCAGTGGATTTCAGTGGATCCGCCTGTTATGCTCCCCGCTGTCTCTTGTGCATCCTCTCCCCACCTGCCCCCCACATCTCTGGCCTGCGCCCCAGCTGTTGTGTGTGTGAATAAATAAATCTTTTTTATTTTTTAAAAAAAGAGCCTTCGGGAGACAGCAAAGTGAGATTGACCAGTTCTAGGGCGATGCGGCGGAACAGAGCCCCCGGGGTGTCGGGCCCCCGGCCCCAGGAGCGCGGGCGCAGCGCCGTGGCTGTCTTCCGGGACGGTGTCCGGCTGGGAGGGGGCGGTAAGTGTCAAATATGTTGGCCAGAAAACTGAAAGGGGATCAGGAGGCGAGGCCGGTGCTGGGGCAGGAACGCAGGGGGCCCCGGGCGAGAACGCGCGGCTGATGCCATCAGAAAACACCTCTGTTCCTCGTCCAAGCAGCTCCCCCACCCGCAAGCCCCGTTTCCTCTCCCCACCCTGCAAAACCTGCCTTCCCCGACCGTCCGTGGATTCCGTCCGGGGGCGCGATAGCTTTTCCCTTCCTTTGGGAAAGGCTGGCCCGGCTCTCCTCTCCTCGCCACCCGCCGAGCCTTTCAAAAACGCCAAACGCTTTAAGCCTCCAAGTCCTTCCAGCTGCGTTTCCATCTCATGTCTGATGTCGCCGAGCTCAGCAGTCCTTGCTGGGATCTGCTCGAACGACGCGGAAGACGGGGCCGACGTGGCCATCAGGTGTCCCGGGGCGCAGTGCAGCCGCGTGGTTCCCAGCCTGTCTCTCAACGAGGCCGGCGCGTGCTGCCTCCCCAGGACGGGGCGAGGCGCGGTCTGTCTGGATGGGGTGCGGGGGCGTCACGGTGGCCCTTTCCTTAGAAAGTCGCGCGGCCCCGACTTCAGCATCGGGGAAACCGCGTCCTTCCTTCCTCGGCTGCACGCGCCGGGGCTCGTCTGGGTGTCGGCTTAGCTGGAGCTCCGAGGTTGTCGGCCGTCGCGTCCGGGGACTCCTCGGCGCTCGGGGCCAGGATGTCGTCGCAGCTGAGCCGCCGCCCGGGAGGCAGTGATCCCGCTGGCGCGGAACCCAGTGAGGTCCGGCCGGTGTCCGCGGCGCGTCGTGCCCGGGCTGCAGGCTGGATGCAGCCTGTGCGGCTCCCAGGGCGACCAGCCACATGGCAGAAGCCTCAGGCTCCGTGACTGCGGACCTGCCTCTGGTGGATTTTAATTTGACCGTTGTTGGTTGGGAGGAGATTGGACTTGATATCAAGCTGTGGGCAGGTTTCCGGCTGCTACAAGAGGGTCATCTGCCGAGTCACAGGTGCAGCGAGCCGGGGGCGCCGCCAGGGCCGACCTAGGGGACCCAGCAGCGGGGAGGAGGGAGAGGGGCCGGGGCTGCAGGAACCGAGGGGGCTTGTGCTGGGCGGATGTGGGCGAGAACAGTGGCCACAGACGCGGCCCTGGACGCGCCGAGATGGCCCCTGGTGCCCTGCAGGACGGCCCACAGCACTCCCCGCAGCAAGGCCCGGTCGTGGATTTGGCTCCTCAGGAGGAAGAGAATCGCTGAGCTCTGCCCTCAGGCCAGCCCTGGACCCGGGGCATGGGGTGCTGGGGTGGGGGTGGGTGGTAGGAGGGTGGGGTGTAGGGATTTGCTCGAGGAGGAGTGAATGATTCCTGAGTTTTATGCAATGATATAAACCCAGTTACTGAAAATAAATGTTAATTTATTGGGAAAAGGTGAGCACCCCAGAGGCGCCAGGCCCACGCCAGACTGTGCTTCCCCAGATCTCCGGAGCTGGGTGAGACGGCCGAGGGGTGTCCTCCAGGAGGGGGCTCTAGTCCCGGGGACGCCGCTGGGGCCGTGGTGGGGACGTTCTGGGGACGCACCGTCGCCTCTGTACCTCACCAAGACTGTGTTTGAATTGCGCTGGCGACGGGCCTGCCGGATGGGCGGGCAGCGTCCAGGGCGGTCTCCTGGGCGGGTCACCCACCTCTGCCTCCCGCGGTGGCCTGGCCCCCAGAGCCCACGCGTTTGTTTCCCCAACAGGCCAGACACCCGACGACCAGACTCCTCAGATTCATTTCTCAGAACCCCTTCTCCAGGGCCCGTCAGCGGTCACAGTAGTTCGCAATTGAATTTTGATCTCTTTCCTGCTGCATTAATTCATCGTTAACATGCTTGACCCCGATTTGCTCGTTTCAGGCTTCCTGTCCCAACCCTTCTGCTGCGTTTAAACAGCTGCTTTCTGGTTTTCCACGCTATTTTCACCTCTGTCTTACTGGTCCTTAGAAGAGCAAATTCTAGAAAACCCCGGGGCGCAGCTGTCCTCACACCAGTGTGTGCCGGCGGCCAGCTCTCGTGCCTCAGTTTCCCATACTGTAAGCGACGTGTCCATCACCCGCCAGAAATGGGCTGCACGAGCTGTGACCCTCAGGGATGCGGGGTCAACCCTCGCGTCCGTGTCCACAATCCCTCCCCAACGCGGGGCACGACGGGAGACGCGCCTGGCCCCAGCGAGTGCTGGCCCGTAGTTGCCGCTTTTATCTGACGCCGAGATGGGGCTACTTGGGGATCCCAGAGGAAAAATTCATTAAGTTTGTCTGGCTGTTTCACGGAGCTGAGGTCTCGGGGGGAGAGCAGGTCCACGCTCCGTGAGCCTCCCTGGGAGGTGAAGCTCCCCCCGGTGCCTGGCCGGCTGTGTCCAGCGTGTCCACCCTCGTGGGGACTCTGGGAGACGGAAGGCGTGGGGGGGCGGGAGGGTCCCACCTGTTCTCTGCCTCCATCTGACCTCCACAGGGCGGCCATGGGCGTTTTCAAATTATAAAACCCAACAGTTTTATCAAGTAATACTTGAGCAAAGATGCTCCCAGGATCTGTGCTCCTGGCGGCAGGCTGCACACGCACCCACACCCCCAGCTGCCTCTCTGAGGGTCCTGGATGTCCAGCCACGGTGCTGGTGCTTTTATCCCTCCTCTCGCAGTATTCGTGCTCTGGACTGGGTGGGGGGAGCTCACCTGAGGGGGGCACTGAGCTGCTGCACCTAGCCAAGAACGTGTGCGGATTGGGGGGCAGGGGCTGGGCCATCGCGTGCTCCCTCGGGAGGTGGGGTGCGCGCTGGGCAGGTCTCGGGACAGGTAGATAGTGGGTGAGCTCGTCGGCATGAGGGCTTGAACCTGGGGCGCTGTGGAGACTTTGCTCCGCCTCACCTGTTCCACTATACTCACGTGACTTCGGCTTGAGAGGTGGGGCCAGCGGGCCGGTGACGCGGTGATGTCCGTCTCCCACCTGGTGGTGCGCAGGTGCGGGGGGCTGCAGGACCCCCATCCTCTCTATAGGGCGCCCCGTGGATGCTCAGGCCGTCCTGTCATGGTGACTCTCTTTGACCTGCCCCCCGTGGGGGCCTCCCCTGCCAGCAGCCAACTTTGCACAGCCGTTTCTGACTTTGGGGTTCTTTGTTGCCTGGGGGGCCGGGGTTGCTCCTGGGGAACAGTCTGCGACGTGTCCATCACCTGCCAGAGCTGGGCTGCACGAGCTGCGACCCTCAGGGATGCGGGGTCAACCCTCGCGCCCGTGTCCACAAGGGCGGGGAGCGCACGCAGTTCCTGCGTGGGTGCGGGGCCAGGGCGATCCGTGCAGCGGCCCTGCAGGGTTCGCGGGTGTGCGCAGGCTGTCTTCCGGCAGGAGACTCGAGAATCTTCCCTGCTGACCCTGGCCCTGCTTGGGACCGCGGGAGAGTGGACGGCCGGCCTCCTGCGCTCAGGCCGGCGGCGCTGCCCGGGGCTGCTCTCCCGGGAGAAGCTCCCTGCATGGGCGACTCTCCTCCCACAGCACAGGGCCGTGCTTCACTCCCGCGGAAAACACACGTACATGTAGTAACGCAACGCGGGGGACGATCTGGATCACTGGTGCTGTTGATGGCGCATTAATAAAATCTTTCAGGCTAAGCCTTTTTCCTCCATCTGTGATCTTCAGGCATTTTCATTATTTACTCTGAAAGGCGATAAATCCCTGGCTGGACAGCCGTGAAGTCGTGGGGCGACCGTGACTGTCCGCTTGGTCTTGTTGCTGTTTCACAAATCAAAGCATTTGTTGGAAGCAACGCATTTTACACAAAAGGGAAACTGTCTTTGCTAGAATCTGTGAAAACACGACTAAGCTGCAGCTTCTGCGCCCGCGTAGGATGCCCCGAGGTGCGGTGCCGGGGCCCCTGACTTCCGGGCCCAGTTCCCCCGGGGCGCCCCTGGCAGCGCCCGCCCCGGGCTGTTTGCAGAGTTCCCGGAGCAGGAAGACCCCACGGCGTTCAATCCACTGTGAAGACTGTTCCCACCAGGAAGACGCTAGTAAGAAAGTCGTTCTCAGCAGCCCGGCTCCTCTCACTGTTCTCGAGTCACGATTTGGAAGGATGGTTTCACTTCCATGAAGGTTCTAGTCCTCGGCCAGCGGCGCTCAAGCGGGCGCTGTGATCGGCGGCTCGTGGAGAGCAAGGAGGGCGCGTCTGCTTCCTGGCTCGGCCTCTCGGCTCCTCTCCGCCGCCTGCGCCTGGACGAGGCTTGATGCCAGGGAGCCCCGAGTCCCGAGCGCCCTTGCGTGGACCCCGCTCCCGCTGTCCTCAGCCTGGGAACCCGCGGATTGTTTATTCCCACCCTCGCGGCTCTCGGGAGCACGTCGCTCACGCCCCTGCCGGCGGCCACTGGTCAGGGCGAGCCAACCGCTGCGGCCACTCTTCACGCCAGCGAGACCCCTCTGTGTGGCCACCCGAGCTGGTGCCCCGGCCGGGAGCTGGTCTCTGGCTGGGGAGGGGAGGAGGCGGTGAGGGCCCCGGCTCTGGGGCCTTGGCGGGGCTGCATGGCTGGGAGTCGCGCCCCTGACGCCCCGGTGGGGGGACGGGAGTGGGCGTGGGCTGCCCGCCCCGGCCCTCACGGGGCTGGTGCCACCCGGGTGTCTCCCCACGGCCCCTCCAGCCTGGCCTTCAGCCCCCCAGCCTGATCTTTGGGCACCCCACGCTCCTTCCCGCCCTTCACTGGAGGCGATTCCTGGCCTGCGGCGCCGCGGGGCTGACTCTGGCGGGTTCTGCCCGAGCAAGCCGCGTCCTGGAGGGGACGTGCCCAGAGCTCTCTGGGGCGGGGAGCCTCACGCCTGGGCTTGGGGCTGTTGCGGTTCTTCTCACCATGAAACAGCTCGTCGTTTCCGGGAATCCAGGAGGAAGCGGCTACGCCCTGCGTTCTCCTCACCCGTGACAGCAATTCCCCAACAACCTCCTCTCCGCCCTGGGGAGCTGCGGCGCCTGAGGAGGGGGCCGGTGCGGCTGAGGAGGGCAGGGGCCGCAGGCCATCACCCCGCAAGCGCAGGCTGCGGGAGCCCCAGCTGTGCCCGTTTCCTGCAGGGAAGGCTCCTGGCCCCTCCTTCTCTTCTCCTTCCTTCTGGCTACTTGGAAGCGGGGTCGCGGGGTCGTGATTAGTCACGGAAATTCATCCTGCGCTTCCGACGAGCAAAAGTCTTCCTGTGAGAAGAACTCAGACTCCAGGGGCACAGGCGCGTGCAGGGGCGCCTCCGGGAGAGGCCGACAGCGTCCGCGGCAGCGCTCACGGGGCTGCAGCTCCAGGACCAGACACGTGGAGTGGAGTCTGTGGGCGGAACGTGGCGCGGAGGAAGGGGCGGCCGGCGGGGCCGCCGGGGGTGCTCCCGCACCTCGGCCCTGTGGGCGCGCCCGGTGGGCATGGCCGGGGGAGGGCACGACACTGGTGCGCGCTGGGGCCCGCTGGGGTCCCGCCCATCAGCTCGTGTGCTGGGAGCAGAACCTGAAATGATTTCCCCAAAGTGGAGATTTTAGAAATACTTTTTCTGCAAAGTTCTTTTTCTGGAATTCAAAGATGGACGGGCGTGTTGATTTGAAGACTTCACCTGGCAGAGTGGGGGGTCCTGGGGGGCTGGAGGATGCCCGGCAGAGTGGGGGGGCTGGAGGAGGCTACACGGCAGCTGCTGTGTGGGAGTATCTGTCCGCCGAATTCATGGGCGAGACCCCTGCGCCAGCGTGGCCACCTCTGACGAGGCTGGGTGACGTGGCGGGGCGGGCGCTGGTCTGTGGGATCAGTGTCCTCCTGCCCCCTCAGGGAAGCAGCCTGCAGGGACCCCCCCCACCCCCGGCACCACGCCTCGGGCCGGCCTCTAGAACTGTGAGAAAACCCACTTCTGTGGCGCCCCCCGCCCCCCGTGGCGTCTGTCTTGGGTCCGCGTGGACCACGAGGCCCCTGCTGTGCTGAGGTCAAGCCCCAGCCCCCTGCACGCCCCTCCCGCCCTCCGCCGGGTCCCCCAGGGAGGTTTCAGTGAATAGCCCTGTCTTGGTCACAGCAAAGCAGCGCTGGCCACGGTTGCTGCTCCGCAGGACAGCCCCGTGGATGGAGGCCACGCTTGCCTGTAATAGGCGAGTTGTAGGCTGGACGCCACCTGCGGCCCCTCCCTGGGCCTGCTCGACGGCCCCTCTCGGTGCCTGCCAGTGAGACGTGTTGAAAGGATTTCCCCAAATTTAGCTCCTAAAAATTCCATTACACACCCATAAATGTTGACGGAGCTGAGATAAATGCACTCGGACTCCAGCAGAGCTCGCACAAACCCCAAACTTCCCTGTCTGCAGGCTCTGGAAATTCAAATCTATAATCCTGAATTAAAGAACTAGAAATGTCCATAATTAAGTTGATGAGGAGCCCACAGTGTGGTCCTGGAGTGCGCTCCTGGCTGCACGTCCTCCCTGGCCTGGGGTCTCGCCGGCACAGGGGGCTGAGCTGTGCTCTGGCAGGCGCGGGGCGGCCTCCTGGGGGGCCAGGTCAGGTGGTGGACCCCAGCACCAGAGCTTCCCCACCTGGCTCTGTCTGCCGGCCGACGTCCTAGTGGCCGAGGCCCAGCACTGGCCAGGCCCGCGGCCAAGAAGGGGCATCTCTGTTCCTCTGCTCAGGGGAGGGGCTGCCAGATCTCAGGGGCATGGCTGGAGCCCCCGGGAGGGGCCCGGGGGCTGGGTCCTCAAGCCTAGGGCCAGCTCGCTGGTTAGCACAGGGGCCCAGTCTGCACCCCCTGGGGAAGCTGCTGCCCCTGGGGGTCAGTCCAGACCTTGGATCCTGCATCTGTCTGGCCCAGCTCACCTGCGGCCCAGCCCAGCCCCGCTCACTCCTGCTCCCCTGCGCTGAGTGATGCGGCCGCGGCTCCCGGGCTGAGGCTGACATGTTGAGTGGATCGAGCGAGACGCATCAGCTCCCTCTGGCCACCTGAGAAGGCCCTGGGGAGAGCTGAGGCCCTGGCAGACCCCGATGTCACGATGATAACAGTCCCTGCAGTAAGACACACGGTGGCTCGAAATTGGACCTGGAGGAGTCTGCTTCGTTCCAAACCATGCTGCTTCCAAACCAAACCAATGCTGCTTCATTGTCCCATTTTCATTTAGAGAAAACATTTTTACCTGTGGTTTTGATGACAGAATAATGATTTAGTGTCTATATTTAATGAAGACTTACTGCTACGTCTGTACGAGTCCTGGTATCCAGAGGTCGTGACAGCTAGAGAGAAAGCGTGTTTCCCGGTAGGGGGCCAAGAGCACGGCGCTCCTTCGGCCACGTCCGCAAAGCGTGAGGGTCAGCGCCGCCCATCCTCAGTGCCCCCCGCCGTTCGTCTAGCTGCACCCCAGCATCTCTCAGAGACAGGAGCCGTGTCCCCACTCTGTGGCCAGCGCCGGGCCCTGCGGGGATGCTCAGAGGTGGCTGAAGCTGTGGGCAGAGGCTCCTGGCTCTGATGGGTACAGGAGTCTGGGGGGCGTCTGGACCCCCTGCCCTGAGAGGTTTCGCACGAGAGGGTCTGGGTCCTGTGCATCCTCCCTCCCCCGAGGCCCCCGCCACGCAGCAGTTTCGCCTGCTACTGTTCCCTGCCCCGGCCCCCAAGGGTGCTGCCTCCCTCCTTAGCCAGGCCCCAGAATCGGCCTCTGAGGCTTCCCACCCGAGGCCCAGCCTGGCTCCCGTCAGGATGCTCTGTGCGCCTACAGCCTGCAATGTCAGATCCTAGCCAGGAGCCGTGGGGCGCCAGAGGGAGGCGTGGGGGAAGCTGCTAGGAAGGCGTCCCGGGAATGTTCTGGAACGGGTGGGCTGCAGGGCTGAAGGCTTTCCCCGCCCGGGTGAGGGTGGGGGTCTCCTGTGTTGTTTCCTACAGCTGCCCGCGAATCTACCATGGACTCCAAGTGAAACGTTTCAAAAAGCAGGTATTTCTCATACAACTTGCGTTCTCACTCCACGCGGCCTTTGGCCACCTGCAGGAAGGCGGACACAGGCAGCAGAAGACCAGACACAGCGAGGTGCCGCGCAGTCGGACGGGCGGTCGGGCCTGGCTGCCGCCCCCCGGGCCATCTCTTTCTCCTCCCGAGTGGGAAGGACTCCGGCGTGGCCCGGCGCAGCTGGCAGCACGCGGCCTGGGGGTGCCCTGGCTCCCTGGCAGGTCCTGCCGGGAAGGTGCACAGCTGCCCTTGAGAGGAGGGCCGGGGCTGACTGACCGCGGGGGCCTGGGGGAGGACTCTCTGGGTGGTGGCAGGGGGACGCCAGAGACAGAGTGGGGGGTGGCCCCAGGGCCTGTCTGGGAGATGGGGCAGAGGGACATGGCAAGGGGTGGGGGCGCCCCCACGGGCAGTGAGTCCTTCAGCCAGGAGAATGCTCTGGCGCAGCAGCTAGAAAGAGTCTGGAACAGGAGCTGGGCCGGAGAGACCGCGAGCCCCGGGGCTGGCAGAGGAAGGAGGTGGCGGGGCCTGTTTCGGGCTCGCGGGAGGCGTCCCAGGGGCGGTGCGGGGGGCTGTGCAGGAGCCGTCCTGGAGCCGTCCCGGAGCGTTGCCTCTGGAGGAGGATGAGCAGAGCGCGCAGCCTTGGGGGGGTCCCCAGCTCAGGCTTCCGGGGCTCTGGAGTCACCGACGCGGTGTGGACCCTCCCAGACGGCCCAGTGGAGCTGAACAGCAGGAACCCGCTTCGGAGCAGACGGGCTTTAGTGCCCACGGAAGCCAGTGGGCGGGGGCTGCTGTTCTCCGAGCGTGGGTCCCCCTGGCCGCGAGGACGCAGCTGTGTGAGCGCGTGTGGTGGATCCAGCCCCAACACCGTTGTGTTTCGGGAAGCTGGCCGTCCACCCTGCCACTTGCTTATTGTTTTTTCCAGCAAGCCCCGCCCGCACGGACATCTCTAACCGGCAGGCACTTTTAGAGTGGCGCTGCTGCCTTGGGGCGCCCGTGGAGGGCGTGTCCGCTTTACCAGTTAGGAATGAAGGGGGGCAGCCGGTGCCCTCGGGGCTCCTGCAGGGACAGCCGGGTCCTTCTCAGCCTCGCAGGTGCGCGCCACGCACAGTCCTTCTCCACGCTCTGGAGAGTTTTCTAAGTTTTCTGACGTGAGCACACGCTGTGCTGCCGCTGCTGGGAAAAAATTCACAGAAGACTCCATAGTCCAGCCAGGCTGCGGGGACAGCGCCGGGGAGGGCCCTGGGCAGACGCGCGTGGAGTCTTAGAGCGTTGGCAGGAATGCCCCCGGCGCCCCGAGCTGGCCAACAGCCCCAGACACCTCTCTGTGGGGGTCACTTCTGCGTTTTGTGGGTGCATCCGCGGCGCCTTCACATGTGACAGCAGCGTGCGCAGCGGGAGAGCTCGGCCGGTCTCGCGCCTTCCTCTGCTGGAGGCTCTCGCGGGCAGGTGAGCGGGACCAGGGGCAGGAGGGCGGCGTCCTCGCGTGCCCGGGGCTGCCGGAGAGTACGATTAACGGGCACCCCCACGGTGAGGACCCCGGGAATGGGAATAAAGGGCCGAGCGCAGGCGTCCCCAGGGGGCATGGCCTGCCCCTCCGGGCCCCGCCGGCCTCCTCAGCGCTGCCCAGGCCTCCTCCCACATGGCCGCACCCGCGCGATCAGTTTAGACGTGTCGCTGATTTCACTCAGCCCGCCGTCGTCCGAACCTGACTTGGCCTTCAGCTCGGCAATTTCCCACCGACGCTGAAAAGTCGAACTTAATTCTGAAAAAGCGTCGCTTCAGCTCTCCCGAGAACATTGGCTCCTGCTCGGTCCTGGCTGGTACAGGAGGGCGACCGCTGTGCTCCCCTCACCAGGCGCTGGCGCGGCGGCCGCCCCACGCCCGCAGGAGTCTCCGGCGGCCACCGGCCACGGCTTGTTTCTGGGAGCCGTGATGCCCTCTGCGGCGCTTTGTCCAGACAGCTGTGATGCTCACGTGGCGCCCCGGGCAGCGAGTGGCCACTGTACCCACCGCCGGACTCGCTGGAGCCCGCAGCCCCCGTGGCCCGAGCCAGGGCCACCTTGGGCTCTGCTCCCCCGGAGGCGCGCCGGCTGGGCAGTGAACAGGAGCCCTTAAAAAGGCAGCCCCCCACCCCAGCCCACCTGAGGCAGGGCAGCCGTCACGTGGGCTCGCAGCTCAGGGGCGGGGCGGGGAGCCCGCGGCCACCATGTGCCAGGGCGGGGTGGCCCGTCCACCTGCCGGTCACGCCGCTGCCCCCGTCCTCACACGCGGACGCAGCGTCCTCTGGACCTGCTGCTCAGAGCACGCGGGGCTCTGCTGTGGGCCGCGGAGACGCAGCTCAGGGAGTGCTGGTGCCGTGTGCGCGCCCGCTGTGCCCACTGACGCGTCTCCTCCGCGGGGCCGGCGCCGGCACCTGCCCACGGCCGCCCGCGCCCTGTGCCCAGCTCACCCGCTTCCTACTGCCCTTTTGCTTGGTCCAGCTTAGAAATGTCAGCGGCTCATTTTTATTTATTTGCACATGTAATGCGTGATTCATGAGGTTACAGTGCAGTGTTTATAAAACTGGTGAAGTTTGTCATTCGTGAAAGGATGACTCAGTCAGCTTTCAAATGTGTGACCCGTCCGCGGGGCTCTAGTGACACCGTGTGAGGCTCCGTCTCGGCCGGGTTCCCCCCCCCTACTCTCAGCCTTGCTCCGTCTTCCCAGGGCCCCTTGTCTGAGCTGTGCAGCCCGGGACAGCCCTACGAAGGTTCCTGGGGTAACAGCGGCTGCTGCTCCCACCTCAGCCAAGCGGGAGCCTGACCCAAGTTGTGTGAAGCTGCCGCCACCTGCTGGCCGGCGCTTCCACGGGCGCGCCCAGGTTTCCCGCCCTTCCAGAAGTCTCTTCCCAGTCCCAGGCAATGTAGTCTTAGCTAATTTTTCTGAAAATGCAGAGCTGCGCGGCATCAGGAGAGATGCACAAAGCCCCACTTCCGCTGACCTGGGCTGCGCAGTGATGGCGACACCCTTCAGCCACGTCAGCTGGGCGCTGCCCCCCCACCTGCCCACTGCCTGCCCGCCGCCTGCCCACCATCTGCCCACCGCCTGCTCGCTAGCAGCACCCTCTGGCCCCCGCACCATGTCCCCGCTGGGCCTGGGCGGGTGGGGGCGGAGCACCACGGAAGATTCCAGGGTGGGGTCAGCGGCGGGCGCAGAGGTGGGAGAGGCAGGAAACTGAGAGGCGCTCAGGCGAGCAGAAGCCGGTGCTCCTGGGCACGATCTGGGGGAGAAACCAGAAAGGCAGGTGGTGCATGGCTGTCGGCCACTGTCGGGGCTGCCGGTGGCCTCCGTGGCGAGGCCTGGGGGCATGGGAAGCACGAGCACCCGCTCACGAGCCAGCACCCGCCTGAGGGAGCCCTGCTCTGCTGGGGACACTCTGCTGTCCCCTCCTGCACGTTCCCTGGCAGGGAAACATGGGCTCTTGGGCCGGCTGCCCCGCCGACAGGCTCTCGTGTCCCGGGGTCCCAGAGGTCGGGGCTCTGGAGCTGAGGGGCAGCCGGCCTTGGTGGGGCTGGTGAGGGCTGCGTCCCCGGACGCGGTGCAGTGAGTGAGCACTGCTGGGGGGCTGGGCCTCACAGAGCCCTGCGGGTGTGCGCCCTGTGGGTGTGCATCGGGCTCAGGCCTGTGGCCCCACACCATGCACTACAGCCCCAAGTACCGTGCAGGCCCCCTGACCTCTGTCTGCCGTCTCCTGTCAGGTGCTCTCTGGAGGACAGGCTGGGGGGGGGGCACGCTGTGGATCCTGCTTTGACGGGGTGGCTTGTCTCTCAGCCCCTCCCTCGGGCCTTGCAGGCAGCCTGACTCCACTCCCAGGACAGCGGGAGGCCTCCCCCGCACCTGCTGCTGACGCCTGAGGCCCCAGCCTGCTGCCTTCTGTGTGGAGATCCCTGCCACCCACCTGTGGGCTCGACCCGACCACGTTTGCTTAGCCAGACCCTCCTGGTAGGGACCTTGAACCAGACCCTGCGGGGCTGACCCTGGGTCCCACCTGGGGCGGCCACTGGGTGCTGACCGCTCTGTTCTCCATGGACACTCCCCTGGTTAGTGCAGCCTGGTTAGTTCTCGGTGGACACGGCTCCGCGTGTGCCGGGAAGAGACAGCCTGGGGCAGGTCTGCTTGGGAGGGACAGGCGCAGTGGCCACCATGGGGCTGTCTGAGAGGAGCAGAGACATGGGCAGGGAGCACCTCAGCGTCCACTGTACCCCCTGCCGGCACTGCCCCCACCAGCCCAGACCTGTGGCCATTCCCGGTCAGATATTGCCCTCCCTGGGCCCCGAGGCCCTGCTTGCGCCGTCTCCACTGCCCAGCTTGGTGCCGCCCAGAGGCGCCCCGGACAGCGCAGTGGCTGCCTCCCCCATCAGGCCGGCGGCTTGCCTGATGCCGCTTGACCCAATCAAGGGGCCCCGCTCGTGGGGCCCCGCTCGTGGCTCCCCGCATCAGGCACACTCACCGGGTGCTGCGGCCGCCCCGCAGCCCTGCCCCTCCCTGTGCTGTGCCCCTCGCTGGGTTGGGGGCTCCTGGCTCCTCCTTCACCCCCAATGCAGCTGGGGCCAGAGGCCACAGGGTCCCAGGGTGGGGGGAGAGAGTCTGGTGCCCAGCGCGGGCTCCCCGGGGCTCTGGGACCCAGCCGCCTGCGGGGAGTGGGACAGTGAGGCCCATGGGGGCACGGCCGGGTGGGGAGCACAGCCTGGACGGGGAGCACGGCCCGGATGGGGAACACGGCCTGGATGGGGAGCGCTGGGAGCCGGCGGCGGAATCTCAGCACCTATGAGCTGCTGGAAAGGCCGGTGCCTGCTTGGCTGCGGCGTGAGGCCGGCGTGGGGCTGGTCTGCGCCGGGCACCGGGTCTTGCTGCCAGGATGCTGGCAGGGTGGATGCTGGCAGGTGCTGGAAGTTTCCGCAGCAGCTTTCAGTGAGCAGTGGTGGGAACCAGGAGGAAAGGTGCCCGCGTGGTCAGGTGTGTGCTGATGGTTTCTAAACAGCAAGGAAGTCCCGGCCAGCAAAGCTTCGTGGGCTGCACCCCACGCCTGCAACACCCCGTTTTAGAGACACCCTCAGTGGACGAGGCCCTCAGGAGGGAAGTCGAGGGCAATCCCCGCGGGCTCTTCGCCACAACGCGCCTCCACACCATCGTCCAGCCGGCCTCGGGCTTTGTCACCGCGCGGGGGGCTGCCAGGCGAGGGCGGGCCAGAGCTGCCTGCGACTCCCGGGCCCAGCCCCACCCCTGACCGGCCGGAGACCCGCTCTGGGAGCAGGACTGAGGACGGGCCCCGAGAGGACCTGGACGTACGGAACTGACAGACACAAAGTAGGGCTTAAGGGAAGCGGGACCCGGGCCGCAGGCCTCAAACTCCGCTCAAGCGTCCCGGGGCCGGGCGACTCATGCTATGGATACACCCGCCGCCCCTGTCATCACCGGACGAGGGTCCCTCTGGGCATTCAGCCTGGGCCCGGGGCACGGCCCCCGCCAGGGCCTGCTTATCGGGGATGTTCCGCTCCCTCTCCGATCTGGCCGGCTCCCCGGCTGAGCTGTGCTGACACAGCAAAGGACGTCGTGGTCGGGCCACGGGCCAGCCTCCAGCCCGCGTGGACCAGGCCTCCGGTCGCCACCCGACATTCTCCCTGTGCCCCACCTCACCCCTTGGGGGTCTGCGGCCGGGGTTGTCCTGGGAAACCGCGGCCGCCTGAGCCGGGCCTGTCCCTGCGCCGCCGGCCTCGCGTGTCCACTAGAGGGCGCGCTGGGCAAGCCCAACCCTCCGGCTGCTTCCCGGGCGGCCGCTGCAGCGCCTGGTGACTCCTGTGTGGTGTTGGCTGCCGGTTTATTTCGTGCAGCTAAGGAGTAGTGTGACGTGAACAAGCTCACGGAGCCTTTTTTCTGACGAACTGTCTTATTGTCATTAGCTGCTCCGAGAGGCGTTGTCCGCAGCGCAGCGTGCTCCCCGTCTTCATCGGGGGACGAGCGGCCCCCACTGGGCCTGCTCCCGACTCCCGATGAGCCAGCGCCTGCCTCGGAGGCCAGCCCTGTCCACGGTCACGCTCTGGGCGTGTTCCAGAGACACGACGGACCGCCGTGCGCCGGGCCCCGCTCCCCCAGACAGTCTGGGCGGTGGGTCCACTTGCTGCTCCTCGTCTTAAATGGCAGGAGTAAAATGTGACCGAGCATCAAGGACATTCGCCTTTTACATAAAAGCCAAAGCCTTCGTGCCGAGCCACGCGCTGGAAACATCGGGTCTAGTTTGTAGCTGCGGGCCTGCGGCAGGAGGGGCCCGGCGGGGGCTCCCCAGCATCCTCTCTAAAGGTTATTTCCACATGAAATGCGAGGCGGGCAGAGGAGCGGGGGCGTGTGCCCAGGTGTGGGCCAGGCGGGGTCGGGGCTGCCCTGAGACAGCTGTCGGCTGGAGAGCCCAGGGGCTGCTTAGACAGACAGACGGGCGCGCAGAGGATGCTCCTGCAGGCCAGCGTGAGGGAGAGGACGGCTCACGCGCACACACCGGCGCGAGGGGGACGCAGAACACGCAGAGGCTCTGGGCTCCAAGAACAGGCCTCGGGAGCAGGGCCAGGGCTGGCACGTGCTCATTTCCAGCATATTGGGCCTGGAGCATCACCCACAGACACAGGCGGCCAGGGGTCGTGTCGGGGCGCACAGCGGGAAGCAGGTACGGGGGCGGGGGCGGGCAGGGAGGGCGGCAGGAGGGCGGGGGCAGGCAGGAAAGATAGCAAGGCAGTCACGGCGGGGACGCCCTAAATCTGGCAAAGAGCCGTGCACACGGCTGCAGAGGGACCTTGGCTGAGGACGGCGCCCGCAGAGTCCAGACGGGGGTCGCGGTGAGATTGTCCTGACACCCAGGGCCCCATCTAATGACACTGCTCCTGGGGGGACGGGGCACAGTTGTGGCAGAGCTGGCCCCGGGGTCACGGCCCTGCAGGGGGCAGGTGAGTGCTCTGCCCCTCGGGGCTTCCATTTAAAACCCACATTTTCCAGGAGGCCAGACTGTCCCTGATTGGGGGGGAATTGGTGGGGAGCTTCCGTGTGATTTCATCTTCCCCTTGGCAAGAAGCAGATGCTGCCATCCCTCCGTTCCAGGCAGGGGCCGGGTCTGGACCTGGGCAGTGGCCCAGGTTCGGGGGGTCACCCCAGGGACAGGGACTCGGTCCTGTGCCACCTCCGGGTGGCCGGCGGGAGGAGGTGCTGCTCCTGCCCCACGGCCAAGTCAGCAGGGAGCTCCGTCGTTGTGGAGCAGACGTGACTCAGCAGACACCACCAGCCGCGCAGCCTGGGGCCTGGGCCCAGGCGCTGCCCCATCTCCCCTCCCACAGGACGGTCACGGGCCCCCCGTGAGCGCCCGTCACGCCGCGGGGTGGCCTCCCGACAGCACGGTCAGCCCTGGTGTCTGCAGTGGTCAGCGCCTGCTGGAGCGCTCGCGAGCTGCTCACTGCAGAGGCCGGCGTGGCCACGTGTGGCTTCAGCCCCCGACGCTCCGAAAACACCCGTTCCCAGGTCGGGGCCCCGCGTGACTGCTCGGCGCACCGGGCTGGGGCTGAAGTTCAGGCCAGGGAAGGAGCCAGGAGGCCGCCTGCCCGCTGCCCGCAAGGGCCCGGGAGGCTGCGCTGGGCGTCCCCGCGCCCCCTTCAGCGTTGGGCCCAGACCTCGCCTCGTTTAATGAAGTTTGACAATTTGTGACAGGATGGAAAGGAAATTCATTATATTTAGTAATAGAAAACCCGTTTCTCATTTTTCATGGACCACGCAGCCGCTGCACCCCCATGTCCCGAGCCCCCTCGGTGGCTGTCAAGGTCACCCTCAAAGGTCTTCAATTTCCTTATGTTCACAGCCTGGCATCTGGTAATTTTCAGCCCCGGAACATGTAAGGGGGCTGTATATTCTTTCCTAAAAAGAAATATTTCTGATTTGAAAGGAAATAAATCTGTCAAGAGGGAAATATTAAAAATAAAAAGCGCGACTGTAATAATCACTTCGGTGTCACAGTCAATTCCGCGTCTCGGCGAAGGTGCGGGAGGGCCCTGCCCGCGTGGGGACCGTCGATGGAGGAGAAATGGATTTTTTATTTCAATAACCGCCGTGGTTTAAGGGTAATTTATGTATAAGGAAGCACTACAGCCTCAAGAATCAAATTTCCTTAAAATATTATTTTGCATTCTCGCTGCTGTGGCCGAGAAGGGGGCGCCGGCGTGAGGAGGCTGAATTGGCTTCCCCAAGTCCAGGCCCGACGCGCTGGCCGGGCTCCCAGCACGCGGAGCCGAGGCTGCTCCTTCCACCCGCGAACCGGCCCGTAAACCAGCCTCTCCCCACATGAGCCAGGCCTGCCATTTAATATGAAAGGAGGAGGGGGCCGCACCCCCGGGAGGCGGCCAGGCCTCCTCGCCGCCCCCCTGTCTCACACCCCTCGGCCGCTGTCCTCACTAATTCCATCAATAATAAATAACCTTCCAGATGTTTTTAAACGAACTTTCCCCCCAGAGAAGGCAGGAAGAATGTTTAAACATGTTAAACAAGCAATTTAAATTCTTATTTTTTCTAGGCTGATCTGTGGCTGGCGACCGCTGTCTGCGTTTAGGGTTTAAGAGACGTGGGGGGTCCGTGGGGCATCCAGCCCGCCGTGGCTCAGCCCGCCCCCCACCCCTGTCCACTCGCTGGGGCGGCCCGGCCCCACCCCGGGGCTCAGCGGAGTCCCTGCGAGGCCCCGCCGGCCTTTCTGCTGTGGGACGTGGGGTCCCCTCCGCATGCGACACCCCACGCGATCCCGGCGCGGCCCCTGCACGGACCCCGGAGGCCAGGCGGGGCGGGGTGGGGCGCGCTGTGGCGCCCCGCGGGGGCAGCGGGAGGGACTTGCCAGGGGAGCAGAGCCCACGGCGGACACGGGTGGGCGGGAAGGCCCCGGCCCCGGCCCCGGCCCAGGCCCTGCACAGGCGGTCACGGCTGTCCTCGCAGGCGGTGCCTTGGCCGGGTGGCCGCCGGTGCTGGTGCTGGGAAGTTCCCGCTACGGGGGGCATCGGAGCCGGGGTGCCCGGAGCCCTGACAGGCGGGCGGGCGGGCCTCATCCCGAGCTCCCTGCAGAGGGGACTTGGCGCCCCGCGTCCTGTGCGCGCCACCCCGTGGGGCCGGACGAGCTGACCGCTGCCGCCAGGAGCTGGGGTCTCCGCAGGCCCAGAGCAAAGGTGCGCCCAGGGCGGGTCCCTCAGGGTCCCAGCGACGTCACCACTGAAGACCAGGGCTCGGGAGCCCTCCTGGGCACTGGGTACCTGCGGACGCTGACCCAGGGCCTCCCGCTTCCTTGCTGGTCTGGTTCCCCCCTGAGGCCAATTAGAGACTCGGCCTCCTCTGGGGGGACACATGGCCGGAGCCACTTGCTGAGACCCTGAGCACTTGGGAGTCACCGGCTTAGCCGCGCCGGACGGTCCAGCGACGCACATGCAGCTCTTGCAGGGCAGAAGGCGCAGGCCCCGGCCGCCCGGCGGAGGGAAGGTGGTGACTGCACCAGCTCTGCCGGTGGGGCTCGGGGCTCTCGGGGCTCTCGGTGGTGGACACACGTCCCCGTGCTCTGCCCCGGGGCCACTGTTCTGCCCAGACTCAGGGTTGGTTTTTCCCCTCTTGGGTCACAGCTTCCTGTTAGAGCTGAGACCTGACTCGGACTCCCTGTGGCGGGCAGGCCCGCGGGCTCTCCTGACCGCGTCTGGCCTCCTCTGCTTCTCTGCCTGGGGGGGGACCAGGTGACCCTGCCGGGGGCCCAGAGTGCCGGCCTGGGCCCGCCAGGACACAACTGTCCAGAGGCGAGAGCACTGCCACCAGGGAGCTTGGGGAGTGGCCTGAGCTCTGCCTGGTGGCGCCATCTGGGAGAGGCCACTCAGGGAGCCAGGACACTGCGACGTCCAGCCCTTGGTCCTCCTGCAGCTGCCGCCGCTGTGCTCCACCCCTAGAACTCTGCATGGGTCTCTGGAAAGGCAGGTCACTTTGTGGAGACTGTGTGGGCCGTCGGGTCCCTGAGAGGGAAGTAGCCCAGAGCACCCACCGCCTGCGCAGCCGTCCTGGTGCTGAGGCCAGGCCCCCCTGCAGCCAGGGCCCCCTGCAGCCAGGGCCCCCACCCTCTGCTGGCCAGTGGCACTGGGCAGTGAAGACGCCTGTCCTGTCCTGGGGCTCTGATGTTCTTTGAGCTTCTCTCATGCTTCTCCTGTGCACCAGGCGTCTCCGCGCGAGGAGCTGCGTCACTGCCTGCACAGGTGCGCGTCCACAGCTGCCCCCGGTGTGTCTGTGCGGGCGCAGCCCAGCGTCTGCCCCGGAGGGCGGGCCTGCCTCGGCGAGGGCACCGCTGCCCCAGAGCGCCTGCGGCCCATGGCTCCTGGAGAGCACCCAGCGCCCAGTAAGGTGAAAGTTACCCACAATGTTAACTTGCGTTAGAAAGGAAGGCGCTTACCTAAAATTAGATTTTCTACAGAACATAATTTTCTGCAGAATATAATTTTCCATTGCTACAGAGCCCTTCATCATCTTGAAGGTGAAAAGGCTTAACTAGCTCACTAAGATCATGGTCTGGAAAAAGACAGAGCGCAACTGCAAACTGTTTTATTAACCTGCATCAAACACCACGCAGCAGACAGAGCGGCTTTCACTCGGTTTTCAGATATTTTGAGACTATAACCCAGACTCGAGATGAGAGCACTTTAGCTTGTTCACTTTAAAAATAACGCTGATTTTCATTGCACAGTAACCATAACAACCTTTCTTCTTTATAGAAATAATAAGTAATTTCCTACGTGCTCAAGAAACAGCGTTGCACTTGGGAGGCGGCCCTGATTGCTGTTTTCCTAAGTTGGTGTTTAAACACTGGCGGCTGCACTCATTTTATGACAGTTCTGTATTTCCCGGTTCTGTTCTCAGTATGGAGACCTAGCATTTCCTTCTTTGGGGTAAACATTCTAGATTTTTGCTACCAACACGTGCTTTCTGTTTCAAGATCTGTGAAGTCAGCGCCGCGCCCGAGGCCCCACCTGGTGCCACCGCCCCCTCTGCGGCCGCGCACATCCTACCCGCCCGGCCCGGCCCGGCCCGGTGGGCCGTCTAAGATTGAGGCGGATTCCTGCTGGTGAGCACTTCTTTTCAGGTGACAACTGTGACGCCCCAGGGCGGCGTTCCTCTTTGATTGTCTGAGCCCTGGAATCAGGAGTCCTTAGGCACAGAAAGAGCCGCCCGTCGCCCCGCGACAACCACCTTCTCTGCTTGGGTTTACGTGGTTACAGCTGCTAATTGCACTAGATTTTGCACGTGAGCAAGTAACTTACACATACACGAAAGCTCACATTTGAAAATCACTTTATTTATTTATTTATTTTTTAAAAAAGATTTATTTATACAAGCACTGGGTACAGGCAGAAGCGCGGGAGGGTGAGAGAATCCACCAGAGCCAGAGCGGGGAGCAGAGCAGGCAGAAGGACCGAAGGACACTGCTGAGGGGAGCAGCGGGCGGCAGGAGAGGTCTGCGCGCCATGCGGGACCCTCCTGTGGTGGCCGGGGAGCAGCCGGGGATCGAACCGGCGCTGCAGAGGCTGCGGGCAGCTTCGCAACCCAGCGCTCAACCGCTGCGCCACTGGGGAGGCCCTGAAAATCACTTTAAAAATAGTTTGTCACAAACCTAGTGTAACAGGGTGGTCCCCAGGAAAGGGGGAAGTTCCAGGTTCCCTGCCCCACCCAAGGGAGGGTGGAGCTGAGCAGGAAGAGGAAAAGCTGCAGAAGAGACTGAGGAAGGAAGCAGGATGGAGCCAGAAGGAGACCTGGAGGAGGCGCGTGGAGCCTAGAGACACGTGAAGAAACTGCGCTTGTCTTTTGGTCGTGGACTGGGTGACACAGATGTGGGTGAGACCCGTGGGGAGGTGACCATGGCAGCTTTTATCTTGATGTTGATTTTGCTTTTTTCCTTCCGGGCTTGTCCGGTTGTTTGTGACCCTTTTCTGTGGGTCCCCACTGGAAGGTGCTTTAGACTTGTGGCAGGCTTTGGGGCCTTGCTCTGGGCCGATCCCATATGGATGGACTTTTACCCACGAGGGGACGGGTAACTTTGGGTGCTTCATTTAGAAACTAGACTCTTTGCCCTACCTGTATTGTTTCCTAGTTTTTATTAAAGTTCCTTCCCATTAAAGTGTCATATGTTTTGTGTTGATGCGGCGGATGGCAGAACCCATGTAGAATAGGCAGGTTTGCGGGGCTTGGGCTGCCCCTCTCCCTGTCCTATAACACTAGAACCACTGGGTGAGCACACGCCCTGACGTTTTCACGCTGTCATGTAATTCATGACCTGGCCACGTGCTGAGCGCGCAGCAGGCGCTCTATAGGTGCAGCCGTGTGCTGAGCGCACAGTGGGTGCCGTGTAAATGCAGCCGGGAGTTGACCACAGAGACCTTTCAATTCGTGGGCTTTTCTCGCCGCTCTGCGCCTCGCAGCGGGATGTGCTCTGTAATGTGGTCGCCACAATCTTGGTCCCTTGAGTCAATAAGGAAACCCAGAGTTTCCAGCAGTTCCTCTTGGAAGATACGACTGAGCATGTGGAATTCTTTGTTCAATTACCACTTCACGAACCAACACACACCAGCAACTTACAAACAGTGTCATAAAAATATGTGTTCTCTCTGCTTTCATCTCTTTAAGAACATTCATTTTTGCTAAAAACACAAATGAAACCGCCTTGGCTTCTGAAACTCTGTGAAAACGGTGCAGAAGGGATAGTGTGGGAACAGCTTTCTTGTTTCCTTCCCACCCGCCTTATCAAGCGCAGCAGCGTGGGGCCGCCTGGCTTTAAACCACCCAGAGCCCCGCTGCAGATAATCATATTTTTCTAGAACCAACATCTGCTTCTTTTGTAGCTGCGCAGAGCCTCCTGGGGTCGCCAGGAAGCTGCTCCCGCTGCTCTGCGGCTGAGCTGTGGCTGGGGCCGAGCCCCTCCTCCCCAGGGCTGTGCTCCCCCCACCAGCCCTGGAGGCGCCCGGGAGCCCCTGGTCCGGCTCCACCCTGCCCCCGGGACTTGCCAAGCTGGGGCGGGCCTGGGGGCGCCTCACCTGGCCTCGCCAGCCCAAGAGGTCAGGGCCGGCCGTTCAGGATGGAGCAGCAGGAGGGTGGAGGCTGGTGGAGTTTAGGGACAGTCACAAGCACCTCGGCTCGACTGTGCGGTTTAGCCTTGGCCAGGGTGCCGGGGCCGGAGTCGAGGCGGGGGGGGGGTGGGGGCGCACACTGGCCGCCGGCCACGGGCCAGCAGGTTCGGCCGGGGGGGCTCCGGCACCCGGACTCCGCGCAAAGGCTCTCACAGTTGATGCACTGAAAGCGGAAGCCCCAGGTGCGGCCCCGCGCTTGGGGCTCACGGCCCCCGAGGCCCTGGCGCCCGACCGGGAGGCTGCTGTGCAGGGCTCACCCCATGCCTGCCGCGGCAGAGGCTGGAGCCGATGGAATTGGGGAGTAGGGAGCGCAGGGGGCTGGCTGCACCCCGTTTGTGTGTGCATGAAAGCGCAGTGTCCCCGATAGGCTAGATTTTACTCGGGAGGAGTTTTTGGCAGAACAAGGAAGAACATTAAACATGATGCGACGGGGTGACCCCAGCCCCACAAACAGGGCTGTCCTGCGGCTCAGGCCCCGAGGGCCAGGCCGCGCCAGGCCGCGCTCAATAAGCTGCACCCCCCTGAGTCTCTGCTCTGGAAACAAGTCAGCACGGGCAGCCAGCGCGTCTGGGGACACTCCTGGCGGAGGGGCAGGAAGAGGAGGACGGGCTGCACCCTGCTCCCCGCCGTCCCTGAGACGCACGCGGGCTCCGCAGAAGCAGCCTCGGCTGGGCGTGGGGCACGCGGGGCGCGCCAACAGGCGGCCGGTCACGGCCCCTCCTGACCCCCTCGCCATCTGGTCCGCCCTTGTCCAGCTGTCCCGTGTGCCGCTAGGCGCCGGCGTTGACACAGAGAACCCAGAGGTGTCTGACATGTGGCGACGGGCAACACAGCCGTCGGTGGGGCGGGGGACGTGCAAGGGCAGCAGAAGGGCTGGGTGGGGTGTGCGGTGGGTGGCCCTGGGAGTGGACTGCGGGTCCAGCCTGTGGACGGGGCCAGACACGGCCCAGAGCCAAGCAGCGAGCAAAGGAGCCCGCAGGACCAGTGGCCGCCCAGGGCTCACCTGCCGCCAGGCCACGGTGGCCTTGCTGTCACGGACCCCGACACCGACGGGGTGACGCTGTTATTTACCCGCGGCCCAGACCCGTGTTTCCATCGCAGCTCCGACGTTTGTGATTTTAAAGGCGGCGGGACGGACGGTGGGGAAGGGGGTGGACGAAAGAAGAGAGCTGGGGGGGCACCTTGCCCCCAGCCTTGGGCCACGGGAGCCGTGGGGCTCCTGGGCCCTGTCCCTTCCTCGCTCCCCTCTGCCAGTCCAGGACTGTGTTCCCCCCCGACCCCCAGGCAGCCGCGACACCAGGCCCAGGGCTTCCCTTCAGCACATCCTCGGGGCCTCTTTCCCGCCAGGCTTCTGCGCTTGGAATCACGGCGCCGCCACACCGTCCCTGCGCGCCCCAGGGTGTCCTTCGGCGGCCAGTTACGCAGGGCTCCCGCAGGCCCGCTCACCGGCAGGGCAGCCCGAAGCGAATGGACGTGGAAGCAGGAAGGACCGCCCAGAAAGACGGCGACGCTCGCTGGTGAGGCTGCTAGTGTCGTTCCGTGTGTGCGTGCATGTGTGTGTGCACGCCTGTGCCTGCCTGTGTGGGCGTGACACGCATGCACCTGTGTGCATGCCTGCATGCTGCATGCACACGTGTGTGTGCACAAGTGTGTGCTGATGAGTCAGGAAGGCTTGGAGGCTGAATTCTCAGGCCAGCCTGCCCTTGTCGCCAGCGCAAACTGTGGCGTTCGCTGACTTGCCTCCGCACACAGCGAGCTGAGAACCTTCCCAGAAGGCCCTGCAGGGTGCAAGTCACTCACCCCAAGTGACCAGACAGGCCCCCTTAAACACGCTCCTGAGTTGCCCCAGCAGATACTGAAGTGCGTGTCAGCTTGTGGCAAAGTGCACAGAAACTGTGGGGGCCTGGTCCCGTCTCCCGAGCTCGGGCTGCCGCCGTCAGCGTCCCGTGGTGCACGAAGATGGGAGCAGCGTCGGCGATGCAGACCAGCTCCCGGCCGGCCGCCGCCACGGGCGTCTGTGCGGAGGTGGGCCTCGTGGGAACAGGCCAGCACTCCCGGGAGACCGGACGCCCCCGAGGCCCGCCACGCTCGGGGCCGAGAGGGCGGCCGCTGTGTCCTCTTGAGCACACGCCGACCCCAGTGTCTACACAGCAGCTCGTCGATCGCGCCCTTGTCCTGACGCTTAATTCTGGTTAAATATTTGGAAAGTGAAGACAAGGGCTTTGACTTTGTCTGAGTAAACACCCTCGTTAGAACCTTCTCTTTCGATGTGGACATAGCAACTGGCAGCAGGAAACAGTCGCAACAAGGTTAGTTTTCCTGCCGGGAAAAGAAAAAGCTGTGGCGTGGCTGAGCCCTCGGCTTTTGTAAAGGAAGACTCCTTAGAAGCTTCCCTCTTGCTTCATCGCGTTCCCGCAGCACAGAATGTGCTCCCGAAGCAGAAATGAGAGCAGGTGCTGTGTCCACAGAGGAGCGGCGGCCCGGAGGGGGGTGGCAGCCCGGGGACGGCCGGGGTCGGCTCACGGCAGCTCCGACGCCGCCCAGACACGCTGAGGCAGCCGTGGGGGCCTCATCTCTGCAACGAGACTTGCTCGTCATTTTTGTTTTTTTAAATGGAAGAATGAGCTGGGCAGATGCCGCCCACGTGGGAGCTGACAGGCACTGGCCTTGTCCCCCGGTTGTCACCCCAGAACCTGGGTGGGGTGGGGGTTGGCATGGCCACCTGCCGAGCACAGACGCAGACAATGAGCACCTGTCTGGGCGCTGGAGAGGGAGGGAGGGAGGGAGTAGGGGACAGAGAGGCCCGTGTGGAAGTGGCCGGGAGGTTCTCAGTGATGACCTGACCGCCAGCTGGGCCCCGGGAGGGAGGACAGGGCTGAGCGCCCGCCCCAGCGGCCACCTCAGTGCCCCGTCTGTGTAGCTGGCAGCACAGCAGTGCCGCCTCGCCTGGAGTGCTCCTTCCTCCACTTCAGCCTGTCAGCAGAGTGCGTGCCGGTGGGGTTCCCCTTCTTCTTCAAAACTGGGGGTGTAGAACCCCAGGCAGGGCTGGAGAGTGGAGACTGGCAAAGCCGTGGCGGAGGAGGACACGGGCGCCCCCTGCTGGCCCCTGCCCCTAACACCCTCATGGGCTTGAGGCCCCCGGCCAGGGTCTGCAGAGCTGGGGACCCGCTGGTGGTTTTGGGGGGGCCGTGGCTGTGGGAGGCGTCAGAACTGCAGCCCAGCGACTAATTAAAGCAGGAAAAGCCGCCACCGTGATGGATTGGACTCCCCAGGCCTGTGTCTGAATTGACTGGTTCATTTAAAACGCCGCGCCCAGAGCGGCGTGGACACGCGTGTGGCGCTTTGTCTCCAGGCCCGCGAGGCGGCCGACGTCCGGCCGCGGGAGAGCAGGGTCTGGGTCGGGGGTCGGGGTAGGGTCGGGGTTGGGCCAGAGCCGACTCACGGCCTGTGGCCCCTCGTGCAGGGCCTGAGCCCCAGGATGGGCTTCCTTGAGGCTTCTGATTTAGCAAGAATAAGAAAAATTAGATTGACGAGGAAAATGGTTTTTAACCTTTAATTCTTAGCATAAATCAAGAGGCTCATTTTTCAGTCTTTTCCTATAGAACTCAATTAAAGGTCAGATGTCATGGAGGTGCTAATTATTAATGTGTGGCTATTTTAATTATTAATACATTGGAATATTTGCATAATGGATAAAGAAATAGGCCAGGAACAACTTTGGAAGCATCAGAAGAATGTTTAAAACATTTTATCAATGTCCTTATATGGACTCCTATCATTTATATTTTAAAAACACATTTATTCAAAATTTTATCAGGTAAAACAACTGTTACCACCATTAAACAATATTAAAGAGACGAGGTGTAATAGGCACCGTCTGCAGTGCCAAGCTGCTAACACAGCATTTATTAGCGTGTGTCGTGGCTCGGCGTGATTCTGAAACACTGGAAAGACAGGCTTTATGTAGCATCATCGGGGACAAATAGCAAAGACAAGTACTTTTATTTGTACAATCCTTAATTATAAATTTCTAGGGAGTAATTTGGTTGGCGATTTGTCTTAACCCCCAGCACTGTCCTGCCTCACCCTGCAAAGGTGCTGGATGGAAACCCTGGCGAGAGCTGTGAGCCCCCCCGGGCGCTCCTGACCCAGCCCCCCGGGACGAGCTTTCCTAAGTGTGGTTTATGGGTCCCAGAAAGATCTGTTTCTGTGCAAATGGCAACTGTCCTGACACTGTCATGGAGCCTCCCGGGTTGCTTCTGCCAAGGAGAGGGCTCCGCAGTTGTTTGTTTTCAGATGGTGTTTTGATTACGCGAAGCTTTTCTCTTGAATTTGAGGTGCTGAAAATTGACCAGCAAGGGGCCTCCCTGTCGGCCCAGGGGGTACGTCTCAGCACTCTCACCGCTGTGGCCTGAGAGCGGTCCCCGGCCAGGGAGTGACCCACAGGGCGCGGCAGGCCCCTCCTGTCTCCAGCTGCTCCCCTCAGCAGGGTGTCTCAGTGGACCTGCCTGTTCTGCTCCCCACTCTGCCTCTTGGGGAGTCCTCTCAACCCCCCGCACCTCTGGCCTGCACGCCAGCTCTTGCGTGCATAAATAGATAAAATTAAAAAATTGACTAGCAGTGACATTTGATCCATATAATTATGAAGCTCTGCGATATCCATGATTGGGAAGGATTTTGTGTTTCTGATACAGCCACAAGATTATCCGGCCTCAGAGCCACTCCCTGTCCCCTGATAAAGGAGGTAGAGCATGGGCCTCCCTGCTTCAGAGAAATACTTTATCCAGGGGTGTTTGAGGGAGGGATTAGTGGTTCTGACGAAAATGAACTTTTCAATAGCTAATGAGATATTTATTAGGGTTCACTTTAACCAATGTTAGTAATTATAAGAGACACAAAATTCACTATTAATTAGTTCATCATCAATTATTTAGAGGCAGGCCTTTAAAGGATGGCTGCCTTCAAGCCTGTCTTGTGCACAGTGAATGGATTCATGTGTCCTGTCCACGCTCCCCCTGCGTGTGGCCTCCCTGGGGACAGGGGCCTCGCCCGGAGGCACCCCGAGGCAGGTGCCCTCTGCGCGTGACCTTGTTTTGAGCGAGGAATGCTGTTCTCATCTTCAGTCTCACCCTTGAGACACTGCTCTGCTGAGACAGTGATGCGGGCCCAGCGGCATGTCCGGCCTCCTCTGCTCGGACGTGCCCTGGCTGAGCGGCCCCGCATGACTCAAACCCCTGGGGGTTTCTCTTCCGTGTGAATAGATGTAACTACGTTCAAAAAGCCCCCGTGTGCCCCAGATTCCCTGTCCGGCTGCCGGCGGGTGGGGCTGCGCGTGTTCTTGGCATTTCCCAGCTTTATGGGACAAAGTGGAAGCGCGGCGGGATGGGGTTGCAGGCACACGATGCGTGGCTTGGTCTTCGTGAGCACAGCGCCTCAGGGTGGCCATCCCGACAGGCTCAGCTCACATCCACGCCGCTCTGCAGGACCCGCCTTGCCGGGGCCTGGAGCGGTCGGTCGGGCTAGCTTGTCTCCTGGGGTGTGGACGCGGGCAGGGAGCTGGACGGCATGTGGACCCTGCCACCCTGGGACGCATTGTGCCCCCCAGACGTTGCTCACAGCCCCCCGGGAGTGCCCGTTAGCGCTGTCGTCTGCCCCCTTGGCACTGACTCACTTGCCTCCTCGCTCGCACGGCCCTGGTTTCACGGGCCCCGTCGAGACGCGCCCGTGACAGTGAGCCACGAGACGGCGACAGCAGAGCTAGAGGCTGCTGTCGCCTGCTTCCAGGGGAGAAGCTCAGCGGAGGGACCAGGGATGCTGGTTGCTAAGGAACATGCCATCTTTTCTGGCTAGATGTTTTATTTGATTGAAATTCTGCGCTTACCTATTTACTCACTGGAAGAGTTCACTTATTCGGACACATCTCAAACGCATTGTGCCACACCCAGGCGCCTACTGGACAATGGAGCTGGAGTCGAGGGGCTTGTCTGTGCTGATTCTGCTGACTGCCCCAGCCCCGCGGCTCAGGCCGAGTCCAGGCGCCGCCTCGATGATGGGCTCTTAGCAGTGAGCCGGCCTCGTCCCTGCGCACGGGTGCCGGAGCCCCGGCCGGGCCTGCCTCTGTGGCTAGCGGAGACTTTACTCCAGAGGCCGCTTCAGATAGTTGGAGGACAATGAAGGGGCCGCATCACCTGAAGCCTCCTTGCGTCATTTGACGGCCCGTGACCGGGTTTAGGACAAACCTCCCCACACCCCCGCCCCGCCCTGTCCCGGCGCACACGTGGCAGCAGGCGCGGGGCTCCCAATCCACCACAAGGCCTCTCCGCCACGCTCCATCGTGCGTCCTCGCCCTCTGACCCGAGCGGCCCGCGGGCTGCTGTAACGCCTCCTCCTCCCGCCTGCACCATTAGCGAGGGGGAAACTCGGGCCCAGAGCCACTCAAGAGATCGGGTTCCGTGGTTAGCACAACCGCAGCGACAGGCCTCCTCGGCCCAAGGTCGGCCCTGAGGTCAAGGGCAAGCCGAGAAGCGCCAGGCCGGGAAGGAAGAAATTCCCCTCCAAGAGCGAGGCTTATTGATGGGCGTCTTGGCTGGTTTAATAGCAGCTGTAAAGCTCCAGAGATTCAATTCGCTGTTGTTTGCAGAGGATGAGAGAGAACACGGGGAGACAAAGCCAGGGTTTAGGGTCTCAGATGACCACGGGCTCCTGCTGTGCGATTCCATTTCAGAACGTCGACTTCAATCTCGCTCGTCAAGGAGAGGAAATGAAACGCACCCCCATGCTCGGGGGCCCGTCCGCCCCGCGGGAGGGACCACAGGACAGGGTCCCTGCCAGATGCCCCTGCCCGGCGCCCCCCGGCCCAGGGTGCCCTCCAGCCCAGTGCGCCCCCTGCCCCTGCGTCCCCCCGCCCCGGCATCCCCTCCACCCAGGTGTGCCCCGTCCCGGCACCCTCCGTGCCCCGCTTCAGACCTGAAAGCTGGGTCTGCCGGTGGCCAAGACGAGCCACGATGACGGTCCCTCCCGCAGGCCGCTGCGAACACGGTGACGCCCGAACGCCCGCCTGATACTCAGACTCCGAGAAATAACAGCGAGAGCAGCGCCGCCGTGCCGGCCCGGGGTCAGTGGCTCTTGCCCACGGAGGCCTCGGCGCCCGTCGCCCTCATCTGCCCTCCCACCTGCGGGCCCCGGGCAGGGCCTCCCCACCCCGTGGCGCCGGCACGCAGGGCAGAGCAAGCGTCCCTGGGCCGGGCCCGAAGCGCAGCTTCAGTCAGGGCTCAATTTTAAAGGTAAATATTGATGTTTTTACAGAGGCAAATAATATAATTTCGTCTGTGAAAAACAGGCAGGAACTAAGCTCACGAGTGAGCATCTCACCCCGGAGAGGGGGCTTCACCGACCTTCGGCGACTGTTTTCCGAGTTTATTTGACCCTTGACGATTCCTGAAACAATGTCACTCGCAGAGCTAGAAAGTAAACAGTGCACGGCAACGGCTTGTCAAGTAAAAGGCTGCTTTTATCTGAAAGTAGATTAAAAAGTTAAAAAGGGTCCTGAAACCTCTCAGCACCTGCTTTGCTTCAGCCGGGAAACCTGGCGGGACTTCTGCGAACACCCGCAAGGCGCGCGGTGCGCAGTGGCCGAGGCCGGGCGCCTCCCAGTATTCGTCACATCAATAACCGGCGAGATGTGAAGCTTCAAGGAATTTTAAAATCACCCCTCCCTGGAAGCTGAGAGACATGAAGACCGTCCTCAGCAGTGACGACGGAGGCGGCAGCTGCTGGGACTCGCAGTCGGTGCGCGCAGGGGACGGCACCCCCGGCCTCGCGAGCAGAGCGCTCCCCGCGCGCGAGCCAATTTACACGCGGCCTGTCCCGCAGGGGCGAGCGATGCGGTTGGGCTTCATGATGCTGCGATTCCGGCACGACGGCCCCTGGGTCCTGCTCGGTGGGGCCGACCGGAAAGGGCCTCTCGCAGGAACGGGCAGGGCCGCTGGGCGGCTGGTGGCCGGCGACGGCCACGGTGCTGGGACCACGCGCCAGGCCGCCATCCAGGTGACTCACACCGGCCAGTGATGGTATTACGGGCTGACTTCAAAAGCGAGGGCTTTGAAAGCGTGTATTTTGGTGTAAGTTCAGGGCATTAAATTACGGGGTTGGGGAAGGAGTCACCCAGCGTCCTGAGGGACTGACATTGAAGGAAGCGTTTCCGCAATTCCGAGAATAGAAGCTGTTTCTGCAGAACGCAGAGCTGCAGCGTGGTAGCCAGCCATGAGGAGAGACCCCGTAATTACAGCTCGCCGAGCCAGTGAGCTGACACCGTGCAATTAGGGACGGAATAATCTAACTCTTGCATAAAGTGCAAATGGATAGGGCCACGTCCCCAAGCGCAGCTCAGATTGACAAGCCCAGAGAAGGTCAGTGGAGGCAGCATAGGGACCGCCAGGGAGAAGTTCCACCGAACTTGGACAGGGAACTACGGGACCCGGCACGAGGGTGAGCGGCGCGGGTGAGACGGCGCCACGGTTGCCGTCCAGCCGAGGAGGAGGCGAGAGCCAGCAAGCCCAGCTCCGGACCCCGGGACACCCGCCTCACGGTCGAGGTGCTTGAGATGCTGTGGCCTCCCGGGGCTGGCAGCCCCTATGCGCCTGCCGTGGAGACAGGGTCCTCGCTACGAGGGGGACACGGCCACCAGCCCGAGGGCCAGGCTGCCGCACGGCAGGACCGGGCGCGGCCTCAGGTGGAGGCGCTGGGGTGGGGGCTGGCCCTGACGCGTGGGTGGCGGCGGCTGAGACACGGGCACCCTCCCCACCCTGCACCAGAGGCCCTTGGGGCCGCGGACACGGGCCTGTTGAGCCTGTGAACCGAGCAAGCTGCGCCGGCTGTGACCAAGGGGCTGCCCCAGCTTTCTCTGCGAACAGGCGAACTCGAGAGATGCTGCCGGGGACGGAAGTGACGAAAGGAGGCAGCGTCTTGTTGCCGGGAAGGGCTCTGAGGGCCTGATGGAAGGGCCACCCTTGCCGCTCAGCTGCCCCTGACTGGTTGAGTGGCTTGGAGGCGCAGGCGCAGCCGCGGGTCCTGACTGGCCGAGGAGGCGCCGCCTGCAGATGCGGCCGGGGCTGGCGCTCGCTGTCCCGGGCCGGCGCCGCGTGTTCCAGCACAGCCGGGGGCTGTTAGAAGCAGGCGTGAGCTCGCGCCCTCTCCGAGGGGGAAGAGCCCGTCCAGTGGCAAGGCCAGAGGCGGGGGCCTGCATGTGGGAGCCGCCCTCCTGCTCCGGGGGCTGCTGCAGACGGGCTAACATGGAGCAGGCGGGAGTGAACAGCGAGGGGAGCGGAGCACTCAGGTGGAGCCTTCACCGCTGTGAGTAATTGGAAAACAGGAGCCACAGGTGCCCAGGTCACCCCTGCAGCGTCCCCCTGCTGGTGTGGGCAGGCTGGCACACCTGGACGGGCAGCCCGCAGCTCGCAGCCCCAGGCACGGAGGAAACTAGTCGTCGCGTGTTGTGCGAACAGCCGTGATCACGGCTCACGTGCCGTTGGGGCGACGCAGGAACAGGGCCGCGCTGAGCTCTGACCCGCAGGGGCTCCACGGCGGTGAGCCACGCGCCCGCTGGTCACACCCCGGAGTCGTGGTTGGCCCAGCCGAGGGGACGGGAACGCTGCGCCGCAGAATGGCCGGGCGCCCCGTGGGGGCGGGAGGGCCGGGCGAGCAGATCCGGCCCGTGGTTCCATTCTGTGAAGGCTCCGGAATCTTAGCAAGTGCCATTCGAGTGAACAGGAAATTAGCATGAGCGGAACACACAGGCAGGGGCAGCGCAGAGAAGAGGAACTGGCCCCAAATTGCCAAATGGGCCGCAAATGAAGCCTGGCGGGAGGACAGGCCGGGAGGGGCGTGGACGCGGCGACTCGCTGCCAGGACTTCAGTCTCTGTAAATGGCACACAATCAGGACGCGGCCTTGTTTGAGGCGCTAATTTCGCCTTCTGCTTCTCACGCCAGAGATGGCCGCACATCTGCAGGGACAGGGACGTGGCGTCAGCGAAGGCCGCGGCCCCCCGCACCTGCTCGTCAGGGCCAGCTGCCTGGAACTCCGGACACCCCGGGAGGGCAGCAGGGTCACGGCTGGCCAGCGCCCCCGTGGCCGCCCGCAGAGCAGGCACCATTTGCCAGCGGAGGGGCCCAGGGATGAGCCTGTCCTGGAGGCGGGCGTGTGGCGCGTCCTGACAGCGACAGCCATGGCCGGGTCTTCCAGGGCCTCATGGACACCCACATGGTTGGCGGAGGACAGCCGGTCCCCTGCCTGAGGCCTCCTGCGTGCCCCACCGCCGCCCGCCTGCCCGCCCTCAGCCCCGGCCGCTCCCCGCCCCCTCCAGCGAGGTCGCCACACGCCAGACTCTGCGCTGCCGTCACCTCCCTGCCGCTCCCTCTTACAGAGTGGACTCGCCAACGAGCGCCATTTTGTGCCTTCCTTATGCTGCAGGTGTCTTCACGCCCACCTCTGGTGACGGTGGGGCTGCATGCAGCGCCTCTTAGTCGCAAAGCTGTGGCGGGTGCGTTCTGGAGAGGCTCCTCGCGGCCGTCTGTCATCCGTCCGTCAGCTGTCTCCCTGGTCATAACAGTCTACAAGAGCCCAACTCAAAATAATCCAAGTGGACACACCGAGCACCCCTGGCTGTGCGGGGCCCTCACACGACGTGCTCAGAAGTGAACCCGCTGGAAATCCTGCTCCCCACCACGGCTGGCTGCCCAGCGCTTCTCCAAGGGGCTGCATCTCACTTGCATCTGATCCTCCCATAACTGTCCGGCGACCTCTCTGGAGCTCCAGGACACGGCCTGCGGGTCTCAGCCCTCTCCAGGGCCCCCTCCTGGGAGCCGCGGCCTCTGACCCACAACGCTGGCCTGGCGAGATGCAAACTGCGCGAGTGTCTGCTCCCGGCTGCCCTCACCTGCCGCCCTGTCGCCGCCCCAGCCGGGAGCTCCCCACGCCTCCTCCTCCCGCACCGGCGTCACGTCCTCACGAGCTGTGAGCCCACCCCAGGGTCCCCCACCTTCCTGCGCACACGCCCACCACGGTGGTCAGCACCGTCCTCCCCCGGCCTGCCGGCCTGTGGGCCTGTCTCCACGCGATGGTCTCTGCTCCTGCCGCCCAGCGCCCAGCCCTGCCGAGCCCCGCCGCTTGCGGAGAGTCCCTTTCCGGACAGGCCCCTGCTGTTCCCTGCGCGGGGGCGGAAGGTTGTTTCCTCAGCATTTATCGGGTTAAATTTACTTCACCTACGGAACATCCTTTTGTTGAAAAGACGATCTCAGTATAACTGAGACTTTGCTCCTGAGGCTTCTCAGCTGAAAGACAGCGTGGTTTGTCTGGGGCTCCACAGCCTCGAGCCCCCGGGGGCAGAGGGCACCAGCCCCTCTGCGGGCACCTGACCCGCTCAGACCCCCGGGCGCCCGGCCGAGCGCCGGCGCCAGCAGGCCTGCCCTGCCAGGAGCAGCCACCAGAGGGCACTGGCGCCACGGTGAGCGCAGGGCGGCTCTAAGCGCCGGGAGCTCCTGGGGGGACTTGTGCCCACCGCTGCCGCTGAGGCCGGGGCCCAGGAGGCCCCGCCTTTACAGCCTTTCTAAATGCTCCCCTGGGGCCACCAACCCGGCTATGATTTTTGTCAAGATGACAACGTTGCGCGGCAAGGATAGATGTTACATTGGCACCTCAGGTAGTTCTTGCAGGTGTTCCCCCTGCAGAGGGAAAGATAAATACAATGGGCTTTCCCGGGGCCCGTGGCCAGACGTCCAGGGCTTTGGACGTTGCTTCCCCGCCCCTGAGTCGCCTGAATAGGAAGGGAAGAAAACACGCACCTCGACAAAGCCGCGCGGGTGAGGCTGCAGGCGGCAGGTGAGCAGCTCCCGAGCCGCCCCTCCGCCGCGCTGCTCCCGGCCGCCCTGTGGGCCGCTCTGGGGAGCCGGGTGGGGGACTGGCCACTCACTCACTCACTGGCCTGGCCCCCGACGCCTTTTCATGTCAGTCACCAGCGGTGCAGTGACCCCGAGAGCCCAGCTGGGCAGGGCTGGCCAGCACCTGATTTCCACATGGGAGGCATCCAGGGTCCCGATGCCCAGGGCAGCTGACGGGGGTGCCCAGCTGTGCCAGGGGGCGAGGCAGGTGGCCGCTGCCAGAGGCCTTTCCAACGTCCCCCCTTCTCCGAGCCTCGCGTGCTCCTGGCAAAGAGCCTGCCCCCGCCGGCCGCCGGCGTCCCCTGCACGGGCTCTTGCGCCTCGCCCCAGGCCTTGCTTCTTGCGGGGGCCCCCAGTTCTCTCACGGCGCGGACCACGTCTTCGAGGGCAGGGTGAGTCCAGTGGACAAGTCGGTGCTGAGCCCTGGGGGGGTCGCCGGCTCTCCGCCTTCCCCTGCTCTCTGGAGGCGGCAAGTCTGCCTGGCACGGGACAAGCCTCGCCTCTGGGCGCGCGTCCACCCGCATCGGCCCCCCTCCCTGGGCGGGTCGGATGGAGCAGAGCCGCCCGGGGCCAAAGCAAGTGTCCGCCTTGTGGTCCCAGTCAGGACGCCGGCCTCCGGCTGGGGGGGTCTTCTAGAGGAAGTGGGGGCAGACGCTGGCCGGGCAGGAGACGGGCGCGGCCGTGGCTGCCCTGGGATTCCCGCCACGAGCCTTTCCCGCGGCGGCGACGGTCGCGTGACTCCCGCGGGGTGCTCCGGCCTGCGCACGGACGCTGCGGGGTTGCCTCAGGCCCGCATTCTGCTGCGCTGGACCTTGAAGGCACCGGCCAAGAACCCTAACGTCCCCCCACGGAGAAGAAGCGGCTGGTGCTGCGGAGCAGAGCCTGCCGAGAAAGGGAGAGCCTCGCTGCCCTGGCCAGCGCGCAGCGCCCGGGTGCTTTCTGGAACCCAGGACAAGGCTCAGCTGGAAAGTCTCTTTGCAGCTGTGGTGGAGCTAAGATGAGGCTGCTGTGGATGTGGGGCCTGGTCCAGGGGCTGCTGTCCTTCCCAGAGCACCCAGACCCACGGCCGGGGAGGCCGGGCGTCTGTGGAGCAGGACAGAGCGAGGGGTCTACACCCAGGGAACCTTGGGCCGCAGAGTCCACCTACGCTGCAGGGACCCCCTGCCAACCCCTCAATCTTGGGCTCGGCCCAGGACTGGGTGCTGTTTGGAGCTGCCCCCGCCAGCTTGTCGCCCCCAGTAATGCAGGCCCCCAGGAGGGTAGACCCAGGGAGGGTGCGGGGGCCAGACATGGGCGGCCTGGCCGTACCCACAGCCCAGCCTGGGTCCCTGCCGAGGGTGAGCCGCACCCCATGGGGCGGTCGAACACGTGGCAGTCAGCGCCTTCCAGTCCGGACTCCAGGGCCTTTCTCCAGTGGGGGTGACAGCATCCCCAGGATCCCGAGAAGTCTGCATGGATACGGGCTGGCCGGCAGGAGGGGGCGCTTGGGGGCAGAGCCGAGGAGGAGGGGGGTCAGCCAGCATGAGGCGGGCACGTGTCACTGTGACACCCAGGCTGGGCCCCGGCAGGTGCGCCCCTCCTTACCTGTGAACGCTCTGGCCCTGAGTGACGCGGCTGCACCGTGACATGGGCAGGGAGGGAAAAGTTGATTAACTTTATTTGCTTTGCATGGGCAATTATTTTAAATTGGATGTTGGGCATTTTTTAAAGATTTATTTTATTTATACAAGAGCTGGGGTGCAGGCCAGAGGTGTGGGGGTAAGAGGACTCGCCAGAGACAGAGCGGGGAACAGACCAGGCAGATGGACCGAAAGCGCTGGGTGAGACAGGACAGTCTGCGCGCCATGTGGGCCTCTCCCCGGCCGGCCTGGATCGAACCCGCGGACAGCTCCACAGGCTGCGCTCAACCTGCTGCACCCCCGGGGAGGCCCTGTTGGGCATTTTTCAATTAGACTTGCTCACCGAGAGCAAGACACTAGCTGTGCCGTGGAGGGGCGCCCTGAGCAAGCAGCGCCATGACGTGGGCGGCCCCGAGATCGGCCGTGGAGCCCGGGACCCGCAGCGGACAGGGCGGGTGGCGTCCAGTCGGGCGCGAGTGTGGAGTGGCCGCAACGGGAGCGCGCCTGGGGCCCTTGACGCACAGCGGCCACTGCACACGCGAGACGTGGGGAGGGACCTTGGCGTCTGGGCCTGGCGCCGGGAGGGCCGCAGGCCGTGCCTGGACATGGTGGTGAGGAGCTGGCGCGGCCGCGTGGACGGGGTGCCCGGAGCGCGAGCGGGGCCCTGCAGGCCGCTGCTTCAGTGACACAGATACAACCAGCCTCAGCGCCATGTGTGCCCTGGGGGGTGGCCTTCAGCCTCCCAGGACCACGCCTGCTAATTCGGGGCCGCGAGGGCAGCGGCCGCCCAGCCTCAGACGGCTGCGTGTTCGCGGCGCGGCTCCTCCCTCCGCGACGCGGCCTGTGTAAACAGTGATAGCCTCACGGCGTTACAGAATATCAGCGATTAATTCTCAAAATGATCAATGGGGAGAATGTCCTTTCCCTGTATCTGGCTTATTTATGTGCTCCCATTAATTACGCCTCATTTTCCGTCGCCGCTCCCCTTCTAATGTAATTCAATTTAAGCATATCTTTCCAGAGACTTATTAATAGGTAGGGTCATTTATATTGTGTAGCACAAATATTTTATAATCCACTAATCTTGACAAAAAGGCAAGGCCTTCCTAATAAACAATGTATGAGGAGTAATGACTCCCTATTAATAACTTATTAGGTCGGCGCACAGTTTGGAGTGTCTATTACACTTTAATTTTATCAGATTTCTTCCTGTGGAATTTGCTGCCCTTCCTTTATCTTTTGATTTCGATTGTCTTCCACGGCCCTGTCGGTGGCACCGGGCGGCTCTGGCTGCAGAGGTGGCCGAGGCCCCGGGAGGAGGTGCCCGGCCGCGCCGCCCCGCCTCACGTCCGCCGAGGCCCGGGCCCTGGTTCTTTCTGTTCCACGCGCTCGTCACAAATCTCCATGGGTGCCTGACCCTTCCCCGGGAAGTGCACGCTCACACTGAAGACGCAAACATGCTCGCAGGGGAGTTCCAGAAATCCCGAAAGAGGCCCCCGGACGCGCCGCGGTCGGGCACACCAGTAGCTCGGGGTGGTGGCGTCGCCAGCACCGGCCCGGCCCGCGCACAGGCTGACCGGCAGGGCCCTTGGGCCTGCGTGGTGTCGCCAGGCTCCGCAGTAACCACGTCTGATTCGCCCTTCGAAATTCTTCCTCCTGGACGTCAGACGTGTCCCCGAATCGCAGAGGCTCACTCGGGCGCTGCGGGGAGCAGGTGCTGGCCCAGCCGGGGAGAAAGGCTGGACCGTCTACGAAACGCTGCAGTTTGCCCGGACGGGTGTGTCTCCGCCACCTCCTGCCCTCTCTGGGCAGCGAGGGGACGCACCGAGCTGCTGGAAGCTGCGTCCACTCTGGCGCACGAGGCCACAGGGCGGCACAAGAGAGGTGAGAGGCTGCCAGTCCCGTGAGTGCAGTGTGGGAACCTGGGGAGCCGCCTGGTGCTCCGTCCTGCGAGCCCATCACATGGGTGGGGGGGCGGCCTCCCTCCAGGCCCCTGGCCCGCGACCACAGCGTCGCCGGCGCCAGCATCTGCGGATCAGACTTTGCTCCAGAGTCTCTCAGACCTGCTGCTGGAGGCCTCGTCTGGAGGCAGCTGGGGGGAAGCTCGAACTCACGCGGTCAGGGGAAAGCAGAGCTGGCTGCTCGGGCCTGGATACCCCGGCGGCCGGAGCACCGGGAGGTGAGTCCACTTCCCCAGGAAGACAGTGTCCACCCCGCAGACACGCCTGGCTGGATTTTTAAAATATCAGCAAAACATTATCTTAAGACTAAATCCTCTAGTCTCTAAAGACATTTTGCTTTTGTCGGTTTTTAAAGCATTTTTTTCTAATGGATTTCTCGTTTGTGCTGTTATCACAAATATCAGCACCTGCCCACGGGCGGAGCCGCTCCTGGAAACCCACCGAGGGGGCAGGGCCTGGCCGTGTCCTGCGGGCTCGGGTAGGGTGTTTCCTTCTCGGATCCGTGGCAAAGGTGTGCATTTCCCCCAGAGCCTCTTGTCTCCCTCAGGCGCCGTGACAAAGGTCCCTGGATTGACATTCCTGTTAGCGTTTGATTCCTGTGGACTCTACTCATAGTCGCTTGCCCCGGACGTTTGGCTAAGTCCAGGGCCCCGCGCAGGCCGTGCGGCTGCGGAGAAGAGTGGGCGGCCCCAGCGCTGAGGAAGGAGCTGCCAGGCTGGTGGGGGGACGGGCTGGGGTCGGGGCTGGGGTACAGACTGGGGTCTGGCTGGGGGGGTGACTGGAGTCTGGCTGGGATCTGCCTGGGGTCCGGGCTGGGGGCTGGACTGGGGTCCGGGCCTGGGGCGCCACACCCTGGAGGCTCAGCCATTTTGTGGGCTTGGAAAACTATTTGGGCTGAATTCACTCAACTCCATCAAGATAATAACAAAGCAGAGTTCAAGCCCGCATCTGCCGTGACTGAATAACCCAGAGTCTTTTCTTACAAGCAGCACAACAAGGAGCCGCGCAGACACCACCACGCAGGCTGGCGGGGGTGTCGCCAGGGTGACCGGCGGCCGCTGACCAGCCCAATGACCCCCTCGGGTTGGGGGAGGGTCTAGCTCCCTGGGGGGCGGCGCCGAGGCTGGGGCGGACACGGTCGTCCCTAAGGCCCAGGGCAGGGGAGGCAGCGCGTCAGTGGGGGAGCCCCGGGATGGAGGTGGGAGGGGCCGAGCCCTCGGGGCACGGAGGCGGGCGGGGGTCCAGGGCCCGCGCTCAGCGGTTCTCGCAAGTGCGCCTAGGCTGGGTCCTTGGGCCCTGGGGGGGCGGGGCACGGGCTGTGGCTCTCCCTGGGCCGCTTCTACCTCATCCTGTTCTTGGCCACTTTGCCTCAATTTCTGTTGTTTCCTGCAAGAAAAGACAAGCAGGAGCAGAACAGGGACAGACGGGTGCGGACAAGGAGCTGAGGTCGCAGGCTGGCTTCTCACCGGGCAGCGGGGGGTCGGCCTGGCACCTGCCCCCATGGCCCGCGCAGTTGGGCCCGGCTGCCCTGAGCCGAGTCCCCGGCGGTGACCCGACCGCTCAGACCCTGAGCTACACTTGTTTGGAAGTTTTGACGCCTGCAGCCTTTTGGAGACAAAGTCATTAGGGAACAAGAGGCAGAAATCTTGGGGAGCCCCTTGTGCTGCTAACAGAGACGGGCCGACTCCCCACGTGGGGAGAGCTTTGTTGGCAGCCGGCCAGCGGCGGCTTCCCCGGGTCCACCTCGGGGCCCTTCCTGCCCTGGTTCCAGCTCCTGGCGGGGCGCTCAGGTCCCGGGCGCTGCTGTCACGCCTGCGGTGCGGCCTCGGGGACACTCAGACACGATGACTTTTCCTCGTGCTCATCAGGGTCTCGGCGTCCACCTGCGCTGGCCTCAGACGACGGCTTCAGTGGGTTGTCAGGAGGAATTGCTGCCCACGTGATTGGGGCGGGCTGGGGAGGAAGGCTGGGGGCTGGCAGCTGCCCCCCGAGATCCGACAGGCGGTAACAGGGGCAGCCTCAGCCTCCAGGACCAGTGGTTCTGTCCGGCAGAGTAAAAGGGGGTGAGTGACCCTCTCTGAGGGGTGCTGGTGGTGGGGTCCAGGGAGGAAGGGGAGAAAGCCGGGGTGCTGGTACCCGCAGGCCAGGCCCGTGTGTGGCCGAGGCTGTCTCCTGCTCTCCGGGTGTCTGGTGAGCCTGGGATAAAGACAGAAAGAACCCGAGTCTGCTTGCGTGGGCTGAGGCGCATGGCCTGTGGAAATGCTGGCCACCGGCGGGCACTTCGCCCAAAGGAGAGAGCAGGGGGTCCCCTGCACCCCCGAGTCTGGAGACCTGTGACTTTGGAGGCAAACCCAGCAGGCAGCAAGGAGAGAGGCTGGGCCGGGGCCTGGCTGTGGGGGAGGGAGCGCGCATTTGCCAACCTTGTGGCAGAGCCCGCGCCCCACCCAAGTGGGGACGCAGCCGTGCTCAGGTGGCCGGAGCCCAGGTGCCCGTCCCTCCAGCCGCGGACGACGCCTCTCGCTGGGGCAGCAGGGGTAGGTGTCCCCAGGCCTCCGCCGGGGCACTGCCTATGGCCAGAGCCGTGTCGGGCGGGCTGGGGGCCGCGCTCTGTGGGCTGCGACCAGGTGGTTGGTCACACCCGGGGGCTGAGGAGCCTGTTGCCGCCGGGGCTACAGCGTCTAAAGCTCCCCGTGCCCGTCCTCTCAGAGAGTCCGCGGTTACCCTGAGCGGCTCGTGGGTGAGCCCGGGGTCAGGCTGCTGTGGTCACGGTGCTCGGAGGAGCGCCTAAGAAGGCCCGTAGGCTGTGGCGACAGTTTGGACCCTGGCGTGAGGTGCTTGGGCCGAGGCCCAATGGGTGTCCGGCCCCACCTGGCCGGGGTCTCCCCGCAGCTGAGTAGGGCACCCTGGCCAGCCCGCACAGGCCTGGGGGAGCGGGTGGAGGTGGATTAGGGCAGGACTGGGTGCCAGCGAGGCTGCAGGCTCCCCCAAGGCTCTGCAGGGGTGGGGGCCGGTCCCAGGGCAGGTGGGGAGCAGGGGGAGCCAGCGGGGGAACAGTTCGAGCCTTTGAGCGCCCGAGAGGCAGGGAAGCGCCCCCCTGGCTGCCCGGGTTTCCCCAAGTCGGGGGAGGGACCTTGCGGTCCCGACGGCACGGCTGGGATGTGGCACCTGCCAGTGTTGCTCAAACTGATGATGGAAAAAAGCCGCGATCCCCCGCGCCAGCCGCGGCGCCGACTAAGATGGAGGGCGGGAGCCTCCCCTCGCGAGGACTCTCATTCCGGGTGACTATTTCACCGGCAACTTGAGTTTGAGGACAGGGGTACAGGAAGAGAAGGGACTTCCTCCAGCCTGGAGAGTGGGCCTCCGCCTGTCCCTAGTCACTCTACACCATAACAATGCGTCCGCTGACTCGCGCCTCGGCCCGGGGCTGCTCACTTCCCGCCAGTGCTGCGCTCGGGCGCCGGGCCTTGTGGCGGCAAGTGGTCGCCGAGGGGCCGGCGGGCTCGCCCCTCCTGGCCTCCGCGCCGATCCCGAGAGGGCCGCGGCGTGGACTCACCCTAACCCCGGCCTTCTCTGTCTGTGCTTGGCCTTGAGGCGGGTGGGGTCGGCAGGGGCGCAGTTTGCTCCTGCTGTGACTTCCGGACCCGCCACACCTCTGCCCCCCACCCGGGCCGTCAGAACCCGGGGCCGTCAGAAAACCACCCTGTGAACAGCGGCTCTTCCTCCGGGGGGAGGAACATGTGACAGAAGACGTGAGCACCGGCTGGCGGCCGGGCGAGGAGCCGGCCCCCCTGGCACTGTGGGTGGGGCGAGAGCCTTCTTGGCGGCTGCAGCCTGAGCAGCTGCAGGCTGGTGCAGTTGGCTTTCTGTTAAAGAGCGGCTGGGGCGCAAAAATAGACACTGGCATTTATTGGAAGCTTAAGCCAGTTGAAGTTTTACAGATTTAGAAAGTTCACTAATCGCTATCAATTAAAATCTCTGCCTTGTTGGTGCATGAATTATTCACAGCAGCGCACACGGGAGCAGGGCTTCTAGAAATATTTATTGCAACCAAATGCAGAAATTGTGAAGTTCAAGCTGATAAAGATCAAAAAACATTGTAATTTTAAAAAACAAAGCAGGTGCCCATCGGGCACGATCTGTGGGTAGATCTGGAGCGAGGGTGGGGAGGTTTATCATCGAATATTCTGATTTAACAAATTTTGAGCCGATCTCTTTTAGTCTTTACTTTGAGAATCCAGGAAATATCCCCTCGTTAGAAAGGCCAGTCTGTTGCTGCCCTACGTGTGACCTACATGCGTGTGCACAGATGGGCATTCGGCATGCACAAGGCACGCGGCTTTGGTGGGGAAGGCGTAGTTACGCGCGGCTCTGTGAAGTCTGCTTGTTGACTCGAGGCCGGGCCAGCCACGTCCCTGCAGGCGTCCGTCCTGCGGCGGCGGCCCCTGCGTGTGGGTCCAGCTCCGCAGGCTTCTGGGATGACCCTGCTGCAAGTGGCCACCTCACTGGGACCCCCTGCCCAGGGCTGGTGCCCTCTGGGGACCTGCCAGTCCATCCCTGGGCAGGGTGCCCTCCCCATGGGCAGAACGTTACCCTGTTTCCTTAACCTTCACCCCAACACGAGTGAAGTGGCTCGAAGCTACTCTCAAAGGGGAGCGGCGTGCGGAAGCCAGCGTCCGCCAGGACGGTAACACTGTCATTAAAGATGGATGGAGACTCGCAATTAGGACCCGCACCCAATCCCGAGCCGCCCTCGCTGGCGCAGCCTGCGCGATCCGAGGCCCGCAATAAAGATAAAAGGTCATTGCAGTCTATTGAATTCAGTCAGGACAAGTACATTTACCTGGCGGCAGCCGCGTTATGTCCAGAAAACTGCATTAAAATAACATTACGGGCTGATTCAAATCCACATGGAAAAGGAAATTTAGGACAAAAGACAGAGCAAATCACAGGCTAAGAATAATTTGATTTATAGTCCCTGTCGTTTGAAGAATAATCCTTTCTCTGTCGCCCATCCTGATGGACACCACAACCCTGGGACAAGAGGAGACGTTCACTTCCGTGAAACAATCAGACCACCTGGTTCCTAGTAGCAGACGTACGGAAAAGCCATTTGTATGAAGCGATTCTATAATTCTTGCGTGAGAATAAATATGTAACACGGAATACACAACACCATCGACGATGAAAATCTATGGTGTGAGCATCTGGTGGCTATGAGGGCAGGGCTGAAGCTTCCATAAGAGAAATAGTTTATAAATACACGACCACCCGTTTTAACCGCCAGCGTATTGTGTTTCTGTCCTGAAGATTCAACGCGCTTACACTGCTGACGCGGAGAGACGCATGTTCACCTGCGCTGTGTGCTTCTGCGTGAACTCGGGGCCCACAGAGGCCTTTCTGGCCTCCCGCCACTTCCAGCCGCCCTATTTCTGAAAAGTTCTCCGAAGCGAAGGCCTCCGTCGCGGCCCGTTTTTGAGCTTCGTCACGACGCGAGTCCAGCGCGCGGCCTCCGAGGTCAGGCGTGGGTTCGTGGAGGGAAGAGGCTGCTCTCTCCGCAGGGGCCGCTGACCCGCCAGGCGCTCCGGGAGGACGGCTCGGGCGACCTTTCCACAGTGACAAGGTCGTAAACATCCTCGCGAGACCTTAGTTCGGAGCCTTGGCTTTCCCGACGCTAAACAGCAGGTGGAGGCCCGGCTCTGTGAGGGCAGGACGCCCGTCCCCCACCTGGCCCGGCCTGGGGGTGACCCAGGCTGGCCGAGGGACTGTCCACCCCCCGCAGGGATGACAGAGAAAATCTCTCAAATGATTTTCTAAGTAAGCCCCACGTGGCAAACAGGATTTATTTCAGCCTTAATCAAGGATGTCACTGTCCCCTGGTCTGCGCCCCCGCCTGCGAGTGGGCTTCTCCCCGCAGAGTGGGGCTGGACCCCCTGCAGAGGGGCTGGACCCCGGGCAGTGGGGCTGGACCCCGGGCAGTGGGGCTGGACCCCGGGCAGAGGGCTGGACCCCGGGCAGAGGGCTGGACCCCGGGCACTGGGGCTGGACCCCGGGCAGTGGGGCTGGACCCCGGGCACTGGGGCTGGACCCCCTGCAGAGGGGCTGGACCCCGGGCAGTGGGGCTGGACCCCGGGCAGAGGGCTGGACCCCGGGCAGAGGGCTGGACCCCGGGCACTGGGGCTGGACCCCGGGCAGTGGGGCTGGACCCCGGGCACTGGGGCTGGACCCCCTGCAGAGGGGCTGGACCCCGGGCAGTGGGGCTGGACCCCGGGCACTGGGGCTGGACCCCGGGCAGTGGGGCTGGACCCCCTGCAGAGGGGCTGGACCCCGGGCAGTGGGGCTGGACCCCGGGCAGTGGGGCTGGACCCCGGGCAGAGGGCTGGACCCCGGGCAGAGGGCTGGACCCCGGGCACCCCGGGCACCCCGGCCCCGCGGCGGAGCCGTCCCAGCCGCCGCCAGCGCGCGCCGCTCCTCCCCCGCCCGCGGGTCTCGCCGTCCACGGGGCGCCCAGTCCACGCGCTCGCGCAAGGCCGTGTCCTCGTCGCCCGGGCGGCGCCGGGGGCGCGGGGCGCGGGGCGCGGGGCGGCGTCTCCGCCCGAAGCGCCTCTTCCCCGAGGGCCGAGCGGGGGCCGCGGTCCCGCCGCCAGGGGGCAGCATCGCGCCGGCGCGGCGCCCTGGAAACGGCCGGCCGCGGGGGCCGCGCAGGCGGCGTCGGCAAAGCGGGGGCACCCGGGGGGCCTGTTCTGCGTCACCGAAGTGGACGCTGTGCGGGCCGGGCCGACGCGGCGAGGGAACCCGGCCCCGCACGCCCCCCCCCCGCCCCCCGCGGATTCTGCGCGAGGGCGCCCCTGGTCTGGCACCGGCGGTGCCCGCGGTTCAGCGCCTCGAGGTCCCTGGCGGCCCGACCCCCGTCCCCCCCGCGCCCCCCGCGCCCCCCCGCGCCCCCCGCGCCCTCCCACCCCCCGCGCGCCACCGACCTGCGTGGGCCCCAGGGGGCCCCGAGGGGCGGCCAGAGCTGCAGCGCGGCTCCCTGGGGGCTGCAGAGGCGCCCCGGCCCGCGGGGGCTCGGAACGCGCAGGCCTGTCCGCACGTCCCTGACCATGACCCGCGGGCCGGCCTCGGCGCCTCTGCCCACCGCGCCGTCCACAGCCGCTGCCCCCAGCCACCGCCCACTGCGCCGCCCACTGCGCGGTCCACAGCCGCCGCCCACAGCCGCCGTCCACTGCGCCGCCCACTGCGCCGTCCACTGCGCCGCCCACTGCGCCGTCCACTGCGCCGCCCACTGCGCCGTCCACTGCGCCGCCCACAGCCGCCGTCCACTGCGCCGCCCACTGCGCCGTCCACTGCGCCGCCCACTGCGCCGTCCACTGCGCCGCCCACAGCCGCCGTCCACTGCGCCGCCCACTGCGCCGTCCACTGCTCCGCCTCCAGCCGCCACCCACTGCACCGCCCACTGCGCCGTCCACTGCGCCGCCCCCAGCCGCCGCCCACAGCCGCCGTCCACTGCGCCGCCCACTGCGCCGTCCACTGCGCCGCCCCCAGCCGCCGCCCACTGCGCCGCCCACTGCGCCGCCCACTGCGCCGTCCACTGCGCCGCCCACTGCGCCGTCCACTGTGCCGCCCACTGCACCGCCCCCAGCCGCCGCCCACTGCACCGCCCACTGCGCCGTCCACTGCTCCGCCTCCAGCTGCCGCCCACTGCACCGCCCACTGCGCCGTCCACTGCGCCTCCCACTGCGCCGCCCACTGCGCCGTCCACTGCGCCGCCCACAGCCGCCGTCCACTGCGCCGCCCACAGCCGCCGCCCACTGCGCCGTCCACTGCGTCGCCCCCAGCCGCCGCCCACTGCACCGCCCACTGCGCCGTCCACTGCGCCGCCCCCAGCCGCCGCCCACTGCACCGCCCACTGCGCCGTCCACTGCGCCGCCCACTGCGCCGTCCACTGCGCCGCCCCCAGCCGCCGCCCACTGCACCGCCCCCAGCCACCGCCCACTGCGCCGCCCACTGCGCCGTCCACTGCGCCGCCCCCAGCCGCCGCCCACTGCACCGCCCCCAGCCACCGCCCACTGCACCGCCCACTGCGCCGTCCACTGCGCCGCCCACAGCCGCCGTCCACAGCAGGCCGGGCAGAGCCTGGCTCCCTCCCGGGCGGGCCGAGCCGTCGGGGGTGCAGCGCCCGCGGGCTGGCGGGGCGCGGGGCGGGCTGGGGGGCCCTCTGAGCTCCCCGCCCCTCGAGGCCCCTCTCCCACCCGGCGCTCGCCCCGCCCCGCGCTCCCCCCCGGGGCGCTGACCTGGCGGTTCTGGGTCTCGGGCGAGGAGACCCCCGTTCCCCTCCCGCAGGCTCGGGGGTCGCCGGGCGGCGGGGCCGAAGCGGGGAGCCGGGGCCTTGCACCTGCGGGGCCCCCCTCGCCTGGCCCGCCCTGCCTCAGCGTGGCCAGGACAGGCCGGAGGACACGGGGAGGGACGGGGAGGACGGGGAGGACGGGCAGGCGGCAGCCGCGCTGGCGTCAGCGTCTTTTATTAAAATTGCTCCACAAAATGGCGGCCCTCGGCGTCGGGGCTGAGACCCTGACAGGCTCATCTGAGAAATTTCGGCCGCGACGTCGCGGGTTCCCGCGGGGCGCACCCGAGTGAGGGCGCCGGTCCCGGCCCGGGGGGCCCGCACAGCCGGGACCGGGGCCAGGGAGGCTGGGGTGGGGCGCTGAGGCGGCCGGGGGGCCGGGGGCCGGGGCGAGGGCTGTGGGGCGCAGGCGGGAGCCGTGGGAGGCCGGGGTGGGGGGCGCGAGGGCGCCGCGGCCTGGGGTGCCGAGGGTTTGGGGGCGCTGAGCGCCGGGCGCCCCCGTCTCACCCGCGCGGGACTCGAGCGGCAGCGGCAGGTCCCGAGTTTCCCGAACCCCCCGAGCCGGCGTCCAGGCCCGGCCTCCGCCCCTGCCCGCGCTGGCCACGCGGGACTCGGCGCCGGGGTCTGACGCCGCCGACGGCCTGGCCACCCCGCCCGTGGGCCGCGGGGCGGCTCCTGCACCCCCTCCGCGACAGTGTTTTCAGCCTTGTGGCAAGTATGTAAATAAATAAAATAAAAAATAGATGTTGTTTAGAAACCAGTCGTTCACATCACGAGAGGAACACACGCGTGTGCAGACCCGTGCGGCTGTCATCGGTCGCACATACACACGTGCGCGCTGCACAGAGGTCGGGCCTGTGGCCACATACGCACGTGCGCAGAACACACGGATGCGGCTCGTACACATCTAGACACAGGCGTGCATGTTCGTGCAAATCCGCGTGCCTCCGTGTGTCTGCACACGCGCTGCATGCGGCCACGGCACGAGGCGCGGCCGGTGTCTGCTGTATCTGCCGTAAAGATGAACCTCAGCTTAAACAAGGGACCAGGAAGATGAACAACTGTAAGAAAGTGAAAATCAAAATCAACAAACAACTATGAACCAGAGACTCTCTATGGGGTTGGGGGGCGGGAGGGGAGGGATTGGGGTCCAAATAAGGGGGTCGCAATTGTGTGGGGAACATAAAAATAAAATTTATTTAAAAAAAAAAGATGAATCGCAACACAGACCCGTGCGCGGCGGGACGTTGCAGCCAGGCAGCGCACGGAGGCCGGCTGGGAGCTCGGGGTGTGCAGCCCCGTCCCGCGCGCCCGTGGCAGAGCGGCCTGGGGGCTGCGCTCCCCGCTGGGGACCCCTGAGCAGCTGCCCGCCGGCCACAGCTGGAAATGCCCAGACACCAGTGGTTCCCAAATCATGTCACAAAATGCTTACGCTGCATTTTTAAACACTGAAGGGAGTCAGCTCTCTGGGTGGGAATTCTCCCTTCTGGCCCCGGTGCTGGGGAGGGAAGCTCGCGGGGGCAGGCGGTGTCTCCGTCAGAGCGTCAGGTTCCGTTCTCAGGGCCGTGCCGTGAGCAAGCCCAGTTGGGCAAAGGGGAACGGCTTCTCCACGCGATGCGGCCGCTGGATAAAATACTAACCTCTCAGGCAACGACTCTCCAGTCATAAAAACGCCGGCGGGGAGCGTGTGCAGCAGCGGCTGCCGGGAGCTCTCGGCAGGGCGGGCGCTGGGCGTCGCGCGGGGAACAGGGCTTAGTCCAGCCCGGCCGGGCCGGTTCTGTTTGATCAAACCCACAATGTTCTTTCTCTTTCCCTTACCACAGCTTCCCTTATGTTTTATTTCTTTCCTTTCTCCCTATTTTGTGGGCCCGAGTTAAGATCCTACGCAGACAGGACGTTTGGGGGCTTGATCTTCGCCAAGTATTTAGCAGTAAAATCATGTTGACCTGAATTCCAAGTCATGTTTATCTTCCCCGACACACCAAATTCCCTTTGGAGAACCATTTTTTGGTGGTGTGTTGTCCTGGTGTCCAGAGCCTTAATTGCATGACCGTCAGGAAGGTGATCTACAGTATATTTAAAGATCGCGTGTCACTGTAAATCTGGGGCACAGGGAGGTGGTTTATAAGGCGAATTACAACTCTATCGGAGTCCTTTAAAGCGATTAAGAGGGTTCTTTTTGTTAACGCGTGATCCCAGCAGGCAGTGATTAAAAAACGTGTTGATAAAAATAAGCAACGATGAAATGAAGGCGTTCTGCGGGTGCGGGACCCCGGCCTCCTCATCCCTGGCGGGTGTGCACGGGACACAGGCGTAGCATAACTGGGGTTTAGCTACAAGCCACGCTCCGGCCCCCTGGGGTCCTGGAGTCACATGGGGCAGCGTGCGCCAGGCCTGGGTCCTCCCCTTGCCCCCACTCCGGCCTGGCCTGCTCTCCAGGGGCAGTGCCTTCTAGGGCAGATCCTACAGCTACTGAGAACCCCGGGCGTGGACGTCTCTGCCTGTTTCTAACGCTTCTTTCTTGAGGCGACGCCGGCTCGCTGCGCTGTGTGTGACGTAGGACAAAGGCTCACTCCTGCGGGTGCAGTGCCCCCCGCCCCAGGTGTCGCCCTTTCTCCCATGACATCTGTGAACCGACCAGACCAACACAGACTCAGCGCCTGGCCCGACGGCGCCCACCTGTTCCCCACGGCTGTGTCTGTTACGGGCACCCACCTGGACGGACACGCCAGCAGGAGGTGACCTGCGCCCCCCGAGCCTGAGCCCCGGGTGGGGGTACCCACGCATGCTGGCTCTCAAGACAGCCCACTGAGTGGATCTTCTCCTTCGAGACTGTTTACATGCATTTTCTTAAAGAAAAGGCTACTTAATTTTTAAAAATTTAGAACAATTACATGCATTTTTTGGTCACAGGTGTTGTGAAATCCACTTTATGAGATCAGAGAGATGAAGTTAGTTTATTAACATTTAACAGTAATCAATAGCGTGACTTTGAGAGGGGCAATTATAAGTTGAAGAGAGCACGTAAATTAATGCTGCTCCTATTCCATTTCATTTGAAAAAGGGGGGGAGGGGGCCGACTTAGATTAACCGATGGCCGTCGTGACACCGTCCGTTAAAAGGAAACACACCTGTCCCTCTGAACGCAGGCGCCGGGCGGCCAGCCCGTCGGTGCCAGGGAGCCCAGTCCTCTCTAATTCATTAGTAACATGTTGTACAAAATTTCTTGATTTCTGTTAATTTTCCATTTCAACTCAAAATGAAAAACTCAATGATAATTGACCAGCTCAGTAAACAATGGACAGGGAGATTTCAGAAGGGAGATCAATACTAACAGCCTCGCCATCAGTTCTCCCGGAGCCCCTGTAGAATAACTAATACAATTAGATATTGACGGCGCCACATGCTTTTATGACGCGGGAGCTTCGACGGCGGCTCCTCCGCGGAGCAGGGCTCAGCCTAGGAAAACAGCAACATTCCGGTGAATTGTTCGCCCCAGTTCTGCAGATGGTTCTGGACCTCACGTGTCTTGTTCTACTGATCTAAACGATTGTCTTTCGAGCTCTGGAGTTACTGTAAGTCGGCTCTCCCAGCGGTCGGCCCGCCCAGGGCCAGGGTGTGTGCTGTGCCCCGGCCACCCCTGGCCACCCCCGGACACCCCCAGCCACCCCCGGTGTCCGCGAAGGTCCCTGCAGCCGGCCCAGGCGCCGCGTGGCCAGAGCTCCTGATCACAGGGTTCCGCGGGGCAGTCGGCATTCTGAGCGCTGAGGAGGCTGGGCTGCCCTGCACCTCTGGGTGGACAGAGCGGCCACTCACCCTCCCTCGGCGAGGCCGGGCCTGGCCCTGGCAGCAGGGCAGGGCAGTGGCAGCGTCGCCAGGAGCCTTTGTTGCCTGTAAATGTTCCCCCGTGTACGAGCCCCGCCGCCCTTAGGAGCAGCTCAGGACCGCAGGCCCATCAGGCACGTTTCATGGCCACTGATGTGCATGACCAGCGGAGAAGTCAGGGATGTCTGGATTAAGAGAAGTCAAAAATCCAAGTAAGCGTGCAATTTCACATTTTAAAACATATAATTTAAGAACCAGTGGGCTCTGCTCAGAGTTGCCCCGCACGCGGCACTGACCCTGTGCTCCTGGATGAGCCCGGCGGGAGGCCGAGGGCCGGTCCAGCCAGGGCGGGCAAGCCGGGTCCGCCCCGGGAGGAGGCAGGCCGGAGTCACCATGTGCCGCCTGCTTGCCGGCGTCCCTGCTTCGGGGCTGCCCCGCCAGCAGCCCTGCGCCGCCGGACTCAGAGTGGCCAGCGCCTCCCCGCCCCCTCCCCCCTGCGGGGGACACGGGAGCAGCCCTCCCCCCTGTTGCGCGTGGGGGTGATGCCGGGACGCCGCTTGTGCAGACCACGGCGCCCGCTCAAGGGGCAGGACACCCTCGCGTGCTCGGCAGCAAGGGCGCGCTGTCCCTGGGCACCGTGGCTGTGCGGTGGGTCCTGCAGCGCCCGCCCCCGCGCGCTCCTCCTCGGCCTCTGAGGTTAAGCCAACAGGCCTGGGGCAGTCCTGGGCCCTGGGGTGAGCCTCCCACGTCATGAGGCGCAGGGCCGCTGGCCCCTGACCAGCCCCGTGCGCGCCCTCCCCGAGCCGTCGCCTCCCCCAACCACAGAGCTTAGGGGAGCTGGCCCTGGGGCCCGGGCTTGCGCGGCTGGAGAGAATCTCCATCTAGTGCCGGTGGTGCCCACGCGGGCGTGGAGTCGGCCAGCGGCTGGGCTCAGCCCCGGCACCGTCTGACCCGGAGGAGGAGCGCAGCGCTCAGGCCTGCGTGGGAGGGGTGCCCGGGGACCGGCCTAGACCCCCTCGGCCTGGTTGTGGCCTCCGCCCGCCTGCGGCCAGCCTCTTGGCCGCGCTCCTGCCTCGAGTGCCCCTGGCCTCCTCCTGCAGCCCCGCCTTGACTGCCTGCTGGTCGCCTTCGGGCCGCGGCCGCAGCCAGCCCTGGCCGGGCTCTCACCGGGCTCTCTTCAGGAACTGGGAGAAGAATTAGGAACCTGGAGTCTCCTGGAGTGGAGACTGGGGTATCGCCTCTGTTCTGAGTTAAGGGCTCTCCAGAATTAGGACACACGCTCGCCCATCACCCCCGTGGACAGAGCCTGGGTTTATTGCACGGATAATGCCAGCGAGGGGTCTCCCGGCACCAGTGGCCAGGGAGGGGTTCCCCGGGGCCGTCCCGTCCCAGGGGGTTGGTGCTGCAGCTCTGCCTACACAGCACCCCCCCCCGTGCATCGCGTTGCTGTGTCCTGAGACGCGAGCGCTGGCTGCTCTGTGCAGAGGCGCCTCAATGAAAGCGCTGGACCCGGGGTCAGCATTGGGTCCCCTGGTCGGTATAGAGACCCAGGGTCAGCATGGGTTCCCAGGGTCAGCAATGGGTCCCGCGGTCAGTGTGAGGACATGGGGTCAGCGTGGGGACCCGGGGTCAGCGTGGGGTCCTGTGGTCAGTGTGGGGTCCCGCGGTGCAGGGACAAACGGAAGGGGGTGCAGGGTGCAGGGCAGCTTGTGCTCCAGGGCCCCGGCGCCGGGCCAGAGCCGCTCATCCTGCTTCCCCGACTGTCCGGCAGAGACGGTCCAGTGCGCCTGGAGCCGAGGCTCTGAACCATTTTATCTCCTCCCTCCCTGCAGGTCGCAACTTCCTGGTGTCTCAACCATGTTGATTTCAATTAAAATACTTGTATTATCGCTCGGATGTAACCGAGATTAGCAGCCAGGACAATCCGCGCAGCTTCTCTCCTGGGCCCCGGGTTGGCTCTGGAAACCCGCGCGGGCGTCTGTGCTGTGGCTGTGTGCCCGCTGTGTGCCCACCCTGCGCCTGTGTCTGTACCCTCAGAGTCTGATTTTCAGTGGTGGGGTGAACGTAGAGACAGGACACTCAATTTTTATGAGGTAAACAATTTTATTGCTTTTTTTTATTTCAGAAGCTCCAATATCATTTTTTAATATATTCCTATCAAATTATTTCATGCCGAGATGCAGAATTAAACCTTCATTTCTGCTTTTGGCTTAGATTTCTGATGCTCAGGCCTGTTCCCCGCCCTCTCCACCCCCACCCCCGTCTCAGTCGCACAGCACAGCCCTTAGAACGCACAGGAGAAAAGCCAGTGCACCAGCCGGACCTCTGCAGCGCCGGTGTCAGCAGCAGACACCACGGCCACCCCCAAGGAGGACACTGTGGAAGTCAGTGGCTGCGGCAGCAGGGGGGAGGGCCGAGGTCTTCCTGAGCGCTTTCTGGGGGGTGCTGGGTAGGGGGCCGGGCCTGATGCGCCCCTGGCCTGCCAGTGGGGCGGGTGTCCGCTCCGGTGGGTGCCAGCGTCGCCCACAGGCTCAGGCTGCGGCTGGCACATTCCACCATTGTCTGCAATGTTTGTCCTTCGCTCTGCATTTTAATTCATTCCACTTACCTCACTAATGACCTCATGAATGATTTAAGCACTATTTTCAGAGACGTGATCTGTAACATGAAGAATGGCGAGATGTTTCTAGAGAAACCATTCTGTGCGCAGAGGCGATGTCTTAGTTGGCTTGGGCTGCTGTAACAAAATGCCATAAATTAGCAGGTGAACACCCGCCCCCGCCTGCCTGCCTGGGCCGCGCCGCGTCCGGGCCCCACGGGCGCCGTGGGCTTGGGGCTGTCTGGCGGGGTCCCCTCCGGTGGCACTCCAGCTCGGGGGCTCCCTGCGCCCACCCCTTCTGCCGTCCCGCGGGGTTAGGATTTCATCACATGGGCTTGGGGCTGCAGGCTGCACAGGTCACGCGCCAAAGCAAAACCCGCGTCAGCAGCCAGGGGTCGGGCTGCGCTCGTGGTGGGGCCTCCGCGCGCAATGCTCACGCCTGGCTCCCGCCCGCTCGGCAGGCACAAGCAGGGCTGTGCCGAGTCTCATCCTGAGCCCGCGTTTGAAGTGGTTTGAAGTGGGGGCACAGGTTGGAAGGCGCTCGGCGGGTGTCTGTTCAGCAGGGACCCCAGGGCCCAGGAGTCCCAGAACCAGCTCCGCCCACGGAGTCAGGCCTGCCCTCCTCAGGGGTGGGCCTTGCGGTGGCCGCCCAACTGTCTCCTCTCTGCCCAGTCTCGCCTGCAAGCCGCGCTCTTCCAGGCGCCCACAGCCACCCCCTGCCCGAAGGCATCCCTGTGTGGGGTGAGTGAAAATTGCCAGGCTTTTCTGCCCTCCCGCCGTTGGCATTGAAGATGGAGGCTGTGGGCTTGCGGTGCCTGGTGGCAGACACCTGGAGTAGGGTGTGGGCGCGCGTAGTGGGCGCACCTGGGCTGGGAGGCTGGGCCTAGAAGGGCGGCGTCTCGGGGGCTGGCAGTGGTAGAAGCAGCACGTGGGAGCAGAAGGAGAGACAGCGAGGACACCTCTGGGGACCCCAGGGAGCCCAGGAGGAGTGAAGACTCGCAGGGGGCTGGGGGGCCTGCCGGCCTCCTGGTCCCTCCCCCCCAACCCGCCCGCTGCCGCACACCTGGGCGCCGCACACCTGGGCGCCGCACTGCGGATGACGCGCTGCCCTTCCCTGCCTGGCCGGATCATAGGCTCCTGCTCTGGGCCGCGCTGCCGCCGCACCCCGATCCGCAGGACGTGCCCCGCACGGTGTGTTTCGTTTCTCCAGCAAAATGAATCTTCCCGCGTTATCTCCCGCGGCCACGAGCTGATCGCACGGGGATAAGCGGGACAGATAGCATTAGCGCCACTTTGTAAATAATGAGAAAATTAGCGCTCACGGAAGTTCAGTCACCGAGCGCCAGGGGCGGCGCTGGCCGCACCTCTTTGCCCCGGGCGCCCACTTGGGCCGCCGCCCGGCCACCCCGCTCCGCCTGCCACCCTGCTTGGCCTGCCACCCCGCCTCTGCCCGGCCACCCCGCTCCGCCCGGCCACCCCGCTCCGCCTGGCCACCCCGCTCCGCCTGGCCACCCTGCCTCCGCCCAGCTACCCCGCTGCCTGCCACCCCGCCGCACTGCTCCTCTGGCCCCCAGCAGGCGTCTGCGAGGGGCGCACTTTCTGGAGTAAGGTGGGTGGGAGTTAGTTTGATTCAGAGCTCAGTGGGGCAGGTTTATCCTCCCCGGGCTCAGCTCCGGGTTCCCCATCTTGGGGGACCAGACCCTGACGCCCCCTTTTCTCCGTCCTGACCGTGTCTTGGCCGAAGTTTCCCGTGAGGTCGTGTTCTTGCCGGGACAGCGCGGGCGCGGGGCTGCTGCCTTGTCCGCCTCTTTCCCTCGGACCAGCGGCACCGAGCACGTGCTCAGTCTCGTTTCCTGCGGCCCGTGGCGCCCCCTCTCAACAAGGCTGCCCCTGCGCAGGTGGCGACTGGTCACCTGGTGGCTGACAGCTGACCAAGCAGCTGGCTGTTTAGCTACCAGTCCTGACCTTGGGGTCCAGCCCATGTTCCTTGTGGGGTGCGGTGAGGAGTGCCTGGAAGCATCTGACCAGCTCGCAGGAGGCGGGAGCCGTGGCCACGGTGTGTCGGGACGTGGCCTGCTGTGTCACCAGGTCCTTCCTGCGCGGCGCTGCTGAGATGCCGTTCACACTCCAGAGAACTCAGCGAACGAGGCTCCGGTGCTGGGAGCTGCGCCATCACCACCACCACTTCCAGAACGTTCTCATCAGCTGGAAAGAAACCCCGGGCCTGTCGGCCTGCGCCCACTGACCTGCACCCCTCCTCGTGGACTGTCGCTGAGCTCGCTCTGCCCTGGCGCCCGCCTCGCCGTCAAGGTCTGTCCGCGCTGCAGGCACGCTCGCTCCCCCTCGGAGGCTGCCGGCTCCCCACTCCAGGGAGACGCGCCCCTCCCACATCGGAGGCAGAGCTGGATCCGCGCTGGGAGCAGCATTGCTGGGCCCTGCCCAGCGGCTTTCAGCAGCACAAGGCTGCTCAGTTGCTCTTATCTGTTGTTGTTGTTTTACTTCTTCTGCTGATGAAACGTCCCATTTGATGGCGGTTGGGTGACCGACGAGGCTCCTTTCTAGATGCGCTGGTGGGAGAAATCCTACGCTGTCCAAGAGAGCCAGGTGCAGCGAAGCTCTTCCTGTAAAAACAGCATAAAAATACAGACACTGATCCAGGAACAGACAAAGCACGTCCCCCAGGGCCCAGCCGGACCTGATGTGGGCCTGACTCACCCACGCAGTCAGCAGCCGGGAGGGGACCTTGGCTTCTGATGGAGCCAACGGCGGAGGGCGGGGGGGTGGGGGGCGCTGCCCCAAGAAGCCATGTCAGCGCCTGCCTCCTGGGGCGGGGACCCATCGGCGAGGTCCTGTGGGTCTCCTCGCCCCAGGCCCGTAGCCCTGCGGCCCGTGACCTCCTGGAGTTTCTTGCTCTCGGTCAGCCACGGTGGAGAGCGCCGCCCGGGTCCTGAGCCCGCCACGCCGCTGCTCTGACGGCCGTTGGCATCTGTCAGTCTGTCGCTGCTCTTGCTGTAACCCTCCTGGAGCTGTTTACACGTCAGCCGCCCCCGCATCTCCAGCATGAGGGGCTCGGACACGCAGGGGGCTGCTCCCACGGGTCAGGGGCCCGGGCGCTGTCGCCCACGGAGACGCAGATCTTGGCACCTCACTTCAGAGTGGATCAGGGTGCGCTTTCAGCCCACGGCCCGGCCTGGAGAAGGCAGAGGAAGAGACCCGCGGCCGGAGGCCCAGCCCATCCCTGCCTGCCCCTGGCCGAGGCGCCCTGGCCCTCCGTGCCCCCACCGGCTGGGAGGGACAACCTGGCGAGCACCCGCCGGGCGTTCCTTTGGTGGCCACACCTCGATGCACGCGTGACGTGAAAGACCGTCTACTCTGTCTCTCACACAGTCGCATTTTAAATGACAACCTCCCCGTCCCCCTAACTTCCAGAGTCTCACTTGGGAAGGGCAGTTGCACCTCGCGGGAGGACGCGACAGCTGTGTCAAGTCTACATCACATCAGGAGGACGGCGTCTGGCCATCGGTTGAAAAAAGGAGATGAGATGGACGAGTAAAACGAGCATTTTAATACCAAAAGGAAGTACAGAACCTGACACCCGCCCCCTTGCGATGGACCCAGGGCCCCGCGTGCACCCAGTCCAGGCCGAGGGCAGAGCGGGCAGAGCGGGAGGGCGGGCCTTGGTTTCATCCCCCGCGAGGACGTGTCAGGGTTGCCCGACGCCTGACAACGCGCTGGGCCCCAGCATGGACAAGAGCGGCCTCCCGCCTGTGTCTGCCTGGCGGGAACACCCCCACCTCCGTCCCCCGGGGGGCTCCCCGGGCTCCTCCTCGGACCTATTGTCTGACTGAGCTGCACGCCTGGACCCCGTCTCTTCCTTTTATCCGCCCCTTGCAGGCCCCGGCGCAGAGGAAGCCGCCGCTGAATTTGCATGTCATGCGGAGATCCATCTCCGCTCCTCATGGCCAGCAGCTCTTTCTGTTCAATTAAAGGGAGAACAGCAACTCAGAAAGAAAGGAAAATTCCTTCAAGAACTTGGAGCCGGGGCTTACAAATGGCTCCATCAAGCCGGGCGCAGGCTGGCAGGCCCTTCTTCACTCCGAGAGGCAGGGAGGTAACATTTGATATAAGACTTTCTTAAAAACCCTGAGTGAATAAAGTAGTCTTGAGAGAAAGTTCCCAGATATGGATTACCTATAAAAAGAATAAAAGGAATGAACATGGAAGATTTTTCATCACCGTAAACAAATAATTTGTGATCGCTCTACACCGCACCACAAACAGGAGCAGGAATTAGAAGGGCCCCCGGCTGGCCGGCATATACATATATCATTGGTCTGGGGTAATGAAGATTACCTGATAAAGATCACAATATGACAGTTTTCCTTTGGCGCTGGCTGCTGAACAGCCAGAAACGGTTTTCTGCGGCTGGCCAGCTATTGATCCGGCTCTCTCTTGTCAGTGATGCAGTTAATGGGAATTCCACAGGCAAATAAAAGCTACATTTTGTCTTCATTTTCATCTGAAATATGAGCTGGTCCTTTGTACTCTAGACAGTCATTTATTACTCATTTTCCCTTATTGATGTTTATGAGCTGAAGCATAAAATGATTCTCAAATGCAGTTTAATTGGGGCTGCAGTTGACACTGTGGCCGTGATTACTGACGCCCCTCCGCGCGTGCAGTCCATGAATCACGCTTGGCTTTCCACCGGGCTGGGAGCAGGGCGGGCGGAGGAGCCTTAAAAGGCAGCCGGGCGGCATGAAGAAATATGCCGATTTGTCTTCGGAGGCCGGAGGGGCGGCGCGGGGCGGCGGACACCCAGCCGGGTCCCCACCCGCGTCCCGCCGCGGCCGGCGGCTCCGCGCCGCGCTCCACAGACACGTCCAAATATCCGAGCTACATGGCTGTCTTCACAGTGTTTCGAGCCGAAGGATTAGCTCTGGAGAGCGGGCGGAGGCAGCCCAGACAGAAGCGCAGCCACCGGGCGGCGGGGCCAGTCACTCGATTCATTCGTAAAACGCTAGGAACAATCAATACCGTGGAGAAGTATTTTTTATATGCAGTTATTAACTCATAAGCTACAGTATATCTCATCTCATTTCGACAACAGCTGAGGTCTCCATCTCCCCCTGGAGACCCCTGCAGGCCCCATTATGAGAATCATAAATAATATGTGCTAATGAGATATGAATTGATTATGTTGGAAAAGCTGACATTTTCATCCATCATTCTAAATGATGTTTAACAATGGATTACCAGCCAGTAATTCCTCTGATATGAGATTAAATAAAATAGCCGGCTGTTTCAGCAGGCTAGCTCAAGGAGATGGCAATAAATCTGCTCAATTACTGTATTACCAATCCGTTTTTCACTGCTAAGGATATTATTATTTCATTTAGACTTGTTCATGCATCATAGATTATTTTATTTCAGGCAGTCAATGGGAGAAGCCGCGGCGTTTTATTCACTGCGCGCGCAGGGCCGTGCGAGTACAGTAAATGCCCCCCGCGGCCCTGGGCCCCAGGAGGCCGGCCGGTGCAGGCGGCCAGCGCCGCTCAGAGGGGCGCATTTTGCTTTCAACCTAATTTTCTTTACTTATCTGCAAAGCCTCAACCAAGGGGTGCCGCCGAGGAGACGGGTCGATGGAAACGAGATTATTAGATCCTCTGAGATGATTTGGTGTTCATCCCAACCCTGTAGTAGATGGAGAATTAGATCACAGAGACTATTCTTCGGCTGGCAAATTAGATTACCCGCCGCTGCCACACGGAGGCGGCTTCTCCCCTGCCCAGGCGCCCGCAGACCGCGCTGGCCGGAGCGCCGGGTGGACCGGGCGGCGGCTCCTGGGCGGTGCTGGCCTGCGGTCGCGGGGCCGCCTTGGCGGCATGCCGGGCCTGTGCGCGGCGGCGGGTGTCGGCGACCGCACAACAGAGGGAAGGACTCCCCGGAAACAAAGGGCCTGGCTCCTCGTCCCCAAATCACGTGCGTGTTGACTGACTAGCTGGGGTGAGGTGGGCGCCCGCTCAGGCCCGGCCCCACGCCTCTGAGGGACAGTCTCGCCCCAGCGCGGCCTCCCGCTGGCTCGGCCTCCCCGCCCGGCTGCTGTGGCAGCCCCGAGAGCCCCCGTGAGCCTGGGCCCCACCCACCCAGGCCTCCTGCTGGTGTCCCCTGGTGCCAAGAGGCTGCGAGGTCACATGGGCACAACGCAGCCAGCAGCCAGACGTAGCATCACACACACCTTGACAGGTGCCGGTGCAGGGACCCTCCCTCTTTACCTCAGACACACTGCCTGGCCGAGGGGCCCTTTCTGGCCCCCAGACACCAGCAGGCCTGAGCTGGCCGTGACCCTGGTGTGTGGTGAGCCCGCACTCACAGCCTCTCCCCCTCCCAGCCCACACCCTGTTCCCGGGCTGCACCTCGGCCCCCGTGGGAGCCGGGAAGCTCCGTCTGGCCCCAGGTTAGAGCCTCGCATGAGCCAGGTGAGCAGACATAGAAGTGGGCAGAGGTCTGGGTGACCCTGGGGAGCCCCCAGGCCATCACTATCCATGGCAGGAGCTCCTGGTGGTGCCGCTGGGGGTCCCCCAGGATGCTGCGGCCAAGCCGGATAAGGGCAGGAGGGGACATGCTGTGCATGGACGCTGCACGCCTGCCTGGAACGGGTCCCTGCAGACGCCCCAGTTCTGCACCGAGGGCGAGTGAGGCTGCCAAAGAGCATCCAGGACCAGCAGAATGTGGGAGGTAGTGCGTGCCCGAGCACTTCACGCGTAGGACACGGCACTGGGAGGTGGGGAAATGGAGGACACCATGTGATTCTGTTATAGGGCAGGGAGAGGGGCAGCCCAAACCCCGCAAACCTGCCTATTCTAAATGGGTTCTGCCATCCGCCGCATCAACACAAAACATAGGAGACTTTAATGGGAAAGAACTTTAATAAAACTAGGAAACAATACAGGTAAGGCAAAGAGTCTAGTTTCTAAATCAAGCACCCAAAGTTACCCGTCCCCTCGTGGGTAAAAGTCCATCCAAATGGGATTGGCCCAGAGCAAGGCCCCAAGGCCTGCCACAAGTCTAAAGCATCTTCCAGTGGGGACCCACAGAAAAGGGTCACAAACAACCGGACAAGCCCGGAAGGAAAAGAGCAAAATCAACATCAAGCTAAAAGCTGCCATTGTCACCTCCCCACGGGTCTCACCCACATCTGTGTCACCCCGTCCACGACCAAAAGACAAGCGCAGTTTCTTCACGTGTCTCTAGGCTCCATGTGCCTCCTCCAGGTCTCCTGGCTCCATCCTGCTTCCTTCCTTCCTCAGTCTCTTCTGCAGCTTCTCCTCTTCCTGCTCAGCTCCACCCTCCCTTGGGTGGGGCAGGGAACCTCCCCCTTTCCTGGGACCACCCTGTTACAATCCCCCCTTTTAATTTTTATTCCACCATATCTATGGTGGCACAGATCTCATGGTGTAATCTTAGGAGACAGTCTTTTTTTCAGGGTTACAATGTGTGTAAGAGAAGCAACAATTAGTCAGCAGCATTGTCCATGAATGTCCAGTATGACAGTTTCATTACTTAAAAATAGTCCATTATCCAAGCCAAAAGAAAAAAAAATCTGGAGCATTGGCTAAAGCAAGATAGCAAATATATCAAAATCACAGGGAAAAAATGTTAAAATGGTTCAACTGATGTAAAACACAAATTTTCTCAACCTTGATCCCAAACTTTTAACAGCATAGCAAAAGTTTGCAAACTAAATCTACTTTTAAACCATTTTTCCTATTTTTGCATAAAATCACAGGGCAGAAATAACTAACAGCAATTTTTAGCTGGCTTTGTTGAAATATTCCATACAGGATCAGAGCGAACCGGTGGCATCCCGTTAATGTATGCTTCAGGTATAACGTTGGTCTCATCAGACTCCACCTGGGCTTTCCTCTTCTCGAGGGTACCAGGGCATTTTCATTGGCCGGGTTGTCCAGTCCTGCCAATGGAGGCAAGCTTCCTCACCTTCTTTGGAGGTCTCTGGAACCCTACAAACAAGGCAAACAGGTTCTCCTCTTCTTGGTTCAGCTCTTTTTCAACTTTTTGGAAGAACTCCACACAAAGCCACACAATCAAACTCATGTCCAATTTTTTTTGTTGTTGTTTAAGCAGACAAAATCCCTATGGAAGTTATGCAAAAACAGACTCTGAGATAAGTAGCAAAAATTACTACCACTATTTGTATGCTGTATTGGTATCAAGGGGAGAGAAAATGTGACAAGTTAGCTTTGCTGGAAAAAATTGCAACCTTGCTGCAGATCCTGGTTACTCAAAACAAAACAAAACAAAACAAAACTTTGTGGATTCAGGACAGAATGCATAAAAAAATTTCCAGTATTATGTCAAAGAAACCTTAGTAAATGTCAGATGTATTTCCAGGTCTATTCAGTCCTTTGTAGGAAAGTTTTTTACTCTCAACAATTCCATCAATAGGAATCTGTTGAGACCTTTACTCCCTATATTTCCAGAAACAATTTTCTGGATGTGAAAATTGTGAAAGATGTGAAAATTGTGTAGATGTGAAACAATTGAATTATACAATATTACAAGGTGATAATCACCATTGACAATTTACATACATACCAGATACTGAGAGGTTTTTTCATACACATTTTAGAAAACTACTGTTAACATTTTGTACATACCAAAGTTTTACCATTTTCCCAAGTGACAATGCTTCCCTTCCAGTTTTACTTCATTAGGTAAAAGCCAAATAGAACAAATTCATGTAATGCCTTCCCAGGAGGAAAAGGAGAAACTTTGTGGAGTGTCTCAGGAGCTCTACTGAGGTTCCACAAAATTTCCTTGCATCAGCCAAATGACAGGCTACCAAATTTGTACTTGAATTTAGATTTCTGGGAAGCTTTGCCATAAATATCAGAAAATTAACAGAAACAACAATGTTCAATCTCTATGAAGGCACCGGCTTAGTTCAGTAGCACAATGTTGACAATGAAACCATAACCTTTAGTTTTTCTCATAACTGGAGACTCTTTTTTTTTTTTTTCCAACATCTATGGGCATCATGTATACCAATTTTAACCTCTAGAGGCCAAGACAGTTAGACACAAGGACATACAGACATACAACATGTAGACAAAGACAGTTTTTTTTTTTTTTAGTTATGCCACGTGGAATATGTTAGGTAACTGCAGTTTTACTCCATAGGCTCAGAAAAAAAATGTCAAAGTCCAAAAAAATGTGGAGTGTTACTGGCAGAAAAATTTCCAGTTGTCATCCTACAAACCTAAGACTTTGGAAATAGGAAGGAAAAGTTTTATTAATCACAAGAGTTACATGACCTTGTTTATCACCTTAGGGTTTTCAGTGTTGAAGACTTTTTATTAGAAGTCAATCCTGGGGTATTCTGTACAGCAACTGAAAGAATAAAAGTAATAGTTAACTTTTAAGCAAAAGGAGTCATCTCTTGTTAGCCACCAAGCAGGCACTCCTTGGGTTTCCTGGAATAGAACCTGAAAAAGCAAAATCAAAATATCAGTAATTAACTTTCAATTAAAAGGAGTCATCTCCTTACTTCTGTTAGCCACTCTGGGACAGAAGCTGAAAGAGCAGATTAAACATCTAAGAATAGATTACACCTCCCCCACACTAGGGAGGGACAACAACAACACAGGTATGAAAACCTGGTACAGTTACATGATGCACCCTAAAGAGTGCTTTCCACAACAGACCTTCCTCAGTAGGAAGCAGAAACTTAGAATCTTGTCTTACACCAGCAATTGAACAAATCCAGGATTCAAAATGGCAAACATGCCCAAAACAAATTGTGTAGACAAAATTCACAGTAGCAAATCCTTTCAGACTCAAACAAAATCTTGTTAATTTTTCTGATCCAGACTTTGCAAAAATTCAAGTTATCTCCAAGAATCCATCAAGGATACCAGCAATTACCAGTTACTGCTTAAGGCTACTGTTTCCTTAACACCCAGGCATACATTTGCTAATTTAAACACCACTACTCCACAATTGGCTTGCAAAATCCATCAGGCCGAGAGCAGGAAGTAGCTAAAGACAAAGCAACATACCACTGAAGAACCATTATTGCCTTTAGAAATGCTAATGAGACAGCAGAGATTACAAAAAGAAAGAAAAAAAAAAGTTCCAAAGTCCTAGCAACAAGAACCTCTGAATTTTACAAGAGCACGCCAAGTGGCCTCAGACGCCATCTTTGATCTGGCCACATGGTCCAATGTACTGCCTAATCTTTTGAGTAAAACTGTTGAACAGAACAATTTCCACAAAATCAAATGTCTTAGCAAGTCACTACAAACAAATTACATACAGACACACAGATCTTCACAAAGCCCAAGCCAGTTTTTCAACAGCAAATCTACATATGAAACAAACACACTGGAGAAACCAAAAATCACATTTGCGCTTATGGTAGCCAGTGCCATAGGGAAGCCCAATTTCCCCATGGGGCTGACTAACCACGGATGGCTCTGTCCTAAATCTTCGTGGTCGCCAAATCTGTTATAGGGCAGGGAGAGGGGCAGCCCAAACCCCGCAAACCTGCCTATTCTAAATGGGTTCTGCCATCCGCCGCATCAACACAAAACATAGGAGACTTTAATGGGAAAGAACTTTAATAAAACTAGGAAACAATACAGGTAAGGCAAAGAGTCTAGTTTCTAAATCAAGCACCCAAAGTTACCCGTCCCCTCGTGGGTAAAAGTCCATCCAAATGGGATTGGCCCAGAGCAAGGCCCCAAGGCCTGCCACAAGTCTAAAGCATCTTCCAGTGGGGACCCACAGAAAAGGGTCACAAACAACCGGACAAGCCCGGAAGGAAAAGAGCAAAATCAACATCAAGCTAAAAGCTGCCATTGTCACCTCCCCATGGGTCTCACCCACATCTGTGTCACCCAGTCCACGACCAAAAGACAAGCGCAGTTTCTTCACGTGTCTCTAGGCTCCATGTGCCTCCTCCAGGTCTCCTGGCTCCATCCTGCTTCCTTCCTTCCTCAGTCTCTTCTGCAGCTTCTCCTCTTCCTGCTCAGCTCCACCCTCCCTTGGGTGGGGCAGGGAACCTCCCCCTTTCCTGGGACCACCCTGTTACAATTCCACGGCCCGTGTGGATGGGGATGCTCCTGGCTCTGCACATGTACATCCTCGGGGCGCCGGGCATCTGGCTTACGGAAGCATCAACTTTCCTCTGCACAGGTAAGAGCCTTGGGGAGCGAGGGGTGAGGTGCGACAGCCTGTGTTTTCATTGCCTGTGAGGGGGCGATCTCACACACCGATCGTTCAGAGAGCGTCATGCGTCGTCACATCTTTTATTAAAATGAGCAGAAATCCCAATTGACCCCCCCTATGCCACCTTGAGGTCCATGAATGGAAAGCAGGGGGAGAGCCTGCGCCGGCCCGTGGGGAGGCCTCCGGCCCAGAGAAAGTCCTGCCGTTGGTCCCAAGGGGCTTCGTGGTCTGGGAATTAGACCCATCATGTCTCACCCGCTCGCTGCGAAAGCTGGACAGTCCATGAGCCTGGGTTTCTTCTGGAGTGTGACCTTGGGGTGTGACCTGGCAGGGTGACCTTGGGGTGTGACCTTGGGGTGTGACCTTGGAGGGTGACCTTGGGGTGTGACCTGGCAGGGTGACCTTGGAGTGTGGCCTTGGGGAGTGACCAGCTGCCTGCCGGGACGTGTCCTGCAGGAATTCCGCTCGAGACCATCTGTGCTCCCGTGAGCTGTGGGCGCTGAGGAGTGGAGCTTCACAGCCAACCCTCAGCAGCGTGAATCAGGAGGGGACTGGAGCAGCCACCCCGAGCGTGGAGGGAGGGGGCAGACAGCACTGGCGAGGGGCTCAGCTGAGCCGTTCGCTTTACTGCCAGGATGTAGTCAGACGGCGCCGGCCTCCGTGTCCAGCGTGGGCCAGTGACAGCCAGCCTCATTCACGGCGATGCTGGCGCAGTGACGTGCCTCCCAGGGGTGAGGGAGAGAGGAGAGTGACCTTCTCTCAGACTTCCCAGTGATACGCAACAGCCCCCTGCAGAGACAAATGGTGCTGCTGAACCCCCCGCCCCACCATCACTCGCAGTGTTTACACTGATGTTGACTCTGCTCAAAAGCCGTCACGCGCACGGCGCAGAGCCAGCTACATCCTTCTGTTTTGCCGCAGCTCGTGAGGGCATCCGATCTTTCAAATGATGGAGAATAATGATAATCATAATCAAATTAACTGATTTCATTTCACTTCATCTTACACTGTGATGCAGGCGCTGGTGGGACCTGGCGTGGGCAGAGGCTGCTGAGCCCAAGGGAGCTCGGGGCTGGTCCCGACCCCGTGGCGCTCCGTGCAAGGCCGGTGTCTCTGACTCCGGTGGGCAGTGCTTGCCGGGGCTCTAAGCTTTAGATGTAGAAAATCTCTCGGTTTCCATCGAGTCTTAGTCTCTGACTTTATCTTAATTCACCTCGAAATCAAATAGTTCACATCAAAGCCACCACGGAGAGTTCATTTAAATCTTTGCGCAAATTGATCGCGAAAATCAATGGGCCCGGGCCCGAGCCCTTCCCGTGTGCAGGTGCCCGCAGGTGCGGAGGGACGAGCCCCGGGGCGCGGAGCCATCTCCGTGGACTGCGCGCTGGGGCCCCGGTAACTGCGGCATCGCCACACGGCTCGCGGCCCAGCACCATCCCGGGGTCTGCCCGGCGCTCCGGGAGGGTAGCAGGGCGCAGAGGACAGGCGCTGCGGCCGCGGAGGCTGTTTGTGGGGCGAGGTGGCCGGCCCTGGCTCCGTGCAGGCTGGCCCGGGAGGAAACGCAGGCGCGGCCTGGGGGCAGCAGCAGGCTGGTGCCCTCCTCGTGTGATCCGGTAGAACGGAGACCAGGTAGATGAAATGCCCCCCCCAGAGCTCCCGGCTTCCATTGGAGTTACTTCTGCGTCACATATGCGACGTGGGGTCAAGTTTCCTGCTCTTGCTCTAGTAAACCAGCGTCCTCCAGGGCGTGTACAAACCTACCCTTCCTCCTCTGAGTTACTTTTCTATCATCTTCAGACATTAGTCGGAAAAGAATCTTCTCTGAGCTATTCCTGGGCTTTCTCTCTGTTTCCTTGGCTGAAGTGTCTCTCCTGGGCCTCAGTGTTTAGGTTAATTCCGCCCCCCCCCGTGAGCCTTAGCGCAGAGGGGAAGCCTTCTTCTCGCGAGCCTCCCTTCGAAAAACTGTTTACCATCCTGGGGCCTTTTGCTTTATATATAAGTGTTCACTTATTTTTTTCTTTTTAAAAATTTATTTATGCATACAAGAACTGGGGTGCAGGCCAGAGGTAGGGGGTATTCATCAGAGACAGGGCGGGGAGCAGAACAGGCAGATGCACTGCTGAGGGGAGCAGCGGGGAGACAGGACAGGTCTGCTGCGCCCTGTGGGTTGCTCCCTGGGCGGCCGGGGGATCGAACTCGTGCTGCCCTATATAAAAGTGTTTAAATAAACTTGCATGTACCTGCAGCTTCCATCACCCGGGTTTCGATGGGGACTGCATTAGACATTCAGATCATTTCCGTGTGAGACCTGCTGCCTTTACTGGGAGCTTCTGTGGCCAGAATAAGCTCCATTTATTCAGGCCCTTTATCGTTCTATCAGGATTTCGTAACTTCTAGGGTGCAGAATTATGCACAGATGCCTGCTGACCTGTCTGTGCCGAAGGGCTTCATTTCCTCTGGAGTTGCTTTAAATACCGGCATGCTTTCAATTTTGGTGCCCGCCTGCTTCTCGTTAGCATGTAGAAATACATACGTACTTTGTATTGAATTTGTATCTTCCGACCTCACTGAATTCTTTTATGACTTTTGAAGGCTTGCTGTAAAAAAATATTAGGTTGGAGGTTAGTTCCTTGAATTTTTCCATATGGACAATCATGTCTCATGTAAATAAATAATTTCACTTCCGTCTTCCTAATTTGTAGGTTGTTTATTTCTTTTTCTGCCTTGCGGTAGGCGGGTCAAGATCTCCAGCGCTCCGCGGGGGGACAGCGGACGGCTCGGCTGTCTGGGCCCACGGGCAACGTGGCCGGCGGCCTTTGCGGCGGGGCCCTCTCCAGCTGGCGCGTCCCCGCTGGAAGGCCGGTTTCCAGATCGCCCGGATTATTCAAATAGTTTTCCTTTCTTGCTTAACGTGCTGTGTTATGTTCTTCTTTATCTCTAGCTTAGATTACACCGGCGACTTTGGGAGCTGACGAGGCTCACGCTGGAGGAACGCGTCCCGTCCGTCTGTGTTGTACTGTGTGAGCGTTGCCTGGATTGAATCAACTTATTTTGGGAGGGATTTGGTATCTAAGTTTATAAAACAAATTTGTCCGCAGATTTCTTTACCTGCATGGCCTGTATATGCTCCTAGAGACGACAGGATGACCCTGAGGCTGGCCTCGTGGCATGAGGCGGGGAATATCCCGCCCTGCTCCTTTTAGGAAGATGCCATCAGATCTGTGCCGAAGCCGGCGGGGCCGCAGGTGCCGTCGGCGGAGGACCGGGCGACACTGGGCCTCTCTTATTTTCCCCACTGTGTGGAGCACTGCAAGCCGGGCTTCCTGGCCTGACATGGCTGATGGGGGTCTACTTCCTGGGGCTTGGGGTTACTTGGGGGTGCCTGGCTGAGTACCACGAACAGTGGCCGTGGGCACCCGGGTGATGGGGCTGACCCCGCCCTGGGGGCAGGAGAGTGGGTCTCTCCACCAGCCTCCGTGGGGCCGCCCTCCCCTGGCCCTGGCAGGGAGGGGTGTTTCTGCTCTGTTGGGGTGTTTGCTGGTTCGTCCGCCCACCTGGGACAGAAGCAGCGTCCAGGAGGGCCCCCCACCCCCGTGAAGCCCTTCCTGAGCTTCTGGCAGTGCACAGAGGTCTCCGCGGTGCTGGCAGGAAAGGGCATCTCGTTTGGCTTTTCCCTTTCAAGTTCGGACTGTGTTTCCTCCACCGGAAGATGCTGCTTGAGTCAGGTGTCGACCTACCTCTGACGCCCCGTGCGCTGTCTGACTTTGAGAGGGGGAGCGGGTGAGCATGGGGTGCGGTGCCCCGAGTACTTGCAGGACAGGGTCACGGAGCTGGGAAGGACAGGTGGGGTCCCCGCTCTGATCACGCCAAGTGCGCGGGTGGAGACCCCAAGACCCGGCGGTGACCAGCAGGGCCAGGACAGGCCAGTGCCGCTCACCGCCGGGGGCCATGACGAGGGCTGCTGTCCCGTCCTGGGTGGGAAAAGAGGTTTTTCCAAATTATGGGAGTACAAAATATCTGCTCTGCAGAGTCCTGGAGGCAATGTATTAAAAATAATGATATGAAGTAATAAAACTGAAGCCACCATGAAATTGTCACTGTTGGATGCCAAAAATCAAGGCGTACAAGTAAGTAAAACTGAATCAGCGGCGGCGCGACTGGGGACTAGAATAAGCCAACACCTCCCAGTGGGGCGGCTGGTAACGAAGCCATGATCCGTACCCGATGGCAGGGCCGTTCAGCGTTTTTGTTAGTCTGACCGGCCCAGCCACTGAGATTTCATTTTTCGGAGATAAATTTTCATGGCAAATTAAGCGCGAGAGCTTCACTCTATTCCGCGTTGGTGACTACGGTCTCCGAGGCCCTGTGCGGTGGAGACCGGGGCCCGGTGGCAGGCGGAGGCCCACGGGCGTCCCTGGCCCAGTGCGAGGTCAGGAGGCGGCTGTGGTGTCCGGGCCCACCAGTGCTGGCCCGAGACCTACTAGAACTTGTCCACATAAAGACTTTCCTGGCAGAGCGGGCGCCTGGCTGGGAACAGGCCCTTGGGCCAGTCGCTGCGAGGAGCGAGGCTGAGCCCCAGGCCTGGGCAGCTCTGAACGCCGCTGGCGCAAAGTGGGCGCAGCCGGCCAGACTAGGGGTGCGGAAATCTTGGGGCTGTGAGATACTCTGAATTGGATGATGAAAAGGCCACTCGGCCCAGTTAGACCAAATCCAAAAGAACCAGGCGCCCGTGGCACGGACGGGTGGGTGGGCTGGCACCCCCTGCCTCTGGGCCCTCACCGCAGGCCAGACGCCACGGCCCTGAGCAGCACGGGGCGGGGAGCGCGGTGCGATTTGGTACAAGACAGCCACGAGCAGAAATTGCCAGCGAGCGGGTGAGCATCTCTCTAAGGACATCCCCTCGTGAGATTTCTTGAAACCAGGAGACGTTTGGGCAAGCGTGCCCACGTTCTCGGTGGCATCGGCGTCCGGTGCCCGGGCGGCGCGACCAGCCACTACGTGTGAACATTTCTGCACCGTGAACGGGCAAACCAACGCTCACTTCTGTCTTACATTTTGAAAATAACTGCTCACTGCCCCCTCACGCCGTCCTGAGCCGAGGTGCAGGGAGCCGCGGGCCGTCGCTATGCCCGGGGTCTCCGTCCCGCGCTTCACTCGGCCCCTCCGGGAGTGGCTGCGGGAGGCTGAGGACTTAGAGGCCCGGCTCTGGCAGGCGCTGAGCCCCCCAGCCCCCTCCGCAAGCCAGTCCGTCAGCCCCGGGGAACTGGGTCGGTGTCGGTGGAATTGCTCTGACTCCAGCCGGGGGTGGGGGGGTGGTGAACGCCCCTGTCCAAGTGCTAATTCGGGAGGAACTGGACAGCTGGACATGTTGCCTGCTCTGCGATGGCACCAGTTAGTGAAGCCAAGACCAGACGAAGTGGGGAAGGTCGCAGACACCCCAGTGGGGTCCCGGTGGAGGCGGCCCCTTCGTAGTGCCCGGAGGGGGCCGGCCCGGCCCTGGGGTGGCCCTGGGGGATGTGTATGTACGGCATGAAAGGACGACCGCATCTGAAAAATACACAGCACATGAGAAGAAACCAAAAGGCAGTTAGGCCAAAGAGTCAAAAGGCCCCAACATCGAGGTTGGCCTCAGTGAGTGAACAGAAGACGGGGCGGGGGTCCCCTCCTCTCCGTGGGGTCCGCTGCCCGGATGCAGCAGGCGGGAGGGTGTTGGCTGCTGTGTCCTCCTGTCCCTCCTCCTTCTGACAGTGAGTGACACAGCAGAGCTTAGAAGCGAGTGGAGGAATCTGGTGCCCCCACTGCAGCCCAGCCCCTGAGACCAGCACCCCAGCTCCTGGCACCCCAGCCCCTAAGATGCGGCACCCCAGTTCCTGGCACCCCAGCCCCTGGCACCCCAGCCCCTGAGACCTGGCACCCCAGCCCCTGGTACCCCAGCCCCTGAGACCTGGCACCCAAGCTCCTGGCATGCCAGCTCCGGCTGCGTGCAACCTCCTGAGCTGTCTCCCTTGGCATGTCGCTGGCTCACGACACTGAGTCTCCGGATGGGGCTTCACAGCCGGGGCGGGGGGACAAACCAGGGGCCAGCCCAGCAGGCACCGTCAGCCATGGGCCCAGCACCACCGCCTGGGACCTCTCCCTGTGCCCAGCCCCTCCGTCTGATAGCCGGCGCTTTGCTCTCAGCGACTAAGGACTTTGCTTTGTTGTGTTAGTTCATCTGCTTTCCCTCTTCAAATGCTCCGTGTGGCGAGACCAGGGCTGGCCTTTTAATCGGGTCCTTAGCTTCTCTTACTGTGGCGTCTGAGTGTGTGTGTCCAGTTGTCCGTCCTGGAGCACACGTATGCTCTGCAGGTATTTTCCCTTGTTGTTGCTTTCAAAAACCATCCTCGAGGATGACCTTTCCAGGGTGGGTTATTCAATTTCTGTAACATCCGACTTGTGGCTGTTTCCTGGCTGGCCGTGCGTTAGGCGCACGTGTGGGGACGTCCGGCCGGCCCTGCGTCCTGAGATGCTTTCTTATTTTTCTTCTAAAAGTGTTATAGTTTTATGTCTGCACCAAAGACTATGACTTATTTTTTTTTTTTAAAGATTTATTTATTTATTTATACAAGCACTGGGTGCAGTCAGAAGCACGGGAGGGTGAGAGGATTCACCAGAGCCAGAGCGGGGAGCAGAGCAGGCAGAAGGACCGAAGGACACTGCTGAGGGGAGCAGCGGGCGGCAGGAGAGGTCTGCGCGCCAGGCGGGACCCTCCTCCGGTGGCCGGGGAGCAGCCGGGGATCAAACCGGCGCCGCAGAGGCTGCAGGCAGCTTCACAACCCAGCGCTCAACCGCTGCGCCACGGGGGAGGCCCTATGAACTTATTTTGCATGACGGTCTGCGCAGAGTGTGCGCCCCACCTCCCCGTGGACACCCAGTCGCTGACACAGCTTCCCAGGGAGAGGCCGGAACGTGGCCTCTCCTTCCCCCCACCGCGCCTTGGGGAGCAGGGCCCCGCCTGCTGCTTCCCTGCCCGACCCAGGCCTCGCGGACGGGCAGGTGGGCGAGTGGGTCTTGCCCTCGCGAGGTGGGGGCTGCGAGGAGAGACACTTCAGGCCCCCGCACCCCTGTCTTCCTGGTCAGGGGCTCCCCACGCCGACGCAGTACCTGGTGGGGTCCTGGGTGCCAGTCCTGCCTGCTCCCTCACACATGATTCGGCAAGAAGCCCCGGCCCGTGGCACGCCCGGGCTCCTGGAGGCGACATCTGGAAAGAGCTGAATAGGAACCATCTTGCTCACATGGGTCCACAGGAAGAAGATTACTGAGGAAGGACTTGGTCTGGTGAAGCGCTGGGCACGCGCTGGCCACGGCTGCTGCCCCAGGCTCAGCAGGGCCGGCTTGTGTCCCGAGGGCCTCTCTGTGTGAGGAATCTGGGGTGACCGGTCAGTCCGCGGGGCTGACTCATCCCGCAGGCGCCCTGCTCCTCACAGGCTTTCCTCTGAGGAGCAAGGAGGCGGGAGTGCGGCTGGGGGCAGCCCAGGGCACCCTGAGGAGGGGCTGGTCTGAGCGTGGAGGGCGTGCTCTGGAGAGGGCTCCACGGGGTGCTTGAAAGCTGAGGTGATGCTGGCTTCGCACGCTGAGGTGACGCGAGCCCCCGGCACACCGGACCCTCCGCCCAGCCTCAGGGCAGGCCTCGGCCCTCGTTTGGTTTCTCTGTCCACGGAGGAGCGAGGCCGGCGCTGCCTCTCTCCCGCAGCTGCCCCCAACGCGGACGGCCCCTCCCGGCCCAGCGTGGCTGAGCGGCCCCAGCCCGGGCATCTCCCAGCCCCGCCCTCCCTGGCCAGGGCGCACGGGTGGCCACCAGCTGGCCTTGGGAGCGGGAGGGCCCTTGCCTGAGAGTGACGACCTTCCTCTGCCTCCTTCAGTGGGTCCAGGCTGGAGTTTCTGGGTCACGTGATGACAGACCCAGTCTTGTTTTATCTAGAAGCCTCCAGGCTGTTTCCCATGGGCGGCCCGTCCACCCCGTCCCCTACCTGTGCGGCCACCAGCACCTGGCAGGTGTTCCCAGCATCTGTGCCCGCAGGGGCTCTGGGAGGGCACCCGCTCTGCTGCACGCCGCCACGGTGAGCAGGGCCTGGGGGTCCCGTGGGCTGCAGCGAGGATGGCCCAGAGCTCCTGGAGGTGAGGAGCCTTCACCGGGACAGCTGTGGCAGTGATGCAGTTTTTGGACTTAGTGGGTTTGGAGTGCGGGGTCCTTGGGGTCACTCTGGGGAAGGTGTCCCCAGAGCCCCCCTTTCAGCAGCACGCGGTGAGTTTCCCGGCGAGTTTCTCCACGAGACAGAGACGTCCGTTATATCTAAAGGGCAGGTGTACTAGGCACAGGGACAGAAGAGTAAAGGACACTTGCACAGACACCAGCGGGCAGGAAGGGCTGCCCCGAAAGGGACAGGTTTGCTGAGAGAGGCCTGCGTGGCCCTGAGGAGAGTGGCCTCCGCTGAGGGAGTCAGTGAGAAGCCCCGGCAGGTGCAGGTCATCGGCAGGCAGGAGGCGGCTGCCCTGCAGGAGGAGAGAGCGGGTGACAAGAGGCACCTGCATAGGCACCAGTGGGCAGAGGGACAGCCCTGAGCCAGGGCAGAGGCTGCACTGATGTAGTCTTCTGTTTGGGGGGGTCACTCCTGGTGAGCCTTCGGTTAGTTGCTGATTTTGGACAATTCTGCAGAATCTGAAAGGGACTGGAGATCCCACAATGGGCTCCATCTCCATGTCTTCACCTTCGGGTGCGCCCTCGGATACCTGCTTGGATGTGATGCTTCGTGGTCTGGGCGTCTGCGCCTGAGGATCTTGGTGTCCGTGGCTGTGTCGCTGGCGGTGCCAATCTCATCTGCCCCCACCTCCTTGTGTGAGCCAGGTTTCTGGTCTGGTGGCGCCTCCTTTTCAGTTTTTTTTCCCTATTCTTGTCCTCCATCAGCGGGACCCCCAGTGGCCGCCGCGCCGCCTCCCAGGTGACCTGGGGGAGGCTGAGCGTGGGGTGGCCCAGGCTGTGCCGGTGGCCCCTCGCCTTCACCCCAACACCGGGGCGGGTGGGGCTGCTTGCACGCGTCCCTGAGAAGCTTGTTGTTTTTTCCTCTTTTTGTGGTTTAAACTAAAGCCACAAACCCTTGATCATCTATTGAAACAAACCAAAAAATGACGGGGAAGAAATCGCGGGCCCCGGCTGTGCCGTGGCCCAGGCTGCCCGTGGGTCATGCTCAGGTTAGGATGGGTTAGAATCGATCACAACGCTCACGCATGCTCCCCTGCACACTCACACACACTCACACACTCACACCCACGGTGAAGAAACAAGACAAAATAAGTGCACAGCGACGGGGCCTCCTCCCGGCCCTGATGCGCCGGCGACAGCGCGGGGCAGCCGGCCTGACAGGCGACGCGTGCGCTGACACGCACCGTAAACCCTTGTCTTCCTCGGCAGCTGTTTCTGTAAACACGTATGAATAATAGTTCTCTTGTGCCGCGCGCTGAGCTAGAGCTGCTGTTCTTGGAGAGTGGCCAGCTGCTAATGGAAGGCGCTCCCGGCCGAGGTGCGCTTTTCTTGCCCTCGGCACGGCCCGTGGCTCCGTCCAAGCTTCCATGTGCCCCTTGGGCGTCCACGGGGGTTAATGGCTTTTCCTCACAGGAGGCTGGACGGCTTTCATTGAGAAAGGGCAAAGAAGGCAAATACTGCAACAAGTCCAAGCGTCTTTATCCGTTCGCTGTTCGCGCCGTGGTTACCCGGCACCTCGCGCCTCTGGGCTCTGCGGCCGCGGGTCCCGTTAAAGGACGCGCTCGCTGGGGCCGCCTCCGGGCCAGGGCGGCGGGGTCGGGAAGCAAGGCACCTCCGGTCGGACGACTCTTTCCAAGGGCGAAGGGCCCGGAGCAGCCAGGTGGCCACGAGCGCCGGGCGGCTGGAGGGACGCGGGACTTGGGGACGCCGCCGAGGGGTCACGGTGTCATCTCTCCTCCCGCCCAGTGCGGGAAGGGCCTGCTTGGGTGGCGGCCCTGTCCAAGGCCGAGGGTCCTGGGGCGGGCGAGCTCGCGGGGCCAGCTGCCGCCCGGCGCCGGGTTTCTCTTTCCCTCCCCCTCCGCCCTCTGGAATCGGATGCGGCTCCCAAAAAGGCTAAGTCAAAGAGCAAATCCACCCTAAAAAGTAGAAATCAATTCCTCTTTCACATGGGAACCCAAGGGAATCGACACTTATGGATCTTGGACATTTCTGTGCTAGTTTTTGAAATATGTCCTAATGGGGAAAGATCAATAGTTTTCTCTGGAGGATGAATTGGCCGAGGCCACGACGCGGCGTTTGCGGCCTGTGCGCCAGCGGGGACGGATAGTCCAGCGGCTTCATCATCCCATAGCGGACGCGTCTAGGACCTTGTGAATGATGAACAGACACCGGGGGTAAGAACCACCGTAGCCCCAGGATCACTGAGCTTGGAATCATTTGATATTCTCGGCATGGAAAGAACGCGCAGCGCTTCGTGCAGGAAGCAGCGCCTGCTACCTGAGGCAGCAGCGAGCGGCGGACAGCGCAGCTCTGAGACACATGCATGCCACTCCGGAAGAATTCCACTCCTGGAGAGTCACCCTGGGGAAAGCGTCAGAGATATTTAAACCATGTACAAATAACGAATCAAGACAGTATTAAAAAATAAGAACTTTGAATTATGCAATGTTTAACAAGCTGGGGTTTTTTATTATAATTCTGATGAGCTATTGAAATCATTGGTTAAAAAAAAAACAAACTAGTCATTGCTCTGTGAAAAATGTCCCCAACATATTGCTTGTTTTAAAACAATCAGAAAATAATATTTACCAATATTTAAAGAAAAATTATGATTTCCATATTTTTATTACTTAATAAAATATGCATATAAATGACGCATAAGAAGATTTGAGAAAATTCAGCATTCATGTCTGATTAAAAGCTCAGGAAAATAGGAACAGAGGAAGAAGGTTAGCTGGTAAGTAACATCAACAAAAAGCACATAACTGACTGCACGACGGTAAAGTGTGCGGTTTCACCCTACAGCCGGGAGCCCGGGCAGTCTGTCCATCCTCACCGCTGCTGTTCTGTAGAGTGCTGAAGTTCTACCATCACAATAAAGCAGCAAAAGCATGCTCTTCAGAAAGGAATAAAGATGACTGTCTCTTTATGCAAATGTCATAAATGTCTGCGTAGAATATTCCAAAGATCTATTAAAAAAACCCTCTGAGAATGAACGAGTTCTGCAGAGTTGCAAGATACAAGGTAAACATACAAAAATCAATTGCACTTCTTTATATAACAAGGAACATATGAGAATCAAAATTTAAAATGACATATACTTCAGTCAAAAAAGAAATATTTCGGTATCAATCCAATAAAGCACGTGTTATCTGTGCTGAGAGCTACAATAAACACATAATAAATAGAGAAACACGCCGTATTCAGGCATTGGAAGATTCAACATAGCAAATAACATTCAACACAGCAAATATGCCAATTCTTTCACATTCATGTAAGGTTTTAAGAGAATTCCTATCAGAATCCCAACCTAAATTTTCTGGATATGGACAAGGGGCAAACACATTCTAGCATTTACATGGAAAGGCAGCAGAACTGCAATAACTGAAATAATTTTGAAAAATTAAAGAACGTGAGAGAATTCATTCACGATTTTCAAGATTTATGTTGTCGTTGGGTCATCAAGACTGTGGCGTGTCTGCAAGAAATGGACACAAAATGTCACCGAAGAGACCACAGAACAAAGACATCAAAGCTCACAAATATCTCCAGCTGGTTTCTGGAAAAGGCACGAAAGCAATTCCTGAGGGGGGTCGGGGGAAGCTCTGATCGCCCCCTGCTGCGGAGCACCCCAGGCCTAAAGTGACCCTCACCCCCCACACAGCAATCGGGACGGTCAGGCTATTGGACGTAAACTTTTAGAAGAAGTTGGGGAAAAAGTCTCCCTGATCTAGGGCTAAGCAAAAAATTCCTAGGCTTGTTACCAAAGGTAGAGTCCATAAAAGGAAAGACTAATGAATTTTTTTGAAGTTTTTGCTTTGCAAAATATCCTGTTAAAAGTTGCATTTAGGGCCTCCCCGGTCGTGCAGCGGGTTGAGCGCAGCGCTGTGAAGCTGTCGGCAGCCTCTGCAGCGTGCGCTCAATTCTCCGCCAGCCAGGGAGCAACCCACATGGCGCGGCAGACCTCTCCTGCCACCCGCTGCTCCCCTCAGCAGTGTCTTTGGTCCGTCTGCCTGTTCTGCTCCCCGCTCTGGCTCTGGTGAATCCTCTCACCCCCCACACCTCTGGCCTGTACCCCGGCTCTTGCATAAATAAAAATAAATCTTAAAAAAAAGTTACATTTAATTTTTGAAAGTGTATCCAGCAGCATGGGAGGGTGAAGATGCGCTAAGGAGTAAGTGTATTCACAGGTATGTGCTCTGCACGGCCTCCCAGGGAACTCGGTGACACGTGTGTTGCTGCACAGAGTTTGCACAGCGCAGCAGCCCCCTCGACTTCACGGAAGGGGCCTTCGTGTGCTCCAACAGCGGTTCTACTCCTCACAGCACCTAGTCTCCACCGGACCCTTGTTGGGCGCTGGATCCGCCAGGCACTGTCCCGGGCCGCGGGGGGGCGGTTACTTGTGTGTCCAGAATTTGCACATGAGGACACTCGCAGGGACACAGCGAGACAACCCCTCCTGTACGAAGAACAACGCAGGAGGATGCATGTCACTGAATTCTTCTACTTGAACTCTTGGCTCCTGGAGCCCCAATATCATCGTCTGATCTGCTGTTCCCTCAACTCGGCGGGTTCTGGAGCTCCTGAAAGGTCACGCTCCTCCTCCGCCCACCGGCTGGAGCCTCCCCGGCCCCGGCAGCTGCGCCTTCCCAAGCCCGCGCTGGCCGTGGCTCTGGCGATGCAGCCGCCCTCGCCCGCGGACTGCGGCTGAGACCCGGGGCGGCTCCCCTGCTTCTTTGCCTACATCTGTCCCCCCAGACTCATTTCTTCTTTTGTTGCTTTCAACCTTTTTGCTTTTTTGTTTCTAGCCTCGCAGAAGCCCGTGGATTCTGCCTGTCACACGACAGTCTCTGCGGCGGCCTGGCTCACCCGCTCCGCGCGCCTGAGCAGGCGGCTGCCAGAACGCGGGGCAGCAGTGCCCGGCGCGGGAACAAGGGCAAACCCTTGCTCAGCGCCTGGACGTTCCAAGGGGTCGGCCCCAGACGTCCGTCCGTATTTTCCTGCCCAGAAGAGTCACCTGAGCCGCGTGGCTCCTCTGGGTGCCCGTGCGCCCTCGCCACACCTGATGACTCGCGCGTCAGTCACCGCTGCCGTCTGCCCGGCAGGGGGTGGCGGGAGCCCCCCAGAAGTTTGACGGGCTCTGCGCAAGGACGGAGCAGACATCTGCTGAAGGCCCCAAAAACCAGGGGAGACGGCCTGAGGCCATGGAGGTGCTCGGGGCGTGGGCGCCGGCCCCGCTGGCAGGGCAAGCTGCAGGGTCACCCGGCGGGGAGGGGTCAGGTCTGACTCCAAGGGCCCCTCGGTGCAGGCAGGTGGACAGCAGAGGAGCAGCCGGAGCCCGGGCAGCCTGCTCCCTGGGGGACGCCCCTGCGGTCGAGGCCAGAGCTGGGCAGGAGGAGCTGGAGGCACTGTAGCAGGGCTGGCGGCGGGGGCGAGGTGGGGTGGGGTGGGGTGGGGGGGTGAAGGTGCAGGTCACCAGGATGGGGCTCTCGGAGGGGAGGCGTCCTAAGGAGGAGCGAAGCTCTCATTCCAATGTCGCTTTTTAAAGCGGCGGCAGCAGCTGCTCGATAGGCGGCCTCAGCAGTGAGCCCAGAAATCGCCTCCGCGGAGCACCTTGTCCTGCGCCCCCCACCCCCTCACCCCGCAAGCTGGTTTCCTTGGCAGATGCTTGCGAGGCCACCGTGGCTTTTCTGAGGGGTGCGTGCGCCGCCACAGAGCATCTCATTTTCCAGCCTTTCTGTAAACAGGCCCCGGCGGGCCTCCTGCCCGGCTCCCCGCCTTCCCGTGGGGTGTGCGGGCATGGCCAGGCCTCCCTGCCCGTGTGTGGCTCGTCCACGGGCTCGGGACACCCAGGCCAGGGCTCTGACCCCTGCGGACCCAGCCGGCATGTCTGGGAGCGCTGCTGGATCGGGGCCTCCTTGCGCCGAGCTGGGGGGGCAGGGGGCCGGCTCTGCCCCGGGGCTGTGCACAGCCTCACCCGGGCAGGTGAGTCCCCACCAGCTCCCCCCTGTCCCCGCGGCTCTGGGGGGACGTGACGTGCAAGACCAGGGTGGTTTGTGCAAGAGACTGAGGACCTGCCGCCTGCTTGTGCCACTGGGGCTCCCCAGCTGCCAACGCTGGTTTGTGTTTCCCCCCATTTGCCAACCTGGCCTTCCACTCGCGGTGCTGTGGCTCCTGGGCTCACGCCCTCGCCCGCCCCTCCTGAGCGAGGCTGCTGGGGCCGGCCTTGTCCTTCCCGCGCCCCCTGCAGGGTCTTCGGCTGATGCTGTCAGTGAAGTTCTCATGCTTTCCTGCGTGCCCTGCACTCCCGAGCCTGGCTTCGAGAGCTCCTCTCCCACAGCCGCGTGAAGAGCTTCATGGGGCAGGTCTGGCGTGTCTTTGGCTTTGGGGGCGGGAGGGGATGGCCAGCGTGCGGCGCTCCCTCCCCCTCCCGGCCTCTCCTTCCCCTCCCGGTGCGCTGCTGCGGTCTCTTCAGCGGCTCTGGAGACGTCTTTGGATCTTTATTAATGCAAATACATTTTAGAATTGACTTGTCAAGTGTCTGTTCCCGAAAGATGTAATTTTAATCTGAATCGCGTTGATTCTATTAAAATGCCTGAGAAAAAATGAATTCTTTATGATTTAATTCTTTATGATTTTTTTCTTGGGATAAGCCTCTTCATTTATTAGTCTCAAAATGCTGTTCAATTAAATTCTATGGGTTGCTATATTGGAGTATTGTCTTTTATTGTGCTTTTTCTTAGGTATTTTATTATTTTATAGCCATTGTATATAGCAATTACATTTTCTATTTGCTTCTGTAGAATACATCTGACAATCATGTTAATGCTATTCTGCTATTATTGTTAAACTATCTCGCTGATTTCACTAAGTAATACTTAGAACTTTTTGTTTTTAGTAGGTAAGCAACATGAGACTTTTTTTCCTCTTTCAATGTTATAATTTTATGGATTTTCTTATCCTATTGCAATGGAAAGAGCCCTTAAAAACTGCGTGAAAGGCCTGGTGGTTAGACTCACTCTGTCATCTCCAATTCTAAAGGGAATATTTTTTTTCTGGTGCTTTTTCACTGCTACAAACTTTTGAAAATCCTCTGCAACTTACGAGATGTTTCTCAAGCCCCTAGCCTGCCATGACCTTTACTAAACAGGACGGGCTGGAGTTCCCTGCCTGCGTCCGCCCTCATTGTTACGAGAAGCTTCCGGCTCCTTCCGCTACAATCCACTGACCTGGTGAGTGACATTGTCCCGCCTTCTCTTCAGCACCACGGGGCGTCTGGCATCAGCTCACTCTCCTCGGCATCTTTCAAACATATTGCCAGGGCAGATTTTCCTAATTGTTTCTTAGAATCTTTGTCTCTCTTTTTTGAGAAAAACTTGACCACTTTTCAGCTGAGGTCCTTGTTTTGTATACGTGTCTTTGATTTGTGTGTATCTGTATTTGGTTGCACCGTTAATTTTAGCTTAAAAAGAAAAGACTTTGGAAATGATCCCTCATTTTTCTTTCCTTGAAAGACTGTGTAAGTTGGGGAATGAGCTCTCTGATAGAACTAATTTATGAAGCTATTTTATCCTGCTGTCGCTTGATGGAAAGAATTTAAACTATTAATTCAATTCTTGCATCATCACAGGACTTCCCAAGTGTCTTATTTTCTCCCCAGACAGTTTTGACAGGTTGTGCATCCTGAAGAAATTTCTTCATCTCATTGTTGGATGAAGTGTCGTGTCATTAACTTCTGACCTTATTTCATTTCTGTTCCCTTTGGGTTTATTCAGAACGTCCTTTTATAACACTCTTCGTTGAATGCAAGCCTTGAAAGTGGTGTTTTAATTGCTATTCAGTTCTAAGTGCTTTCTGTTCTCCAGCCTGATCCTTCCTCCCTTGGCTAACAGCCCCTCAGTGTGTGTGTGTGTGTGTGGGGTCGGGGGACTCCTGAGCAACCCTGTGCCCACCAGCACCGTGCACGGCTTCTGTCCTCTGAGGGTTTCCCATTTTAGTCATTCAGTTACTTGCTTTATTTTTTTAAAGATTTATTTATTTATACAAGCATGGGGCACAGGCCAGAGGCACGGGAGGGTGAGAGGATTCACCAGAGCCAGAGTGGGGAGCAGAACAGGCAGAAGGACCGAAGGACACTGCTGAGGGGAGCAGCGGGCAGCAGGAGAGGTCTGCGCGCCATGTGGGATTCTCTGTGGCCGGGATTGAACCCACGCTGCAAAGGCTGCAGACAGCTTCACAGCGCGGCGCTCAACCACCTGCGCCACCGGGGAGGCTCTTGCTTTTTAATTTTACGTATGTTTTTAGGTTTTCTTAGACACATAACCCACCATATTGCTGAAAATTAAAAACTGTTAGAATCTCTGCTCAAAGTCAACCATATTTTTGGCAAACCGCAGTGTAGTACATTCATTAATGTCTCATCAAAATATAAGGGGACGAGCCTGACGGGTAGCTCTACATGCAAGCCCAGGGCCTGGCCGAGAGCTTGGCGCAGAGGCTGGAATGCATGGTTGGCCTGAGGAGCGTGCAGGGGAAGCCGGGGCCCCAGCCCCAGCGCCGGGTGTGGGGACACTGCCAGGCGGTGGCCGGGGGCAGGCGATGGGGTCGTGGATGTAAAGCAACGTGACCTTCAGGACCGAGCAAGGACCTAACTGTGTCCGCGGCCCAGGGGTCAGGGAGGCCGGGCCGGGGCTGGAGTGAGCAGGTGCGTCGGTGGTGACAAGGGAGCAGGTGCGAAGCCGGAGAGCAGGCAGTGAATGCCGGGGCTGGGCATTAAACAGCCCTCGAGACGTCTGTCGTGTGACTGGAGTAATCTGGTTTTCAGAGGGACTCTTAGAATGTGGAAGATGCATTTTTAAAAGTTCATGGGGTTTCAGATTGGTTCAAGTTTCAGAAGACTGAGGGGTGAGGAGGGGCGTTTCTGAGACCCGAGAGGGGCTGGCGGAGAGGCCGCGTTAGACTGAGGGACGCGCCCACCGCTTCACGCTGTGGGGGGGACCCGTGGGAGGGCGACATGGAATGGCGTGTTGGGGAGCCTCCCGCCCCGTCTCTCTGCAAACTGCAAGTCAAATCATTTTCTGAAGCTGAGGACAGTGAGAGGCGAAGCGTCTGGCGCGAGCTGGTAAGCTCTGACGCTCCTCCGTGGGCAGCAGCGCGGTCAGCCGGCCGGAAAGCCACGCGCTCAGGGCCGCGGCGCAGGCTGCCTCAGCGGCGTGTGCGGCTTCGCCCAGCGGCCACCGGACGGCACGAGGAGGGACAGTGAGGCTAATGGAGAGCATGTCCTCCATGCAAGTGTGACCGAAGGGCAGCAGCACGGGGGTTCGTGCGTTAGCAAGTGCGAAGCCACAGTGACAGGTGGGAGCTGAGCCGCGCCGGCCGCCAGGTGAAGAACAGGGGCCGGGGGTGGGAAACTGCGCATTTCCCTGACTCCCGTGACAGTCCAGCTCCCGGAGACCAGCCTGAACCACGTCCTGCACGGTCTGAGCTCACCCCTGTCGGCCAGGAGGCCCGTCCACCCTGAGGTCCACGGGGGGCGTGGAGCCCGCGCTGGCCCAGGTGAGGGTGAGGCGCGGGCCGGAGGGCCGTCCACTCTCGTCTGTCTGCCAGCACCTGGGCCTTTCCAGCCCCTTGGACGTGCCTCCGAGATGCCCTCGTCCCTCGCCACCAGACGCCATGAGCAGCACTTTCTCTTGTTTGTGGCTCCTTCGCTGGACCGCGGCCGGGCTTTCCTGTCAGTGGCCGGGACACTCCTTCTGAGAAGCCAGGCTGGCCCGGCCGGGTGGTGCCCGGTGCTGCTCCCCCATGGACCCGGGCCCAGCGGGTTGGCTGCCGGCCTGGTGTTGGGTGAGCCCTTGGCATTTTGTCCAGGAAAGTGTCCTTTGTAGGGAGTTGCCCCTGCCCCACAGGAACAGCACAGTCACCCCACAACCCTGAAAGCCCCACTGCCACATCCCCTTCTCAAGGCAGCTCTCCAGGGCCAATGCCCACAGGCACGGCCCCCAGGGGCCCCAGGGAGGGGTGTCCCAGCAGGTGGGCTCCCAGCGAGGTGGGCGTGGGGGCAGGGGTGCCGGGCCGAGGAGGGAGCGGGAGTTGGGGGCATGCAGGGTGGAGGTGGGCGCTGGGTTGGGATGGTGGTGGCAGCTTCCGTGGAGCCATGTCTGCCAAGTGCCCGGCTCTGTGCTTGGAGTTGAATTGCAGACGGCGTCCTGGCGGATCAGCAGGCGGGGCCGGCGTGGGCCGTGGGGAGCCTCCGGGGCGGGAGGGCCGGCATGGGGCGTGGCCAGTGTTGGAGCCACTGTGGGCTGCTCGCCCTGCCGTCCTGTCCGAGGCAGCCTCCTGGGCCCCGGCGGGGCCGCTTTCTCTCACCAAAGAGCAGAACTTCGTGCAGGCCCTGACCGCGCCTGTGGCCGTGCAGAGCTCAGCGGGGGCAGGCCCCCTTCGGGAAGAGGCCCGGTGGGGGTGGTCCAGGAGGGGCCGGTGCAGCCACAGGAGCTTATCTCGCTGCCAGCGGGAGGGCGGCCGCGAGGTCAAGGTCAGGAGGGAGGTCGCGGGCGCTGCGCTGGGTCCAGTGCGAGGCCTTCAATCTCCGCGCCGGATAGAGATCTTCAGGGCTCGGCCACACCGGCCTCTTCACCACACAATCAACTGACAAGCACAAGTAATTTCTCTCTGTGATCCCTTCAGCGATATCCTGCGAAGAGGAAATAAAAAGGAGGAAAAAACAGCATCAAGTGAAAACCCTTCCATGCGCTGCTAGAGCCGGCGCGGGCTTCAGCGACACGTGTGCGGCTTCAGCCCCCGTCCCTTCCGCAGAAACCTTTCATTTATTCTTTCAAATTCTCGAAAGCCTTTCTCCCCGAACGGCACTTGTGTGGCTGCGACAGCTCTTCTGTCTCACTTTTGTGGCGGAGAACAGGAGCGGCGCGGAGGCGCCTCTCCTGCCTGAGCTGGGCCTCCAGCCCTTTAATATTGACCCATAAATTAATGAACGAAACTAGATAAATGAATTAGCAAAAGAATATCCTCTCGTGTGGAGCTCTGGGCTTCGGGCCACCTGTTTTAGTTTTTTCTTTCCTGTAGGCTGAGGGGGCTCAGTCCGGGGTCTGATGTGGTGCCGTCAGGTCAGAGGAATCCGGCTACGCGCAGGCCCTCATCCTGTCGAGGAGGGTGGCAGCCCCAGTATTCAGGCTCTGGGTTCGTGGGAAGTGGAGCAGCGCAGGAGCGTTTCTTCATTTTGTCTCTGACCCTCCTTAGCCTGAAATAATTTTGAAACCTGGCATGTTCATGGCACTTTCAATCCCGTGGCGGCACCGGAGCACCTGACGTTGAGCAGGGCCTCTGCAGCCGCCGGGATCTCGGCAGCAGTCTGGGGGTGGGTGCTCCTGCCTGACATGTGGGCTGGGACGGGGGTGCAGGTGGGGGTGGCTGCCCGCAGCCTGCTGCCCGGTCCCTGTCCACCCAGGGGTCCGAGCCCACTGCCTGGTGAGGCCAGGGGAGCTTGGTCTCACGCCGTCTCCAGTGATCCAGAGACGCTTGGCCCGGTGCCCTTGCACCCCAGAACACAGACCTCCAGTGGGTGGAGGGAGGGAGGGGACCGAGCCGGGATCTCGCCTGAGCGTGAGGAGCGGCTGGTGACTGACCGTGCTTGTCATTCATCGGGGGGCCCCTCAGGGGCTTTGCCACGACGGTGCTTCGAGTTTTCTCCTCAGTTCCCACAGGAACATGCGTGTATGTCCTTGGCGCCGTGTCAGCCGTGTGTAGGGTGAGGCGAAAGTATCAGGCTTTTCTGTCCTCCCGCCGTTAGGATGGATGAGGGAACCCTGTGGTCCTGAGTGCCAGCCTGATGGCGGCGCCTGCAGTGGGTGCACCTGGGCTGAGACACTGAGTTTATAAGGGCGGCGTCGCGGGGACGCCAGCAGAAGCCGAGAACGAATGGAAGCCGAGAGAAGAGAAGCAGAGAGAAGACCAGAGAGCCCAGCTAGAGTGAGGATGTGCTGGGGGCTGGGAGGACTGGCAGCCCCCCGGCCCCCCAGCGCCCCTGCCTGCCCTGTGCCTGGTAAATCTAAATAAAAGACCTGTAAAAGCCACCGAGGACCCTGACTCCTCCTTGACCCGCTCTGCCGGATCAGAAAACCCGCTCAGTGCCATTCCTGCCCCTACACTGTGCCACGTCCACGTGCAGTGGTCCCGTCGCAGTCGGGCCTCCGAGGTGGCAGGGCAGCGAGGAGAAGCCGGCGAGCCCGGGGGACAGGAGCTGCCTGCACCGGGAGGAGTCCCACAGCGGGAATGTGCGGGACAGAGACGGCCAGGAGAGGCGGCGTCGGCCAGGCCCGGAGAGTGTCATCTCCTAAAGCGCCGTAAAATGAGGGCAAATATTAGGGACAATGAAAACTAAAGATTAAGACTTACAGCTCCCAGGGCCGGAGCAGAAGGAAGCGCCGGGCCTTGCGGAACGCAGCGACTCCAAGGCTCCCGGAGGCTTAGGCTCCGTCGATCGGCAGAGTGAGGACGCGCTGTGGCCACAGAGCCGTCTCCCGGGTGGTATAACACAATGAGCACACGGACAAACCAGCTGACTGCGACGCACCTCAGAGAACAGCCACGGTACATACACACCAGCGTAACGATCAGACGCAACAGGACTTAGTACTTATCTCATCAAGCAGCAGCTCAGAGCGCCCTTTGGCACCCAAGGGTGCCGCGGAGCACGGCCTCGGCGGGCTAGTGTGGGAGAAGTCTGGGTGCCTGCACTCAGAGCCGCGGGACGGGAGACCAGCCCGGCTCCAGGGAGCCTGGAGAAGCTCGAGTCGTGACGGCTCAGCAGGGAGGATGTCCCGGCAGTAGCGGCCCCGGGCCAGTGAGGAGGCGCCTGGACCGCCAAGTCCTCCAGGCCAGGCAGGCAGCCTGCACCTCGGGCCCAGCCTGGCTCAGGCACCGATGGACGCGCACCTCCCGCCAACGGCTTTCATCGCCCACCTGTCCAGGCTGCTTGGACCACCCGGGGGCCCCGTGGACGCCGGGGCAGCCCCCTGGGGTGCTTGGGTGGACACAGATGCGGGATGGTGAACCGGGGGCAGCACCGAGGACTTGGCCAGGGCAAGGCCCCAGGGCAGGCCAGCGCGGGCAGGGTCGGCGACGGCGCTTTGGTCGTGTGTCTCGAGCAGGCCCCTCTGCGCCCCGAGTGCGTGTGTTCCGTTGGCTGCTTCCACAAGCTCATCAACAATCCTTTCTTGTTTCCAACCAAACCAGGGTCCTGACCAGCAGCTCCTGAGGAGCCTGAAAAGGCCCTTTGTGGGGCCGTGTTGGAGGCTGCAGATATGAATAAAGAAATTGCACGTAAGTAAGAACAGGGTCATTGATATTTCTCAGGAGGATAGGGTGGTATTTCTGCCAATGGGCTCTGATTAGCGGCTTCATTGTTACACGTTTATTAACTCAGATGAAATCAATATATTCCGCAGGGCCCGCGGGCGCTCCTGGCCATTGTTCCGCGCGCGCCATTGTGTTCCTATCAGGCCCGAGCGGGCATCTTCTCATGTAACATTCAGCTGAGATGGATCAAATTACCTTTTATTTAAAAAAAATCAAAATTTCCCTTTTGGACGCCGGGTGAGTGGCAGGCCTGACCTTTCCCGGCCTGTGCTCCGGCGCGCCGTGCGCTGGACCCCGCTGGCAGCGGAGAGTGTGTGTCCCCTTTGTTCCCCCAACCTAATCTGACCCTTGGGTGACGGGGCTGAGACAGTGGGGGTGCCGAGCGCCCCATGCCGTTGAGGCGGACCTGCCGGCGGCGACACCTGCGGGCGCTGCTCACTGCAGCCGTCGTGCTCACGGCACAGAGTGCCCTGCCCCTCCGCCCCGGCCCTGAGGCCGCGCCTGCCCTTTCAGGCTTGGGAGGGACGTGCGCTTCGCCCTGAGACGTGGCGTCCGGGGAGTGGGGATGCTGCAGTGTGCACTTTACACCGTGGTTCTCACATGCTGTGTTCGTGCAGGGCGGGGCGCTCGGCTCCCCGCGCACCGGCCCCCCTCACCCCCTGCTGTGCGCATGTCACTCCCTGCCGGGTTCCGCAGGCACCCCAGACACCCCTGGCTCGCGCGCTTTCCCATGAGACCCTGTCTGGCTTGATTGTAGACAGAGTCTTGTAAAAAGGTTTTGACTGGAAAAAGCTGAGGGTGTTATCATCGGGGATGTCTGTGGCGACCTGCAGGTCCCTCTTGCCATGGGCTGTGGCCAGCACGGCGTGGACGTCCTGTCCTCCGGCGACGCATCACGGGCTCCCAGGTACATCTGTTGACACTGTAAGGGGTGAATGTCAGCAAGTTCCAGATAAAGTCAGCTAAACAAGCCAGCGCCGGAAGCCGCGCAGGCCCAGGCAGTGCCTGCAGGGCTGTGGGTGCCGGTGCTGGGCCCGTGAGTGGCCCCTGTGGGCGGCGTCCTACGTGTGGGTCGGGTGGGGCAGGCCATCTCGCTGCCCCGTCATGGTGTCCTGGGCCGGGCAGGCTCTCTGCGGCCTCCTCTTTCACTTCCAGTTCGACCCCAAGACGCAAGTGGGGATGCGGCTCAGCGAGGCCCAGCTGGTCGGAAACAGGTGGCAGCCTGGGAGCAGCGGTGCGGACTCGGGCCCAGTGCTGCTCCCGCTACCCAGCGCGCTCCTGGGGGGCGGTGGGGGTAAGGAGATGATGAAGGAGTGCAGGCCCCACTCGTAATCCTGGGAGTTGTTTGACAACTGGCACATTCCTGCTGATTTGCGTTGACACACGAGAGTTCCCGAGTTTCCATTCCAAGTTGTAGTTCTCTGTCGACCATCACCCAGCAGAGCTCCTCGACCCTGCGCGGAGGGCGCGGCTCTGCAAAGACATGGCTCCGCCGGTGCTAGCAAGGAGGAGGAACGTGGAGACACAGAATCGGATGTGGTCGTGAATTTAAAAAAAAAAAAATGCTTGAAAAATTGTTTGCTTCCGAGGCGCTAACCTCACTGGAAGGAAGCTCCTGTGTCCACGTGAACGGAGAGAGAAGCGTGTCTGGATGCAGCAGCCACGCTGGGAGGAAGCTCAGGCGGCCCGGGACGGGGCTGTTGGGAGCACCCCGCGGAGGGGCCCCGTGCTGAGTGTACAGGGCAGCATGGAACCCTGGCTCGCCCTTGCCGCAGGCCGCGCAGGAAGGAGCCCCACACTCCCTGGGCAAGGTGCTGTCAGACATGAGCCATTCCGACCCCAGACGCTCTGCACGAACAATGAAAAATCTGTTTCTTTTAGACATAAAATTTAGGGCCAGCTGGAAAGGAGAGGGTTAAAAAACAGGCATTTTGAAATTTTATCTGTATTTTTGTTGGAAGCACTGATCTGGCCGTGCGTAGCGACGTCAGCAGCTCTGTCTGCAGAGGGATGGCGCATCGTGGCACGCGGGAGGAATTGTTTAACTAGTCAGAAATCGCGCTATAATTAGACTCGAGTCAATCAATGACCCAGTAATGTATATTACGAGCTAGTTGGCACATCTAATCCAATTCCAGATTTTCGGGGCCCCGCTCTGGAGACTGCTGCTGTGACCTGTAATTCTGTGGGGGAAGCGTTCCTGCTCCCCGACCCTGTCGCGCCCACGGCACTTGGCATTCATCAGCCCACGTGGTCCGTGCGCCTCTTCTCTCTGTAGCTGCAAACCCAGAAGTTCGCTGTTGTCACACCTGTGATGCCCTGTGTCCTTCACTTTTCCCAAAGACAAACAGTCTTTAAAATGTGAGGGTCTTTCCCCGTCCATCCCTGTTGGTGAAGACGGCTCTCTCCCGCCCGCCGAGGAAGAGGAAGCCGGAGGGTGCCAGGAGGCGGCCATGTGCCTTCCCGCCTTCCGGGCGCGGCGGGCAAAGCATGTGGGCGAATCTGCTCAGCTGCGGGCACTTGTTACTATGTCCGGTTTATTCATCGTGTGATTCCTAGCTGATTTGGGTTATGCCACTTAAAATGCCAACGAAACACTGATAGACCCGTGATTTACATGTTACTGAAAAAAGAAAATTATGCACACATTCAATTCATTTGATCATTAAATATTTAATTGCACGTTTTTCTCATGCCTGTGTCTGAAATGAAGGTGTCGCTGGGAGTGAACCTGCAAGTTCCTGCTCCCACAGGGCTTCTCGGGGGTCACCGGGAAGAGATTTGAGCCTCAGGAGTCAATGTGCAGAGGAGGGCATATTTGAGGGAATGTTCTGGAATTAGCACCATTACCACTTTTCTTGTAATTAACAAAAATCTCATTTTAATTATCTTTGTCATTCTTTCAATTCTTTTTTGTGATGGGGGGGTAGTTTTAATTAAAAAAAATCTGCTAATATAAATTAAGATTTTCAGGTAGTGATTTTACTACCTCTCTCTGATATTCCCTGTCTGTAATGTGAAGAAGGGCGATTTCTTTTATTGTGATTAAACTATTTTAAAATCCATCCTGCAAATGTGACTAATGTGCTTATGAATACAGCAACGTAGGATTATTTTCATATTTTCACTAGGTATTTATTAAATAGCTCTCAATACTGGCCAATTTTTAGAAATAGAGCTGCTTTTCAATGAATTTGAGAACCCACAGAATTTCCCCTCATCGGTGGCTGTGATTCCATCATCGTCTGTGGATTAAGTGACCCCTTTCCTTCCAGTGGAAGCACTTGCTCTGAGCAGGATGTGAGAACACGCCTCCGGTAGCAGGCGGTTTGTCTCAGGTTTTTCCAATCACGGAGAGTTGTTTCCTTTTGCCCCGTTTATGTTGAGAGCCAATCTCAGGTCCTCCCCCACGGCCGGCCTGCCCGGGCCGAGTTCTCCGGACACCTGCTCAATCAGCGTGGTGGTGGCCGGGCCGCGCGGGTGGCGGCGGCCGCGCCCTGGGAGGGGTCCCGGGGGCCCAGAACGCGGGCTGTGGGCTGCCGCCGGCTCATTAATCTCCCTTCCCCTCATCCCTCGGCATTATTTAATGCCATTTAAAATGATTCAAGCCATGATACATTATCCGGGTCTGTTTTGAAGAAAGATTATGTGCAGAGTGACATTTCAACAACTCAGGCGGAAGATATACCGCCGCCCTCACCCACACCTCACCCGAGACAGCTGCGGGCTCCCGCGGCCGCCCATTGGACCCCAGACGTGGGAGAGAGAGGGAGGGGCTGCGTCCCGCTAATATCTCAGATTCATTATTTATGAATTTAAAAAGGAATAAAAGTGAGTGGTTAAATTTTGTTTAAATTAAATATCTGAGCAAGAAGGAGTCGTGATCATTTCTAAGCAATTATTAACAACGGGCAGGAATCGATACGTCTAGAAAATGCTGGGCCTTGGTCTATAGATTAGGTACATGCTTCTCCACAGCAGACTTCAATTAGAAATATAACCTTCCAGGAGGAGAAGTTAGGGAGATCGAGGAAACCAAATGGATTTCAATTTTCAGACCGGCTGAATTTCACTCTTTGCTCAGCAGACGCACAGATGCAGGCCGGCGCTTTAGGAAAACATGTTTCTCTGGGAGGAGAGAAAAGCTCACTTCCCCCGCTCTCGGGGACGCCGCCTTTAAAAAAAATGTTTTTAAAAAGTACAAGATGCAGCGTCTCCGGCGGCTGAGGGGGGCGGACAGCACCGTCCCCCGCGCCCCCCCGCGCCCCAGGGGTCCCTTTGGCTGGACTGTGAAGCCAGCGATCGCGAAAAGGCACAGCTAGGACGACAGGACGCATCTCAGTCTCTGCTCGGAGGCGTTCACGTCGCTGACTGTCCTTGCCCCACACGCCGGGGGCGGTTTTGAAATACCGTGTCGGGTTTCACGGCGCCTGGAGCCGCAGACCCTGCGCAGGGGCCACCTCCCTCTCCCTGCCAGCCGGGCGCCCGGCCGCGGGGTCCATGCGGGATGCTGAGCCATGAGGTCACTTATCGGGTGAAGAGAAAGTGCTTTTCACGCTGAAGCACAGCCAGCGAGGGGCTGACCCTCCGCGCCAGCAGCGCGGGTGGCACCGGGAATGCCCTTCACTCAGCATTCAACGACTCCTTCATACAGGATCAAGATGTCGGCGCAGCTCGCACGTGAGATGCCAGGTGAGCGTATTGCTCTCGGCCTCACCTTCACTTAAAAAAAAAATCACCTCGATTTTCCAGAATGTCATAATATAAATACACAGATTTTACAAAAAACGCCAGATTTGAGCTCTCAGCCCCAGCCCCTGAGCCCGGGGGAGTAAATCCGGGCACGGCCACCTAACCCGCACCACCACCCTGGGAGTTTCAAGGGGCTGGGGGCCCCTCCTGGGGCTCGCGCCCATGTTTGCTGCCTCAGCCTCCCCCGCGCGCTGGGCTCCTGCACCAGGGCGTCTGCAGAAGTGCCCTCGGCGGGGTCAGCGTCCCACCCCGGGGGGCAGCGGCCTCGCTCGGCCACCACGTCCCGTGCGCCCCTGCGCCACGTCCTTTGTGCTGGACCCGGCCGCGCGGGGCGGTGTCCAGGCCGGGCGCAGCGGGGCAGTGTCCAGGCCGGGCGGCGTGGGGCAGTGTCCAGGCCGGGCGGCGCGGGGCGGTGTCCAGGCCGGGCGCAGGGCGGTGTCCAGGCCGGGCCTGGCGCCTGGGGTGTGCGGCTGGAGGTCGCCGCGTGGGGGGACACGCGACCGTGGGGGGCCGCGCGGGGCGCACCTGGCGTGGGTACGGGCGGGAGAGCTGCGGGGCCGGCGGCGGCGCCGCAGCTGCAGGCGGGCGCGGGCCGGTGGCTGTCAGGGCGTCTGATTAATGACCCCGGTGAAACATGTCCAGCCACATTAGAACTCATGTATCTAGCACAGTCCACATGGACCAAGCTTTGTTCTGAGAGGAAATGGTGTCAGCAGCCACTGGCGTTTACCCATAAAAAGATAAAGATTTACTGTCATCATAGGCGAGATTAAAGTGCACAATGCTGACATTGATTTTTACCAAAAATTCACATTTTGGGAAAACTCATTCCAGGGACGGCTGAGATATGATCAGCTTATTTGGAGAGGGATAATATGGAATCTTCTCTCGAATGAACTTTGAAAGAAGTAAATTGTAAATATTGATTTCTGAAATGAACTGTCAATCTCAGTTGGTGAGATTATTCCTATCATCTTGTTGCGACGATGAATTCAAAACTGCTGACAAAGTGGAGTGTATAGGATTCCTGTTAAGAGCGGTCAAGGGCTTTACTCAGCAGAGCCTGGTAATAGTTGTTCAATTTTATCAGATAACAGCTGAGATCTCATCAGGAGTGAAAAATGAAATGAACTGTGACTCCGAAGCAGGATCTCGACTCTTATCCCAGACAAAAATCATCAAACGGCAGCCAAGGGTTTTATATTATTTCAGGCCACTTCATTATGGCTGGTGCAGGCCTGAATTGCTGCGCGCGGCCTGCCTTCCCGCTTCACCCCGGGTCAAGCCTGAGGAGCGCTTGATGGGCTCCCAACATGTTAAGGGGTTATCCTATTACCACTTAAGAGGGATATTGAAAGATAGCAAATCTCGACCACTTGCTGTCCTGCTCGGGTTTTTTTATTGTACACGGGTTATCCATTATTACTTGTTGTAGAATAAATATAATTCATCTTTCCAGTAAATGTTAGAATTGCAGGCGTCTAATTCATCCGTTCCTTCTATCAGAAAAGGACAATGAAGGTCCAGGGAGGGAGGCTCTGGCCACACCTGAGCCACTGCCTCTGGGCTGGGGGCGGCGAGGGCCGCCTGGCTGCTGGGGCGGCATCACAAACAGGAGGCCCCCGCCCAGACCAGTGCGCCCCGAAAGCCACGCCGAGTGAGGTGGCCCAGAGTGGCCCACCTGGTGGCCCAGAGTGGTTTGAAAATCGCTGCCCTGTCTGGGGCTCCTGGGTCTGCTGCCGGGCACACCTGCCCGCGTCTGTCTGGAGCCTCCGCCTTGGGAGCGCCGCCTGTCACCTGCCAGGGCTCCCCGCCCAGTGCCCACCCCGGCCCCGGCCCAGGCGCCCTGTTGCTGGTGAGGGGCATGCGGGTGGTCGGGGGGCGCAGCTCAACCCAGAGCCACAGCCAGCGCTGGCCGGGAAGGCGCCGTGCCCGGCGCAGGCTGGGGGGCAGGCATGGGGGGCGAGGGACACAGCCGCCCCCTGCAGTTGCCGACACCCGTGAGGCCGTCCCTCCCGTCCACTCACCTGCGCTGGGTTTCGCGCAGCCCTGAGCCTTCACTTCGCTGTGCTAAAGTAATTACAACAATAAAAACAGGGCTCCCCGGTGGTGCAGCGGGTTGAGCACCGCGTTGTGAAGCTGTCTGCAGCTTCTGCAGCACGGGTTCGATTCCCGGCCTGCCAGGGAGATTCCCACATGGCGCGGCAGACCTCGCCTGTCTCCCCGCTGCTCCCCTCAGCAGTGTCTTTGGCCCGTCTGTGTGTTCTGCTCCCTGTTCTGTCTCTGGTGAATTCTCTCACCCTCCCGCACTTCTGACTGTACCCCAGTTCTTGTATAAATAAATCTTTAAAAAAATAAATAAACCTGGGCCTCCCCGGTGGCGCAGCGGTTGAGCGCTGGGCTACAAAGCTGCCCATAGCCTCTGCAGCGCCGGTTCGATCCCCGGCCACTGGGTGAAGGTCCCACATGGCGGGAAGACCCCTCCTGCCGCCCGCTGCTCCCCTCAGCAGTGTCCTTCGGTCCTTCTGCCTGCTCTGCTCCCCGCTCTGGCTCTGGTGAATCCTCTCACCCTCCCGCGCTTCTGACTGCACCCAGTGCTTGTGTAAATAAATAAATACATCTTTAAAAAAACAACAAAACCTTAAAAAATAAAACAATAAAAACAACGATGAAGTTTTCTGCAGTTTTTGAACGTCAGAGTGCTGCACCGAGCACAAGGTGCCGCTCGTGAAGGGATGTCTGACAGCACCAACGGCGGCGTCTCCCGTGAGCCGGCTGCCCTGACCTCGGCCTTGGCGGCTCCCTCTCCAGGAGAAAACACGGGTGGGGGCCGCCGTCGCCCGGGGCCGGCGCATTCCCGTTGTTGCTCGAGCAGTGATTTTGTTCCTGGAGACAAGGGCCCCGCGCGAGGCGGGTGGGACACGCGCCCGCCGGGAGGGCCCCGGGGCCCCAGGCTGCGCCGGCTGGGGCGGGGGCAGCAGAGGGGAGCGCGGTGGCCCGGGCTTCTCCGCCCCGCTGACTCGTGCATCCCGAGGGCTGAGGCGGGGGCTGAGGCGGGGGCTGAGGCAGAGGCTGCTGCTCTCTGCCAGGCGCTAGGCTGAGCAGGTTCCTCAGGACGTTCAAAAGACGTAGACAGGGGAGCGCCGCTCGGGCAGGCGCGACTGCCATTGTGTGTGTGGTGTGTGTGGTGTGTGGTGTGTGTGTGTGGGGTGTGTGTGGTGTGTGTGGGGTGTGTGGTGTGTGTGGTGTGTGTGTGGTGTGTGTGGTGTGTGTGGTGTGTGTGGGGGTGTGTGTGGTGTGTGTGGGGTGTGTGGTGTGTGTGGTGTATGTGTGGGGGTGTGTGGTATGTGTGGTGTGTGTGGGGGGGTGTGGGGTGTGTGTGGCGTGTGTGGTGTGTGTGGTGTGTGTGGGGTGTGTGTGGTGTGTGTGGGGTGTGTGGTGTGTGTGGTGTGTGTGGGGTGTGTGTGGTGTGTGGGGTGTGTGTGTGGTGTGTGTGGTGTGTGGGGTGTGTGTGGTGTGTGTGGGGTGTGTGTGGGGTGTGTGAGGTGTGTGGGGTGTGTGTGGTGTGTGTGGGGTGTGTGGTGTGTGTGTGGGGTGTGTGGTGAGTGTGGGGTGTGTGGTGTGTGTGTGGTGTGTGTGGTGTGTGTGGTGTGTGTGTGTGGGGGTGTGGTATGTGTGGTGTGTGTGGGGGGGTGTGGGGTGTGTGTGGCGTGTGTGGGGTGTGTGGGGTGTGTGTGGGGTGTGTGAGGTGTGTGGGGTGTGTGTGTGGTGTGTGTGGGGTGTGTGGGGTGTGTGTGGTGTGTGGGGTGTGTGGTGTGTGTGTGGGGTGTGTGGTGAGTGTGGGGTGTGTGGTGTGTGTGGGGTGTGTGTGGGGTGTGTGGGGTGTGTGTGGGGTGTGTGGGGTGTGTGTGGGGGTATGTGGTGTGTGTGGGGTGTGTGGTGCGGGTGTGGTGTGTGTGGTGTGTGTGTGGCGTGTCAGTGGCAGCACACCGGGTAGCTCGGCTGGATGGCGGGGGCCTGGGCTGTGCTGGGTGTCCAGACGGAGCCTCGGCTGTGCGGTGAGGTCTTCGCGGCCGCGCCCTCCCCGTCTGGAGCCCGAACCACCGCCTGCTCGGGGAGCCTTGGCCCGGCTCTCCCCACCTGCCCGGCCGGCTCCGGCCCGGGCACCACCGGCTCACTCCCTGCCTGCAGGGCGGCTGCGCTGGACGCCCCGCCCGATGGCGCAGGCCCTCACTGGACACCGTCTCCAGGTTCCCGGGGACCGTGACTCCCGGGAGTGACACGGGAGGAAGCCAAGTCCTCAGAAGGTTCACTCGACAGCCCCCGCCTTCTCCCCTCAGCTTAGAACAGCCCTTGACCAAAAAGACCCCGTGTGGAGCGCTCGGTCCCTCCGGCCTGCTGTGCCGCCCTCGGGCACGCCCCATGTCCGCCGGGCGGTCACCGGGCAGGGCCCCTTCTTCCGCGGGGGGCGGTCGCCAGCCTGTGGCCCGCGCCCCCAAGCTCACACCAGGCCATGCAGGCCGGGGATGCTGTCCTCGCCCTCCGGCCGGGAAACTTCGGAAGCCCCAGGTCTGTCGTGCAGGCGACACCGCGGCGGACGCGGGCGCCACGTCTCTCCTGACCGCGCTGCCGCTTGCTCCGGACGCCCTTCGGGTCAGGGGACAGCTGCCTGCGCCCGCTGCCGCCCGTGGCACCACCAGCACCCGCTGCCGGCTCGTGCTCGCTGCCCAGGCACTTTCCCAGCAGAGAACACCCGTTTTAACACTTCCGACGCCTCCGGCCGCGAGGCTCTGCGCTGGGGGGCCTCCCACCCCCGGCTCCTCGCCTGGGTGCCCTGACCCTCCTGGCTGGGAGAGCGCCGCAGCCGCAGGCGAGAGACCTCCAGCCGCCACGCTGAGCCGCTCCACGGGGACAGCCCGTCCCGCCAGATGGGCCTGAGCAGGCCACGGAGCCCGCTGGGGGCCAGAGCTGGACACCCTAATTAACAAGGGGTGGGGGGGACTCACCGCCGGTTTCCATGACGATCATCTCGCTGGGAAGGAAACCTTGGAAAACAATTGTGCGGCTTAGAGTTGGGGGCCCCCGGGAGGGCGCTCGGTGGAAGCCTGGACCCCGCTCACGAGGCCCCCCAGCGCCCCATCACCTCCCAAGGCCCCCTGGAGCTGTCACGCGAGGGCCGGGGCCCGGCGCGTGGATCTGGGAGGGGCAGAACCTGGGTCCAGAGCAACGAAAATGCCGCTTCCTCGCGCCCCCGGCCCGCGCTTCTCGCCCGCGCCGCGCCCGCGCCTGTGAGGCCGGGTTGGCACCGCGCGCCGCCTCTGTCTCTGCTCTAGGTTATTAATCCCGCCATCCTTTTTTAAATCATGGTACTTACACGCAGACAAAGCACTCGCTTTCTTGCCTAATTTTATAAACTGTTCAGCCGTGCCCTTATTCACTGTTTTCTTTTAATTATGCATTCTTGTTAACCTCCGTGCGCATTCCAAGTTACAGATTGCCATTGACACAGTATTAATTAAAGCATATAATTTATGACATCGGAGCTTGAAATTAATAAGTGACAACACAATTACACGGCTTGCCTAATTGTCCTTCAGTAATATAAAGATTGACATTTGAAGCTGCATTAGAAGCTAAAAGCACTCATAAACTCACAATAGCTTTGAAAGTGATCGCGAGCGAGTCTGAAGAACCAGCCCGTCGCGGGGACAAACGCCCGGGCGGAGAGCGGGAGGCCGATTCTCTCCTCCCTTGCTAGGAACGGCGCGACTCTCTGGGGGGAATGTGCCCTCATCTTTGCAAGCGAGCTTGCATTCTATGTCACTTGTGTCGTGCGAAACTTGGACCAGTGGCCCCCGGCCCGCTGCTCCGCTCCCTGCGTGCCGTCGGATTCCGAGGAACAGGTGACGCGCTGTCTCGGGCCGAGCACCGGAGGCCCCGCAGCCCGGGCAGGGCGGCCGCGAGCAGCCTCCTCTCTGCCGTGGGCCTCGCCGCGAGCCGGTCCCGCAGCCCGGCGGGGGCAGCGACGTCTCCGTGGCGAGAGCTTCTCCCCAGGCCGTGTCTGGGGACAGCGATGTCGCGTATTTAGCATCCGAGGCGGGTTACGTTACACCCGCTCGGGTCGGCCGGCAGAGTAAATGAACGGGGTGAGGACGGCAGAGGCGCCGCAGGAGAGCGCTGCTCCAAAGCAGAGCGAGAAGGCAGCCGAGAACGCCCAAAAGAGGAGGCCGAGGTGCCTCCGTGGTCGCTGCCCTCTGGGTGGAGCATCTGCTCCCGGCAGGCCTGAGCCGCAGACGCTTGTTTTCCTTTTCAGATGACCTTGTCGGGCGTTACCCGCTCGTCCCCAGGTTCCATACGTTAAAATCACCATGGAAGGCTGAACCCGCTGGGCCGGCGGTGGACCCGCGTCCCTGCAGAAGTGTGACGGGGCTGTGGAAGAGCCCGCTGGCCTGTCAGGCCCCTCGGGCACCCGGCAGACAGCGGCTGCACCCCGCCCTCTTGGCGCCGCCGCCCGCGGGGCACACGGATGCTCTCGGCGGGCAATAATTAGGGTCCAGCGTAACCAGAGGGTCATCGAAGCGGGCAGAGTAAGGACCGGCAAGGCGAGAGGAGAGAGAGAGGCCCGGAGCTTGCGCACCAGCCACTCACGGAGACCCCTGCTCACCTCTGACTTCTGTGGCTGACTTTTAAGTCTATCTGGCAAATTCTTTGCGGATCTTCCCTACGGGGTTAACAGCCGACCAGCATTCCTGGGTGTGATGCCGGCACTCGACTTGCCGTCCCCGCGTCCAGGCTGTGTCTTAGGCCCTGTTGTTGGATCTCTGACTAATCATTGACTCTCACGCTGTGGCTGTGGTTACCGATACTGCCAACACGAACACGAACCGCAGCCGTCACTTCCAGTGTCATCCAAGTTGTCGTTGTTGCGGCCTCCGGGTGGCGCAGCGGGTTGATCGCAGCGCCGTGAAGCTGTCTGCGGCGCCTGCAGCGCAGGGTCAATTCCTGGCTGGCATGGAGATACCCACATGGCGCGGCAGACCCCTCCTGTCTCCCCGCTGCGCCCCTCAGCAGTGTGTTTCGGTCCGTCTGCCTGTTCTGCTCCCCGCTGTGTCTCTGGGGAGTCCTCTCACCCTCCCACACCTCGGGCCTGCACCCAGCTCTTGTATAAAAAATAAAATCTTTAAAAAAAACAAAGCTGTCCTCGCCACCCGCCACCACCACTGGAAAGTACTGATTCCGTGGTGTGGTCCAGGTGCGAGCTGCGATGAATATCTCATGTGCTTTATGTCATTTATTCCACAGGTGGGGAAACTGAATCTCAAAGAATTCCGTCGACTGGACCCGGGCCTTCCTCTCGGCACGGTCCTGGCATCCTGGCCAAGGTCCTCCGACCGCCTCTGGCAGGGCTTCTGTCCGGCCTTTCCCTGGGCTTGTCCTGTACCGGGTTGAGAAATTACTTCTCTATCCCCGGCAGCCCTTGGGCTCGGCTCCGCGCCCCCCGGCCCTGGTCGGCGGCCACCTGACGGACGAGGCGGCAGCAGCACAGCCCTGTTCCAGCGGGACTGGGGCCTCTGTGGGCTCATGGAGGGGGGCTTTGCACCCCCGGGCGGGGTCCTCCAACAGCCTCAGCACCCCAGTGTGACCTGGACGCCTGCGGTCGGCCTGAGATTCAACCTCTCCTGCGGCCCCACCCGAGGGGCTGCCTCCGCCCTGGACAGCAGCGCTCGTGGCTTCGGGGCCACCTCCTGGGTGTGGAGCTCAGCGAAGCCGGGAAGGTCACTGCAGCTCGGAGTGGCGAGCGGCTGCCCAGCGGCTGCCCAGCCCCGGCAGGGTGAGCGAGCGGGTGTCCAGAGGCCCCGCCCCCCCTCCCCGGCTCCTCCCCACGCGGGCACCGTCTGCGAAGACAGGCAGGAGGCCGAGCGACTCGGACAGCCCCGGGCGCGCTGTCCCGGGTGGACACGGCGGGGTCACTCAGGGCCCTTAGCGCGGGAAACGCCTGTCGACGGGGGAGGGGCTGGGCCGAGCCGCCCTGACGGGTCCTGGAACGCCTCCCCTCTGCGGGCAGGTGCGGGGCGGGGTGGGGGCGCGGGGCGGGCGCGGGGCGGGCGCGGGGCGGGGCGGGCCCAGCCTGCGGCCAGGACCAGCTCGCGGGGCCGGTCGCGCCCGCCGGGAGGCCGCCTGGGCCTGCGGGCCGCTCTCTGCCCTCCTCGGGCCTCGCCCCCCCGCGGCTGGGGACTTGGGGCGCCGCGGCTGGCGTCGGGGGGCGCCCGGGGGCCGGGGGCTCGGGGGCCCGGGCCGGCCGCCCGCTGACCGCTGAACGGCGGGCGGAGCTGGGGGCGGGTGAGTGGACGGAGCCCGAGGAGGGAGCGTCCTCCGCTGCGCGTGTCCCGTCTGTTCCGTCACGTCTTTGATGCGTTTTCTCTCCTGCCCGAGGGGACGGGCCGCGGCCGGCA